>NW_027554244.1:0-600000 GCF_045843805.1 Urocitellus parryii
CCCTGGCCGCTGGTTCTCACTGCCCCTCCTCAGCCCCAGAGAAAAGCTCTGTCAGCAGGATTCCTCCTATCCTGATGCTGGGGCCATGCTGATCCAGCACAGCCAACCTCCCAGAAGCCCTCCTTGTGGTGGCCTCAAAAACACAGACTGAGGGAAGCCCAGAGAGCTGGAGTGAGGGAAATACTGGCACCTAAGAGACCCACAATGCAGGAGAGCTGAGGGACAGCAGAGCTGGGGAGAAACTGTGCAGCTCAGAGATGGAGAGCAAGAGACAGACGCCGGGCAGGCACCCCTGTGGGTCAGCAAGATGGCGCTGCAGCAGACAGACCCAGCAAGCAGGCAGGACCCTGAAGAAGAGCAAGGGCCCATGCCAGAGAGGACAACCAAACCAAGACAGAAAGAGGCAGAAAGCAAGCCTGGATGAGAGAGAGAGGAGGAGCAGCAGAAGGAAGAGAGAGAGACAGGACTGGGGTGGTCACAGGAAAGAAGGGTCCCAGGAAGTCAGAGGCAGCAAGAGAGGCTTGGGTGGCCAGGATGGGTGGCTGCAGTGCCCCCTTGGGCTCACAGACACAGGGCCGCCCAGCGTGGCCAGTCAGGGCTGTTTGCAGAAGGAAGCCCCAGCTCAGTGGTCAGGCACCCCAGGCCTGGCGGCGGTGGCCCCTGCACTTCATGACATTCATATTCCAAGCTGTGGGTGCTGAGGCCAGGCTGTGGAGGCCCCACAGCGCCTCTGCTCCCACCCAAAGGGGGCCTGGGTTAGGGTTAGGGCAGGAGGGCAGCCAGACCAAGCCTGGCCACAGAGGCTGCCAGGCCTCTGCCACAGTCCGGCTGCAGCAAACTAAGGGGGGCGGGTGGGCGGGGGGTGATGAGCAACTTGTGTACATTGATACAGCAGGAGTGGAAGCAGTTTATTATAGGACAGGAGGGGTATTTATACATTCCACAAAGCTTATCTTAATTAACATAAACTAGATACAGCAGTCAACCAATAAGAAATCTCCACACTTAATGGCTCACTGGCGTTACTTCACAAACCACTCCCTCTGGCATTTTGCCAGGCGCCATCCAGACTTGTTTACAGACTCTAACAGGCCTCCAGAGAAGAGGGGGACGGTGGTGGCAGAGGGGCCTTGGAGCCTCTGGCCAAGCTCTGGGGAGGAAGGTGAAGGGGGAATGTTGTCCCTCACCCTGGGGTAATCTCCAGTGAGGGCCCTCCTTTCTCTGTGGGCGTTGATCTCCCCATTCACCCCAGGCAGAGCAAACTCAGGCAGGTGAAGGCCATGGAGAAGCCGAGAGTATGTGCCCTGGCTCAGGGGACAGCGCCACTCCACTCCAGCTGCCTATGGCCTTGTGAGTGTGAGCCCAGGATTACTAGATTGTCCGAGATTTTTTTTGAAGTTATAAATCTGGAATTTTATGTAGAAAACTCCTGAATTTTCAGTGATGGCTAATCATTTGTTCTTGATGTAGGCATGATGGGAGCCAAAGGAGACACTCAGAAGGTTCTAAGTGGCCCAGGTGCTTGTTTATGGCCGTCTCTGGGGCCCACCTCACCTCTGACCATCGGCACATGGATAGCTCCATCACCATCCTGAGAAGAATCCAAACCTTGCCTAACGTCATGCCCTTGGAGAGCTGATGGAAAGTTCCACCAGGAGAAAGCCACCTGGCACCCGCACTGCATGTGTGGCGACACATGGTCCAAGATGCCAGGCCCCTGGATGGCTCATTTACTGGCCAGCGGTCTTGCTCTCTCTTTTCCTTTCAAAGCCCCCACCTCCTCCTATCTCTGTTCTTCAAAGCTTTGGGGACACCCTCTGCCTGAGCCTGATCCAAAGGCCTGGTCCAGCCCACACATGACAGAGCTTGCCTGGACCCACAACCACTGATAGTGCTGTCCTTCCTTCCTCTGGCACTTGAATTCCCAGGCCAGCACCCTGGGAGGGCCTCTTGCAGAAGGGAGAAATGGGAGAAAGGGGACAGTGTGTGCTGGTGTGTGCTGAGAGTGGCCTTCCTCAGGCCTCTTCCACCCCATGCCTTCCCACTCTACAGCCCACACCACCAGCCAAGCATCACAAGGGTTACATGGTTACCCCCAGCTGGGATCACGGAAACATAGGACAGGAACGGACCTGGGAGGTCATCTGTCAGGGGTAGAGGAGTGATTTTAATGACCCAATTCAGCTGCACTGGAAGACCTCTCACCCCCACCCCAGCCTGAGTGGAGGGAGAGGTGAGGTCAGCAAGGACCGCGAGGCTGGGAGTCCCTGAAGGGTACAGCCTGGCTGCATGGTCCCCTCCTTGACAGTGCCCCCTACCCCCAGTAGTGCCAAGCATTGGGAGGAGCACACAGCCCTGGGCTGAATAATTGACTAACAGGCAGGATGAATGGTAGCAGGGGAGACTGTTGAGGGACAGCATGCTGAACCAGAAGCCAATGCCGAGGACCGTAGGCGTAGCATTTTTCAAAGTCACTAACCTAAGGAGAGGCTCCCACGCTAGCAGACTCTGCTCTTCATTTTTTTTAAACTTTTATTTTTAGTTGTAGATGGACACGATCCTTTTATTTTATTTATTGTTATGTGGTCCTGAAGATTGAACTCACTGCGTCACACATGCTAGGCAAGTTCTCTACCCCAGTCCGACTCTTGAGTTTCTTTGGGCTTCCTAGTCCAGCTTATGCTTCCCAGTCTTCTCAGTTCCATTCACAGCATGATCTTAAATGAGAAGACTCCCTCTGACACTTCTGTGGACAGAATGAGGAGAAAAAAAATGAGCTGGTTGCAGCAAGAAGGCTTCATGTCAGACATCAAGAAGGACTTCCAGAATGTGGGACTCACCACAGAGGCAGCCAGCCAAGTGTACTCTGCAGTCTCCTGAACTGAAGAGCTGGAAGCCAAATGGATGGGGAAGTAACATCAGAGCTAGGTGAGGAGAGGCTGGGGTGACATTTCTCTGTTGGCTCCCAAGATGGTGGGAGTAGCAATCCACCTAATTTCCAATCTACCAGTCTGGAGAGCATGGAACCCAGGAATGTTCCCAGCCCAAGGTCGATGTTACCAATTGGAGGTGGAAGCCCATGGTCACTACTGCTTCTTTTCTTCTCCCCAAACCACTCAATGAGTAGAACCCAACCGAAGCAGACGGAGCCAGGCTCAGCCTCTATCTCTACTCCAGAGAAGCCCCTGAATCAATGTGGACTTGTTGGCTCAAGGCCTCAGGGCGGGTAGGGGCTGGGCTGGAAGACAGAGAAGAAACCGGTGGGAGGGGGACATCACAGGAGCCACCTGTCTCCATCCCAAGGCAGGGGAAGCGAGAAAGACACAGCCATCTCTTGGGAACTCTCAATATCACTTTAAAGGGTGACCCTGCAGGGAGAAGCCAGCCCTGTGCAAGCTGTGAAGTGTGCTGCCAGAAGGTGAGAGCCATCCTGAGGTTGCCCTCCTCCCAGCCTTCCCTACCTGAGGGCCTCCACAGGAATACACCTCCCCAGGTCCCCAGGTGCCAGGAGAGCTAGGAGGTGGTTAGGGGCAAAGATCCAGGTGGTATGAGTGGGGCCTAAAGGAAGCTGCTTTGCCTCCCTGCTTGGGACAGTAGAGAGAGCCCCTCCTTCCCACACCTCCTGCCCCCCTCCCACCACGCCATTCTGCAGCCATCCGGGTCCCTTGTTCTCCAGGAGACCACCTCTTCTCTGACATCATCTGTAGTCAATTCCCCTGAGGGCCATCCCCAATTTTCATTTCCCCCCACTGATCCTCACACACAGTCCCTTCACATACCCAGAACAGCCTCTGTCCCGAGCTGGCTCCACTCACCAGATCTGTGTCACAGCTCACAAACCCAGGCTCTCAGCTGGGACAGGATCACAGAGTTCATCATCTCCAGTCCCCTTCCTCCTCCAGGGCCTTGTGGTGGGGATGGGAGTGGGAAGAGGAGCCAGGGCCCCACAGGGTTGGTAAGCAGAAGGCAGGTGGGATTCTGGCCCCCACTCGTCCTTGGCCAGGAACCTTGTGCAGTTTACAACCTGGATGCTCTCCACAGTGGCTCTGGAAGAGCCTAGGGAGGCATGCTCAGAAAAACGGGACTGGATCCCACTTGGAGTCCCTACAAAAAGAAAATTCCAAGAAGGTTATAGTAAGTCCTGGAACAGCTCAGGAAGTGAAAAGTCACCAAAGGAAGGTGATCTTCAAGCTGCATTTGAAGCAAATGTGAAGATAGAAAGGGCCTTCCATCTCTGGAATTCCTGTAGTTAGAGAATGAGGTCCAGGGTTGGGAACAGATTGGAGCAGTGGGCAGAGATATGGTTCACAAAGAAGACCAAAGGAAGACCTGGGGCCAGGCACGGTGACGCACGCCTAGCAGCTCTGGAGGCTGAGGCAGGAGGATTGTGAGTTCAAAACTAACCTCAGCATTTAGCAAGGCCCTAAGCAACTCAGTGAAACTCTGTCTCTCAATAAAATACAAAAAGGGCCCCGGGGTGTGGCTCAGGGTTTAAGTGCCCCTGGGTTCAATCTCTAGTACAAACAAAAACAAAAACCAAGGAAGACTTGGGAGGTCTGTGCAGTGTGGAACTTTAGGTTACATCGGGTGGTCAGGGCCCATGATGGATAAAGGGATAGAAAAGTCAGGTAAAAAAGGGCTGATGGCCCTGTCTTAGGTCCAGTCACTGCCCTAGGTGGTAGAGAACCGGGGTCTGTGTTCAAGTGCAGCCTCGCCCATGTGCCTGGTCTGGCAAGTGCCTCCTTCTGGCCCCAGGATCCCAAAGTTGTAAAGAATCACTAGAACAGCAAAACGCATTCCAGCTTTCCCAGGGCTGAAGGGAACCTGTTTCTCTCCTCTGTCATCTACACCCAACTGATCGTTCACGCCTAGTTCAAATATCACCTCTGGGAGGCCTTCCCTGATGCCAAGCCCTGACATCTCATCAGCTCCCATGACTTCTTGGACTCCAAGGATCACCACACAGACATGGTTTCTCTCAGTTTCTCTGACACCCCTACAAAACTAAGAGCCTCTGAGCCTGGCTCTTGAGGAGCAGGCAACGTGTTTGGTGGATGAGAGAAGCCAAGTGGACACATGCTCACACCTGGGTCTCAGAAGGACAGTCCACTGGACAACTGGGTCAAGGAGTAAAGGTTCACGGATATTCTCTCAGCCAGGCCCCAGGCCATGATTGGCATCAGGGTGAGGGCTTGTCGGTGGGGGCAGGGAGGCAGGCTAGGAGGACTGGCTGTGGAGGGGGATTCCTTCCCATCCTCGGTCCTCCTCCTGCCTGTTCCCCTTCCCCCTAAGTCTGGTGTTGAGCTCTGGATAAGCTGCAGGAAGCCAAGGGAGAGGCTATCCAAGGGACATCTGACGCCTTCCTCTGATGGGCATCCTGCCCATGTTCTGTCTTGCTCAACATGCCAGAGCTGTCCCAGATGCCCCTTCTCTGGTCACCCTGGAGGGCTCTGCCTGACCCTCTAGGGATCCCAGGCCCTGTTCTGTATGTCCACCATGCCATTCCTCCCACCAACTCGGCCTGGACACAGCATGGCCAAGCCAGGAGAAGGGAAGCCAGGGAGCCTGACTTCTGGGATTCTGGCCTCAGCTTTGCCCTTAACCTGTGGGTTCCTGTCGTGGTGTGTGTGATCCTGGCTGACCCTCCGATTGTCCTCACTGAGGACTGAAAGGCAAGGTGAGAGGCTCCAGAGAAGAACAGAGGAGGACTGACTTGGGTGCGGAAGCCTGGCCCTCACTGAAGCCTGGCCCTCACCACCCTGGACAAGCCAAGTCCGGTGCCCGCCTGTCTTCCCACCCGCCTGAGCCTGCACCCGCTCGGCCCCAGGCTGGGGAAGCATCATCCTGCTTCGCTATTGCAGACCCATCATCTCAGCTCAGCTCTGGCTTCCTGCGCAGGCCCCAGTTAGCCCGATACTTTGTTCTCAAGTGCATTGGTCAGATCGCTTGGCCTGGACCTTGGGGAGGAGGGAGAGAAGAGACGAGAGAAGGGAAGGCAGGGGGGAGGGCAGGAGGGAGGGATGGAGGGAGAGGGAGGGCAGGGGCGGGGAGGGGGAAGACAGGGGAAGGGAGGGGGAGGGCAGGGGCAGGGAGGGAGCCGGAGGACAAACTCAACGCTAATTAAGTCTCATTAAAAAATGAAGACGACAATGAGGAATAAGGACAAGAAGAAAGAAAACCCCAGTGGAGGGGGAGGGAGAGGCTTGCCGAGGAAGCAGAACAGCAGCAAGAGAGAGGGAGAGGGAGAGGGAGAGAGGGAGAGAGAGAGAGAGAGAGAGAGAGAGAGAGAGAGAGAGCGCAGGCACACGCACGCCCCAAAAAGACACGCACACACCCCGCTCTCCCTCCTGGCAGGCTGGCCCCACGCTTCCCCGCTCGGCCCTGCCCTGCCCCAGCCTGACACCCTCCTACTTAGGCCCAGAGCCTGTGCTGCCCTCTGGAGCCCAGGGCGGTGGCCCTCAGGACCCAGCACACTCAGACTCCAGTCCTGGCTCAGCTCCTCCCTAGCTCTGGGCTTCGGGCTCATCTCCTCCTGGGACCTCATATATAGAACCCTCATAGATATAAACTCATAGATATGTATCTGCCCAGCCATTGTCTTAGAACTTCCTTTTGCCCTTCTCCGTTCTTAGAACTCCTGTTTCCTGCATCCCATGTTTTCTTTTTGGGATTATCCCTTAATTTAAAAAAAATATTTTTTTTTGTTATACATGGACAAAAGATCTTTATTTTGTTTATTTTTTCTGTGGTGCTGACAATCGAAGCCACTGACTCCCGTGTGCAAGGCAAGTGCTATGCCTCTGAACCAGCCCCATCCCTTCATTTTAGTAATATTGTTAGTCTCTTGAGAAAAGATATTTGGGGACATAAGATTTGGAAATATATATGAAAATGATTAGTTGATGGAATTTCAGGTTGAATATAACCTGAATACATTGCTTGATATTTTTTTGGCAGTTTCAGTATTATTCTGATTCTTGACTTTATATTTGTCTTATTTTTCCTCTTTTAAAAGCTTTTTATCTCTGATCTTACGTTTCACGATAATATATATTTAAAATTTTTCACTTATTGTGTTATATAGTGGTATATTGGTTTCTTTCAGTACTTTTTTTAAAAATTATTTTCTTTTTAGTTATATATGACAATAAAATGTATTTTGACTTAGTATACATATATGAAATATAACTTTCCATTCTTATGGTTGTATAGAGTATGTCCAATTCATTTTATTCTATTCCCCTCCCTTCCTTTCATTCCCCTTTGCCTAATCCAGTGAGCTTCTGTTGTTTCCCCCACCCCTATTGTGTGTTAGCACCCCCAGAGCAGAGAATATTCAGTCTTTGGTTTTTAGGGATTAGCTCATTTCACTTAGCATGATAGTCTTCAGTTCCATCCACGTACCAACAAATGCCATAATTTTATACTTCTTTATGGTTGAGTAATTGCATATTTATACCACAATTTATTCATCCATTCAACTGTTAAAGGCACTTAGGTAAGTTCCAGAGCATAGCTATTGTGAATTGAGCTGCTATAACCATCACTATAGCATGATGGTTTTAAGTTCTTTGGGTATATGCCAAGGAGTGGGATTACTGGGTCAAATGGTGGTTCTATTCCAAGTTTTCTGGAATTAATAATATTGCAGTCCCACCAGCAATATATTAGTATACCTTTCTCCCCACATCCCTGCCAATATTTGTTATTACTTGTATTCTTGATAATTGCCATCCTGGCTGTCCTTCAGTTCTATGAATTATTTTAAACATTATTACTTTAATATTCTCCTCTTTGATTTTCCCTGGTCTCCCCTTCTGGAATGATTATAATTGGATATGAGCCTTAAAATTTATTTATTTTAATATTTGTCATCTGTTTTCCATTTTCTTTGGCTTTTGTTCTATTTTTCAGGAGAATCCTTCATTTTATCTTGATTTGTTTTTTCCTCCTGTTTTGCTTGTCATCATTTCAATTTCAGCGTTTTGATCTTTAAACATTTCTTAACATCCTTTTGCTTTGTGTATGTGATATTATCTCTAATTTCAGCAATGAAGATAACAATAGACTTTTTGTAAGAGCTGTATGAAAATTAAGAGCAATAATACCAGTACATCACTTAGAAAAGTCCCTGGTACATAGAAAGCACTCAGTCATGTTAGCTATTTTTCCTTTAAGTATATCAGAGATCTTTTGAAGTTTTGTTCTGTGTCTGTATTTTCTGTTGTGGGTTTTGTCATCTTTGTTTTTGTCTCTTTTATGGGATGGAACTTTTTCTCAAGTGTCTAAGGGGTTCAGTAAGTGAACAGTTTTTTAAAAGCATGACACTAAGAATGTTACCCAAAGCTCTCTAGTTGTAGTTTTGGTGTATTGCCATGGACTCTTCCCTAAAGGATGTTGAAGCCTTCACTCTTGGACAGTGTGATTGAGGTGAATCACCTTTTCTGCGGGGAGAGCCTTTGATATCATTTAAGTGCACCCTCTTTGGATTTATTCACTTTTCCAGAAAAATTATTTTCTAATTCCTTTCCTTGGGAGAAGGAGTTTAGATAATAGGTATTATTGGAACCTATGTGGATAGTAGGTGATAGGCCTCGCCCTCAAAAACCTTTTATTTATTTATTTCTTGGTGAGGTGCCTCACTCTTGTCCTATACTATACCTGACTCTGTTAAGTTGGAGCTTGTTCCTTTCAGTTTCTTCAGAGACCAAAGTCTGATGTCTTGTAGAGGAAGAATTCATAGTCCTTTAATTGCAATAAGTAGATAGGTAGGTTCCTTGGAGATCAGAATACTTTGCGTACTTTCATATAAAAGTTTTAAGTCTTGTAAATACATGATTCATCTATGGATTTTATATTTCTAACTTCTAAGCTTTTAAGGCACTTTGGAGAAAATATACTAGCTTCTTTTAGGAAGTCCCTTGGATTTCTGAGCTGCTGAGTTAGTGACTTTTTAACTTTTTTTCTGGGGCTGGGGATGGGGCTCAATTGGTAGCACACTTGCCTAGAGTGTGTGAGGCACTGGGTTTGGTTCTCAATACCACATAAATATTTTGAGACATGTCTCACAACGCTTAAACTTGCAACTCTATTTTAGCCTTTCTGATAAACTGAGCCTCTAAGCCCAGTTTAATGATTTTTTCTGAATCTGTTTTCTACCTTCCAAAAATAGGTATTTATCACTTGACATTTGTCTTTTTTAATATTCTCTCTTCATGTTGTGGTTTTTTTTAAATTAATGTTTGTTTTTGGTAAGTTTTTGGGAAGGGGCTGTTCTGGCATGTTTTAAAATCTATTACGTATTTGCCTTCATCACTGTTAATTTTCCTTTTATTTTTTACTTCCTACTTCCTAGGATTCTTTGGATTTCATATTTTTGTAACAGTTTTGTCATAAATCTTTCAAGTTCTGTGAGTTATCCCAAAGGACTTTTAAAAAATACATAAAAATAAACAAATAAATAAATATATTGTGTCTATCTACAACTAAAAAAAAAGATTCCATCTTACCCCAGTCAGAATGGCTAGCATCAAGAATATTTAAAAAATAGCTGGACACTGTGGCATTTGCCTGTAATCTCAGTGACTTGAGAGGCTAAGGCAGAAGGATCACAAATTTGAGGCCAGCCTCAGCAACTTACTGAGTCCTTGTCTCAAAATAAATAAAAAGGATAGGGGATGTAGCTCAATGGTAAAGTGCCCCTGTGTTCAATCCCCAGGACAAACACAAAAACAAACAAAAAATAAATGCTGATTCAGACCTGTTACAAGTCAGGAACCCTTATACACTGTTGATGGGAGTGTAAACTAGTACAGCCACTGTGGTAATCAGTGGGGAGGTTCCTCAAAACCTAAAAATAGGAATATCATATGATCTAACTGTACTACTCCTGGGTGTATACCTGAAGGATACCTGCATGCCTATGTTTATTGCAGCACATATCACATTAACTGTTATGTGCTATTAGCCAAGGTGCCTGTTAATGGGTGAATGAATAAATAAAATGGAGACTACATATACCATGGAGTATTATTCAACTATAGAGAAAAATGAAATCGTGATCTGTAGGCAAATGGATAGAACTGGAGAAAAACATGGTATAAGAAATAAGCTAGACTCAGACAAATATCACATGTACTGTCATGTGTGATGTAGCGGGAAAAAAGATTAAGTAGAAGGGAGACTATCATGGGGGGGAAGGATTGAAAGGACAGTGGGTGAGAATATATGAATATACATGTGTGAATATACCACAATGAAACTTTTTATTTTGTATAATTAATATGCACTGATAAAAATTTGGTTTTGGATTGGGCCAAAGGAATATGGAAAATCCTGATGAACTATTCTTGTGATAATATATACCTGTGCAGTAACCCAAAACCTCATGTCTTCCAGTTTAATTGTATCTCCTTTGATTGAATTGTATTAAATACATATGGAAAATTTTTGTAATTTGTGTCCATATTAATATTCTCCATGAAGACTCTCACCCTTGTATTCTACATCACTGCTTTGAAAAATAGGTTGTTATACAATTTAGGCCTCAAAATATGTGGCTGTCATACCTGAACTTGAGTTTTCCGAGGTTCGGTTAGTGAGGTACTTAACAGACTGCATTTAGCATAGAGAACTATAATCACTATTGAGCTACCTTATGTTGCTTTCATTGTTATTCTTGGAAGGTGACCATCTAAACTGTAGAAAAGAGGAACGGTGCTGGTTTTATGAAGTGGTTTTATGTCCTGCTATTTTGCTAAATTATTGTATTTAAATTTTTCTAATTTCCTGAGTATTCTAAGTATATATTCTATTTCTAAAAATTAATACATTCCCCTTTTGTTAAATTATTATTTTCCTATTCAATAGTTCAAACATACTGTTGTATAAGCATTTTTATTAGTATGTTAATGGAGTTTGGTTTATCTTTAGGTCTCCTCCCTTAAGTTAAGTGATACCAGTTCTGAACATCTAAAGTCCTCCAAATGGCAATCCCCAAAGGTTACGTTTCTGAATTTCAAAATACTGAAAGTTGAAATTCCCAGAGCCACAGTTCCTATTGTGGATACACGGGGGTAGGGGGGGTATTATATGATAAGAGTACAAATTTGATGCTAAGTAGGAAAGGGGTTGGTGCTTTTACAGTTATATATGAGATAGCTGCATAATGATATATGGAATGAATGTTGGAAACCCAGTAAAACATTATTTTGGGTGTGTCTGTGAGAGTATTTCCAGTGTAGATTGGTGAGAGATTCTCGAGTGGACTAGAATCAGAAGATCCAGAAGCATAGCACACTGGATGGGACAATTTAATATGGACTTCCTTTCATGTATAAATGAATTGTAGAAGAATTTTTAAACAGAGCAGTACTAGTTAGAAAATGAGCATGAATGGATTTTTTGAGGAACACCATGTGCCCTAAAAGAAAAAAGAAGCTATATATTATGATGTAAGGCTTCAAAATATAACTAAAGATTGTGAGGTCTTATAGACTCTTCTTGCAGTTGCCAATTTCTATTCTTGTGTTATGTTTTTTGATATGTCAGATTTTCCTTTTAGTTTTTTTTTTAATTAAATGCATTTTAAAATAATTTACTATGGTGGGTATTTCATTAGTATCATTTCTAATACTGGAGGTATAAATTGTGTAAAGAATTTTTTGAGTTCTGATTTGTTGTATGCATTATTTGCAGATTTAACTGTGCAAGTGCATTTTCACAACATTGACTGTATGGGAGCGTGGAATATGTAAAAATGTAAAAAATTCCTCAGTAAATGAAGAGGTGTTCTTTTTTGTACATCTATGTTTATGAAAGATTAAATCTATCTTTAGTATCTCCATTGTTTAGGTCATGACCCCTTGTGGGTCTTGATTGAGTTCATCAAGAAACTTAGATTATTCATCTTTGTATTTCATAGAACCATTGTTCTAACACTGGGTACACAGAATTACCAGTTATAGTGATATGCATTTGTACGTTTCGCTTGTTAACCTATTTGAGTAGTTTGTATGCTCATAACTCATTATCTGTGCAGTTGTTGGTAGTATATTTGAGTGTGCTTGCAAAAAATATATATTATTGGCTATTATAATTTGTAAAATGAAGTAATCTGATATGTTTTGTGTTTCTTGAATCCCATTATGAAAATGTAATTGCCCTTTTAAGAAAATTTTAAACTGTTTTTTTTTTTTTCCAGAATTATATTTTTGGAGTTTAGGTCTTTCGGGATCTCAGCATTTAGGATTATGTCATTCCAGATTGTGTTTTCAGGATTATGACCCAAACCCATAGGTAGAATATAAACAGATGTTTTGAATAACAAACAAACTGTACTAGATCCTTTTGTATACATTATAGTAATTAGTTTAATCTTTGCATTAACATTGTGAGTTTGGGAGCATTATTTCATTTTTACTAATAAGGAAATGAAATGTGTAACAAGGTTAAAGAATTTACCATTATTAAATGGCAAAATAAGCTTTAAAGTGACTAGATGTTGAGTTGACATTTTTGGAATTTGATTTCTAATTTGTATCACTATTGTGAAGATTCATAATCATAATATAGTTATATGAAAGTGCTTTGTGAAAGTGCAGAAGATAGATGTTATCATTGCCTCTTGTTAATATATTTTCAGTATGATTTATGTTAGGTATTTGGTCTGAGAAAATGGCAAAAGTGGCTTTGGAAAAAAATTACAGTAGAATGTGTTATTTGTATTTTAAAAAAGTAAACTCACATACTGAAAATAATAAAATTTATAGTATTGGTTTTATTTTAGGAAATTAAAGCTTTATTCAAATGTTTCTTGCAAAAACAAATACAGTTTACATCTAATAGATAGGCAAAGATATCTGGAATTATATTTGAGTTGGCAGACGTTTATCTAGTTTAGTGAAATTGATAAGAAAGAGAGAGGCCTGGGTATGTGGCTCAGTAGTAGAGCACTTGCCTAGCATGTTAAGGTTGTGGGTTCATTCCCTGAAATCTTCTCTTCAAACCTATCAGAAGTACTTTATGAAAAGATAAGAGATAAAGGATGATTACATGAAAAATCATAAAAAGTTTCAATCAGAATCCATAAAACAGTGACAGGATGGACAATAATTAAAAAATCAAGTAATTGTATGTTCTAAAATATTAAAAACAGTATCAATGTAGTAGTTTTAATAACTTTTAAGTTTGACAGCACTGGGAAAAAGATTATAGGCCACTTTATGAAAATAAATACAAATAGCAAATAACAGGTGAGCTCAAGGCTTCTTATCCATTCAGTACATGGCAAGGATTTAAACTAGGTTGAACTGGCTATACCTGCATTGCCTCTCAAAAGGTTTCTTGGGGCTAAGAGAGCAGCTCAGTTGCAAATGATTCCCAGATTCTTTTTTTATTAAAGAGATAGAGAGAAAGAGAGAGTGAATTTTTTAATATTTCTTTTTCAGTTTTTCGGTGGACACAACCTCTTTAATTTATTTTTATGTGATACTGAATATCAAACCCAGTGTCCCGTGCATGCCAGGTGAGCATGTTATTGCTTGAGCCACATCCCCAGCCCAATTCTGAGATTCTTACAATCAGCTTTCTTTAATTTCTTAAACTTTTGATTATACTAGATATGTTCTTTTGAGAGAAAAATTAATCTTCACAATTCAAAATAACTTCAGGTTTGGTGAAATACTCATGGCCTTGCTCACGGCATTCAGATACATGATCACAGCCTCTTTGCTTTTCTTTGACCTGTTATTTCCATTTTTTCTTCTTCTTACTTTTCTTTGAGAACTATTTATTGGTAATGAGATTGTTTTAAAGAATGCTGATTTTATTCCTCTTGTTACTGTCAAGAATGAATATTTCATAACCATTTCTCTCTCTCTCTCTTTGGTCAGTCTGTAAGTTTCTCTCTCTCTCTCTCTCTCTCTCTCTTTCTCTCTCTCTCTCTCTCTCTCTCTCTCTCTCTCTCTTACACACACACACACATACACACACACACACACTAATTTGTTTTTTGTTTTTTTATTTTTATCTTCTCCAACTTTTTCTGAGTCCTAATGTCTTTTTTTTTTTAATGCGGGGCTGATTTTCAAAATCAGTGCCTCATACATGCTAGGCAAGCACTCTACCACGTAGATAAAACCCCAGCCCAGTCCAACTGTCTTGATCTGAGAATTTTAGTATGTTGGCCTGGAAAATTCTGCCATCATAAGTCATATTCTAAGCCTTGTATACAACAACATAGATTATTTCAGAAGGAGAATTTTAAGACATTCTTTTTTGGGGGTGGGGGGCAGGTATGGTGGATACCAGGGATTGAACCCAGGGCCACTGGGCCACTGAGCCACATCCCTAGCCTTATTTTGAATTTTTATTTAGAGACAGAGTCTCACTGAGTTGCTTAGTGCCTTACTGTTGCTGAGGCTAGCTTTGAACTCAGGATCTTCCTGAATGTTAAGACATTCTTTTACAAAATTTGCTTAAAATGTGATAGGTAATGTATTACAAAAAGAAAGAAAAAAGCCTGTGATCAGAATCAGAAGGCTAATTATACATTTAATAACTTTGCATACATCAGAGCAATCATCATGAGGCACGGGAAAATCAAATAACAATTCTCAAACATGATTAGTACATTCATTGGTGGGAACAAATCAGGCAGGAGTGATAGGTCAGTCCTAAGAAGGGGGGTACATTCAAATTTATTGGTTTGGGCCCTGTATGCCTACGTGCCAAACTGCACAGTGTCCAGGTTATTTATCTACTAAGTGGTCAGGGGGAATATCTACTGGGCAGTCCTGGGAATTGTCTTAACAGCTACAGGAATTCCAGGTTTTGTAGTGTAGCATAGGAACTTAACAATACCTGGTCCTTTACATTTTAACTCAGGCTTTGCAGCTTAGAAAGTTTACAATATCTGGTCTTTTACACTTTAACTTCAATTTCAATTTCTTTTACTCTTACAGTATAAATGAAGATTTATGCCCATAGGGAATTTATAATCTGGTTGGAGATGAGATGAACCATAAACACTTGAAAAATTAAATGAAAGCAAGAAAATAATTACATAATAATCCTGGCTTAATGAGATTAATTATATAAAGTGTTTAACAGAGTGCCTAATACATGGTAAATACTTTGAAGTGCTTATTTTCTTCCATTTTGACTAAACACTAAAAGTTTCATAAAATAATATTTACATGTAGAGATTTGTTTTGTTTTTAAATGATAATAAATGTGCTTGAGTTTTAGAGAGATTTCTATGAGCTAAGTGGGCTCAAATTTGAATATTGGTAGAATATGAAAAGAAAAAGTGTTTGGGGAGGTTAGCAGGAAAAGGGAAAGGCAAACAGCAAGGCATGGACCTGGAAAAGTTCAGTTCTATCTGAAGATTCATTGCTTCAGTTGAAGCCCAGAGTGTGTGAGCAGGGATTATGAAAGGTGAAGCTAGGAAGAGTAGTCTGGGACAGATTGTGGATATCCTTATTCTGCTTGGAAGAGGCTGGTGCTGAAGTCTGGCTGGACACAAATAACCGAGCCATCACAAAGCCTTGTAGATTCAAACAGCCACTGTTTATTTCCCAACTCTCACCGGCACTGCACACACCACACGGGAACACACTCCCTCCAACAGGCTCTGTCCAATCTCCCCCCCCCCCAAGAACTCACAGGAACTCCAAAGTAGCAGGCACCCAAGGCAGCAAGAGCTGCCCCATTGCCCGACAGTAAAGGTCAAATATGCAATTCAATCAATCCAGCCTCACAGCAATTATATACAGCTTAACTCAAATCATCATCTCAATGGTTCGCTAGCATCACTTTTCAACCATTCCCTCTGGCAAATGCCAGGAGTCATTCTGACTGGGCTGTGGCTCTCAACTGGCTGGACTTTATATGCCACCTGAGATTTATAGGTTTACACTTTATACATAGAGAATGAATGCTTTAAATATAGAAAAGTAGGCCCCCTGAAGAATGCTACTTTAAGGATGAATGTACATATCAAAAGAATTTTATTGGTTTAAAATGTGTTTAGAACCCCTTTGGAGCCATAAACATCATACAGTATAGAAGATTTGCCATTTGCATGGCATGCTTTCTGAGACCATTTCAAATCCTCAGATTTTAACATTGTAAGATTTTTGTACAAATCTTTACTTGCCCTGAATGTATTTCTATTGAGTCTTATGTTTCTTGTATATACTACTATTCTACATGTTAACATTCTTTTCAACTTTAGTGAATGTTTTATTTTACTTTATGAATTATTTTTGATCAGGTTGGAGTATTTGGCGAATCAGTTCAATGATTGTTTTTTTTTTTTTAATCTCAAACATTTGGTGGACTTGTTCACATTCATAGCTACAAGTTATTACCAAATTTGATAATCTGTTCCTTTTCAGGTTAAGAGCTATCATTTTCTTAGTCTTTACACTTTCCCTTCTTCCAATATTTTTATTAACAGTTTGGCTTTCTTTGGTGGTGATGAAGAAGACATTCTTTACGAAGAAACTTTGTGGGCTGGGGTTGTGGCCCACTGGTAGAGTGCTTGCCTAGCATGTGCAAGCACTGGGTTTGGTCCTCAGCACCACATAAAGATAAATAAATAAAATAAAGATAATGTGTCTAACTACAACTAAAAAAATATTTAACAAAAGAAACTCAGGGTTTTAAAAAATAACATTTTTTTATTAGTTGCTCAAGACAATACAATGATCTCGACCTATCATACATTTGATTCAAATAGGGTATGGATTCTCATTTTTCCACGTGTACAAACTGCAGAAGCACATTGGTTATACATCCATGTGTATACATACAGCAATCCTAGTGTCAGTTGTATTTTGCTGCCCTTCCTATCCACCCCCTCCCTGCTCCTCCCCTCCCATCACCTCTCTCTACCCATTCTACTGTGACACTTATTTCTCTCTTTTTTCTTCCCTTCCCCTTCACACCTTCGTATATGTATTTTGTGTAACCATGAGGGTCTCCTTCCATCTTCCGTGAAATTCCCCTTCTCCCTCCCATTCCCTCCCACCTCTTTACCTCTTTTCCTTGTTTCATGGTAATCTTCTTCTCATGCTCTTCCTCCCTACACTGTTTTGAGTCACCTCCCTTAAATCAGAGAAGACATTCAGCATTTGTTTTTTAGGGATTGTCTAACTTTGCTTAGCATAATCTGCTCTAATGCCATCCATTTTCCTGCAAATGCCATGATTTTGTTATTTTTTAGTGCTGAGTAATATTCCATTGTGTATAAATGCCACATTTTTTTTATCCATTCATCTGTTGAAGGGCATCAAGGTTGGTTCCACAATCTATCTATTGTGAATTGTGCCGCTATGAACATTGATATAGCTGTGTCCCTGTAGTATGCTCTTAGGTACACTTGTACATTGCTTGTGGGACTGCAAATTGGTGCAGTCAATTTGGAGGGCAGTATGGAGATTCCTTGGAAAGCTGAGAATGGAACCACCTTTTGACCCAGCTATTCCCCTTCTCGAACTATACCAAAAAAATAACACTTTTTAGTAATTGCCTTTGAACTTTGAGATGTAAATTAAAAACATTAGGCTAAACTCAAGTATTTTTAGTCTTTGAATTAGGCCTTAGCCTCTCCATTGCCTTCACAAAGTATCTTCTGCATGGGTAACCATGAGTGTCATAGTCTGATATACTGAATATGTTTGTAGAATACTTCCCTTGATCGATATCTTCTTTTCTCATACTTCTTTGTGTGCCTGTATCTGTGTGTGTGTAGATATGCATATCATATGCATCTGGTTTCATGTTTTTTTCAGTGAACTTTCTAGTCCCTTGAGCAAACATCAGGAACATTTGTAAAGATTTAATATTTAAGAGAGTAAAATGTGCTGTGGTAACTGATTGGTTGGGAACCCAAGTGAACCTTTATGAGAATGTAGAAACCTACTGCTGGGTGGTTACTTATATACTGAAATAAGGCAATGATGTGGATATAATTAATTTAGTGGTTTGGGTAGTTGAGGGTTTTCTGTATGGAAAAACCAGTATTTGTTATCAGACATTTGGAGATGGCTTTGTGAAAGAATGCACCACTCTTTCCTATAGCATTTCAGAGGTAATAGGTCATCTAAAAACTTCCAAATCTTTTTTGAAAAGGAATGATAGACAAATAAATGTAAATAGTACAGGAATTTTTTTATGCTAGTTACAGAATAAATACCAGGTCAAAAATTTTTGAAAAGAGCAACAATTCTATATTTGTCTCAAAATTTAAATAGATGTCCCATTGTATTTTATTTGTGTTTGTTTTTATATTCACTGCTTTTGCCTGTAACTGTTTCTATTGTAAGTACATCTACCATATGTTATTTGTACTCATGGTGTATATGACATGTTACATCTACTGGACTGTGAATACTGTTTTATTTCTATTGTTAGTCTTTTAATCCAGTAACTGTGCCTAGTACAGAGTAGGTGCTTGATTAATATTGTGAGTTGAATGAATATGAATATTTGACTGTATCATTTGAATTATCATTTATTAGAAGACTGAACTATCTTATCTTAGCTTTTCTTGTGGACTGGTCATGTACCCTAACTAGATTGGAATGTGTTATGAGTAGGAACTTGATTTTGTCTTTCTTAAATTCTTATTTATAACACTTTGGGCTGTAGTGGGTAATAGGTATTCTCAAACATGTGATTGAACTGAAATATGTTGGCAGTTTTTATTTACTTATCAGGAGATTCCTAAAAACACAGCCATTAATAAGAAATTTGGAAGAGATTCAAAATGCCAGTATATATACTTGTCTGTCAGCTTGTGGGCTTATGTAACAATCCATACTTTCATGGAGTAAAGAGTTGTGGTTCTGGGTCCTTGCTTTTGAGTGGCCTACTTGCTGTATTTTGGCCTTCTACCTGTATCACAGATGATGTAAGTCAGTGGCTCTTCAAATGTGGTCTCAGATTAGAACATCACATAGGTACTTGCTAAAAATGCAGATTCTCCTGCCCCCTCCAGATCTACTAAATCAGAAACTCTGAGGGTGGAGCCCAATTTGTGTTTTAATTAGTCCTCTAGGTAATTTTGAAGGTGAATTTTGATGTCACCATGTGATGTAACTATCTTTAAGACAGAGGGATAAAGTCAATGCTTATGTGCTAGAGAAAAGCCAACTAGCAGCCTAGATTAATGTGAATAAGAAGAGTTTCTCAGCAAATCATTGGGGTGAGTTAGCACGTGTGAACCCTTAGAACAGTGCCCAACCTGTGGCAAATACTTACTTCAAAACTACAATTTTATTTCTTATGAGGTCGATTGCAGTTGCCTGTCATGCATTTGGTGTATAAGCCCATGACAATGATATGACTTTAATTCTTCATGTGGTTTCCTGCCAGGCTATGAATTCCTCAAAGGCATTGGTTGAATAAATACCTTTTCCCAAAGCAATTGATATCATGCTTTCAGTTGTATTTCCTGTTTAATATATTTATATACTGTAATCTAAGGGGAGCTCTTCGTTTAGTATTTTGACTAGAAAACATTGTTCTTTGGAAATTCTTCCTTGAGGCTAAAACATCCTTGGACACAAGAAGATTTCTTTAAACCTACACAGGCCCTTGAGGCGGCTGCCGGGAAAGTTATCTCATGAAGGTGCTGTTCAAAAGAATTAAAAGGCCCAAGAAAACAAGAAATATCTGGACCTTGTCATTTTGGCCAGAAATTTTTAGCAGAGCCTTATTGCAAAACTTTGACACTTGTAGGCATGGTGGCACACACCTACCTGTAATCCCAGTGACTCGGGAGGCTGAGGAAGGAGGATCACCAAGTTCCAGGACAGCTTTGGCAACTAAGTGATTTAAGCTAAGTGATTTAAACTTTGGAAACTAAGTGATTTAAAAATAAAAAGGGCTAGGGATGTGACTTATTGGTAAAAGATCCCTGGGTTCAGTCTCCAATACCCCAAGCAAACATTGAACCTTAGCAAAAAACAAACAAACAACAAAAAAAGGTTTTTTTTTTCCCAAAGGCCCTAATTCCTGAGAAAAATCAAGTCTAGTGGAGTTTTAGACATCACATATACCCAGACACTGAGTGAGCCCTTTTTAGGATTCTTTTGAATGTCTCCCCATTATACATCTATCTCACATCTTGACAGATATGTTCTTAGCAGAACATGGAAGTAAAAAGGAAAGTTGAACCAGATTTCTCCCAGCTTATTGTAATGCAAAAACATCAATAATAACATCTAGCTCTCAGCCTTCTGTGATGGCACATGCCTATAATAACCAGCAGCTCCAGAGGCTGAGGCAGGAGGATCTTGAGTTCAAAGCCAGCCTCAGCAAAATTGAGGCACTAAGCAATTCAGTGACTCTGTCTGTAAATAAAATACAAAATAGGGCTGGGGATATTGCTCAATGGTTGAGTGCCCCTGGGTTTAATCCCTGGTACAAATAAATAATTAATTAAATAAATAAGAAACCTAGCTATCATTGAAAAATCCAGGACAAATGCTAAACTAGATGGATCCCTTAGGACAAGAGGCATGGAAACTTGTAGGAAATGACTGTAACACTGATCCCTCTGAGGTAGTGCAGTGGTTCTCAATCCTAGCAACCTCTAAGCATCACTGGGGAGCTCTTAAAACATGCCAATACTTGTTTTGGATTCCAGTTCTTCCTAGAGACTCAGATTTCACTGGTATTAAGATGGAACCTGAGAATCAGGATTTGGGTAGCATCACTTTCAAGCAAGATCTACCTGTTCCTTAAGGGCCAGTGTTCCAAAAGCAGTGTGATGCAGGCATTCAGAGATTCAGACAATACAAACAACAGGGACCCTACCACGTTCTCCGTACCAGTGGGTATGTTGTTATCTTGGGCTGAAAGAGTGGAGAGTGGCCCACATCACAGAACTCCCACCTCATGACATGTGACACAGTGAGAAAGAGTGCACGTGATTCTTTTAAACATTTAATTAAGCAACTCCTACACTGTCATGACAAAATGAAACTTGTTGAGGGTTACAGAGTTTAATGAGAAATAAAAATAAAAAATTCTCACAAAAGCCCCATTTAAGCCTATTATAAGTGCTGCACTCTCTTTTGAACATGGATTTTGAAAACAAATGTCAAAATGTAAATCCTCAGCACCCTAAAAATGACTTATCATTTTGATTCAATCTATAAGTCGATGATCATATTTCCAGTGCCAAATTTTGACATATGAGAACTGCAATAGCAAAGAATAGAAATGCATCTTGTTTGCCCAAGTCCTCCCCAAGACTCGCCCACCCTGTGGGTTCCCCAGAAAGCACAGGGATGGTCCAAAGAGCCAGTCAGTAAGGCAGCATTTGCTATGCTTTGCTGCTCTGAATTCAGTTCTGCTGCTTTGCATTGAACTCTGTACAAATGTTCTGGATGATCCTGGGGTTGGATTTGTACAGGTTGTCAAACTCATCCACAAAGAAGTGACCTCCAGCTTGTCCTGTGCAGCCCATGCAACCCTTATTGCACAGGTGATCACTCCTATGGGGACAAAGATCAGATGAAACAAATGCCCCTAAGAAAAAGTGTTGTTGATGAATCTTTGCCGTTTTGCTGCCCTGTCAGCACAACCCAATCCCAAATCAGAAATATGTCAAGCAAAAGAAAAAAACTCCCATGGAACTCTGGGTTCTAGAATTGAGACCAGGTATGGCCATTCATTCATCCATTCCTTCAAGAAATACTTTTGAGCATCCACTTCAGAGAGGAGGTAACAATCTTCAGTGGGGAAAATGGAGAGACTGCCTGCTGTGATAGTTCTTGATTTGGTTGGGGGCAGTTGGATATCAGGTACTTGACCTTACTCTACAAACTCCTATTCCTATACCACCTTCAGGTTAACCAGGGTGGATGCACAGGATGGCCAGGAAACAGAGGGCAGAACCTGAGGTGGTCTTCCTGCCCAGGCACCTGCCCTGCACCCCCCTTTCTGCCAGTGGCCCATCTCATCTTCTAGGTGTACAGTCCTGCTTATTAGGAGCTATCAATGCTTCACATAGCTCTGGTCTAATATGCTTTCAGTTAACCATCATGCTGCATATTAACTGCCAGTCCCTTTTCTCACCTCTCCAGCTTCTTTTCTCTGAATATCGTCTCAATTAGGAGAAGTTAGCCTTGGGTTTTAAAATGCTGGTTAAGTGGCCATGGGAACTGAGCTTATACTGAGCAAGCCCATGTTTCTGCTCAAAGAAAGAAAGAAAGAATATCCCCCTATAAAGACTAGAGAACAGTATGCAACTTTTCAGATCCTTGAGACCACCCTTGCACAGAACCTTCTACTGTCAATTCTGACAGATGGTTGTTAACTCTGGACTTGGATTATCCTAGGAACACAATGCTCATTGCATTTTTAGATGAATCACAGTGTTTGGCTGAGCAGGAACCCACCTCCATGTAATTTGTATCTATTGGTCCCAGTTCTTTAAAGCTTCTCAGAATATGAGAATATGATCCCCTGAGAACTCCCATTTCCAACAGTCTTCTCATTCCCTCACTTCCTGGGTGAGGCCCAAAGAAGGTTCCTAGAGAAATAAGTGAGGGTGGGACTGAATGTGATCTTGGACAGATGTGCTAGAAAAAGCCCTGCGCTGATGAGCCAAGAGCTGGCCCATGTGCCACTCACTCTGGGATTTGGAGCGGGTAGCTTATGACTCTTGAACCAACTCTGCTGATGTGAGACCAAGGGAATTTGTGACAACTGGCACAAAGAACATCACCATCTCACCATTGTGAAGGTGCCCCACAGACTCTGCAAAAGGCAAGTCCCTGAGAAGACTTTGTCTGAATGCATTGTCTAGATACTTTGTTTTCTGGAAGTCAGCACCACCTGTTCATTAAGAATTGTCTTAGAAAGGATTTAAAGCAGCTCTCAAGAATACAAAAAATCCTGAAAAAATAACCCATATTAAAAGTATGCACAGAAAAGGGAAAAATAATTGACCACTGCATTGTGTGAGTTTTGTACCATAGCACTTAGAGGTCTCCAGTTCCTCTGACTACTTTATTCAGTTTTATCATTGTTATTGCTACTATTTTTCTTTTTCGTAGTTGTAGATGGCTACAATACCTTTTATTTATTTATTTTTATGTGGTGCTAAGGATCAAACCCAATGCCTCACACTTGTTAGGCAAGTGCTCTACCACTGAGTTACAACGCAGCCCATTTAATATTACTATTATTATTATCATTTTGGGTTTTCTTCAGGCTATTATATTTTCATGCTATTTTATGGCACTTTTGAGAAAATATATATTAATTAATTCATAAATGTGATTTATTTTCTAAACACTTAAGTACTTTGTTCATTTTTTGTGTTCTTTTAAATAATTATTTCTTAATTTTAGGTGGACACAATATCTTTATTTCATTTTTTTTTTATGTAGTGCTGAGGATCGAACCCAGTGCCCCATGCAAGTACACTATCACTTGAGCTACATCCTCAGCCCTCATTTTTTGTGTGTTTTTGAGCCTTCTCTCGACAACTTAGAAATTTTTATATGGAAATATCACTTTTAAATATTCTGAATCAAAATTTCTTAGGGTTTTCCCCCCAAACCCTCAATATCTAGTTTACAAACATAGTACGACTTCCTTAAAGAACACTATTAGTCTTTAAAAGGTATTAAGGACAAATTGGTGTCTTCAACACAGCTAGGGATTTGTTTTTCTTTCATAGAAAGTGAAAAATAGAATTCCCTTTTAGTGTCTCAATCCCTGGTGGGAAAAGCCTCAGGATGTAGGAGGTCAAGGAAAGGCTCCCTGTTTTCATATAGATGATTGTACTTTCTCCTTTATCTTATGGTTGAGTGGTCATGTGACTGATACGGTCTATGAGTTATGAAAGGAAATGACACATGTAATGTCTTGGCTTGAGCAAGACACATGGGGCCTCTCTTCTCTGCCATCTACCAGCAATATTCTACACAGAGGCTTTCCCATAGGATTTTTATCAGGGAAGAAATGACAGAAAACAGATCTGCACATGGTCCATAGGGGGTACATAAAATGACCAAAATATAAACCTATAAAAAGCCACCACAATTGGAAAGTATTGATTACTCTAGCATAACTTCACTTAATCCAATTAATGTATAGGTCCACTAGTGAAGTACTCAGCTAGAAAGAAAACAATATAGAAACTATCCCTGCATTATTTGTACCTCCTCAAAGAAAAGATAATAAGATTTTAACTGAAAAATGCTTACTTGATGTTCATTTCAAAGGGCACCCATTTAATTTTGTATTAACAAGAATTACATCTTTTTAAAAACTTTGTTATCATTTTGTCTAGTTAAAACATCCTGAATCTTCTCAAGTTCTTGAACAAAATAAGAATGTCAATATTTATCTTATATATGTATGTAATTCATGAAAGAATATAAGAAACACAAAGTTTACACTAAGATAATGTAGTATTGATATGTAAAGTAATGAAATTCTTGAGTTAAACTGTAGTCTCTCCTACATAGGTCTAGATATAGATCAGGCTGCCATGACAAGTATGAAAGTGATTTTTGGCATAAAGAATCAGAGTTTGGGATCTTGGTTATAATTCTTAGAAACTCTTTCTTTCATTAATTGTTTACATTACATAAATAATCTGAGGTTATTCATATTTTTAGAAGTTTTTAACCTTTCAGTGTTTTACTTTGAATGTAAAGCTCAGGCATTTCCAACTTGGGGAAGCCTGGCAGATGTATACCCCTTATGGGTGATTATTGTGATACACACATCTTTTTCCTTTGCTGGACTTGGGCATATGTCTTATTCCATGTGTTAATGAGCTCTTTCCCTTGGCCCCTTTCTGAGCTCTCAAAAGCCATAGGTACAGGTGGAGTGGGTAAAATTCTTATAAGAAGCACAAATATTATTGAAAAATGTGTTCCTGTCTTCTGGAGAAGCACAGCAGACTGAGTGTCCCCTAAAACAAAGGTGTAAGTTGTAGTTGGGATTTGTTTACTCAGGGATAACTTAGGTAAAACCTCAAGTCTTGAGGACTAACCTGAAACTTATTCTAGTTCTGAGACAAGATACATTCCAAGATTAAAAGAACCAAGTGAAAAATCAAATTTGGGACCCCAATGGTTCAAATTTAAGAGGTAAAGTTTAAGAGGTAGTTTTCCAATAGCCATGTTTTTATTAGATTGATTACACTTTCTGAGAGTTTGAATATTTCTAGAATATTTTGATTATTGAAGCTTTTTTTGGTTATTTGAGCATTCAAATTAAAGAATGCTTAAGACACTATTGCCTCTTCCGTGTTTTCCAATGTCCAAATGCATTGGATTTTTGTCAAAGAAGATAATCCTAAAATTTTCTTCTGATTCACCAAAAGAAATCCAGGCATAATTTGCCCTTTTCTATTCTTTCTTTGAAGTCATTAAAATCCAGGCAATCTTGGTTCACAGATTGTCCCCACTGTTTGTCAGTAACTATCAATTCATCTTCCTTGTCTGTGCATTAAATTCTTAGTTCTTTTTTTTAAAGAGTGTGTGTGTGTGTGTGTGTGTGTGTGTGTGTGTGTGAGAGAGAGAGAGAGAGAGAGAGAGAGAGAGAGAGAGAGGAGAGAATGTTGTTGATATTTTTTATTTTTCAGTTTTCAGTGGACACAACATCTTTGTTTGTATGTGGGGCTGAGGATCGAACCCAAGCCTCAAGCATGCCAGGCAAGTGCACTACCGCTTCAGCCACATCCCAAGCCCAAATTCTTAGTTCTTAAAATTAAACACTTAAGATTTGTCTACTTTATATATATGTTATGCTTCAATTTTAAAAAGCTAATATATTTTTGGGCTGGGGTTGTGGCTCAGTGGTAGAGTGCCTAGGTGCCTAGCATGCGTGAGGCACTGGGTTCGATTCTCAGCACCACATATAAATAAATTAAATAAACGTCCACTGAAAACTAAAAAAAAATAAATATTTTTTTAAAAAAAGCTAATATATTTTGTTACACATATTTAATTTTACTACAACATAACTTTTTTGTGTGCATTCAACCAATATGCCTCCATTCATTATCTAGTTATTCATAATATTTGTGAGTACATATTTGTGATTCAAACTGACTTGAGTTCAAATCCAGATTCTGCGACTGCATTTTTACTCTCCCAAAGTTTGAATTCCTCATTTCTTGAATGTGATCATTGCTTATTTTCAGGGTTATTTTGAGGGTTAGCTGAAGTAATGTAAGTGAAGTATTTAATGCTGCAGATACTACATAGTAAGTCTTCAATAAATAGTAGAATTACCATTTTATAAATATAATGCTTCTATACAAAAAGGCAAACGGTGCTTGCTTATAGCCACTGTGAAGTTGATCCAGGTGAACAATTTTTTTTTTCTTCCAAGACAAGAAACAAATGGTACAAAAACATCAGTGAAAGAAATACAAAACACACAAGACCTGCTTCCCTTAATTAAACAGACAATAGAAGAAATCATAAATTGAGAGTAAAAAATGGAGTGTCCAGTCCTATTTTCAAGCTTTGTTTTTTAAGCCTGTCATGAACATCGTGTACTTCCATATTCATTCAAACAGTTTTGGTTTTGAAATTTTAAAGTCGATTTACAAATGCATGTATTATGTGTAAGTATTAATTGATGCACTGCCTATCTCAGTACCCTCAGTAAAAAAGTTCAACATAATACTTTTATTACTATTATAATCCTAGTAAGCTTGCAAGTAGAAGAGGAAAGTAAAAACATAACACCCTGAGTGAACTTCCTTTACAGTGTTCATAAAATTTTGTTATTTTCTTGATGCCTATAAGACCTCACCCTAACCACTGAAGTTATTTCACAAATATTAAAATTGTTTTTGTTTCAAATTACTTTGTGAACAAATAAAAATTGTATAGTTTTATGGTGTACAAACATGGTTTTTTAAAGTATGTATACAATGCCGAATGACTGAAACAATCTGATCCTAAAGTTTTCAATTACTATGTTTAGTCTTGGACTGCGATATTATCACTCAACTAATATTAACATAAGAAAGTAATGTTTGACTGTGAGAATTTTTCACCAAAAATATGATGTAGATAATTTTTTATATACATGCAATTGTAAGAATAATGCAGAGAGAGCCTGTGTGCTCTTTACTTCATTTCCCTTATTGTATGACTGTGCAAAATTATAATATAATATTGTAATCACAATATTGATATTTATACACCATGTTGCTGTTACTCAAACCACCTATTTTATTTGTACTCACTAGTGTGTGTGTGTGTGGGGGGGGGGGATGTTGTATATAGCTTGATAATCTGTATAGTTTTATGTTGCACCAAACATACTCAGGATACTGAGCATTTCCTTAACTACAAGGATCTTCAGTGTTAGTTGAAGTGTAAATTATTTTTTCTTTCTCTTTGGCCTGTCGATGTGATGAATGGTATTGATTGATTTTCTAACACTGATCCAACATTGCATACCTGAGAATAAGAACTATTTTGCCATGGTATACAGCTCTTTTAAAAATGTTGTATACTGTTTGCTAATAATTATAGGTGATTTTCATGTCTAAGTTCATGAGCAATATCAGCATTTCTCTTTTTTAAAACTATGTTTGTCTGCTGCTGGTATTAGAGAAATATTGAGAAAGACTATATGAAATTGTTTTTCAGTTTTTCAAATGTTTGCTAAATTTCTCTGGTGAATCCATTTGGGGATGAGGATTTCTTCTTCAGGAAATTTTTAATTGCAAATTTTACTTTTTAATGGTTTAATGGGATTTGATAGTTCATGGTTTTAAAATAATTGGTCAATTTTATCTAAATTATTGAATTTATGAGCATAAACTTGTTCAGAATGATGACTTATTACCGCTCCACTGGTTTCAGGTCTGTAGCAATAGCCTCAATTTTATCGTGATATTAGTGATTCTTTTTTCTTCTTTTTATTTCTGTCAGTCTTATCAGAGATTTACTAATTTTGTTGACTTTGTTTTTTGATGTGTTAAGTATTTGTTTAATTAATTTTCTCTATTTTCCTATTATCTGATTTTCATTTATCTTTATTAGAGTAATTGACAGAGGCATATGGTGAAGTCAGTGCTATAATTGTGGAAATGTTAATTTCTCATTGTAATTTTGTTGGTTTGCACTTCCTGTATTTTGACACTCTCTAGTTTGATACATAATTAGGACTGTTATGTATTTCTGGTATATTGATTTTCTCTTATTGAATTGCCATTTTTAATTTCTGATAAATTTTAGAAATATACTTTGTCTCTTATTAATTCAGTTATTCCTCTTTTTTTTTTAAAAAAAGATAATGTTTCTCTGGTTCATCTTTTACATCCTTTCACTTTAAGTCTATATATGTTGTTGAACTGAGAATGAATTTCTTTTAAATAAAATTTAATTGGGTGTGTATTTGTTTCATTATTTCCTGCTGCCAACTTGTCTTTTCATTGGTGAATTTACACTGTTCACATTTAGTATAATTAATAATAAATTAAACTTAAATCTTTCACTGCGATTTTTTTTTTGTGTGTGTGTCCTCTGGATTTGTTCCTCTGTTTTGCTTTCTCCACCTTTTATGAGACACATAATCAAATTGTCCAGTTCCATATGGATTTGCAATAGTGTATTTCTGTATCAATCCTAAAGGAAAGTGGACAGCAAAAAAAAAATTGTATCTTTGAATGTTCCTTTTCTACTCCCAAGAAACCTCACCAAGTTAAGGGAAGTATGAGAGCAAACCTGGGCAGGAAAGTCCAGATACCTATTATCTTGAAGGCATGGCCTTCTCTGTGAACAC
Organism: Urocitellus parryii; assembly: GCF_045843805.1. Lineage (NCBI taxonomy): Eukaryota > Metazoa > Chordata > Mammalia > Rodentia > Sciuridae > Urocitellus > Urocitellus parryii. Next base: position 28,795 of record NW_027554244.1, read on the forward strand.
AGAGTTAGGGTAAGTTAGTGTTACCTGTAGAAAGTTACTTTCTTGAATGTGTACAGTGATGGTTGCTCCTTGAGATTCTGGTAATACAAGTAAGCTAATGGTGATATGTCACTGATTCTGCCTCCTAATATGTGAATCTATCTTCTGGGGAGTTGCGTGTTGGTGTGAACTGGAGGCACTGTGGAAAGGATTTATATCATTCTACACTCATTCAGCCAGCCACCATTAGACAAAGCATCAAGTGGAAGAAGAGTCTCTACCTTGGTGAACCACCTTGAGGTACAGAGCTTCTATTTGTTCAGCCTTCCAAGAACTGAACTTTCTGAGAGCAGTCACTGATCTCTCCTAAGCTTTCCCTTACTAGTCATATATGTCTCATGTGGGCACTTTCTTGACTTTCCCAGAGCCCATCAGAGGGCCCTGGCACACTGGGCTGTGGACAAGACAGTCTTTTTGTATCATTTCTGTCAGAGTTGCTCTGGGAATTACAACATATAAATGTGACTTTCAACATACATAGATGACTTCTGTTGTTACCGGGATTTCCAATTGACTTCCCTTGCTTTGGAGCCATGCTACCTGGTACGGTAAGTAAGCTCCTGAATCAACAAAGGAAGGAAGTTATCAAGAAAAACACTGGGCCTCCTTAGGTAAAGTGTGTGAATCTCACTTCTGGTTGCTGTCATTATCTTTTTCTTTGTCTTTATTTTTTATAAGTTTAAATTTTTTTTCAGCATTAAGTTCTCTGGAATTATTTTGTTTAGAATTTATTCAGTTTCTTGTATCTATATATTTGTATCATTTTGCCAAGTTTTGTAAGTTATTTTTCATTATGTCTCTGAATACTCTTCCACACACACTCTACATTCCCTCTCCTTCTGGGACTCTGATAACACAAATACTGAATTTTGGAATATTGTCCATAGTACCAGAAAGTATTTAGTTTATTTAATTTGTTTTCTAGTTCATTTTTCTCTTTTGTTTAAATTGAGCAATTTTTTTAATCCATCAAGTTAACCAACCTTATCTTCTGTTATCTTCAATATATGATTGAGCCTTACAAGTCAGTTTAATAATGTTGTTATTGTACTTTTCAGGTTAACATTTTCCACTTGTTTCTTTTGTATGACTGCTAATTCTTGGTTGAAGTTTTTAATTTATTTATTTTTTTTCATTTGCTCCATGAAAGTGTATTATTGATTGTTTAAGTAAATTTTCTGGCCATTAATTAAAACCCCTTGTCATGGTGCCAGCTGATTGTCTTTTCTCACTAATGCTGTGATCTTCTTTGTTCTTGGTGTAACTAGATGATTTTGAATATATTTTACTACTAGCAGACTCTGGATCTTCTAAAATCTCTTGTTCTACTAGATGAACACTCTTCTTAGCTTTAGCACTCAGGTCCTGGCATTCTTCTGTGAGTTGTTTTTTTTCTCTGACAGTTCAATTTTTAGAGCTTGTGTGGTATATTCTTGTCTAATCTTCCTTCTGGTACTGCTGGGGCTTCCACGGGTCTCTTCCACTGCAGATGTTTTGAAAGGGAAAAAGAGGTTTCTGACAGCAAGTACTACAAAGTATTTTTCATCAGTAAAGGAAGTCATTGATCCTAGGATGAAGTGGCTTCTGTGGCCAGAAATTTATTATGATGGGATTCTCCTAACTGTCACAAACAGAGAACAGAGTATTGTCAGTGAGCATCCTGGCCAGCACTCCTTTTCCCTGGCCTAGCATCTCTGGCAATGGCATGACTCAAACCCTCAGAAACAAAATGTTTTCCTAGGTTTGGCTGATGAGAAGACTAGGTGTTTAAAAAAATCTTCCTATCTTCTTATGTTGGGCTGCTCAGTGTGACTACATTTCTTTTGCTGTTGCTGCCCAGTGGTTTGGTGTCTCAGGCTGATATGAAGAGTGTTTCTTCTGGCTTCTATTGTTACAGGGGTTTGTAATTGACCTCCCTTTCTGTGGTGCCAGGCTACCTAGTATTCTAAGTAAGCTCCTGTACCAACAAGGGAAGGAAGAAAGCAACCTGGTCTACTCCTGGGTCAGCTTCTATTGAGGGTGGGAATCATGAGTCTTCTTACAGTTAAGGGGCTCTGCCAGTTCTGAGTGACAAACCAAATTGCCTTTCCCTTACCTCCTTTTGGGGTTTTTCTTTGGTTGCTCCTTATGTTTTTCTCATACTTTGTGGTTGTATATATTGGGGAAGAGCAGAGGCAAGTGTGTATATTGAAATCTTCTCCAGAACAAAAGCTGTAGATTATTTTTGAAAATAATTATTTTGAAAATACTATATAGTCGAAAAACCATTTCAAAGTACAATCAAAACTTCCTGTTACGAATCTGATAGAAATAGCAGATAAAGTTTAGCTAGGCCATTGTCCACAATATCATATGTGATCTAGACTTCATAAGCATCTACAGTTCACTTGTCTTCTCACTGAGTTACTCAAGTTATTCATGTGTTCTAATGTATCAGGCCAGTATAACAATTTTTCAATATATACTAAGAAAGCAACCCAAAAGTCTCCTTAATTTTTAGTTGCTCCCAATCATTCAACAATTAGAGGTTTATATTATAATTAATAATGCAATGTTCTGATAGATATAAGTATACAAAATCAGTTAAAATGTATACCTCATCCTTTCTAAATTAGAAACTATTAAAATAAAGACTAGGAAAAAAACCAGAATAAATTTTCATTTATTTATAATTTATTTTGATTACATATCAGGTTTTTAAACTACTCTATATCTACACAAAGATATATTTTTAAAGACACACATACAATGCTTTACATGCCAGCACATCTAATTCAATAAATATGGCACATCATAATATGCTATGGATTGGATATAAGATGCTCCCTGGAGAACTCAAGAGACAATGTAGGAGAGTTCAGAGGTGAAATGATTAGATTATGGGGGCCATAATGTAATAGGTGGATTAATTATTTTGGTGACCTAATAATTTGAAAGGAATACTGTACTGGGTAGTAACTGTAGTTAGGTATGGCATGACTGAAGGATTATGTCATTGGGAGCATGACTGTGAGGGTTATTTTGTCTCTAGTTGCTTGATATTTGCTTCCGGGAGCTTTCCTCTGCTGAGATATTCCACCATGATATTCTGTCTGAACTCAGCCCAAGAGCAATGGAAGCAACTAACCAAGGACTGAGACTTCTGAAACCATGAGCCCAGGATAAACTTTATCTTCTCTAAATTATACTTGTCAGATATTTTGGTTACAGTGACTAAAAGCTGCTTAACACAATGTACTACAGGTAAAACTACATATATTATAAAATGAACAAAATTGTATTATTTTGATATTACAATACTTTTCCCAATGTAAATTAATAATAAATTAACATTAATGTTACTTACACAAAATGTTAATAAAACAGCAGATTCAAATTAAAAAAACTGAAAAAAAAATTAAAAAGCAACTTTATATATCATATTTGCATATAAAAGTATTTATGCTGTAAGGTTAATTTTATAGTAGTCCAGAATATTTATTCATTTTTAAAATTCCTCCAGGGGAATTTATATCAAAAGGAAATGAGATATTTAATAAAGGTAACGTAAATATGAGACATCATTTAATTATTTGCCCCATTTCCAATCTTAACATAAACCACTAACATGACTAAGTATGAATTACCATATTTGTAGTTTATGTAAATTAAAAGATTAAAAAGTTATGTCTGTAGCTAAGGAAAATAAGTAAAACATTTTACAACTGCTTATCAATTCTAAAGCCAGTGATTTGATTTCAATTGTTCTATCCATAAGAATCAATAAAATACTATTTTTTAAGGACAGGAAATAAGATGAGTTAAAGATTGAAATAATGCTAAGCACCTGAATCTTTCAACAGCATAATCATACTCTGAAAACTTGAGAATGAATAAATGATTGTTAATATTTTTAGAGATTTCAAATAAAGAAACTTTGTTTGCCGCGACCCCTCGCCAGCAAAGGAAACACGACACAGGATTCTTCCTTCAGCAGTTTATTCAGGCCTTTGTTTAGACATGTCTTTTAGCTTGTTTCTCTCTCGAACATTCCTCCCGTGTGCCCCAGCCTTAATAAAGCAGATAAAGCCCCAATGCACAACTGCCACGTGGACTTTTCTCATAGGGTGCCAAGTCACAGCGTGCCAACTCATTCAGATAAGGAGTTGTTTGTCACAGACTACAGCGGAGCCAGCGCCATCTTGTAATGACGGCCACAGTTCACAGAAACGGCTCACCACATTTGTTAACCTCTGCTTTCAATTTCCAAAAATCCAGTCATCTAACCATAGTATTTATGATTAAACAGTGGAGTTTTATTATAATATTCCAGGACAGTTCACAGCATGCTTCCACACACTGTTTCAGAGGGAATCAATGCATGAGAAAGTACTTGTCTAAAGTCACCATGAACCCAGAATGGAAAGCTTGCAGTCTGTGGTCTTCCCATCTCACCACAGTTTTTTTTTTCTCTTTTAGGAGGAGAATCATGTCCATCAGAACTTTATATTTATGCAAATTAATTATAGAGTTCTGTGTTTCATTATGGCAAATAACATAATTAATCTATATTTTCCCAAATACCTCCCTTTCTCTTCTCTCCAATTCCCTCCTTCTCCTGATTCCTATACTCTACTGGCTTATTCTCTACTGGCCTCCCTTCTACTTTCATGACATTTTTTTTCTTTTTTTTTCATCTAGGCTTCCATATATGACTGAAAATATATGACATATGTCTTTCTGAGTCTGGCTTATTTTGCTTAACATGATGCGCTCCACTTTCACTCATTTTCCAACAAATAACATAATTTTGTTCTTTGTTTTGGCTGAATAAAACTTCATTGTGTATATATACCACATTTTCTTTATCCATTAATTGGTTGATGGTTTCATAACTTGGACATTATGAATTATGCTGTGATAAACATGGGTATACATGTATGTATAAAGTATGCTGACTCTAATTCTTTTGGACAGAGACAGAGGCATGCTATAGCTGGATTATATTGGTTTCTGAGGAACCTCCCTACTGATTTCCATACTGCTTGAACAAATTTACATTCCAAACAACAATGTGTAAGAGATGCTTCACCTCACTAGAACTCCCACATTCTTGCCAGCCATTATGGCTATTCATTGCTATTCAATGATAGCAATTTAGCATCTTTTTTTTTATTGGTTGTTCAAAACATTACAAATCTCTTGACATATCATATTACATACATTAGACAATTTAGCATCTTAATGTAGTTTTGATTTGCATCTTTTCTGATGGCTGAAGATTTTGAACATTTGTTTTTCATAGAGTTGTTGGTCAATTGTGCTTATTTTGAAAAGTGCCTGTTTTGTTCTTTTGCCCATTTATTTGCCTAATTATTGAATGGGTTATTTCATCACAGTGTTCCTTAATTCTTAAATCATTGCTTTTACTGCCTTTTGAAATGAGCATAGGTGTTTGAACTTACTTGTATATAAATACATACACATTTATGTGTGTATAAATATTCTGTATCTCTCTCTCTCTCTCTCTCTCTATATATATATATATATATATATATATATATATATATATATATACCTGTAGCAACACTCTGAGATATCTGTTAACAATAGATATATCTAATTATTATAAGTTATATAAATATGAATTAGGTATTGAATTGTTTGACTTTCTAGTCAAGGCAAATGACAGTGGCTCACAACACACAAGTAGTACCAAATAAATGCTAAATGCAGTAATTTGTTCCCTTTACACAAATAGCTGCTGAAAGGTAGATGGAGGTGACAGTTGTGTGGGGTGCAGGTGATTACAGCCCAGTCCACACACCATCAGGTTGTTGTTTTTTTCTCCACCAGAAAACTGTCCATTAACTTTCCAAAGAGCCAAAAGCAAAAGGAGAGGAATATGTGAAGTTGATAGCCCATATGGCTGGTAGTGAGTTAATCTGTGTCTGAGCAGCAGGTAGCAAGAGCCAGTCTGTCTGTTGGGGCTGTTAGTAACCCAGGGGCAGATCAGAGAACAGCAGGGAAGGGATCAACTCAGGCTGCAAATACAGTCAGGAATGTGGCAGGAAATTATTTCTGAAAACACACTTTGCAGCATAAGGGCAGCCATCAGATGCTACATGATAATCTAATCTGCACTTCATTTTGGTAATTATTTAGAGTTATACATGTAGGTATGAATTTTAGATAGTTGAAGATATGTAGTCATTGTTCACTTTATATAACACCTTGCCTTAAAATAATTATTTCAAGTGTCCTTGCTTCAAAATAAAATGTGCATTCAAAAATATTTTGGAATTTTGAAAAAGAGGAATTGATCTAAATCAGCTATATGAGAAAGAGATAGGGACCTGTTCAAAAGGCAGAACCACAAAGATAATGGCTTTGTTAAATAACCAAGAGAAAATAGGGGCTGGGTAGTATTTCCCTTAGTGATCTGGCAAATAGAGAAAATGAGAAATAAATTAGTTGAAAACAACTAAAAGAAGCCTGAATTATAGGAACAACTGGGTACCAAAAATTTTAAAAAGGAACCATGCAAATTATTATTGGACGATGGTTATTAGTATCTTCTTTCCTTCCTTCTTTTCTTTTGCTTTCTTCATTCATTTATCAATAGATGGATCTCTCATCTATCAATGCACCTATATTAATGTTATATCTAACATTAATATTTGGCATATTTTTGTGTTCGCAGAATTAAACCTAAACCATTTGCAAAAATAAACTAGACCAAGGAATCTGTTTACATGTAGTCTTCTTGTTTCTTAACCGTGAAAATAAAGCATTAATTTTCCTAAACTTAGTTAATATAACTTAGTTATATTAAACATCCATCATTAAAATATTGAATAGAAGGGTTGAAGAGATAAATGATCAAAGCTGAATTAAAATGATATTCACAACTAGTATCAAATGTGATAACTAGGATCACATAGTTCTAGAAAATCCAAACTACTATTTTTTTTTCATTTAAATTTTTTATATTTTTTTACATAAGCTCTATTATTTTTATTATTATTATTTGCATTACAATTCTTAATACACCTCTATACCACAATTTATCCTATCTTCGTATACAAGACATGCTGACACCAAATTCACATCTTCATACATGAACTTTGTACAATGATGAGGTTCTCCTTCCACCATCCATGCTATTCCCCCCTCCCCTTCCCTCCCACCCCTCCTCCCTATCTAGAGGTAATTTTCCTCCCATGCTCTCCCTCCTTATCCCATCCTGAGTCACCCCCCTTATATCAGAGAAAACATTCAGCATTTGTTTTTTGGGGATTGGCTAACTTCACTTAGCATACTCTGCTCTAATGCCATCCATTTCCTTGAAAATGCCATGATCTTATTCTTTTTTAGTGCTGAGTAATATTCCATTGTTTATAAATGCCACATTATTTTATCCATTCATCCACTGAAAGACATCAAGGTTGGCTCCACAGTTTAGCTATTCTGAATTGTGTTGCAATAAACATTGATGTGTCTGTGTCCCTGTAGTATGCTGTTTTTATGGGTTTATATGTAAACATATAACTTTTTCAAACCTTCTTTACTCATAAAGAGCTTTAATAACAAACTCTCTAGAGGGGAAAAGAATTAGAAAGGGCCAAGTCTATGCTCAGGATCAGAATTCAAGTGAACTTCATGTTTTTCTTTCTGAGACCTATGACCATTAGTTTCAGTAGACTGAATTTCACCTTCTGTCATACCATAGCTGAAATTCCAAAACTAAAAGGTTTACTGTTTAGGGGTCTATCACCTGACCCTGGTGATAGGATGTGGTTATTTCCATAGTGAGGCATATTCTGCTTTTTCTCCCTAGAAACAAGAAAACTGAAATACTGTTAACTCCTGCACAAAGTCATTGCTACAGAGTGGTTCCTACCATTCTTCAATAGCCAGTATATGTTATCCACCTCACAATTGTCCTCTAAAGCTTACATCATTTACATAATTTCAGGTGATCTCAGAGACCAACTCAAATTCTCTTCTCTTTGCTCCAAATTGCAAAAACATCTCCAAATATGTTAGTGTGATCAAGGGAGGTATCATGATTAAAATTGCAGCTGAACTGGGCCTCAGAATTTTAAATAATAAGAATCAGAAGATAAATTGTTATTTCATGAAGATTGACATGCTAGACATAAAGTCATCAAGAAGGATTCCAGACTGTATCCAGGGGGAGAATGCAGAAGAGCAGGATGCCTAAATTTACTTATATAATTCCTGAAATTGTAATACACATGTCTCATGAAATATGAAGTTCAAATTATGATAAATGCTAAGAATTTTATTAGATGTCAACAAACCCTAGAAATGATGATTTGGAAGAAACTTGATTTTTTTGATGATCAAAGAAAATGACAACAATGACAAGAAAAAAAAAACTTGTACAGTGGTATGTATAACCAAAAGGCTTTAGTGTAGGGTAAAATGTATGTATATATTAGTAGTATTCAGCAATAATTTGGATTACCTAAGTTTCAGAGAAAGTATTAACGTATTTCTATGTAGAAGGAGTTTGTATTTTTAAATGGGAGGAATTTGTATTTATTTGCAAATGCACTACATTCTATGTAGCTGTAGAGAAACTAAAAACATATTATTAACATAAGACACAGACACATGCATATCTAAAATGAATTACACAGTACCCAGCAATGTCACATTTGCCACTTTCACCTATTCTTACAGTATTCATTTTCCTTAAATCATGACAACATAATAAATCCCATTTTACTACAAAGAATAGAAGCTTTCTCAAAAATAATAAAAATTAGTGTTATTCATCTATGTATCTGAAAGACATCAATGTTCATTTTTTAAAACTACATTTTAAATTTATTATCAAAGTAATATGTTTAAAAGTAACTCTACTCTTCCAAGTCCACTACTAATTCTTTTTTTTTTAATTGTTGGTTGTTCAAAACATTACATAGTTCTTAATACATCATATTTCACAGTTTGATTCAAGCGGGTTATGAACTCCCACCTTTACCCCGTATACAGATTGCTGTATCACATCAGTTACCCTTCCATTGATTGACAAATTGCGTTTCTAGTGTCTGATGTATTCTGCTGTCTGTCCTATTCTCTACTATCCCCCCTCCCCTCCCCTCCCCTCCCCTCCCCTTTTCTCTCTCTACCCCTTCTACTGTAAATCATTTCTTCCATTTGTATTATCTTGTCTTACCCCTCCTTTCCTCTTATATGTCATTTTGTATAACCCTGAGGATCGCCTTCCATTTCCATGCGATTTCCCTTCTCACTCCCTTTCCCTCCCACCTCTCATCCCTGTTTAATGTAAATCTTCTTCTCAAGCTCTTCGTCCCTACCCTGTCCTTGTTTACTCCCCTTATATCAAAGGAGTCATTTGGTATTTGTTTTTCAAAGATTGACTACCTCCACTTAGCATAATCTGCTCTAATGCCATCCATTTCCCTCCAAATTCTATGATTTTGTCATTTTTTAATGCAGAGTAATACTCCATTGTGTATTAATGCCACATTTTTTTTATCCATTCATCTATTGAAGGGCATCTAGGCTGATTCCACAATTTTGCTATCATGAATTGTGCTGCTATGAACATCGATGTAGCAGTGTCCCTGTAGCATGCTCTTATTAGGTCTTTAGGGAATAGACCTAGAAGGGGAATAGCTGGGTCAAATGGTGGTTCCATTCCCAACTTTCCAAGAAATCTCCATACTGCTTTCCAAATTGGCTGCACCAATTTGCAGTCCCACCAGCAATGAACAAGAGTGCCCTTTTCCCCGCATCCTCTCCAGCACTTATTGTTGTTTGACTTCCTAATGGCTGCCAATCTTACTGGAGTGAGATGGTATCTTAGGGTAGTTTTGATTTGCATTTCTCTGACTGCTAGCTATGGTGAGCATTTTTTCATGTACTTATTGATTGATTGCACTACTAATTCTTAAAAGCAATGACATCCAGCTTACTTTTTGTATATTTAATTATCCACACCTCAAAATAACATGTGTGTATAACTTCTTAATTTATCAAAATGAAGTCACTTGTCTATTGTCTTCTGATATGACCAAAAATATTTAAAGCATTTAAACTGCCACATCACCTCCATGTACTCTGGGTATGGTTACATCACTATTCTTAAGTTCTTTGGGGGTAATTTCTATCATTTGGAACTATTAGAGAGAAGGAATATAAATTAATATAATAAATAAACGTGAACATCGCCCAATTTAATAAATCTCCAATGTAACACTTGTATCACGTTCTCCTTCCTTTCCTTGCAAATGTTAAGTTCCACTTAAATTTGGTGTTTGTTTTTCCATGCAAGTACATATTCACTTATATTTATCCATCTTTCCTGTTACAAACCCTTTTGAAGTTAAATGTATTTTGAAATTAGAATGATTTAGATACTATGAAAACATTACCATAAAGACACTATATACTATAGAATATGTAACATCTTCTGTAGATTTGGAGCAGGCTCTATAATTAAAATCAACAAATATTTCTGAAACAGAAAGCATGAATATCCATAGCAAGTGTGATAAACAAAAGGAAACATTAGCTTCATATTATTTTGGTCAAATTTTGTCAGCAAGTGAATTAAGATTACGTAAATTTTATATGCAATGCATTGGGGGTGGGGTAAGAAATCTCATTTTTATAGCTCTTAGGATTTGGGAGTCATTCATGAGAGATTGTGAAAATACACTAAATAATGGATTTCTATTACACTCCTAATACATTTGTTCCTAACTTTTTTGACACAGATTAGTGTAGTTCCCCTCTGTGAAACGCAATTATCATCATCACTTCCCTTCCAGGGACCTTTCTTCCCAATGCCTACCTTTAAATGGAGGTCTTTTTTTGGTATGATAACACTTGTATTCTGTTACAGAATGCTAACATAGCTTGTTTTCCCTGCTATGTCTGTAATTTGATTTGGAGAGGGCATGTCAATAATCTGCTTACATTACTTTGTCTATGTGAATATGGGTTATGCAGCTCCAGGGAGCACATTCATTTTTCTTCGAGCTTTAACTCTATTTAGTTCATTTCTCTGCATTATTTTAACAAACATACCTTTCAATTTACCCACAATTTCTATCCAAATGTGTTTGCTATCAGCTGCCTGTAAATACTGAACTCAGAACCTGTATTAAAAGTGATTTCCTTGTTGCTGTCATTGCCCTGTGTGCAAGGCAAACATTTGTTTCCAGTTTCCCACCATATCCTTCACTCTTTCTCCATCTGCTTTTTATCTTTAATATTTGTTGAAATACATCATTTGCAAATGACTCTTGTTTTTTATATTTATGTTGAGACTATACATGTAAAAGCATAATTTTTGTAAAATACAATATATATATACACACAAAAATAGTATCAGAAAGAAGAGAAAATGAATTTATATTGCTAGCTTAACATTTGTTTCTATAAATTTTAAGAAGAAAAATGTTCAAATGATAACTATAAAAGATCATATTATCCAGGAGCAAGGTGGCAAGGTGCAGAACTTAAATGTGTTGTGTTCAACTACAACTAAAATAAATATTTAAAAACAGATGAAATGAACAATGCCCCGAGGGCCGCACCCCAGGACCTTTGCTTGCTAAGCAAGTGCTCTGCCACTAAGTTACATTCCAGCTTGATGTCTGCCTTTTCCACTCTTTTTTTTAAATATTTCTTTTAGTTGTAAATGGACACAATACCTTTATTTTATTTGTTTATTGTATGTGGTGCCAGGAATCAAACCTGGTGCCTCACACATTCTAGGCAAATGCTCTACCACTGAGCCACAACCCCAGCCCTGCCTTTTCAACTCTTACTCTCATGCTTCTACAATACAGTTTCATACAAACTTCATGATGTGCAGTGACTTTACCACTGTGAGGGTTACAGACTGTATGAAGCTGATATGAGAATCCAGCTGTCTTTTATTAAGGCAGATATTACACAATTTGTGAAGACATAAATTAATGTTATTCTTTTTATTTTTTTTCTTTTGCTTTGGAAAGTTAGTTATCACCCACAAAAAAATGTTTCTATGTTGCTATATGTGGTGGTGCATGCCTATAATCCCAGCAACCTGGAAGGCAGAGGCAGAAGGATCACAAGTTTGAGGCCAGACTCAGCAAGGCCCTAAGCAACTTATCGAGATGGTGTCTCAAAAAAAAAGGGGGTGGGGGTGGGGATATGATTCAGTGGTTAAGTGCTCCTCCTGGGTTCAGTCCCTAGTGGGGAAAAAGGTATACTCATACATTGCTGTTGGGACTGCAAATTGGTACAACCACTCTGGAAAGCAGTATGGAGATTCCTAAGAAAACTTGGAATGGAACCATCATTTGACCCAGTTATCCCACTCCTCAGCAATGTTCCAGATGACTTAAAATCAGCATACTAGAGTGACATGGCCACATCAATGTTCATGGCAGCTCAATTCACAATAACTAAGCTATGGAACCAACCTAGGTGCACTTCAACAAATTAATGGATAAAGAAAACACAGTACATATACATAATGGAATAATACTCAGCCATAAAGAAGAATGAATTTATGGTATTTGCCAGTAAATGGATGGAACTGGAGACTAACATGCTAAGTGAGATAAGCCAATACCAAAAAATGAAAGGCCAAGTGTTCTGATATGTGGATGCTGACTCACAACTGGGGGGGTGGGCAGAGGTTCACTGAATTGGAGGAGGAAGTGGACTGGGAATAGGGGGAAGGGAGGAGAGTTAAGAATGGGAAAGATAGTAGAATAAATCAGACATAACTTTCCTATGTTCATATATGAATACACGACCAGTGTAACTCCACATCATATACAACCACAAGAATGGGAATTTATACTCCAGGTACGTAAAAGTCAAAATACATTCTATTGTCATATATAACTAAACAAACAAACAAAACAAAAACAAATAATGGATGGATTGCACTCCAGAGCAAAACAAAATATTTTAAAGTAAAAAAGACAAAAGTGAAAAAGACATTAAATATTGTATACTCACCCAAACAGTTACTAAATCTTGTACATCTTGATGACTAACCAACTGAATATTGCCATCTTCATAATAGTGAACCTGTGTGATGAAGTATTGATCAAGTTTATGTTTATGTTTAGTTCATATAGAATCCTATTACTTAATGCACAGATTCATGCTTTAAGCTATCTTTTAAGTTGACAATCCATGTTTAGCAATTCTGAATAATTAATACAATCAATGATAATTCATAGTGGTATTAACATAAAATTCACAGAATGTTTAAGTTTAAGAATTCTTTTTTTTAATATTTATTTTTTAGTTGTAGTTGGACACAATATCTTTATTTTATTTATTTTTATGTGGTGCTGGGGATCGAACCCAGGGCCTCACACGTGCTAGGCGAGTGCTCTACCACTGAGCCACAACCCCAGCCCAATTTAAGAATTCTTTGGGCTTGTTGGTGCATTCCTGTAATCCCAGTGACTTGAGAGGCTAATGCAAGAGGATGGAAAATTTGAGGCCAGTATTAGCAACTTAATGAGACCTTGTCTCAAAAAATAAAAAGGGCTGGATATAGTTCATTGGTAAAGTGAACCTGAGTTCAATCTTGTACAAAAGAAAAAAGAAACAAAACCTCTTTCCTTACCAGATAAAATTTAAGTTCAAAAAACATTTGTGTGGGACTGTGGCTCAGTGGTAGCGTGCTCACCTAGCATGCATGAAGCACTGGGTTCAATCCTCAGCACCACATAAAAATAAATAAAATAAAGTCCATGAACAATTAAAAAATATTTAAAAACAAATAAAAACAAAAAAACAAAAAACATTTATGTTTTTGATTCCAGGCACTGGGCCAGACATTATGACTACAAAGATAAATAAGATCCCACTTTAGAAATATTAAAAATAATAAAAAGCTGGAAAATTAGTTTCTTTTTGAAAACCAAGGAGTTTTAATGGATCCTAATACTTAATATGTGAGACAAGGCCATACAAATATCATCAATATGCAGGAGGTACATAGATCTGACTGGCAGGAAAAACCTAATTGGGATTTAAAAGAAAATCACTGAAAACCAAATATTTGATGGGAAAATACACTATAAAAATAAGTGTGACATAGGCCAGATGCAGCGGCACATGCTTGTAATCCCAGGAACTCTGGAATGTGAGGCAGAAGGATCTTGAGTTCAAAGTCAGACTCAGCAATTTAGCAAGGCCCTAAGAAATCAGCAAGACCCTGTAGCTAATAAAATAAATCACTGAATTTTTTAGAGCCTTGATTTTGCTGAGGCTAGCTTTGAACTCTAGATCCTCCTATCTCAGTCTCCTGAGCCACTGGGATTACAGGTGTGTGCCACTGTGTCTTGTAGGCCTAAATATCTTACTGTCTCTTTCAAATAATTTTCATTGTGACTTTTAAAGGATAATAAAAATGAAGTAAGCCTTCTCTCAAAGTGTGACCAGACATTCTGTATTAAAAAGTGTATATGTATAGGGCTGGGGATATAGCTTAGTTGGTAGAGTGTTTGCCTTGCATGTATAAGACCCTGGGTTCAATCCCCAGCACCCCGCCTCCGAACACACACACAAGTATGAAACAGGGCTGTGGTTGTGGCTCAGCAATAGAGAGCTTGCCTCGCACGTGTGAGGCACTGAGTTCGCTCCTCAGCACCACATAAAAAAAGAAAATAACCAGCAAATAGTATTCTCTACATAATTATCTTTATCAACCCCAAATAGATCTCTGTTTAACTCCCTCCCCAGGAAAGCTTTTAATTCTACTCACTTCCATCCACCTCTCTTTGCATCTACATATAATTTAGTACTTATTTTAATTCTACAACAATGACCAACTCGCATGTTTATTTTAAAATGTGAAGTTTTATTTATTTAGGCAGTGCTGGAGATTGAACCCAGGGTCTTATGCATATTTGGCAAGCACTGAGTCATACTCCCAAACCAAAAATGTAAACTTTTTTTACCATGATCAATGAACATGTTTGAATCTTACCTGAATCCTGAGTACTCCAACCACCTGGGCTGTAGGTGGTGTAATAGTGAACTTCCACTCTGATCTCCAATGACCATTCCTATTAAAACATACACATACAGTGCTGCAGAATCAGCAGTAGGTACAAGAAAGAGGTGATTTACCACTGAGGCCAAAAAGTTGAAAAAAATTTTTGAGGGGTTGGGGAGGAGGGGACCAGTCATTCCCAATTTGTTAAACCCAAGGCATACTCAAACCTAGTCTGGAACTAAGTGGCCTGACCATAAACCTTTTCTAAATTATCTGGATTTCCACTTTTTCTTAGTTTGCTTTGAAGTGAACCATGCCCATTCTGTTCATGGTATGTTCTTCTGAAAATGGACAGGCTGCTGAGTTACATAATCAACTCAAATATTACTAACCCTTACCCAAGTAAAATTCAATAATTTCAACTGGGCACTTTATATTAATCATTTGTTCCCACTCAATATAAAAGTAGTTTTTAAAAAGATATGGCTATAGAATCTTAGAATTGGAGCTGGGTATGGTGACACATTCTTGTAATCTCAGTAACTCACAAGACTAAGACAGAAGGACTACAAGTTCAAGACCAGCCTCAGCATCTTTGTGAGACCCTGTCTCAAAATTAAAAAAAAAATAATAATAATAACAAGAACTAGGGATGTAGCTCAGTGGTAAAGCACCCCTTGGTTCAGTCTCACATATTGGAGAGAAAACAAAACAAAACAAAACAAAACAAAAAACCCAAACCAAATTAGAATTGGAAGGAATCTAAATAATGTCTAAATTCATAGATGGAGAGCTAAAATCTTGTAAATAAAAAAATTACCTTGCTGAGGCAGGAGGATTAGAAGTGCAAGGCTAACCTCAGGAATTTAGCAAGACCGTCAGCAACCTAGTGAAATCCTGTCTCAAAAATAAAAAAGACTAGGATATATGTAAATTAATAAATGTTGGGAGCAGTGAATGAACTATATAATCCTTGAGCTGTCCCTCCTGGGAACTCTCTGTGCAAAGGCCTAGATTTAAAACTGTCCAGGTGCTGTGGTGATGCCCTGTTCAAAGGGAAATTCCATGCTAGCCAGGGACTTATCAGTTCTTAACCTTGGGTTCTAATGACAGTTGTCCACAGGTGGAGAATTATGGGCACAAGCTGATAGTTCTAATTGAGCTGTTTATACCCTCCACTTTGGTTCTGTTTATCTTTAAGAAACTTTCTTACAATAAATCCTTTTGAGGTTAAAACCTATATAATGAACATAGTGAACTGGCTCTGGGTTGTCCATCCCTTGTCAGGGCCCATGCTTTTTCTCTATTTGTATTGTCTCCATCTCCTTATCACCTGATCTGGTATCTGAATTAACTGCTGTGCAGTTTGCAGCAAAAAAAAATTCTCAAAATGGATAAAAATTGCTGATTTCTCTACAAAATAATTAGATGCAAACAGAAGAGAATATCTATTTCTTACCGAAAGTTTTTAGGCTGAAACTGGTGGCTTTCAATACATGCCATGATAGTCTGTTGCACATCTATAGTTTTAGAATAAACCTATTGGGGGAAAAATCAAACTAGAAATACACAATTAATCTAAACGCCAGACAATGCACATAAGCAGTGTGTTAAATCCTTGAGACAGATAGAATAAGCAAAACATAGCACTCACAACCAGATCCTGTTAAATTCTTTATATATATATATATTTTTAGTTGTAGTGGACACAATACCCATATTTTATTCTTTTTATGTGGTGCTGAAGATCGAACCCAGTGCCCTGCACATGCTAGGCAAGCACTCTACCTCTGAGCCACAACCCCAGCCCTAAATTCTGTTAAATTCTAACAGAGACAGAGGTACAATGAATAGAGGAAAATATTGCTCCTGGCTTAGAGTTTAATGGAGGTTTCCATTTAAGATGAGCTTTACAAAGCAGATAAGATTCTGATAAGCAGAGACTGAGAATAAAGACCAGTAAACAGTTCAGGCATGAAATCAAGGGTTTGTTAAGTGAATGTCAATTAGGTCTTCAGGTTACAGGGTATGTGTAAAGTAGACTAGTGGGAGACAAAATGGTAGATTTAGAACATACAGTAGTATATATAAGTAAAAACTTTAGATTTCATTCTACAGGAAGCAGAAAGATAGTAAAACAACATGACCAAAACTATTATATTGGGAGAATATGACCAGCAGTATTATTTTTGGAGAATGACCAATTCTGCTATACAGGAAAAAAGGGAAGAAAAGCTGGAGGCTGGTTAGAAGACCACATAAATTAATTTAGGTCATAATCTAGGGTAGTATCAAATGGTAATGAAAAGGAAGGGTTCCAGACATAATGCATAAGTTTAGCAATATATTGTAACTAAAAGGTTAAACAAACAAATGGACAAACAAAAAAAAAGGAAGGGCCAAAGTATTTGTACATCTGAATGATTGGAAGATGGTGGTATCAATGACAAACTGGGAAATCTAGATGGAAATGTCTAGCCAGTAGTTACAGAAACACCAACTCTTCCTTACAGTATAAATAAATGGAAACAATTACTAGAGGAATGCAAAGAAGCCATTGAATTTTAGAGTTCACATAATATGTTTTCCCATATTATTTTCTATTTGCTCGAATAAAACTGGGAAAATCTACAACAAAATAAAAGAAAAGGCATGTTTATTATCCACAAAAGGTAAAGCTGAAGTTAGTTCACTGTCCAAGGTCTCTTAAGAGAATAAGTGGTGAAGATAAAACCAAAACACATTGTTTTTCTAACACTAAGTCTGTGTTACTTTCCCTATGTTTAGTGGGCTATGAACTTTCAAGTGTATTTTAAAAGTTTTTGGATATTAGAAAATTAGAGACAAAGTAAAAAGAATTAATAGGTATTGATAATGGAAGTCTAAGCAAAATATCATTTCTATTTTCTGGGCTCAGTATGAAACAGCAGTAGAAGTCAAGGACCACAAAAATGTTCACTGGATCAAGTGATTCAGGAACCATTAATACTCTCAGAGAGCACTTTCTATAGGATGGAGACTAAAGTAAAATTCAAAGGCTCATAAGTGGATGAGTAATGAGAACATGGCACTAGTAGGGGAAGAAGGCCCAATGATTTGGAGGGTAAGGAAGAAAACAGAGGAGAAACAGCAAGATGAACAGAAACAACTCAGAGGAATTATCATGATTAAAGTTTTATCTCCATTAAGTACAGGAAAAATAAGAACATTTCTAAGTAATGAGAACTATATAAGAAGAAAAAACAAAGTCATATAAAATTGTCTTAAAGTACACAGGATAGTATGAAACCAAGAGTAAGAACCTTTCTTTCTCAAATTCAAGTATAAGAGAAAAGTTTTTCAGTGTGGAGGGAAGAGAAAAAGATTTTATGTCAGACTCACACCTAATAAAACGTTGGGGATTAGATGCCCATCTAGGACAAATAAGAATTGTCTGAAAAATGCCACATAGAAAATGTGATAGTTAATAATGAGTTGAAATTACTAAAATAGATTACTAAGCAAGACAGCTAAGAATATAGAAAACTAGTGTACAGTAGACACCATTAGAAAAATTCCAGCACTTTGTTGCTCATTTGATAGCAAAGAGAAATGAAAAAAGATCCCTGAGGTTATTTGCCATTGAAACTCTCCAAATTAAGAATGGGGAATGACAAACTTTGAATAGATAACAAATGACAAATTGAAAGTATATTTAGGAACGAAAAGCCAATTTCTAAAAGGAAGTGTATCAAGTCTCCCACTGCAATACTGGGTTCCAAAAAGAATTCTGTACTGGTATCCACCAAGATGGGTTTTCTCCTTTATTAAACAAACAAACAAACAAACAAACAAATAAATAAATAAAATAATAATGTTATCTACCATTTAGGCAGGGCTTATGTTGTGCCACTGTTTTAAGCACTGTAAATGCATCATTAACTCATTTAATCTTCACATCAATACTATGTGGTAAGAACTATTTCCATTTCAAATGAGAAAACAGACATAAAACTATTAAGTCATTTACCTAAGGTCACACAGCTAGTTAGGTGGCAGGGCTAAGACGCATACCAGTTATTAAAGTTTAAATGTAAGTGCTCTTAACTAACTTTCTATATTGCCATTTAACTCATCATCATCACATATTTTAAATATTCAAGTTAATGTATTGTTTTTGAGAATTGCTTAGAGATTAGATTTTCAGCATTCTCATTAAAAAATGAGAATGTTAATTAGCTCAATTTAGACATTCCACAGTGTATACCTATTTCAAAACATCATGATTTTATTAATTGATATAAGTTTAAAATACAATAATAAAAAATTATTAAACATTCTGAGGCTGGTGTTACAGCTCAGCTGGTAGAGTTCTTGTTTCACATGCACAAAACCCTAGGTTCAATTCACAGCACCACCAAAACAAACAAACAAACAAATAAAAAATTAAACATTCTATACATATCTTTCTTGTCACAATATTATAAAGGGGAAATCATGTTAGAGCCAAATTTATCTGTTAGAGCCCAAGAGATAGTAAAAAATAAAAATAAAATTACTCTGGATTTCTAAAAGTGTTTATTTCAAAACAGTTTTGATTATCTAGTGAAAAATATCTTAACTATGCAGAAGTAATTTTTTTATATAAATGCCTATGCCAAAAAGACACAAATGTGGACAATAGATCTCCCAACAATTTTAACATTTTTTCCTAAGTCTATGTTAAATTATTTAAAAACTTAATTTTTGAAGGAAGGCAATATTTTTCATAAGTAAATAAGATAAATATGAAATAGAACATATAGAAATTTAAAATTATTATGCATTGTGATTTTATAAAGAAATTTTTCATATATTTATACTCCGTTCAAAAATGGTTTAGGGGGCTGTGGTTGTGGCTCAGTGGTAGAACGCTTGTAGTATGTGTGAGGAACTGGGTTTGATTCTCAGCAACACAAATAAATAAATAAATAAATGCCCACTGACAACTAAAAAATATAAAAAAAAGATTTAGGGAATAAAATACAGAGACCATAACTAAGAAAGAAGTGATGTTTGGTTGGCCAAAGTTCCCAAGTGATAAGGTAAATGTAAGAAATATAACACTCTGATAATGAAATAGGCAGACAGTTACTTAACAGTACAGAAGCCATTGGAATAATGATCTTTCACATAGGCTCTTAAAGCATTGTCATAGGATTCTCTCCAAGACTTCAAACCTCCATCTACTTCCTCTGGTTGAGGGTCACTTTGCTTCTTTCTATAAGTGATCAAACTTAAAGGAAATTTTGTTTCTTGGATCTAAAAACTGACTATTACCCAGGTCACCATGCTCTGTAATTAAGACCTTCCAAAAAAGAATTAAAATTATGACTAACTATAAAAAATATAGTTATCACATTTTGCAAAACAAATAAATAAAATTGAGGAAAGCAGTTTTTCATTAAGTCAAATTTCTCTTTCATATTGATTTTTTCCAAGTCTCATTTTTATTCTTATGAAAATATTATACTTATGGTAAGTCAACTTTATCCTATAAATTGCCCCCCACCTAAACACCCATCATTTCTTGGTTTAATATTTATGTAAGTACTTTTGAACACTTTGGTATTCTCTTTCCTATACTTTATGCAAAATTTTCAGAGTCACTATACTGAACATTTAAAAATATATAAAGGTAAAAAATCTCCTATTTTCCAAATAGCAAATTCCTAAAGGAACTTAAAGTAGCCTACATTTCAGTATGAATGCTTTTATTTCCCCATTGAATAAAAATGTCTCCTGTTATTCTTTTTTTAAATTTTTTTTTGAAAGAGAGAGTGAGAGAGGGAAAGAGAGAGAGAATTTTTTTTAATATTTATTATTTATCGGCAGACACAACATCTTTGTTTGTATGTGGTGCTGAGAATTGAACCCGGGCCGCACACATGGCAGGCGAGCGCGCTACCGCTTGAGCCACATCCCCAGCCCTCTCCTGTTATTCTTACTAAAAAGAATTAGAGACAGCTGAAAAATTTTTAAGATCTTTTGATTTTCTCTCTTCATATTAGGGGCATCTCTCTCTCTCTCTCTCTCTCTCTCTCTCTCTCTCTCTCTCTCTCTCTCTTGTCAAAGATAAACACTAGTATCAGCAGAAAGAGAAAATAATTTCCTAATGTGTAGAATATTTTTAAAAACTTTGAAAATCAAGACATAAATTTATTTAGCACTTAATATACATCTGCTTTGGTTTCTATCATCTCAACTACGTGTCAGGCATAGTCTATCTAATGGGTGTATTTTTTCATATATTTTTTGGATCTTTTGAAAATATGTGAAAAGGCCATTTGTTGGGCATGTAAGCTGGAAATAAGCCTACTTTCCTTTGCGCAGGATCATAGGGCTCCACTCACTGGTCTGTATATTTGTGGTTCGGAACACCAACCACAACCCGCCCCATCACCATGGTAACCTGGCTACTCTCACGTGCACATTGTGTTCCTTTTCTTTCTGCTTTTTGCCAGTGAACTTTCAGCCCATTGGATGCCACTTGTAAGTGTGTTGCTTGCTCACTGGATTATTATGGCCCTCAGCTAAATTTACTAGGTAACAGACTATGCATAAAAGGCTTCCCTATGCAATAATAACGTGGAACAACTTCTGTGAAACTGGTCACCAGAAGCTTCTTTTTGACTTTGTCACCACAACCTCCTCAGCTCTTCAGTGGGCTTTGGCTGGACCAAGTGAGCCCACAGCCATTGAGTACTCTTCTTCCTAAAACCAAAAAGTGTGTGTGTGTGTGTGTGTGTGTGTGTGTGTGTCTGTGTGTGTGTATTTGTGTACAATTAAAAAAATCATGGATACTTTGAAGCCAATTAATACTGCCACCAGGTAAAAAATCCCAGCAATAAAGGTGCCTCTGAAAAAAACATACTACTACACAAATCATACAGATGCTTTTTTAAGTAGATGCTACTCAAGTTTTATAATGTTATATGTTGCTCACTGTCATCATATAATAATGCTGAACCCTTTTTTTTTTTTTTTGGATATACGAAATACCATAAGTAACATTGCCTATTATATATTAGGTGACTTATCAGTACTTGATAACTGAATGCAAGTATTAAACGTTTTATGACATGGTATTAAAAGGATATCAGTACCAATGACCAAGAAATAAACAAAAAAATCCCTGAAATCTTTAATAATCTCATAGTTATTTTTAAAATTCTGTTGGTAATTAAAGTCAGCCTACAAAGAAAAAGCATGAAGTTGACTCTTTCATTTAAACTCTCAAAATTTAGCACAACATTCTCCCTCATATCTGGATCATGGACCCACTATGAAACCAACGAATACCAATTAATGAATGGCTTATGATTTAGGATTTACCATTTCCTGAGTGGACTTTCCTTGAAAAAAAGTTATTGCAAAAACATTTAACGTTAACAAAACATTATAGCCTCTTATATAATAAATAAGTCTTAAAAGCTATAATTAACTCCCTTCTCTCATTGCTAATATTAGTTACTTGTATGTCCATCTATTTCTTGATTTAGTACCTCAGAAGTTTATCTATCTTATTAATTTTTCCAAGAATCATCTCTTGACTTCATTGATATCAATTGAATGTTTCATTTATTTCTGCTTCATTTTTATTATTTCTTCTGTTTTTCTGTTCTTTTGCTAACTTGCTGAGATAAATAATTAACTCATTATTGTTTAACCATTATTCTTTGATATGAGCATTTTCTTAAACAGTTACTTTTGTTAAAATCAACAGATTTTATATTTTTAGTTGTAGAATTTGAAAGGAAGAAAGTAATTTGTAGTTAATCTTATTGTGCCTTGTGATAGCTGATTTTAGGTACCTAGATATTTGGTTATATATTGTGTCTGAGTATCTGAGGGTTATTCTAGTAAAAAATAAACATTTAAATTGGCAAAATTAATTAGTACAGCAACATGCCCTCTCCAATGTGGGTGGCCTCATCTAATCTACTAGAGATCTGAATAGACTTAAAGACTGAGTAATAAAGAAATTTTTCTCTGTTTGATTGTATTTGAAGTGAGATGTCAGTCTTCTGCATTTGGATTATGACTCTCACTGGAACTCAGACCATGAGCTCTCAAGAAAGTGCCTCACTCTGGCTTTAAGACTCAGACTGGAACTATATAATTATAGGTCTCCAACTTGTCAAATACAGATTTTGGATGTCTTAGCCTCCATAAATGCATGAACCAATTCCCTTATAGTAAATGTATTTTTAAATGTCTCTATTTGTGTGTGCATACTATTAATTTAGCTTATCTAGAGACACCAGAATAATGCTCCAATACAAGATACACCTGTCATACAGATAAATTATTTGAATTCATGAAAAGTAAACTTTCATTTTTATGTACCAGCTACAAAGCTAAGAAATAAAATTTTCAAATAATAGCTCTTATAATAGAATAAAATATCATGTAGTTTGGACTAAATAATATAAAATAAGAAGACCCTCAAGTTTACTATAAAATAGTATGCAATAACAGGCCACAGTGGGCCACAGTATGTGATTATCTAATATTATCTAGGTTTGTGTATGTATTCTTTATGATGTTCAAATAAGGACAAAATCATCTAACAATTAATCTGTCAGAATGTGTCCCATCATGAAATATACTCTTAAGAGAAATTGAAGTTCTAAGAACAAGATACTATTTTTGTGATTATCAGATTTAATATTTTCTGAAGGGCTATGTTAATTCCCCACAAGAAGTTAGCAAAATTACAATCAAATTAAGCAGCCTGTATTGACAAGATAATTTAAAAATAACATAGGAGATTCAAAAGGTTAAGAAAATCAGTAACATAATCTTTAAAGAAGCACAAGTACTTGCTCTTCTAATTGTTATAATTTATTATAAACCTGCAGAAATTAATATATTGGCATAAGGATAGAGAAATATATCAATGGAACAGATTAGATTGTTCAGAAGCAAGATCATTTATACCCTTGTCTTACAACAAGTGACATTAGAGTATGGGAGAGTGTAGACAGTGGAGAATTGGGGTAAAGTGGATGAATGATACTGAACAATTAAAGACACCTATATGAAAAAAAAAATTCAACCTCAATCCCTACTTCATATTCAACATAAAAATCAATACTTGCAGGCTTTCATACCTATTAACTAAACATATTTATTAAAGTTCTGGTAATGTAAACATGTATTTTTATGACCTTAGGTAGAAAAAAGACTTCTTAAATAGAATACATAAGTTATTAATCATACAGGGAAGGGGTACCACACTTTAACTACATGTAACTAAGATTCATCAAAAGCCACCTCAAAGAAGAAAAAAATTAAGTTGCAGAAGTGGAGATGGATGTGACACATATGACAAAATGATTCATATACAGAATATACGAAGAACGCCTAACCCTTCAATAGGAAGAAAAGTATCAAAACCCTAATAGAAGAAGATGGGGGTATGCATAGGGTTTACAGCTCAGTAGTAGAGTGTTTGCCTAGCATGAGAAAGGCCTGGGTTTGATCTATGTCCTACAAAATAAAGGAAAAAATACAAGCACTTCACAACAGATGACATTTAAATAGCCAATATACATACGAAGGTGCTCTAACTCTTTAGGAAATAAGGAAATGCAACTCAGACAATATTGAAAACTATTACCCACTAACCAGTCAGCAAAATTATTATCAAATATTGATGATAATTTGGAGCAATAGGAACTTTCTTACACTGCTATTGGAGCATTAAATGGCTCAAATTCACCATTTCATACATACGTTAGTCACATGAGATTCTAATCAGCAACAGATCACATATATGACAGTGATCCCATAAGATTATAATGGAGCTATCCAGGTGCAGTGGTGCACACCTACAATTCGAGCTAATAGGAGGACTGAAGTTTTGAAACCAGCCTAGGCAGCTTAGCAAGAAAATATTTTAATTTTCTTAAAGTAATAATAATAAAAGCCTGTACATGTAGCTTGGAGGTAGAGAACCCTTGGCTTTAATCCCTAGTACCACCAAAAAAGATCATAATCTAACTGAAAAAAATCCTTAATACATAATGAAGTCATAGCTGTCTTGACAATAACATGATACTCATGTGTTTGTGGTGACGTTAGTATAAACAAACTTACAGTTCTTCCAGTCATATCAAAGTATAGCACATACAATTCTGAAAAGTGAATGACATTTGATAATTATAATGAGCATCTATGTTATTCATTTGTACATTTGCTCTTCCATAATTTTTTTTTTTTATTTTGGAGCCTCGCTACTTATTTTAAAAGTGCATATACAGGTGTGGTGTTATCCACATATAGTCACAGCATTTTGGAAACCGAGGAAGGAGGACTGCTAAAGCAAGAAGATTGCTTTAATCCAGGGGATTGGTGACAGTCAAAGTAGGACCCCATCTCTTAAAAACCAAAAATGGCAAGTACTATAAAATAGTATGCAATAACAGGCCACAGTGGGCCACAGTATGTGATTATCTAATATTATCTAGGTTTGTGTATGTATTATTTATGATGTTCAAATAAGGACAAAATCATCTAACAATTAATCTGTCAGAATGTGTCCCATCATGAACATATACATATATATTCTTTACAGTTAAGCATTTAATACAGTAGACATTGGTCAAATATGGATAATGCACATCTACAATGTAGCTCCACCGAATTGATACAGGATTTAAAGAGTATAAAACACAGGCCAGAATTAAAATATTTAGTATAAAAATGGCAAATATCTTAATTTTTTAATCTATCATGTGTTGCAATGACTATATATTTATTAGGCTGAATAAAATATATCATTAAAATCAACTTTATCTCTGTCTACTTACATTTAAGTGTAGCTTAGAAAAAAATTAATATATATATATATATATATATATATATATATATATATATCACATTATATTCTACTACATATCACTATTTCAGAGACATTACTCACATGTATACTTGAAGACATGCACCAGGAGGATTGTAAGTAACATTATTAGTTATATTTCCCAAACTGGAAATTTTCACTAGAGTGTAATAATATATTGTGGCATATTCATACAACATGTAGCAAAAAATAACAGTAGTAATAAAACATGGATCTATCTTCAAAATATTATTAACATAATGAAGCCAGATTAAAAAATAAAAACACATATGATTGAATTCATTCTAATCTATTTAAAAAGTTCAAGATGAGAAAAACCTAATTATGGTATTTAGGAACACCTGATTGGATGAGAAAATTATAAAAAAAGCAGTCACTACCATAAAAGTGGTATGATGAGAAAAGTGTTGACACTGTGCTAACTTCAACACACATTATGCTCAGTGATGGTTAAATACTAGTGTTCTGTAAATTGTATATTTTTTATTTATATGCATTTTCTGATTGAGTTACAATTCACCATAAAGAGGACTTAAAAAAGAATCATCGGGCAAAGAAAAAAGAAGGGTAAAGTTATCAAAAATAAGTCTAAATGGTCATTGTAGTACCCAGTTCAAAGAAAAAAGGACAAATTTCAAATTCTGTAAGGGTATAGCAGAATACACCCATAACACCAGGTTCTCAGAAGAGTGAGGTAGGAGTACCAGTGAGATTATTCCAGACTGTAATAGTAATACTAAAAGCTAAGCAACACTAATTTCCAAAACAGAATTCAACATTCAAACAAATTATCAACAACATGTCATAGTAACATACTCCTTTGTATACCAAGATAATAAATCTTATCTCCCATATATTCTTTCTCATTAAGCTTATGTGAGTTCTGCTATTGTAAAATGAATATAAATACCAATAAATGAAAAATCTGGAATATAAGAAATGAAGGAACCATTATGGAAGAATGGCCAAAAGAATGCCCAGAATGAAATGAATGGAAATTACAAAAATATCACCAGTCCACATTTAGGTCAGAAAAATAGAAATATCACCAGTCCACAGTCAGGTCAGAATGCCCTGGGAGAAACTGTCTCAAGAAAAGAAAATTGATTCAATGACTGAGGGAACTAAAAATCTTGGGAGAATATTTGGAAAACTGGTAGAGAGTTTGAGAATCAAAACATAGAAAACTATACAAATAAGAAAACAAGGTAATTTTCTAATCAAAGACTTCCTCCAGAGCCAATCTTGAGCAACTTAAGAGCTATAATGCCTGCAACTCTTAGCAGGCAATACAAACGTGCATGTGACAATGTCCCAAATAGGGTAAAACTGAATATAATATAAAGTACTTCACCAAAAATTTCCCAAGGTATTTAAAATGTTTCTGTGGGAATGTACATTAATTCTATTAAAAATTAATAATAAATTAATAGAAATTGTTTTTATACTTCACTAAAATGGTCAAATTTTCTTACACATATTTTATAAGCAAAGGGTATACCACAATTGTTGAGTTCAACAATATAATATTTGCCAAGCACCTAGAAAACAAGCACAACATATGAATGCTACCTAATAGGACTAAAGCAAAGGACAAGGATTAGATGCTAGTCCTGGTTTTGCTCTAACATATCCTGAAAAAAACAAATATGGACCTGAACATGAAGATGATTTGTCAATACTACCTACACTTAAATACTATTGGCTACCACAAAGTAGTAATGGGCGTATATTGCTTTATGCTGCCAACAACATAGACCTACCTGGTAACTGAACTCACACTTCATGATAGAAGTACTATCTAAGCATTTCTCCCTTTGCTTTTAATTCAGGTCAGAGTTCATTACCACCACTCAGCACACTTCCACATTGATTTCGTCTCCTTACAGAATTGGACTACACATGTCAGAAGATCAGTTTAATACTTTAGAACCTGGTGCACCAATGAGATGACAATCATTCCACCCAATGTTTTAAAAAGCATGACTTGAAATTTGCCCTAAGGGAGCCAATGCTCACTTTTAAGAATCAGGACATTAGAAAATCTGAAATTCGGAATGCCTGAGAAAATGTTTTTACCTTTAAAACACACTACTGCCTTCCTTTTCTAGGAATTTAATGTATGAAGAATTATATTCCAGGTGCAGTCTTTTTCTCTTCTGAATCCCTCCTGGGGACAACAGATGGATCACAGCAGAGTTTGAGAAAGGACTGCGAACTCAATCCAGTTTTATAACCACAACCAACCCTTCCTTCCAGGACCCGCCCAAAAATCAAAACAAAACATACCAAATCGAGAAAATGCCCTCCAGGACCAACAGGCAGCAGAGTCCCTGCTGCCAGCCACGGGGACATGGCTGAGCCTTGGCTGAGAGCAGGGTGGACCCTGCTTCCTGTAGGACTTCAGGGATGGACAGGCACCCCGCCCTCTGTGGGCTAGCCAGGTCCCTCCCCCAGGTCTCTGGTGGCTGCCGGCCCAGCACTGACCTTCTGGAGGCCCAGGACCAGCAAACCCCCACCATTTCTGATGGTTCTCTTTGCTGAAGATTTCCGACCTCCGCTGTGCCAGCTGCGTGGCCAAGGTAACCACAGTGGAGCTGGGGCAGCCCGTGGGCCAAGCTGGGCTAGGAAGGTGGCCAAGCCGCGGCAGGCCGGTAGCCACACAGGCAGAGCGCAGGCCACATGTGTCGCAGGCCACCGCCTCCAGCCTGGGCCGTGACTGTGGCCAAGGAGCTCAGGGGTTCTTCCTGCGCCCAACTGGCCCTCGCCTCCCAGGAAGCGCGGGAACCCTGAACTCCAGCCGCCTGCAGGGCCCTGTATTCCGCAGAGCTGGACTCCTGCTTTTTCTGGGCCCCCAGCCCCAAAAGTGTCCCACGGGCTTCCCCTCCTTTCTGATTCCTGTGCAGGCCAAGGCGGGCTGTGAGTGGAGGCAGCAGCTCCTTTGCTCCTAGCCCTGTCCCTGCACTCCAGACAGGCAATGGCCCACCTGTGTCACCTCTAGAGGGCCAATGCCACAGACTGAACGCGCAGAGGGCAGGAGCATGCCACTGGGACATGCACAGGATGAGCCACCCTTGGGCAGCCACGCAGAGCTCTGGGGGGAAGCCAAGCTTCAGGGCGCAGATGCAGAGACTCAGCCCGCGCTGCCTGGAGAGGCCCCACATGGAGCATACCTGCAACAGAGTGGACCAGGCTGTGGCCAGACTGAGTGTGGCCATGGATTCGGCCTCTGGGGAACTTTTCAGGGACTGTTTCAGACTCTCAGAGGATAAGTGCTCTGGGCCCTGTGGCCAGTTCTGCTGTGGTGTGAACTGGTCAAAATAATCAATGTCATAGGCATAGGTTATAGATTATAGGAATAAGATAAGATGATATAGAGAAGCAACTGTAAGACATAAGTTCATAGACAAGTTCACAGGAGTAAGCCTTAGTAGTTAAATCATGTAACTATAATACATAGCATTTAAACCACAGGAAATGCCCCAGCAAGAGAGGCTTAATTTAAGACTTATGTTTCAAGTCCAAGATCTGGTGGTCCCTTGGTTTGGGCCTCTGTGAAAGGTGGCACATTATTAAGGGAGAAAATATTGTAGGGATTTCTCCCACCTCAAGTCAAAGGAGAATATAGAGGGGAGGGAGGAGGGAAAGGTGGAGGAGGAGATGAGGATGATGATGATGATGATGATGATGATGATGATGATGGAGTAGATTGGTATTTCCCCATCTATTTTTCAAACCATGCTTCCAAATACCTCAGGACTTTTTACTAGACCTCATCTCCTGAATATTTGTTACAATTCCCTCTACCACCCTTGGACCAAGCTTTTGTATTATATAGAACTTTTGGGAGCACTTATCCAAATTTTAACAGTCAAGATTACTAAACTCTTGAGTAAAAAATAATTATGATATTTCTAAAGTTTGAAGCTAACACAGAGCCAGATGCTGGATCAAGTAGAAAGATTATTACATAGAAATGTACAGATCAGGCATATAAATGTTAAAAGCTTCTATTTATTTATTTAAGCATCTGTGAACAATCTCTGAAGAGTAGTAGTTTTTCCACTCAACAAATAGAAATCTCAAGGAAAATTTCTTTTTCAGACTCTTCATTTGGAGAAACAATATAGGTATGAATATATGTCCTGAGGGCCATTGCAAGTGAGTAATCTGTGCATTTCTATTTTGGTGATGGAGTGCTCTGTGTACTTTGCCAGTAGAATGTCTTACACCATGAATCCCACCTCCATTTCTTCAGATCCTAATCTTTTTGTACAACCAATTCTTTAGTGAATGCTCAAAAAGGGCATATATTATTAAAGCCTGCATCCAAAGATCACTGTGAAAAGTGAAATAGGTAAGTTCTCTGGATATGACTTGGGATAATAGTAAATAGCAACACAGTGTATTCTACACAATTAGGATGGTGATTGTGATAATCATGATTTATGAAATTTCTCTGTATAATGATAATAACAGATTATTATTGGCTGCATAAGAATAACATCTTATTTTGAAGCACATTGTGATTGTTTTGTTACACAATTCTGTACAATTATTATTCAGAGCTTTATCCAATTTTGAATTTTATGAGTAGCTGAGACTAATATTTATATACCAATCCTTTGGGGCTGATCAAGTGGCCAAACTCTGATCCAGACTCCTAGCTTCCTTCCCAGGAGACAATCAGAGGAATAGGAAACACTAGGAAGTTTAGAGTGAAAAGGAGGAGGTTAGAAGCAGCCCTTCACAGGAGCTATGTCCAGTCTCCTGGGCCATTGTATGAGAAAGGGACATTCCTGAATGAAGACAGAAGTCATATTCAATAATGGGCATGAACAAAAGTAGAGTGTGTGGTAAGTTGCTGGTGGGGAGTAAGGAAAATGAGACCTAAAAACATACTGGGACCACATCATGAAAGGTCCTGAATGCCTGCTGGAAAGTGTGTTCTTTAGGCAAGTGGTCTCACTGAAGGTCCATGAGCCAGGGAGGCTTAGAGGAAGGTTGTTTCAAGAAGGAAGCTTAAGGGAACTTGCAAGTGGACAGGACTAGTGATGGGAAGAACTACATTAAGCCTAAAATATTCTGCATGTGGCTTTTCTGGTGATGAAGCCCCACAACAACCACTGCTGAGTTTCTAGTTCCTGGACTTGAAGTGGTATTCTGATGTCATTGACTTTGTGATGTGGAGAAGTGAAACTAAAGTATATAGATAGTTGTAGCTTCATGGGAAAAGTACTGGGACAAGGATTGGAGAGGCCTGGTTGGGAGTGTCCTGAGTTGGAATATTTCCCTCTCCTAGGTTTTGTTTTCCATCTGGTAAAACAAAGCAAGTGAGATGGATTAGGTTGGGCATTTTACTCCAAGCTAGGAGCACTAGGAAAGACTTAAAATACACCTTCAAGGGGTCTGTAAATGCCTGAAGTTGCATAAAAAATTGGTCTATAGCTTTTCCCATTTCTTTTGCTCCACTGGAATGCCCTCTGCTGGAGGTGAGTCTTCTTCCTCAATTTTCCATGAATTTTATGTGCTCTTCCCATAGCATGGATCACACCCAGTATTGATGTTTCTTAACTCCTCAGAGACATAATCCCTTCTCAGTAGGTGTACCTGTTTTCCCCCACTTCTGACTCTAGAGCTCATATACACATGTGTGTGAATCTGTAAATTTAGGGATGAAATTGAGTTCTGTCTAGGTAGGTGCTATGAGCATTCCTTTCTCTTTCCATTTGTTCCCTTTTAGCTCTTTTTGGGGTTTGCTGTATAGAAATGAATGTTGCTCTGTAGTTGTAGAATAATGAAGTAATTGAACTTTGTAGGCCAAGCAGGAACTGTTTAGGGACCTCTTTCTAGTTGATTTTAAATTGCATTCTTATTTATCACTCTATTTGATTAAGTGGTAGTTCATTCTCAGGATCCTCGTCCTAAGAATCTTCCTCAACATCATATTTCTTTCACTCTTGAATCTTCTAACATTTGGAGAAATAAAATGTTATTATTGTTTCCTAAAAAGTAAACTTAGGGCCTTTGTGTCTGCTGCCCTTTGGAGCCACTTAGTGGTCATGCATTTTCATGCAGTTTGCCTTCACTGGAACTTCACCAACCAACCACGAACTTTCCTGGAATCCCTGAAAGAGCTCCAAAGTAGCGGGCCAGGCAGCAGGGGGCCGCCCTATTGACACAGCTTAACTTAATTATCATCATCTTAAAGGCTCGCCTCTCAACCATTACTTCTGGCAAAATGCCAGGGGCCATTTCGACTCGGCTGTGGCTCTCAACAAGATTTCTAGTATTTTTATCCCTCATTTCACAGATGAGGAAATTAAAACTCATATAACAATCAGATAAGTTGCCTTCTACATGTACAGCCCTTAAGTGTTATCACCAGAACTAAACTACAGGTCTATCTGCTATTCTCCTGATGAATGGTAGATTACAAATAAATCTACTACCAAGAGGTGTGTATAATCTCATTTTAATGATAGAAAAAAATGCCCAGGTAAAAGAGAGAGAGCACAAGCCTTTAGCCACACAATGAGTTATTTGCTGATCTTTTCAGAAATGTGGCTAGGATTCACACCTCTTAGTCATTTCTTCTACTACCTACAGATTTCATGGTTTTAGCAGGAAGTTGGCTCATTTTTTCCCTGGTAATTGCTTCGTTGTGTTCCCAGGAGGTAAGTTCACCCCTTTTAGATGGACTAAGTGCCACAGTGCCCCTGAATGCAGCCCAGAGGGAGATCCAGTGCCTGTCTACACTGCAGCTACTACAAAATGTCCTGCAGATTCCTGGGAATGAGTCAGAAATGGCCAAGGTCCTTGCCTTGCTTGATTCTTGAACTCAATAGTTCTCAATTTATCTTGTTCAATGTGAGTGTGGAGAGTGAATGTGAGAACTCTTGGTGAAATCCTTTTTTTATATTTCATTTAGAGACAGGGTCTCATTGAGGTGCTTTACTGAATGAAGCATTACCCTATTTCACTCTGGACATTTATAGTGTCTGGTAAATTGGGCACAATTCCCAGGCTAGTGTTTGATGTCTTTCAGCATTCTCAGCTTTCTATTTTTATTTTTCCTTCCAGCAATCCTCAATTCCCTTCTGCTGGGGAACAGAAGATTTCACAGACATACTCCTTCTCATCCCTAACGGTACATCTACAGAAGTGATTTGCTATATCTGGAGTACCTAATTTGTTTCTTTCTCACAAATTTTGTCCATCATCTAATAACATTCCTCAAATATTACTATTAAGTACCAAAAAGACATTCAAATATTTCTTCACATTATATGTATTTCTCTATCATTTATTCCACAAATATTATTCAGTGCTAACTCTGTGCAAGTAATTATGCTTGGCACTAAATGTCAATATATAGTTCATAATGGAATTATGATGGAAGCCAGGAATGGTGGCATACACCTGTAATCCTATCAGCTCAGTAGCCTGACACAGGAGGATCACAAACTCAAAGACAGCCTCAGCAAAGTGAGGCACTAAGCAACTCAGTGAGACACAGTCACTAAATAAGATAAAAATATGGCTTAGGGGATGTGGGTGGAGGTTGAGTGCCCCAAGTTCAATCTTGCTTCATCTTCAAATATCCCCAGGACAGAAACTTCAAATCACCCTTTTTAGTGAAGCACTATAACTTTCTTTATTCCTGTCAAGTGTCTTTTCAGAGTGATACTGTTGGTATATGAATGTCAATGGATCCTGGCTTTGATTTTTTCTTCCTCTTCCCCTTAGTGAGATTTCCCTGTTCTCTCATAAATGACCTTGCCTTTCACCTTTACAAATAGCAGAACTCTTCCTGTCCCTGAAAATAGTCAGCAATGGCAAACCCTTGGGACATGGCCCACTGTTTGTGGTTACTGGCTTTAATATTATGTTCATAGGAAAGGAACTGGGAAACTGTGTGGTGGAAATTTGATCAAACTTGGGGGAAAAAAAGCAAATGAAGTTTTCAGAGACAATCCTACAGAGATGGATTCCACTCATGAAGAGAAAAAGCACTGTCCTTGGTGGTGCAATAATATATTTACTGATTCCCATTCCCATAACCAAAACACTGCCTTTTATTCTTAGAATGCTACACAAAATTCAAAGAGAGAAAGCAGGATGGTTATACATTTAGTTGATAGTTTCACAACCCTGTGTGGCCACTGTGATGATGACAATGATGATGATGATGATGATGATGATGATGATGATGATGTCAATGATGTGATTTGTATTCTGATTACAAAAAACGTGGTTCAAACATGTTGAGACATTATTTTTTTCATATCAGGGATTGAACCAAGGGGTGTCTAAATGCTGAGACACATCTGTTTAGGGCCATATTAAGTTGCTGAGGTTAGCCTTGAACATACAATTCTCCTGCCTCAGACTCCCAAGTCACTGAAATTACAGGCACCTGCCACTATGCCCAACAGATTGACATTTCTGAGGTTAAAAAGACTGGTAAGTGGCAGAACTGAGATTTGAATCGAGGTCTTAATTTGTATTCACTTATTAAATAATTCACATAATAAATATTCATATTTGTTTAGAACTATTTATTTGAAGTTATCTTAAAATAGCAGCTCTGTGAAAAAAAAGGTAAATAAGACTAACACAGTTCTGGTTCTCACAAGTTTATAATCTAGGGGAACATGTACTAAGACTTGCTAAGGGGAAATTCAGTACCATGAGAGCAGTTACAAATGCTTTCTGAGAATCAGCACAGAGGAGGGTTTTGAATCATAGGTGAGAGGCTCAGTGCTCACAGCCAAGAAATGCAGAAGCAGAAGCATGCCAGGTATGCTCATTGTGTCTAGTTAAGAGTGAGGGATTGGTAGGAGCTGTATATGGCCAATCGCACCAATAAGACAGAATATGTAAGGCAGATCCAGGCAAAAACTGGATGTCATAAGGTGTAAGCTGTAGGGATGCATGTTTATCAAAGTGCTCTGAATTTATGCTGGGAGCCCTGGGCTCACTAAAGGGCTGTGCACACAGCAATCTTTAGCAAGGCTTGGAAACTTGATATAATTATAACACAAAGGAGATGTAAGTACCATGGGAGAATGGTAGAAAATGGGTGGATTTAAAATTATTGAGGAAGAAAAACCCTCAATATTCCCTTTGGTTAATGACTTGGACTCTGGAATCAGATCTGGTTTTGGATTACTAATCCTGCCATTTGACAGCACTGTGATATTAGGTTAGTTACTCTTTGAGATTCCGTTTACTGATCTACAAAATGGGCATGATAATAGTATGTACTCTAATGAGAAATAATCAAATGAGGATATAGTAAGTGTTCAATTTCTCTTTTCTGAGTCCCTCCTTTAATCACATCCTTCAGTCAGATGTATTCATACAATTATTTGCAGTTTCTTTTTTATTGGTCTTATTTTTTTAATACATGACAGCGGAATGCATTACAATTCTTATTACACATATATACACAATTTTTCATATCTTTATATATAAAGTGTGTTCATGCCAATTCATGTCTTTATACATGTACTTTGTTTTTGTGGGTTTTTTTTTGCATTACAATTATTATTAAACATATATACCACAATTTTATACAAAGTATGTTGACACCCAATTCGTGTCTTCATACATGTATTTGGATAATAATGTCCATCACATTCCATCATCATTGGTATTCCCCTGCTTCCATCCTTTCCCTCCCTCTCCTCTTCCCTATCTTGGATTATTGACAATTTCTTCTTGATCTGAATCCTGTTAAATTGCAAGCTCCTTGAGCACCCATGTCTCCAGCACCTAGCAAGATTCTTTGCAATTTATAAGGACTCAGTTGAAACTATTTATTTACTTTTGATACTGGGGATTTAACTCAGTGGCACTGAACCAGAGAGCCACATCCCCAGGCCTTTAAAAAAAATTGAATCAGGGTCTCACTTAGTTACTTCGGGCTTCACTAATGTTGTGAGTCTGAATTTGAACTCATAATGCTCCTGAGCTGCTGGGGTTGCAGACATGCACCACCAGGCCCAGCAGTTAAATTTTATTTAATCAGTTTAGTAAATCAGGCAGCCATCCAGTATAAAATATGTGTACAAAAGGAAAAGGAAATGAAACTAATTTTCAACACTGCTCATAGTAAAATAGGTATCATATGAAACCAGGTATAAATATACAATTAAGATGGTTATGGTGGTGCATGACTGTAATCCCAGCATCTTGAGGAGCTGAGATAGGAGTATCACAAGTTCAAACTCAGCCTCAGCAACTTATTGAGGCCCTAAGCAATTTAGAAATATCCTGACTTTAAATAAAAAAATAATAATATAAACAGGTTGGGGGTGTGGCTCAGTGGTTAAGTGTTCCTGAATTCAGTCCCTAGTACAATAAACCAATAAATAAATAAATAGTTTCTAGGTCATGGCTATAACTTTCAAGTTTGTGCTTGGATATAGATGGAACACTAAATAAGAAGAAGAACAATAAATACAGGTTTTTTTTAAAGGTAGGATTATGTTTGGGTTTAGAAGAATGTTATTGTTGTATAATACCCTTACTCTACTGAGCATGTGTGTGTCTACACAAAGGAACACGAATGTTTCTCTCTGTTCATTTCCCAATATTGATCTCTAGATGTTTTAGTCAGCCTTTTCTCTGGTGTGACGAAGAGACCTGACAAAACAGCTCTAGAGGAGAAAAAGTGTATTTGGGCCTCACAGAGATCTCAGTCCACAGATAACTGAATCCATTCCTCAGAGTTTGAGATGAGGGAAAACATCACAGCAGGAGGCTGAGGTGCAGCTGAGTGGCTCAAGACAACATTATGAGTGTGTGTGTGTGTGTGTGTGTGTGTGTGTGTGTGTGTGGAGAGAGAGAGAGAGAGAGAGAGAGAGAGAGAGAGAGAGAGAGAGAATGAACAAACACACACTCTACACAATAAAGACAAAATATATGCCTCAAAGTCATGTCTCCTGGGAACTCTCTTTCTCCAGCCATACCCTAACTGCTTTCAATTACCACTTAGAGATTAACTTACTATTGGCCTAAGGCTTTTATAACCCAATTGTCTCACATTTAAACCTTCTTCTATTGTCTTACACATGACATTTGGGAGGACATATAGGTAAATCATAGCACCAGATCTGAAGAAAAAGAGTCTGCTTGTATCAGTGTCAAGGATAATTCTAGTATAAGGTTATAGTTTTGATATTATCAATCTAAAAACTGAATCATAAAAGAAAGTTCATAAAACTAATATTGATACAATTATTCTCCACATTTCTAATTAATAATTAGTTCTACTAGTTCAGAGCAGCCCTTACAGTTCTCTAAATCAAGGAATTTTATATCACATTGGATAAGGAAACCATTATACTAGGGCTGATAAGTCTTAAGCCAGGAAATATGCAAAGGTTAAAATGCAGAATTAGTATGTTTTGACAATAGTCCAATTCTGTGACAACAAAATAAATGAAGCTCCACTGGAAAGACAGAAATGAGGCTTGGGGCCTGTGCAGGGTGGAAAGAACCCAGATGTCATGTACTCTCCCATCAGCTAAGTTTTCTTACCCACAAAGGGAGAAATGTTCTGTCAACCAACTGTCCTCACTACATGAAGAACCACTTGTGAGGCTATCTCTTATTCATATGTGTATCCCTAGTGCTGGTTAATATTGGGGATTCAATTAATGTTCACTGGATCTGCTTGAGAGGAGGTGCTCTCTTCTATGAGCAGGGAAGTTTCTTTTGGACTCACTGTAACTTGGAGGACATTGCCTTCTATTCACCTATGGTCTGATTCTGAGATTAACAACTCAACTTCTGGCTACGAATTTGACATTTCACCTTCTATGTATTAAGAATGAAATGCATTGGATAAGTGATGAGTGTTCTGGTTGTGATGTATTGTTTTTATATATCAGCCACCTGTGGAATGAATAATTGAATATTTTAAAATGCTGATTAATTTTTACCTCTGAACATGGACAGAATTGAGTTCTTGAATTTGTAAATCAAAGTAAAAGATCCTAAGCTTGGGTGATTTTACCAATATAAAACCCTGAAACACTATGCCTAATGAGGCTTTTATATTTCTCTTTAAAATTACAATAGAAATTTCTGTTGTGCACAAAGTTGCAACTTCCTCATCAGCTTCCTGAGGACCTTCCATTTTACATTATATTCCAGAAATATCCCTAGTTCCCAGGAATATTGATGAAAAGAGACCAGGAAAAAGAACTTAAAATCAGTATATTATAGTGACATAGCCACATCAATGTTTGTAGCAGCTCAATTCAAAATATTCAAAAGCTATGGAAGAAAAAAAATTGTATGTACACTTCGTCAGATTAATGGATAAAGAAAATGTGTTATTTATACACAATATATTACTCAGGTATAAAGGAGAATGTAGTTATGACATTTGCTAGTAAACGGATGGAACTGGAGAATATTATGCTAAGTGTAATAAGCCAGTTCCAAAAAAACCAAACATCAAATGTTCTCTCTGATATGTGAACACTAACCAATAACAAAGGGGGATAGGAAGGGGAAGTATAGATGTGAATTGTATTAGACAAATGGGAATGAAGAGAAGGAAAGGAGTATGGGAATAGGAAAGAGAGTAGAATGAATCACACTTAACTTTCCTATACTCAGATATAAATACACGACCAGTAGCCATCTTTCTTTTCCTCATCTCTACTTCATGAATATTGTTTTTATTCACAAGAAATATAATATAGCCTGAGATAAAACCTACCGGCT
The DNA here is from genome assembly GCF_045843805.1 of Urocitellus parryii. Lineage (NCBI taxonomy): Eukaryota > Metazoa > Chordata > Mammalia > Rodentia > Sciuridae > Urocitellus > Urocitellus parryii. Next base: position 67,467 of record NW_027554244.1, read on the forward strand.
TGGAAATATGCTGGTCTCTCCTGTTCTCTCATTGAGATATAGGAGACAACTCGCCAGCCCCTGAGATGGGGACATATTGGTTTCCCTGTTCTCTCCTTGAGAAGATAAAACAGACATGCCATCCCTCTTCTCCCTCTGAGAGACGGAAAAACTGGTTGCCTGTCTTTTTTTTCCAAGAAGCAAACTTGCTTTCTATAAGATCAATGGATGCTTACTGTATCAGTCAAGATTAAAGCCATCCCTACTGTGCAGCCATGATTCTAGCCTATAAAATGTTACACTCAAAGAGGAGTTGGGGCTTGTCTCCACCCTTGCTGCTGCTGTCACTCTCTTTTTTTGCAGAACAGACTTGTCAGATCCTGATAATAAACCAGCTTCTTATCCCAGGTGTGTGTGATTAGTCCTGCACAACCATTGTATCTGGTTTTCAAGCTCTTAGAAAGTGGCTGCTATTACATAGAGATGTATATATGGGTTGTATCCATACATTAACTTTCCTCTGTATTTCTATGCTGTTAAAATATTACTCTTCCTTCACATTCAAGTTCACATGTTAGCTCCTCATTGAAGGTTTCCATGACCTTTCAAAAGTAGGAAAACCTGGGCCCCATAGTCTGGCAGTGTGGTCCATCTGCTGAATTTGTTCAAGGCTCATTCTTTAGGGCCTCCAGTTGCCCTAGTGCACCTAGATGAGGTTGGGCTGGGGAGGCTCCCAGGGCCACTCTGGCCTGGCAGTTGAACATTTCACTTTTGCTATGGAGTGGGCTCTTAATGCTGAGCACAAGGCCAAGTCCTTTAGCACTCACTCCTGCACACTCCTGCATTTTCATTTTCTCTCCCTTCTTCAGGACCAGCCTTGATTTTCCTTGCTGGCCTTCTATGAATATGTACAGAATGGAGCCAGAGATAGATAGCTCCCATGCCATCTCACTAGGGGTAAGATCTACACAGTGTGTGCCCATTAGGTAAGAGGATAACAAGGGGAAACTTGGGGTGAATTTTATAATAGTAAACTTCCTGAGCAAGGAATAGGATACAACTCATTCTTTGTGGGGTTGCAACTTCAGTCACCTGGCAGGCTGTGGAGTAGCTGCCCATGGGTCAGGTGCCATTTTTTGTTCTGGTGATGGAGCTTGCTTCATTCACCAATATATATTTATTAAGCACCCTACCATGTGCTAGACCCCAAGTCATCTTTTTAGTGTACAGTGGTGAACAACAAAGGTTTTACTCCTCCCTAGTTCACTTCATTTAGTTGGGGAAATGTCACCAGAGCTTAAGATGATAGGTTTGAAGGAACCAAATAAGGGCCAGACATGGAAAGTAACAGACCTCTATCTACAAGACAGTCAGAGAAGGATTAGAACTTGAACAACAGGGAAACACCCTAGTGTCAAGCAAGAGAAAGAATGTTTTCCAAGCAAAGGGGTCATTAGAGAACAGATCTCCCAGAGCTTTAGTGGCCAGAGTGGCCATTGGGATTTTTATTCTCTGGGTGTTGGGGGAAACTTTGGCTTGTGTTCATTGGAAAATGTTCTGATTTTGGTGTGGGGAAGATTATTCCATGTCTCAAGTGTGGACAAGGTACACACCAGGATATCTCTGGGACAACCTGTGTATGTAGTGAAAGAATAGCTTCAAATTTCAAGTCCTGGCAAACCTGCAGGAAACCATCTATGAGCATTGTGTGAACTAATCAATGCTGGAGACCTTAGGCTGGGAAGCCCAGTGTTAAGAACTTCCAGGTGAAATCCATTAGTTTGAGCAGCTCTAATCTCTGATGGAGAATCAAGTTTGAAGAATTACACCAGCAAACTTTTATTTCATTATCAGATAAAAAATATGCAATGGTGGCAGATACCTGTAATCCCAGTGGCTCAGGAGGCTGAGGCAGGAGCATCATGAGTTCAAAGACAGCCTCAGCAAAACAACAACAACAACAAAAAGGCAAGGCACTAAACAACTCAGTGAGACCCTGTCTCTAAATAAAATACAAAATAGCGCTGGAGATGTGGCTCAGTGGTTGAATGCCCTCAAGTTCAATCCCTGATATCACACAAAAATAAACATATAAACTCTTCAAGTATATTCTTTGTGTTCATGAAAGTTATAGATTTAGCAACATTATGCAGCGTATTCCACAGTTGAGCTCTACAGCTGCAATATGCAATGATAGGAGCTTTGTGAAGCTCTCAAGATAGTATATATTGTAAAGTTACTATTAGGAAGGTAGGTTCAGGAAAGATGGTGAAACATATGTTTGCCTAGCAAGAGAGTTCCCTATTCCCAGGAATTGTATGCCTGAGATCAAGGTTGAAGCTGATAAGACTGTGGCACAGAGCCACCTGATACAGGGCATTACCACAGCAACTGGGCATCCTCTACTTTGTACAGAAACTTCCCCAGGCACTGAGCATGCCACAGCCATGAAGACATCAGACTCATCCTAATCTCAGACACTTGCCACAGCCCAGCTGGCTGGGCAAAATAACCGGGGGTGGGGTGAGGGGGTGATGAGCAACATTGTTAGAGTCTGTAAACAAGTAAGGATGGCGCCTGGCATTTTGCCAGAGGAAGTGGTTTGTGAAGTAACGCCAGCGAGACATTAAGTGTGGAGATTCCTTATTGGTTGACTGCTGTATCTAGTTTATGTTAATTAAGATAAGCTGTGTGGAATGTATAAATACCTCTGTTGTCCTACAATAAACAGCTCCCACTCCTGCTGTATCAATCTACACAAGTTGTTTGTCACCCCCCGGTTATTTTGCTGCAGCCGGACTGCGGCAGACACTGTTCTCCCATTCTCTGTCACTGCTCTCCACAACACCTGACAAAAGTAAGCACCAATAAAAGACTCCTCCCACAGTGAAACCTTGTACTCACTGGTCCTTTTGATCTGTATTGCTATAAATAAAACACATAGGGGCTGATTCTGTGTTAGCACCAGATCCTTCTGGTAGACTCAATCAGTCATGCCTCTACTTTAAAAACATTCTTGACTTTTGTCTTTATTTCTGATATATTACTTTACTTTGAGAACTTTTATTTCACAGCTATCCCATCCTTCTGATGGGTATGCATTCCCTTACCCACAAAGGATGTGAGTGACACAACCCTTCCCTTCTGAAAGTAAGTGCCATGGTAGGCTGTGTCTTGAAGGGCTTTGTGTGGAGTGGCCAGCATCCCATCCTCCCAGAGCTGAGCCAAGCATCACTTGCAGCCCTCATCCAGTACACCCTTTACCTTGCCTTACTGCTCCCACACCAGAGGTGCTCGCTCAGTACTGGTCTACCAGGCCCAGGAGGACACCCCACCTGAAATTCTTTTATGTCCTGTGGTCTTCAGGCCCCTCAGCCCCAGGAGCAAAACAGAATTTTGGATTAGCTCAGGAATCTGAACTCACACAAGTATTACCCTGTCTTTAAGCAGCTCACCTTGGTGAATTTTTTGAGCCTTACTAAATATGAATTCCTCATTATGAGGGCAAAAATATATATATATATATATAAAGACTCAACTGGAGCTGGAAAAAGGGAAGTCAGACTCCTTGGGCTGAACTTATTGGCCTTGACCTTGTTATCCAGCTGTGGACTGGCCCTAGTGTACCCCACCAGACACGTTGGGCCGTGCAGAGTTGGTGTGGTGGCAATGCTGCAGATCTGTTGCTGGTGGAGATGGATGGAGTTGGAGCAGCTTGTAAACAGGATGCCCCAGGAAGGCAGATCTTCTTAGTACTCCAGCTCTTTCTCCAGTCCCATGGGTGTGCTCACAGAGGTGTGCTCAGACAGCTCCAAGGAGAACAACATATTTGCACATGGGCACTTGGAGGGTTCAGATAAGGAGAAGTCTGTGATGCTCCTGAGTCACTTCACTGAGAGCTCTGCCTGACCCATGACCCATGTATTACCTGTGCAAAATGAGGCTGGCTACAGCCCTTGACTAGCAAGCCATCACCATCTGCCCCTATAGCTCTTGCCCACAGCCTTACACCTGCCACCCAACTGAATGCTGAGTTGTGTGCACAAAACTGACAGACAAGGTGCCAACAGGAAGTTCCTCTCATCCTCTGTGCACTAGTGGTTTCTTTGGAATAAAAGGGGCAAATGGTCTGGCTCCAGGAGTGGTATTAAAGTATACAAGAGCTCTGGTAGTGCTGTGCTGCTCAACACCTTGCCCTCATTCACACCCCATCCCCCTGTGCAGGTCCTCTCCTGACTCTCCGAGAGCAGCTCCATGTCATACACTATCTGCTGTGGGCCCTTGACAAAAGTTGTGCCTGCAGCCACTCTAGACATTGTGCTGAAGATGGCACGGCAGATAGCCCTGGTAGTCCAGACCACCATCACAGCTGCCACCATGATGCCCAGTACTGCCCTTCACATGGCATTTAGCATTCTGTTTGTTACAACACAGGCAACAAGGGGTTAGCAGCTAAACAGCATCTTCAACAAAGTTCCTTTGGACTTCTCTCCCCCACTCTCCTGACACTGATGATCCCTCTTCCTCTCCCTCCAGACTACAAACTTCTTGAAGGGTGATTTAAACCATTTCCTCATGGCCTAGCATAAGTCTCAAATGCTATCTTAAGATTTGTTTTGGGATAAATGAACTTCTTTTGAAGACCACCCATACCAGGCCCTCTTTGAGCAACATAGTGTAAGGCAGCAGGAGGAAAAAAAGAAACTTTCACCAAGCACATTATCCTAAGGTGGCAGTGTTGAAGGGAAAGGCCCTGACCTGCAGTTGCTACAGGTGTGATGCAAGCAGAAACCTGGAAGGAATAAATTGGAGGAGGGTGGCCATTCTCAAACTGGCTGCCTGTTGTCATCACCTGTGGGAAGTTTTGCCTGTCCCCTCCCTCAGGACTCACCCTTCCATGGAAAGCAGAGTCTCTGGGTGAGGTCCTAACTCTTCAGTGATCTCCTGCAACCTGCTGATCCTGGCTCTAATTCTCCCAAATCTGTGTTCAGTTGGCATCCTGGTAGCTTAAAATTTACTACTGTGTGATATTTCTATCACATCAATCGGAAAATTCAACAAATTGTAAATTAGTTCCATCCCCATTTTTTCCCCTGGTTATAGGTGGCACCTAGCTATATTACTTCTGGTTTTTAAAAAGCTCGCCAGATATTTCAAAGGGCAGCCATATTGAGGAGCTTCTATCCAAATTATTCCCCTTTTGGTCTGAAGTGTCCCACTAGAAAATATCTGTTGCCTACTTCCTGCCTTTGAGTTAGTGTCATTGCATGCTACTCAGATGGCCTCTATGGAACCCTTATGAAGTACAGAAGACAGAGTAGATTTGTGGTTTTGTTCTTAGTTGTTAAGTTTCTTTGTATACAATTTAATTTCTTTTAAAACTGGTCAAATCTCTTTCAGTGTCCTTTTAGGGTTGAATCTATGGAGACAAGCAAACTTAACGAAGGAAATGGGGGAAACTTGAAGTAATGTGCAATTAAGAACCCCGATTGTCCCCTTGTGTGATTGTAATTTCCCATTTGGAGGCATAATTATTTGTGGTGTAATCCGGTGGCAGAGATCTGATTTTAGACGAGTGAGCTCCACCCATCCAAGGGTAGTCTCACAGGTACCATATACTGGACTGATTTTCTTGCATCAGAAATACCTGCAACCAGATGCACAGCTCTATTCCCCTCTCAGGCTGGATGAGTCACGTTTTGCTCTGCACAGTAGACTGCAGTGTTAACTTAAGTAAAACTGCCATCACCACCATGTGATGCAGGAGTTCAGCTAAACAAACTTGGACTCAGTAAACCCTGAGGTAACCAGAAATCCTAAAGACAGAGAGAACCACTGAAATGTAGAAATTCCACTCTTGAAACTGGTGCTGGGCTCCTAGAGAACTTCTAAAGCAAAAAGGTAACTTTAGTCTGGCTAAGAGAAGGCAGAAAGAGGTTGAAAGGGCTTTTTAAAATTGTATTGAGGATGACAGTCTAATCAGGATATGTTCCAGGATGACATCTGGAACAAGAGGCACATTTCAGTACATACTGCTTTGGACTGTCTGCAGGAGATAGATTGTCAAGGGCAACTTACTTCAAGGGCTCTAAACTGATTTCTGTAAAATCTTTGTTGTTCAGATATTATCCTCTATAGTGTTAACATCAAATTCTTCTTAAATATTTTTTGTCTGAAAACTAATTGTGATTAGGATAAGTGGAAAATTATCAACTTAAACATTGACATATATTGTGCAGGAAAAAAAATCAATAGAAACCTCTCAAGGATATTTTTGTGTCAGTAAATGGACTTGAATTAGATGCTGACTAGATCACAGAGGGGAGTTTCTAATCCCAGCTGCTAGAGCCTTGCAAATGTGACTTGACTATCCCCTCTCATCAGCCCATAGGCAGTGGGCCACAGACCGAGTAGCAAGTATATATCTACTGCAAGTTTGGCCCTCAGGGAGAAGCATCCTTTCTGCTCCATCCACCTGCCATCAATAGAGAGAAATTCAAGATTGTATTTTCTTAGTTTTTGCTCCTATTTCCTTTTTCCCAGCCTTTCTGCTCTCCATATAATAATAAAATATCTCTTGGTGCAGTTTTACATATCATTTTATAGTGTTATAGTCTCCACTGAATTTTTTCTAAAAGAATATCTGATATCCATTAAATTTTGTGAACCAATTTTCTCTGCAGAAACTATTGTTTTCTCTTATGTTTATCTAATGAATAGAGCACAGTGTTGAAATAGACTCTTGGAGAAGAAAATACTATAAAAAATGAATATGATCATTTCCTTTATTTTCTTGAATTTTACTTTGTAGCAAGCAGGAATGCGCCTGAATCATTGCCACGACTTGCTTCAGGTCTAGGGAGAACCTCAAAGCTGTGCTTCTGAGGCAACTTTCTCCTTTCCACATCCCCATGTTAAATAACCAGTTAAGACCAAAAGTGTCTGATCAATTCCCATTCCCTTAGCCTGGCCTTCAACAGCATACATCAGCCCATCTCCCTGTTGCCTTCTTGCCAACCTCGTTAATCCTTCAGTATTTCTTACTTCAGCAGGCTCACATTCTCTGTGTGTATTATACTTTTCTTATTTTTACAGAGCTACACGATATAAACAATGCCAGTTGCTTTCACTCAACAGGGTTTTGCAGCTCAGTCATATCATTGCATGTCTCTTGAGCCCATCCTTTGAATTGCCAGGTAGTATTCCACTATGTGATCATTCCATAATTTGTTTATTCATGCTTCTACCAGAAACATTTGGGGTTTTTCCAGAGTTATGCTATTATTAATATAACTACTATGAACATTCCAGAATGGTCTTCCATGGGCATATGTTTTCATTTCTCTTGGATAAGTTCCCAACACTGTTATTGTTGATTTATTGTATTGGTATATGTTTGACTTTATAAGAAATTATCAATTTTACAAAATTTATTTTGTTCTCTCATTAGTAATTACAAAAAAAATATAGTAGATACATATCCTTTCTAACATTTGGAATTGCTACTCTATTTATTTATTTATTTATTTATTTATTTAATACCAGGCATTGAACTCAAGTGCACATAAATTATAGTTGATAAATATACTTTCTAACATTTGGAATTGCTACTTTATTTATTTCTTTATTTATTACCAGGCATTGAACTCAAGAGCACTCAACCACTGAACCACATACCCAGCCCTATTTTGTATTTTATTTAAAGACAGTGTTTTCCTGAGTTGCTTAGTGTCTCACTGTTGCTGAAACTGGGATTGAACTTGCCATTCTCTTGTCTCAGCCTCCTCAGCTGCTGGGATTACAGGCATGTGCTATTGCTCCCAGCATATTTAATTTTAATAAGTTATATAAAATGGTCTTCTTGTGGCTCTAATTCACATTTACTTCAGGCAAATATGATTATCTGAAGCTTAGTTCTTACCCAAGCAGAAGTTCTAAGGTCATAGCCATGAGGAACGAGATTTAGATTCAGCATACTCTAAAGGTTGCAAACGAGAGGTGAAGGAAAAGGAAACTTGTTAGTACTCAAATCATGAAGTGAATAGCTTCTGGATGGCATCATGAGATAAAATGCATACCAAGTGTCAACAACACATTCTTTCCCTTTCTGTGACCAGCACTGTTACACGCATGCATTCATATACCTTCCACATGTTCACACAGGATACATGTTATATGGCAGGCTTTAAATCTTTCCTCACATAAATCTGCAGTGATATAATCTATAAAGAAGGACCTAAAATATGAAAACTACTAGTAAAAAGTGATTAAATATAAAAATTAAAAGAAATATGCTCTACCAAATATTCAAATATTCTATGGCATACTCATACTTGCAAAGGGAGACCTACAGGAGCTAAAATCTACTTCATTTATTAAGCTAACATTGTCAGAATTATATGCAGTTCCCCTTCAAAAAATGTAAATCCAGAATTAATTAATAAACAAATTAACTACAATTAAGCTCGTCAAACTGCATGTACAGAATATGTTGAGAATAGTGAAGTGGTATACTATTTTCTTTAAAAGTTCATTATGATGTCTATATCTCATTATGTGCCTTACTAAATAAATTTTAAAATTAAATTTGATTTTCAAATTGTAAAATATTTGTCTTAAAGAAAAAGCAAATATTGTACTCATCTATTTTTAAAAGTAGAAATGGGAAAGCCAGGCTCGGTGGCACATGCCTATAATCCCAGCAGCTTGGGAGGCTAAAACAGGATGATCATGAGTTTAAAGCCAGCCTCAGCAAAGGTGAAGCACTAGGCAACTCAGTGATAACCTGTCTCTAAATAAAATAGAACATGGGGCTGGGGATGTGGCTCAGTGTCTGAGTGCTCCTGAGTTCAAACCCTAGTACCCCCCCCCAAAAAAAGGGAGTTGTTGCAGTAATTCACGTGCAGGTCAGCATGAGAAAGAAAGAAGAAGCAGAGCAAGCAAAGTAGTAGCAGAAAAAATCCTTTATTCTATACAAGCAATCTTTTTATAGTATTGTGAACAAAGAAGGCAGCCTTCCAACAGCAATAAATCAGGTCTTTCAGCTAATTAAACATAGCATACAGAAATTTAATTTCTAATCAGAAGTGACCCACTTCTCATGGCTAATCTACTTTCAGCTTGGAGCATGCTTAGCTCTGCTCTTGTTATGAATAGATAATAAATTTTTTCTCAGTGCCCTCTTAGCCCACTTGACAGAACATCATCCCGTTTGCAGGCAAGTCCTCCCAAGGACAGCAGACAACTCGTTTTCCATCATGTCCACTGTTACCTTATCTAAACCTTGAAGGAGCCTCTTGTATTGAGTAGGCCCTCCCAAGGACAGCAGACACCTCGTTTTCAAGCATGTCCGCTGTTACCTCCCTATACCTTGACAGAATATCCTGTTTGCAGGCAGACTCCATCAAGGACAGTAATAGTAAAGCAGTCACATTTGATTCTCTACAGGATTGAGCAATATAATGGGTAATATGTCTCATTTTCATTATAGAAAAAAGACAAAGTGAACAAGTAATCACAAAAGTGAATAAGAAATAAGAGATGGAAATAAGAATAGGTGGGTCAGAAATGGATAAGACACCTGGGGTTGTGGCTCAGAAGTAGAACACTTGTCTAGAAAGTGGGGGCAGTTGGTTCAATTCGCAGCACCATGTATAAATGTATAAAATAAAGATAAACCTCCATCAACATCTGAAAAATATTTTTAAAGTGGATAAGACAGGGCTGGAGGTGGTGTATATATTCCACACAATGTCTGAAGCTCTAAACCCAGCACTGAAAAAAAAAAAAAGATAAATACGTTCTCCTATCCAGAGTTAGCTGGAGAAAAACACTGATGAATCAGACCAAAATGGTGGATGTGGTCATAGGTAAATCTGAGAACAGGAACAGAGGACACAATGATTAGAAGCCAAAGAGCAGTTAAAATCATCTTGGGAAATCATGTTAATATAATAAAGGAATCAGGGCTATCAGAAAATTCACAGAATGCCATTGGATTTTGAAACACCACTTATTCATCCCAATTTTCATTGGTTCTTATACCTATTACAGAAAAATCGCTGTTTGCTGTCTTTCATTTTGTGAGTAAACATATGGGAAATGCTCATATTTCATATTTCAGAGATTTATTTTGGAAACTCAGATGTGTAGGTTAAATTTTATATGCATAAGTACTCTGACATCTAGAATTCTGACTACCTTACTTATGTGCTCCTAAAAGATTAAGATTCAAACATTTCATAAAGCATTTTGTCATTCTGACATTTAAATAATTTAACAGTTTTTGATCTAGTTAGCTCCCAGTAGAGAGAAGACACAGTGCAAATCCCTTAAATAATGTTAGAAGAAACATTCAGAGATAAGTAAGTCAGCACTCATCACATTTTACAACTGCTCTTTGACAAGCTATTTCAAAGAGTAAGATCCATCAGTCTGCTTTAAAAGAAGTCTTGCTCCAAGTTAAAGCACTATCATCAACACAATCACATTTTATATAGTACGTGCCAGAGGCCTCAGAAATTTGATCAACAAACAGAGCTATTATTCCACGTGTCTGAAGTCTTGAAGAATTATGTATATAACTCACCCATATATAGAAGACACATCCATTACAACATCAATCACAACACAAGAAAGTTCATAAGACTGCATATACATGGGGGTACTGTCTGCTGCAATGTATATATTGGGTGAAAATATCAAAGAGAAAATATTTTCTAATACCTGAATTCTTGAAAAAACAAAATTGTGGAAGTATTCAGTATCTTTTAAGAATCAAAGTTAGCAAAAAATCAAAGACCATAAATTATTAAATAACATATAAGGCCATACAACACAATACCAAAACAAAAATAGTAATTGTTTCAGAAACTCTTCTATTATCAAATAATAAAAGTTGAATTATATCTCTATTTTACTGACATAATTGCATATGTTAAATGTTTTTCTTATTCCTCTTTGATTAAGTGAATCATTTCATAGATATCACCAAAAAATTTAACAAAAAAATTATCCAAACTCAAGCTATAATTATAATCCATCTCTGATTTGAGTGATCATGCTACCGGAAATTTCTTATGTGTGCAATCAATATAACACAAAAGATTTACAGTTGATGTCAACATCTAGCATAACACAAAAGCCCAAGAAACCACTGAACACTGAATCCTTTCAAATTAATGTTTGGAAAATATAATAGATACATATTAAATTTACTGGGATGGGAGAAGTGGTACTTTTTTCTTAAACTTAATCTTCAAAATAAGAACACAAAAATATAAAGCTAAGATTACATTTGGTGGCTGGGTGTGGTGGCATACATCTATAATCCCAATGGCTCAGGAGGCTACCACAGGAAGAGCAAGAGTTCAAAGCCAGCTCAGCAACTTATTGAGGTCTTAAGAAGCTCAGGTATCTTCTCTCTCCAAATTAAATATGCAAAAATGGGCTGCAGATGAGGCTCAGTGGTTAACTTCCCCATACCAAAAAAAGCTCCCCAAAACAAACAACAACAACAACAAAATAGATTACAGTGGGAGAAGAAAGGAGGATACTTTTTAGAGGAAGATAGTTTGAATTTATTTTTTAGAATGTTTTAGTTGTAAATGGACAAAATACCTTTATTTTATTTATTTATATGTGATTCTCAGGATGTAACCCAGTGCCTCATATGTGTGAGGCAAGAGTTTTACCACTGCTCCACAACCTCAGCACTGAATTTTATTTTTTAAGCACTAATTTCCTATAAATGATTTAAAAACTTAATCCAGGCAAACTAGAAGTCAAAAGAGACTTTTTGCATGGTTTTCTAGGGGAGTTCCTAAAAGCTCTTGGACCCTGAGGCCCAGAGAACATTATTGAGCTTATAGGGAAGTCACCATAACAGACTCACGATAAGGTAATTACTACATTGAGTTGCTCCTCTGCTTCCCCTGTAATCTGTTACTATCATTAAGAGAACATTTTCTTGGTATGTTTAAATGCTCATTTGAACCAACATCATAAAAAATGAGATGGGCAAAGGTATTCCTTATAAGCTTATAGAAAGCAAATTCAAAATCTTTAATCTTAATTAGCAGATGATATTTAACAGTAGTTTCTTAATTAAATAATTATAAATAAGCAATACTTTCAACTATTTCATAGAAAAAGGATGCAAACTTATACAATAAATCCACCTAACACAAAGGATAGTTTCATAAAAGTAAAGTGTTTTAAAAACTAAGATACATTAGAATCAGTCCAGACTTGAAAGTGTACCACATTTATAAAAGACCCTTGCTACTAATAAAGATAGTATGAAAATTCAAGCTAGACTTTAACAACAAATATAACAAGAGATTATTTGCCTAAGGCAACTGGAGGTTGTGGGTGGGGCAAAAGCACCAATGGATACATGTCACATGAATTCAATTACCAGGAAAATGTGAAAAGAAAGAAAAATAACTTCTCAATTTCACCAGGCTTACAAGATAGCGTGGGATTCAACAAAGAAGAGACCGGAATATTTCAGAACTAGGAATGGGCCTATCAGTAACAGAAAGCTATGAGGTTGTAATGAGAGAGATGGGAATATATCTTCAGGGCTCTCATATTGAACACACATGTTGTTTTTTAAGGGAGGGATCTCATTTCAAATATACATATTTTTACCTAACATGGATTTTTTTTCTAGCCCAGCATCTGCAAGGTCATCACTGGCTCTCTGACAAATATTCCTCTTTGTTTCTATTTTGTGAGAATCAGACAGACCAACAACTTTGGGAATAAATCCCTCAAAATGCTTGTCTGGCTTAACTTTGTAGGCTTTATTTTTTAAAAAAAAATATTTATTCATTTCAATTGTACACAGTACCTTTTTTAAAAAAATATTTATTTTTATATGGTGCTGAGTATCAAACCCAGGGCCTCACACGTGCTAGGTGAGCACTCTACCTCTGAGCCACAACCCCAGTCCCAACTCTGTAGACTTTAGCAACAGTAATGTGAAGTCTTGTTGAAGCCTCCCTGTAGTTATCCTGTAAGTCAGAAAAATTATTTTATAAAAAGAATCTTACAAAAGGCAAAGAATGAGTTAAGAAAGTGTCACACTAACTCTTTCCCCAACCACAGAAAATATATTACACTATTTATTCAGAAATATCCAAACATCAAATATACTAATAGTTAGTTCTTCCACTTCTTAAGATAAAAAATTAAAATGCCAAATTAATGCCTCAAATTTTAATACTGATAATATAAAGGAAAGGGTAAATGAACAATTCTTCCAAATAGTTTTTAAAGCAGTCCCAGCTCTGCCATTTATTAGATGTGTGAATTTAAACAAGTTGCTTAACTCTGATTTCTGTTTACTCATCTATAAAACAGGAATTACAATATTAACTTCACAATGTTGTGAAGATTAAATTAGATCATGTATGTGAAAGTTCCCAGTATATGCTCTATTACTCAGAATGCATTCCTAAATAATATATCAGCTATGAAAAGTAAGATTCTTAGGAATAGGGACATGTACCATTCATATGACTACCTGGCACACAGTAGGCCCTCAATAAATGCTTTCTGGACTAAATTCAATTTGGACATTCAAGAAAACTAATAACTCTAGTATATATTGACTCAGTTCTTTCTCATTGTCCATCTTATGTTATGGGCACTGACAGGATCTTTTTGATAAGTTGTAGTACTACTATAATAGCTAATAGTAATGTGTAGCAAATTTTACTGGAAAGCCAATCCTAGGTGCTTATTAACTAGGGCTCAGGATGTAAACTAAATCTCCTAACCATCTGATTCTTTCAAATTGCAATGACATGCCTGTTCCAAAAGCACCTCTGCAATTGCATCAAATACTGTTATGGAATCTGCTGGTAGAGAAATGAGCTGCAAACAAATGACAATTAGACAAACAATTTTCCATTGTTTCTACATATTTTTGCCACCAGGGAAGAGAAGTAAACATAATTATTTCTAACTACCTGTGCATCAATAACATATATAAATGTTCTTGTTCCCCTAAATACAATCTTGCTGTCAAAGGTTGGGTCAAAAAAGTCCATTGGCCCAGGAAAATCCCAAATCTGGAAATTCACAAAGTAGCTATTGGAAATGTCATGTTTATAAATCTTGTTGGTGCTCTCCAAATAGAATGGGTGACATCTTGTAAAACACTACCTGCTAGGAGAAAAAAAAATGTTATGTCTCTTCAACTTCAGAATTTAAATTTAAAACTCCATAATGGATTAACAATAGAAAACTTGATCTTTTGGCATAAACAAACAAACTAACTAACTAACTAATGTAAAAACTGAATGTTTATAAATGCATTGGTACTATCTTTTTACTTATAGCTAAGGAAAACAGTAAATAATTTTCCATTCAATCTATTTTAAAGCTGAAACGTTTTATCCTATTTTCTCTGCAATATAATCAGTACTAGCATTAGCACTCTATTGTACCCACATTGTTGTTGTTGTTTTTGGGGGGTTGTTTTTTGGTTTTGTTTGTTTGCTTTTATTGGGGATTTAAACTTGCCAAACTCTAATTTAATATGATGAAACTTTTGTAGCAAAATATCCAGAAGTTTTGATCATTCAAAAATCCAATGCCTACCCCAGGATCTGAGGAATAATAAACATGAAATATTTCCTCATTAAATTTGCACTCTTGTGGAAAAAATAAACAAGGAATGTAATTATACAGAAAATGTCCAAAACATGAGGGGGACTTGTGGGAGCTGATAGGTTAGATAGGCAACTCTCTTGAGAAAAGAAATGGTAAATGCAAATATTGAGAATCACAATATTCACAATCCATACAATCATAACATAAAATTAATTTGCCTCACCGTTACACTGTAGAAAATAAAATGATTTCCAAGGTTTTGTAACAAATGGGAGGAGCTAAAATCAGTTTGCTGCAAACCTATCATAAGTACCCCAAGTCTTTGTAGAGGTGAGAAGAAAAGTAAATAAAACACAGTAATAAAGCAAATTCAAGAGGGTACTTTTTAAAAACATCACAACTATGAAATATCACACAGACTTTTTTTTGCATAGACTTTTTCAACAAAGTGTAAAGGGGGAAATACTAGGTGTGCACAATAATAGTTTAGAAGTTTGTTTTGTGTGTAATGAGGATGAGAGAAGTCAACTTTGCCTTTATTTTCCCCTTTACCAAACAGTATATAGTCCTCCATTCCTTTCTGACAGACCCAAAGTGAAAACAAATGGACAAATGTGTATCTGCAAAACATTTTCAAAGTTTTCAAAGATGTTTCTAACTACACATCTATAAGGTGAATACCACCAGTAACTACACTCACCAGGTCACTAGGATTTAAATAGGTGGAGTGACAGTACCCAATTCCCATAAGTGTTGGAGCCAAGACTCCTCTGGAGTAGTAAAGTATTCAAATGCCTGGTGCCTTAATCAAAACCCTTTTGGACCCTGCTCCCTGGGGCTCGGCTGGGAATCCCTGCAAATTCAGGGCACCTGAAGCGAGCCAGGACAGGAGATGGAATCCAACAAGTTCTCCTAGTGAGATCTGGAGGCTGTGTTTCCCCTTGTCAATGCCCCACGGCCTGTGTCCCCATGTGACGTTTCGGTCTGTCTCCAGTCAGTTTTGCCAGAGTTCGGGATCCCCGTGCATTTGGCTCCATGCCCACTTGTGGGAGTGTGAGAGAAAGTGAGCTGTGACCCGGGTGTAGGCCAGCACGACCATCACCCTCCTCTGTGCCTCCAGGTAGCGGCCACCTGGGACACTGGAGGGGAGCCAAGGGAGGACAGAAGGACCCAACACCACCAACTCACCCTCTGAATGGAGGACTTGCGGCTGTGCAGCATCCCCAAGAGCAGAATCCTCAGCTTTGAGCTGTTAGGGGTCCCCGGGGGACCGCCACCTCATCCTTCTCTTCTCCATTAGAGAAGAAGTCCTTTGGGAACCAATCCACCCAGTTGGAACTACGTGTCAGGGGCGTCTCCTCCGCCCCATACTGCAGGGACACGGTGGCAGCAACCAGAACACCACCGCCTGCGCCCTGACAGGCCAGGACAGACCAGGCGGTGCCACCTCTCCCCACTTACCCACACGCCTGCCTCCACCTCCGCCACCACTCCTCCCACTCGACTGCTGCCGCAGTCACCTGTATACTGCTTGCAGCCACTGACGCTGCTTCTGACCCGCCTGCATTGGCCGCCGCCTATCCACCTGTAGCCACCGATGAAGCCCTGCACGCCGCCACCAAGGAAGCCCTGCCTGCCGCCGCCCCGCCTCCTGCTGCGGACGCCAGGCCGCCTGACGCCCACGCCCCGCTGCCTACTGCCATGGCACCTCTCTGCCTGCTGCCACCGACGCCCCGCCTCCTGCTGCGGACGCCAGGCCGCCTGACGCCCACGCCCCGCTGCCTGCCGCTGTGGCACCTCGCTGCCTGCTGCCGCCAACGCCTAGCCTGTCACCGCCTCCGGTTCTGCCACCACCGCGGCCGAAGGCCGGCTTCCCGCCACCTCCGTGGCCCCGCCTTCTGCTTCCTTTGCCTCGCCTCCCGCCACTGGAACTACCGCCCCACCTGCCGCCAATGCTGCCTCCTCAGCCTTGCGTGCCACAGCTGCCGCCGCTCCACATGCTGCAGCGCCGGCTGCTGTTGCCGACACCACTGCTGCTCCACCTGCACCTGCTGCCTCCAACCCGCCTACAGCCGCCGCCGCCGCAGCCCCACTTGCCAGTGCCCGGCATCCCGCTGCTGCCCTGGCGGCCAAGGCCCTGCCTCCCGCGGCCTCAGCCCGGCCTCCCGCCACCTCTGCTGCCGCTGCCATCTCCGCCCCTCCACCTGCTGCCTGAGCCGCTTCTTAGGAGCTGTAAGGAGCCTTGCACATGCCCGGAATCGCCTGACTCGTGGCAGTGGGGCTGGGATGAGTATTCGTGAGGAGTGCGGCCCTGCCTTGATTTTTTCAGAGCTTGGTCCCTCTGCCCTTGGCCAGGCCCTTGACCACACGCACCATGGTCCTGCCCTGTAGCGCAAGGCTCCTCACAGTGTCTCTACACTCTTCCGAGCTCTTGAGAGCACCCCACAACGGGAGATGCTTTCTGGGATTTTGGGGAAGAACTGATTGTTCTGCTTCTCTAATTATACTCGTGGAACCAATAATTACTGATGCCTTGATACTGAGTATCCAACAAAGGGCTTGAAACTGGAACTGATTTGGACCCTACCTGCCCTCAAAACTGCTTTAAGATTAAGAGATGTCGGACCTCTGAGAAAATTGCCTCCACAGATTAAAAAAGAACAAAAATAATTAGAAAGCAAAAATTCCAGAAACTTTCCTCAAAATCAAAATTCTAGAAACTCTCCAAAAGCAAAACTTGAAATGACTACATCCTACATAACACCCTAAATGCACACAAGTGAAGTATTGTGTAGGCACTCTATTGGATGTTTTATAAGTGGTCTGGAGATGATTTAAATTATATGGGAGGTTGTAGGTAAGTCTTATGTAAAGTCTATCCCATTTTATGTGAGTGTTGAGCTTCCACAGATTTTGGTATTTGGTTAGGTGGGTCATGGAACCAAACCTACACAGATACTGAGAGACAACTTATGTTGGTTCAAAGAAAATCTGATATTTCAGAAATGCAGAAAGTCAAAAGCAGAAGCCCTACTTCATTTTTGGGACCTGTGAAGTACATCTTTTCCTAACTTTTCGTCTAAGTATTGAAATATGTATGCGTACATGTGTTGGCTTTTCTACAAATATATTTATCATTTCTATCTCATCCTTCCATTTGGGTCTTCCATTATCATGACAGTGACTGTGTGTGAATGTGTATGTGAAATGAGTCTCATTTCTTTCTTTCTGTTTTTGGTACTGGGGATTGAACTCCAGGGTGCTTAACCACTGAGCCACATCCCCAGCCTGTTTAAATATATTATTTAGAGACAGGGTCTCACTGAGTTGCTTAGGGTCTCTCTTAAGATTCTGAGGCTGGCTTTGAACTCTTTTTACTCCTGCCTCCACCTCCTGAGTGGCTGGGATTACAAGTGGGTGCATTTTTAATGGTAACATAGAATTTCCACATATGCATGTGCCATAATTTTGTGATCGATATCCTATAGGTGAATATTTGGGTTATTTCCCAAATTTACTATTACATATAACAGTGCACACTATTTGATGAGATACCATGTGGTTTCATTGGGTCAAATGGTGGTTGCATTCCAAGCTTTCTGAGGAATCTCCATACTGCTTTCCAGAGTGGCTGTACCCATCCAAATTGATTTATTCTAAGCAAGTGTCTACCCATGTCCTTTAAGTTTAGAGGCATGGGGTTCTGTTTCCAAGGATGTCATGCCATTGTTTAAAATTATTGTTGAAACTCCAAATATGTGTAGCTTTTCATCCACCCTTCCCACACACAAGTAAATAACTATCACAGTATCTCACTGGATCTCCAGTGCCCATGCCCATATGTGTTTGCAGCTGATGGCAGGGTTGAAGTTTTGTGGCAGAGATCAGACAGCACAGGCTCAGAATATTTCTCTCTTACTCATTTCCGATCCTTTTATCATTGGAGATGGAGCCCAGCAGCCTGCTTGAATCCTTAGGTAGTGTGAGCCTAGAATGTCGGTGGCATTATTTCTCCTCTCCATTAGGCACCAATAGTGAAAAAGCAAATTGGGAGCACACTTATAGCATCTGCAGTAAGTCTGAAGTTTGTGTGCATCTGTTGGGCTGCAGTGATGAGATGAATCCTCTTTGCTAATATATGACTTGCAGCTTGAAGCCTCCCCAGTCTCTGGATTATAAAGCAGGTTGCTCTGTGGGCAGCCTTTCAGCCAGAGAACACGTGGAACAGAGCAAGGGCGAATCCTGGGAATGCAATGAGCACACTGGAATTTTTTTCCTTTCCCTTTTGGTGGTGACTTTAGCTAACAGCTGCGTCAAAACCTGGCTGATTCCATAAAGCCTTGCAAGCAAGGGCTGCTAGAAATGAGAGCACACTGAAGTATGTCAGCAAAAGAAGAACAAGGGGCTGCTCTTGTAACATGCACTCTAGTACCTTGACCCCTCTCCTAAAAAATATAGTTCTCAGTCAGGCGTGGTTGTGCATACCTGTAATCCTAGCGGCTCTAAAGGCTGAGGCAGGAGGATTGCAAGTTCAAAGCCAGCCTCAGTAAAAGCAAGTCCCTAAGCAACTCAGTGAGGAGACCCTGTTTCTAAATAAAATATGAAAAAGGGCTGGGGATGTGGATTAGTGGTTAAGTGTCCCTGGATTCAATCCCCTGTAAAGGGGGGATTTTTTGTATATGCTAATTATATAGAATAGTGGGTTTTGTTGTGGTATATTTGAAAATGTATATACCATAACTGTAGCATAGACAAAGGGGTCAGAGGGAGAGACGAAGGGGTGCAAGGGGAGGGTACCCTGAATGAAATATATCAGTCAGACTATCATGAATCCTATAAAGAAAGAAACTTTCAAGCCTGCCACTGAACTAAGACTCTGTCTACCACCAACAGATGGAGCTTATGTCATGTCCCTTTGGCTTGGAAACAAATATTTCTTAATACCTTTTCAGAACCTAACACATAAATTGAGACTGAAATAGAAGACAGGAACTTATTATACTTGATCATGACCTGTTGGCATATCACTTAAGATCTATTGATTCCCTTCTTCTATAATTCCATAGTCATAAAGAAAATTGGAATCATTTTGTTAAAAGCTAGAATGCTAGGTAGTGCTTGCCCTGGAGAAAATGTACCAGAAGTTTGTGCCTCAAAGGAGTGGAGTGGAGTTACAGCTACAAACCTGTTTTCTCTGATATCCATTTCTAGTAAATTGTTTTCACACTATCTGAGCAACTCTTAATTAATTGGTAAAATGAATTTCTGAGCAGAATTTTACTGTGGTCTGATAAGCCAAAAAATCCCCTCTATTCACCCCTCACAAACACTGTTTAGCATTTTGACAAGGATTCTCCCCTATTCAAAGTTGAAGAATGATTGTTGTTTTTATTTTATCAATCCACATATTTTAAACAAGTTTTTTTTTCCTGATTTGTTTTATACCTGAAATTGAACCCAAGGGAACTTAACCACTGAGATATATCCCCAACCCTTTTTCTATTTTATTTAGAGACAGGGTCTCACTAAGTTGCTGAGGCTGGCTTTTAACTTGCAATCCACTTACCTCAGCCTTCACAGCTGCCGGGATTACAGGTGTGCACCACTGCACCCAGCTAAACATAACTTTTTAATTCCACTTCTACACATGGGTGTATAAAGTCTATGTGACCTCAACTGATGTAACCTGCAGATTAGCCATGGAATGCTAAAAACAAACATGATTGTTGTCTATTTAAGCAAATGTTTAGATGGGTTATCACTTTTCACAGTTTGTCCTTGATTAGCATATACAGTTTCAGCAAGAATCTTGAAGTTTCTGATGTAAGTTCTTGCCATGAATTTTTATTGGTGGGGGCAGGGATAAGAGCTGGGATTTTAACACTAAAGCCTGCTGTCTGTTGTGTGGATAATCCCCATTTTTTTTTCTTTTGCATTTGACTGTGCAGATGACATAAAACATTTTGTGAATTGGAAAGTATGATCATATCCCCCTCAGGTTTCATTGAGGCACAGATTCCTAGTGAATCTAGTTTGTGCCTGCACTTTTTGGGGGAGGTGAAGTATTTTTGCTCTGAAGGATGCTGCAGCCACTTTTCAAGTGAGAAAAAAAGTCATCTCTAATACATGTGAAATTTTTCATTACCTAAGAGGAAGGGAGTTGGAAGACAGCCTTTTCTTTTTCTTTCTTTTTTTTTTTGTTTTTCTTTGGTTTTTTTTTTTTTTTTTTTTTTTTTTTTTTGTACCTAGGATTGAACTCAGTGGCACTCAACTACTGAGCCACATCCCAGCCCTGTCCCTTTGTATTTTATTTAGAGACAGGATTTCCCTGACTTGCTAAGGCCCTTGCTAAGTTGTTGAGGCTGGCTTTGAACTTGCTGACTTCCTGCCTCAGCCTCCTGGGCTGCTGGGATTACAGGCATGCCCAGCTAGGGAGCAGTTTTAAGTCACAGAGACATTTGATCTGCATATTTGTGTGAGTTAGTGTCTTACTAGAGACATTTTTACAAATAGTTTTTAAGTTGTAGATGAACTCAATATCATTATCTGGTTTATGTATTTTTATGTGGTGCTGAGGATTGAACCCCAGTGCCTCACTTGTGCTAGGCAAGCACTCTACCACTGAGCCACAACTCCAGCCCACAAATTAATTTATTAAAGCTCAGCTTTTCCTCCTGTCAAGTGGAGTATTACCAATATACTTCACAGGGTTGCAAAAAGGAGTTAGAAAAAGTGCTTAGAAGAATATATTCTCTATAATCCTTAGATGTTGTGATTACTGTATCATGCACAATTTCAAGTAGCTTACATCATAAGACACAGCTAAAAATGGTGAAATGAATATCTCCTAGTGGTAGAAAGTGGTAGAAAAAGCACTTTGACACATTCTGGAGTCCTGATACATTCTTACTCTCGAGTCCTGATACATTCTTACTCAGATCGTGAATGGGGTTCTGTGTGCCCCTCCTATGGTCCATGATGGTTTTGCTAGGTTTGTATCTGGTAGGAGTACAGGTAGAGCAGTAGATGACACAGCCTCAGGGCCAGGCTGTATTTATCCACATTATCTGGGAAAAAAAACCCTGAGGTTCCTGGGGGAGGAAACAAACACTAGCTCATAAAGTTTGGTGGTACTAAGCATGATTCCAGACAAAGAAATTCTCCCCAGCTAGCTGGTGACAGATTCCTGCTTGCTCTTCCTTTAAGTTAAGAGATGAGCAGAGGTTGATGGGCAGGGAGTGGGGGTGAGTTTGATTCTTCCTCATGGCTTTATCTTTGTGAAATAGGTTAGGGAGATTGTTATTTGGACCTTCATGATATTTCTGTACCCTATAATGAGCGATTCTGTGCTAGACAGATTGATAGCACTCCATAAATAGAGATGGCCCCCACCTTACAATGGGTTGACTTAAAATATTTCAACTTTACAGTGATGTGAGAGCAGATCTTGGCAACCACTCTATATTTTTTTTTAACTTTGAGTTCAATATTCAGTGAATTCCATGAGGTTTACCACACTGTGTTATAAATTGAGCTCTATGCTGGGCACAGGGGTGCACGCCTGCACCTGTAATCCCAGCAGCTTGGGAGGCTGAAGCAGGAAGATCACAAGTTTGAGTCCAGATTTACCAACTTGGCGAGGCCCTAAGCAACTCAGTGCAACTCTGTCTCTAAATAAAATACAAAATAGGGATGAGATGTGGCTCAGTGATTGAGCACCCCTGAGTTCAATCCCCAGTACCCCCTCACGACAAAAAGAGGTATGGTGTCAGTGATTCTGCTCTGCAGTAGACTCACACCACTGGACTTTGTTTAAGGCAAGCCAGGCTGAGATTTGATATTTGGTGGGTTAAGTGTATTGAATGCATTTTGAATACAATGTTTTTAACCTCCTGTGGGCATCCTTTTATTGTAGGTTGAAGAGCACGAGAGTATTGGTTGGTGGGCTGAGGATTGGGGGGCAACCTCTAAATGTTTATGTCATCTATAGAAAAGCAAAGAATTGAAATAAACCAGTCTGTGCTTTAGTTATATATTAAAAATTCTTGATGTGCCTTATGCTGGTAAACATATAACAAATTATTGCTGTAATGACTGATAACACTCAGTTTGGAATTGGGGAGACATGTTAGCATATGACTCTTTGGAGCCAGTACAAGCTTATAAACTCACACAACTAATTAATACCACTTGTGTGCTGGGGTACTGTGCTAAGTGGTTTAGGTATATTTGTTCATTTAAACATCACTGTAACTTGTTTTTTTGGTACCAGGGATTGAACCCTGGGGAACTTAACTATAGAGCCACATCCCAAGCTCTTTTGTTATAACCACAGAGCCACATCCTCAGCTCTTTTTATATTTTATTTAACGACATGGTATTGCTAAGTAAGTTGCTTAGGGCCTTGCTAAGTTGCTGAGCTTGTTTTAACTTGCAGTCTTCCTGCCTAAGCTTCCAGAGCTTCTGGGATTACTGGTGTGTCACCATGCCTGGCATAGAACCTGTTTTGAAAGGAGAAAACTGAAGTTCATAGAGTTCAAGAAGCTAGCCCAAGGTTACATGGGTTGTAAGTGACAGAATTTCCATGGGCACCCACACAGCCTGGTTTCAGGGTTCATGCTGTGGACTCAAAACTATACTGTCACCTCTCAGCAAAATTTCAACATTGCTAATTTGAAGTTTCCTTAAGTTAGAAAAAGTCACACAAGAGCACAGTCTAAATCAGAGCTAAACTTGACTAAATCCTTTGCTCTGTCCCATTTGCAAGCAGGTGCAGCTGTAGGTGGGGGAAATAGGTTCCTTCCTCCCTTTGAGAGTCCAGAATTACCCCTTAAAAGCCACACACTCCTCCTGGCTGTGTTTCCTCTCCCACAGGCATCCCTCTTTCCCGAGACTGTGCCAAGCATACATCACTCTCTTCACACAGGAGTCTCCAAGGGCCTCCAAAAGCATAATTAAGTTTTACCTATGGCTGATTTTCTCCCTGGAATCAGCCACTGTGGAATTCTGAGGAACCAAATACTTGTCTTTATCACATTGTTTACTCTATATAAGCCATTTTTTTATTCTTATAACAGGGATTGAACCCCATGGTGTTTAACCACTGAGCCACATACCCAGCCCTTTTCTTGTATTTTATTTTGAGATAGGGACTCACTGAGTTGCCTAAAGCCTCACTAAATTGCTGAGACTAGCCTCAAAGTTGCCATCCTCCTTCTTCAGCTCCCTGAGCTGCTGGAATTACAGGTATGCACCACCCCCCTAGCACATCCCCAGCCCCCTCCATCACTCAGACACTCATACTCCACCCCAACTGTACACTTTTGAGTTATTTCTCAAGCTACCCCCTAGGGCCCTCTTCTTCATAGGAGTGCTCCTTTTGTCACCAAATAATGTAGATCAGTGCCTTGAAAATGAAAATGTCTTAATTTGAAGATTATTTTTCCTTTCATCATTCTAGGCAAAGAAATGGCATTTCTTCTTACTGTGAGCCATCAGGATGCTGCAATGTAGGAAACATTCTTTGTTGATATTTTGTTCTCTCAGTGGGATCATTGTAGATATTTCTGCCACATCGATCTGGGTTGTGTTATCCATCTGGGATACACTATGTAGGATGGACATGTTCAGGAAGAAAAGGGCAGTGGTGTCTAGGGCTTATCTCTACCTAATGGTGGACCGTAATAGTGGCCTGAAGCAAAGTGTAGAGCTATTGCGCTTCTGAAGGGTGCATAGCTGCCTATGGATTCACCTGTGACAGTTTCTTACCCTGCAGTGTACAGGGTAGACCAGGCACACTGGTGCATGCCTGTCATCCCAGCATCTCAGGAGGCTGAAGCAGGAGGATCACAAGCTCAAAGCCAACTTCAGAAACTTAGTTAGGTGCCAAGCATCCCAGTGAGACCCTGTCTCTAAACAAAATACAAAATAGTGCTGAGGATGTGACTCAGTGGTCAAGGGCCCCTGAGTTCAATCCTGGGTTACCCCGTCCCTCCAAAAAAAAAAAATGAAAAAAAGAGCTGCTGGAAAGGGTTTGACATCTTTCTCACTCTGGGTAACGTGACTGTCGTGTCAATATTTTAGCCTCACATCAGTGATGCCCAGGCAGCTTTATCTATTGATGGTCATCTTGCATGCCCCCAATTGTAGCATGTCTTCTGTCTTTTGCATAGCTCAGTCCTGCACCATCAATGCTACTTGATGTTGATAGTGACCATGAAATAATAAGAAGGTCAGACGTGATCTAGGTGGGTACATGCACACTTGGTGGCTAAAAGTTTTCATGGCTCTGTGTGTATTCATAAAGCACTATGAAGGTGTCAAGAGCATTGATTTTGAGGTTACAAATTAAATCTGGTGAGTAGGAAAATTTGCACACATAGAAACTATTAATAATGAGGATTAAATGTCTCTCTCCCTGTGTGTGCAGCTGGAAAGAGGAACCACTTTTGTGATGCAGTGAAAAATCCCTCACCTACCAATTTATAACACTTTAGCTTTGGCTAAATCTCCAATTTTTCTTATCCTTCTTTAAAAAGGAATGATACCATACGGATTTATGAGCATTAAAAAATTTGATGACCTTAGCACAGTAGGTACTTGATACATATGTGTGTCCCCTGCATAGATAGTATTATTTTGGTGGATGTGGGTGGTGGTGATGGTGACATGAGCCTTGGAGACATTGAGCATCAACCTCAGCATCCTAATATTGAAACGAATAATGTTTCTGGGTATTCTGGTTTATTTTCCACTCAGTACATACTATAATAACTATTTGGAAGACTATTGTGAGCATTCAATAAAATATCCTGCTGGATAGATTTTGGTCATCTTTGAATCCCAATACAATTGGGAGCTGTTTCACAGTCATGGAACAGTATAGATGTTGCTTATCATTTTCCTTCTCATTTTAAGTATCATCTAGGATATGTAATTTTTTTTCAGTATTTAGGTGGAACCCAGGGCCTTGCATGTGCTAGGCAAGTGCTCTACCACTGAGATGCATCCCCAGCCTATTCTGATTCTCCTTCCTCTTATTATTATTATTTTGAGACAGAGTCTTCCCAAGTTGCTGAGGCTGGCCTGAAATGTGTCATCCTATTGCCTCAGATGCTAAGATTATAGGTATGTGCCACTGTGACCAGCAAGAAACACAAGTTATTTTTTTGTACCAGGAAATGAACCTAGGGGGCATTTTATCCACTGATCCACATCTCCAGTCCATTTATATATTTTATTTAGAGACAGGGAATTGCTAAATTGCTTAGGGTCTCACTAAGTTGATGAGGCTGGCTTCAAACTTTCAATCCTCCTTCCTCACACTCCCAAACTGCTGGGAATACAGGTGTAAACCACTGTGCCTGTCAGGATATAGAAATTTCCATGGATGTTATCTTTCCATGAGAATTTTAAAGTTTATCATTACTTGGCATATTATAGTTCTTGTTAATAGTGATTATCAATATTTTGTCTTATGCCAGTCATTCATGATAGAGTTGATTTGTCTGTGGAGAGACATATGGCAATGTTTTGCTTGTCATAATTATGCAGAGGTGCTACTATCATCAAGTGAGTAGATGACAGGGACACTTCTAAACCTCCTGCAATGCACACGCCATGCCTCAGAATGTGAATAGTGCCAGGGCTGAAGCACTCTGCACTAACTGCAAGCTCCTTGGAAGCAGCACTGTGTCCTACTCCCTGTCCTGAGCCCTGGCATGGATCCCTATCAGATCTACCTTGGGTCCTCAGATACCTCCTGAGTTACATAGTCTACAAATACACTTAGCCCCTGGGTTTAGCATTTCTGCAGATTAGCTTTGTGACTTCTAGATTTTAGGATTCATCCACAGCCATTTTTAATATTTTATTCAGGACAGGGTCTCACTGAAGTGGTTAGGGCCTCACTAAGTTGCTGAGGCTGGCCTTGAACTCATGATCCTCCTGCCTCAGCCTCTTAGATGCTGGTATGACAGGTATGTGCCACCATGCCCATCTCTCTTCTGTTTTTATTTTACATTTTTGATGACAGAGATTTAACACTGGGCCTTGGACATACACATATAGCATACACTATAAATATAATTTTATCCTCTTAAAATATTAATCTCATAATATCACAGACATTAGGAAAAAAACAGTATAAACACAGCTCAAAGCACTGTCCATGGACTGCCCTCACTCTCAAAACTGTTGGTTCCCAGGCAAGCAAGTACAGAAATTGAGAGAGTTCAGAAAATTGGGAAGCCATGGGCCAGTGCTTGGTGGTTTCTGTTCTCAGTAGGTATCTGTCTTCACCATATTCAAGAATATGAATTTCTTTTACAATGTATGACCTTTTAGTATTTAAACTTTGAATAATAGTTAAAATTGTTGGATAATTTAAAGACATATTTTTCCAACTTTTATCATGTAAATGTTAAAATGCACAGAGAAGCTGAGGGAGTTGTATAGTGAACAATTATAGAACTACTAAAAATGTGGATTGGGTTGCCATGCTGCTGCTTGCAGGTCCAGCCAGTGTGGAAATGAAGCCTCCGTTTGAAAATGAACTTCTTCTGGAACAAGCCCTGCCCCTTATTTCATGTATTGTTTCTCCCTGCTGTCGTACCACTCAATCAGGACTGAGTAGTTTCTACAGAGAACTTTAGGTACTGCTCCTCCACCGAGTAGCAATACATGGTTGTTTCAGAAGCACAGAAAGCCCACATTTGGATCCCCAGTTTTAGTAGGTATTGACATTTAGGTGTCTTAAGTGCACATTTATGTCTCTTTCCCAATCTTACCCTGTCATGTCCTACCCCCAGTCTTCTGCTTATTTTATGGTTTTCTCCTTTCATTCACCTTTTGGTTTACTCTGATCCAACTTCTTTCCTAAATTTATTAGAATTTTTGGTAATTTTTTTTTGTCTTTGTGTGTGTATGTGGGAGTGTATTATGGGTTTTTGTTTTTATTTATTTGTTTTATTTTGGTGGCAATAAAAAAGATATTCAGAGACAACTACAATAATAGTAAAACAGGAACACTTACAAGTGCCAGATGCAAGGCATAGTGAAGTATGCCTTAAATCAGAGTGAATCTGTCACCCACTATTTTTTTGTTTATACACTTTAGTGAAGGAAATAGAGATATGTTTGATGTCTTCGATTACATTTTTACCTTCCAGAAAGTAAGTTTATTATGATATTAAAAGAATTTCTTATAAAATCCAGGACACAAAAACACAAGATTTCTCCTATTCATATTTAAAGCTTGAAAAATATTAAGTGTGCTGTATAGCAGAAAGAAAGTTTCAACAGGGTGTCTTTAACCATTTATTTTTTTTTCTTTTTATAATGTATAATGTGTGAAGGGACACTTCAACAATTTCTTTCTGGTCACACATAAAACAATTCTACCTGTCTTCTATGAGGGGAACTATGTTGTATCAAAGGATTTCTTGCAACATTTATAAGGACCTTTCTTTCCCGAAGAATTTCTGCCAAGTATTTCCTGTGGGACAATAAAAATAGTTATCTCTTGTTAGGTTTATTTGTTAAAAAGCTAATTATGATGAAATGATAAAGATAGTTGTGTCTTAAGTGTAGTTTTACATTGATTTTTTTTATTTTTTGTAACAGGCATTGAACCCAGGGGCACTTAGGCACTGAACCACATATTCAGCCCATTTTTTACTTTTTATTTGGACACATGGTCTTTCTAAGTTGCTCAGAGCCTCAATAGGTTGCTGAACATGGCTTTGAACTTGCAATAGTCCTGCCTCACCCCAGAGTTATTGCAATTGCAGACATGAACCATTGTGGCTGACTGAAATTAATTTTGATAAATCCTGGGGTCTTTTGGAGATCAGAAAGCTAATATATCTTGTCTAGTAAGTCTCTCCATGAACCCTGAGAAAATTCTCATACTTCTATAAGCACAATACTCTTTGTTTTAAGAAAGCTTTAGAAAATGGAACATCAATGTTTATTCTTAAATTGCAGTTTTCACAAATATACTGGGTGAAACAACACAAGTAAAATATCTAATAATTTTCATAAAAATCCTGAGTTATATTAAAATGCTATATCCAGATTCTCAATAATTAAAACAATGGAGTAAGATGGAATATGTTGGTTTTGTATTTTTTTAGAGAGAGGGTCTCACTGGGTTTCTTAGCACCTCGCTTTTGCTGAGGCTGGCTTTGAATTTGCGATCCTCCTGTCTCAGCCTCCCAAGCTGTTGGGATTACAGGTATGCACCACCATGCCCAGACAGAATATACTGTTTTAAATGAGTTTAAAACTTCATTTTTTCTTGTTAGTGTAAGCATGTGAATCAAAGAGAACACTAGCGTCATGGGAATAACAAGTATGTAGTTGCATTAAACAAATTTTACATTTTAGCAAATTTTTCACTGTAGGCAAATTTCTTTAACAATTCCAAAAATGTTAGACTACAATGAATTTTGCTGATAGGTGATGAGCCTCCAATTCCTTTCTGGAAAACATCTGATAAGAATTAACTTTTAACAAAATAGAAGTACCTATACAAATGGCTCATTTATTTTTCTTGGTCCTATCCATTTCCTTTTGAGGAATTTTAAAATTTTGAATATAAATGTTTATCTTGACTATTTTAATTAATGTTCTAACATTTGATATGTTTTTCTACTCACTTTTCTAATTTATCAGAAATTGTTTTGTACTGCTTATGGCTATTTTCTGCAGCTTGGTAAAATTTTATATATTTGTGGAGCATATTCATCACAGTGTAGTAAGTGGAATAACTTGATATTTTCATTTCTTTCAAGAATGTATTCTCACCAAACCCTAGAATATTCAGTGGAGCAGGGAATAAGTTATTTATCATTACCCAATAAAAAGGGAAGGTATAAAAACTATAAGAATGAAAATTTACTTTTTAAGAAGGAATGGAATTTTTTTGGAGAGAGAAAAGGTAAAAAATTTGTCTTAATGAATATAACAAATGAATGATTATTATTTAAAATAAAATCAGGTTATGTTTTTGAATAGAGTTTCAGAAGACTCCTCAACTTAAGCCACTCCCATTTGGGGGGCTAATACTTTTAATTATGTAATTATACAATTTTACTATTCAGTATTTTGTATAAAACCAGTAATAATATACCATAATTTCAAATCAAGAATATGCATCAATCTGCATATATATGCACAGTTTATAGGTCATTGTAAAGCTACCTTCAAAATACTTTCAAGAAAATCAACATTCAATCAGTTCTGTCAGCTTTAAAAGTATGATAAGTAACATTTAAACAACAGCAACAAAAAAAATCAAAACAATGATCAAAGACTTATTAACCATTTATTTTTTAAAACTAATAATCTGTTCATGAATGCAGATTAGATAAAAGTCTGCAAATTATTAATATAATACTGCATTACTCTTCTATGACAGTTCTTCCATGTGATAAGGAGGTAATTTCCTTCAGAGTATGGGCAAATTGTCCCATGTTTTAAACACACTCCATAGTAATTGCATGTAGAGATATTGTTCTTTCAAATTAAGAAGAAATGGAAGAGCAGCAGTGAGCTTCACTAGAACATTTTAGTTGACAAGAACTATTCATTAATTTTTTTTTTTTTTTTGCGGGGGGAAGTTTGGTAATCATTGCTTTTTAAATGCTATAAAAATAAGAAAAAGAAAAGAAGCAGCTGGTTCCTTCTAGAAAACACCAAAAGAGTGCACTTCTCATCTGTCATGGATGGCAATTCAATAAAAGCAAAGACTTAAGGTGCTCTTGGCACAAGGCTTCCAGAAAATTTATAGTCTGTGTGGCCTGCATGTCTGCTTCAAGTCCCCAGAGTAGACAATAGGACTTCATGGGAACACTGGGAATGCTTCTGAGACTAGTCTGCACAAAAGCTAAGTGGGAAAACAACCCTTAGTAAGCAGTAGCAAGGTGAGTTTGGGGCCAATGGGGGAGTTGAAAGGCTTAAGCTCATAACTGGAAAATTCTACAGAAAAGTAAAGCCACCACACAGTACAGGCAAGGGTGCCTATGAATGAAGCATGGCTTACCATCAACCCTCTCTATTGTTGAGAAAAGTGTTCTAGTGTCTTTTATACACCATGAGTTTCTCTAAGCTAGAGGAGCATACTTTTTAGACACTCAGCTCTGGGTCTCTTCCTGATGGTTGATGATTTGAGTGAAGGGCACCTATGAATATTCATTTCTAATTTTAATCCCAGTGGAAGTGGTTTTGGTGTATATTTTAAGGTATTTCAGGCCCATAAGTTAGTATAATCACTCTACCTGAAATGTACTCCTTCATTTTCTATAGAAGGAAGGT
The DNA here is from genome assembly GCF_045843805.1 of Urocitellus parryii. Lineage (NCBI taxonomy): Eukaryota > Metazoa > Chordata > Mammalia > Rodentia > Sciuridae > Urocitellus > Urocitellus parryii. The sequence continues at coordinate 98,388 of NW_027554244.1, forward strand.
ATTCAACTGGACTCCAAGTTACAATCCTTGAAGATTTGTGTATTTTATGGTTTCCTGTTGGATGGAGTTTGCTCTTATTTGTTGCAGAAGGAACTTTCCATGTGTCAGACCCAGAAATTTTCTGGTTCATACACATGTCCCCAGTAAGCTTAATCTTGTTGCTATAAAATTCTTTTGACGTAATAGCAGTAGTCATCTGGGAATCTGAAGGAATGTGCCTTCAACAAATCTAAAGTGTCCTCTGACTAATTTAGTGAACTACTTACATACAGTGTTTATGACAGTGATTTTAGCTGGAAAGTTGAGAAGCCAACCCAAAAAAGCAACTTCGAGAAAATCACTGTGGTTACCAAAAGTTTTGACCAAGTCCCCAGATGGCTGTGCACTACGAGGGGTCAGAATGTGGCATGAGCCAAGGTGTAAAGGACATCTACTCATTCCGCTGCAGGACATAACCATCTGCTGCAGATGGGCATATGGATTGGTATCTACTGAGATTAGTTATGGAGGACTTGGCCTTTACAAATTTCACCCTGAGTCACAGCAGTTAAGTCCTGGGCACAGCTCAAGTGTTTAGCATTTTCTCAGCATGGAACAGCATATGGAATGGTCCTACTTCCACCCAGCTCTTAGCCTTTTTTTGCCTGAGGGACAAGAATCCACTGCTTTCCTGTGATCTAGTCCCCAGGTTTAAAAAACTGGCAAGATCCTGCCCGCTCAGAGTCTACTGCAGAAAGAATTGCCCACAAAGATATGGCCAACTGACTTCTGCCTTAGTTCCCATTAATGTCATGTTTCAATCCAAGGACAATTTATCCTGTCTTGCTACAACTTTGAAAAAAGGCAGCTCTGTGGATTCAGTCTTCCTCACACATTCACCTTGTCTTTGAAGAAAAGCATTGCCTGATGTTGCCTTCCAAAAGGACCTCTGTTCAGGATTCAGACTAGGAAAGAACAGAATGGTTACGATGGATGGATAGTGTTCACTTCTTAGGGAAGTAACCAATGTGATTGCAAAATATTCTTTAATTACAAAAAACAGGTTTTTTTTTTTAGCAGCATATGAACACTTTCTGTGATCATTGTGCATTACACACCTGGCTGTGTTCCAGCAAGGTTAAGGAAGAAGTCACTCAACAATTAAGTGCTGTCACTGCCAATAACTGTAGCTCAAAATTAATGACTTTCACTGGAATGTCCTCAGTGTGATTACACAAAAATAATAATCCAAATTGGTACAGGAAGACCATGAAAACTATTGATATTGTTTCTTTTTAAAGCCACCATAATGTGGGATTGCTCTTTGCAGAGGCAAAGCCCAACAGTGAGTGTGTATGTATGAGTGTGTATATGTGTGTCTGTGTGTTCATACATGGAGGAAAATAAAATTTTAATTTTACTGACTGGGATACCCAGTAATGCATAGCCTTCGGATACTTTGGTCCCTAAGTAATATCAAAAAGGAAGTTCCTTGGCACAAGTCTTCCAGAAAATTTATAGTCTGTGTGGCCTGCATGTCTGCATCAAGCCCCCAAAGCAGACAATAGGGCTTCATGAGAACACTGGGAATGCTACTGAAACTAGTATGCACAAAAACTAAGTGGAAAACACCCGTGAGTAAGCAGTAGCAATCATCTTTCAACTTAGAAACCAGTTCTGCCTCCTAAGTTTTCTAAAGTACTCACAAAAGTTCCCTGGCAAGTTTTCAGTGCCCAATGTACTACTTGGTGTTCCAATATGAAACAGTGTTTAAGTGCCATTTTCAAAGGTTCTCTCTTGTAAAGCATGCTTTTTTGAAAGGCAATCAGTTGAGTACTTCATATAGTGAAATTCACAACAATATTTCAAAGAGAAAAGGCAGAATGATTGAATTAAATAGTATCCCATTTGGAAAGATCCATGGCAGGAGCATCTGCTGGGGTCACAGTGTAAATAAAAAATAAGAACATCAAAATCTCTCTTTAGATACACTTCTGAGAGCCATCAGTGAATATGATTATCAGTAGAAGGACAAAATGAACCACACAGACTGGGCAACACTCTGGATGGTGAAATTTGTGCTACTTTCACCTGAAAGTAAGTTGAAAACAGTGTTTTTGTGGTTTAACTCAGACAAAAGTGAATCAGGCCCTTCATGTCACTGCTCAAACCTCAGACTCTGGGTTACTGAAACTCTAGTGGATCTTCTTTTCTTGTTCAGATAAATTTCTAAGGGGGAAAGCAACTATAGCATCTGAAATTTTGTTTTGTTCTGTGTAGAGAGCCATGGCCAGTCAGAATGACGCCTAGAATTTGCCAGAGGGAATGTTTGAAAGGTGATGCCAGCAAACCATTGAGATGATGATTTGAGTTAAGCTATATATAATTGTTGTGATGCTGGATTGATTGTATTGTATATTTGACCTTTACTGTCAGGCAATGGGGCGGCTCTTGATGCCTCGGGCACCTGCTACTTTGGAGTTCTTGGGGATTCCCAGAGAGTTCCCATTGGTTGGGGAAGTGCCGGAGGCAGGAGTGCGGGTTTTCTGGAAGGGCCACGTGGGTGGCGTTGGCAGAAAAGCACGAGTGCTGTGCCAGTGAGAGCTGAAATAAAGTAGTTGCTGTTTGAACATACAAGGCTTTGTGGTGGCTACGTTATTCGTGCTCAGCCAGACTGCGGCAGTTCTTAAAGAAATTTTTCTAAATCTTGTCAGAATTTTCTATTCCCAGATTCTTTCTTCAGTTCTGATCACAACTTTTTTATTTCATGCAAAAATATTAGTCCTTGTTAAAGAGGGGCTGCTAAAACTGCTTTTTCTCAAAGCAGATTACTTGGTTGTTTTAATAAAATTACATTCAAATGTTTAAAACTGTGAAGTGTGTAATGAAGAATTACTATGGGTGATATAATGTTAGATTTTGATCGTATTCAGCTTTTCAAGGCCCCAATTCTATCACCTTGTGGAACTCCATTTATTATGTCACCATCACTACCTTGTTCAGGTTTCTGATTGTCTTGATTTTCTACACTGCTTGTTGAAATACCACCTAAGAGAAGTCTGGTGAAGATTGATGCTGCTTAGTGTGTTCCATTCTTCTGCCTCCCTAACTTTTGCTGAATATGGTCCCTATCCAGCCAGACACTGGTTTGTTTCATGACCAAATTCTTCTGCTGAGGCCTGATCTCTGAGCTGGGTCTACAGATTTGGACCCAGGAAATAGTCTTGGCTGCTCTCCTCCCATAATGCTTTATGATGTGGCCTATTTGAGTGGACATTAGATCAAGGCAGACTTTACAGTGCATGGAAATGGCACCTTCTACATTTTCATACATACCCAGAAATTATTTTACAATGGCATCCATTGGGGTGCTATCATCCACAAGGAAAAAACCACGGTGATCAAAGAGTTTAGCAACATATATCCTTTTACTCAGAAAATACCTATAGTAACATTTTGAGTCTTACTATCAGGAGAATGTTGTGTATCTTGCATAAATTCTTCAGAAGGTGGTCTGATATTTTTCATTTTAAATCTCCATTTTTTGCTATTTCATAGTGTTTGTTTTTATCAATGTCAAATGTGTTGAAATTTAAGAAGCCATAATGTGTTAGCTTCTTCATTATATGAGAACAGTAAAGAAAGTAATATAAAATTTGAAACTTCCATAGGCAGCAACTCTGAACGGATTAGAGGATGTATTTCCATAGATTGATATTTTATGTGCATTTTCTGGACTTCTCCCAAATATAGAACCATATCCCATATGACAAAGAAAGCAGCAGTAGCTTTTCTCTGATCAGAGCTAGTAAAATGAATAATTCTCCTCCTTATTCTTGTAATGCAGTTGAATTTCTTATTTTTGTTGTAAAATTATCTGCAAACCATTTATGAATTGAATAGTTTGAAATCTGCACAAAAATCCTCATGTTCAAGTTTATTGCCTATGAGGAAAAATATCTATTTGATGTATTTTTTAGTCTGCTATAGAAAATGGCACAGTGATGGCAATTAGTAATGTCCAGGTATAGATCATTGTGAAGGTGATGCATGTTCTGCAATATGGAGGTATAACTCTTCTTCACACTCAGGAATTTCAATCAATAGTGCCACGAACAGGGGCATGCAGTGGCCCAACTCATTTGCTCATCAATCTTCCACTTCATGGACTTATCCATGGCCCAAAATAGAATAACAGCCATGGACCCATGCATATGCATGCCCAGGAGGCCTATACCAGCCCCAAGAGAGTTTACATGGATAGAATGTGGGATTTAAAACATAACAAATTTAATATGGTTTAGATTTTTTATATTAGTAGCTATTCTCAGGAATTGATTAAGATCTTGGTAAATACAAAACTACCCACCAGCAGTTGCCTTGGTTTCCATCCAAAACTCACTACTTTTAGTTGATACTGATTGTTTCTGTCTTCCTATACATGAGTTCTTCCTAACCAGAGAGTTCAATGTACATACTGTTTGTGTGATGGCAAAGCTCTTACGAAGAGCTTTGCAATCCATCCTGTGTTTTTCCTGTGGAGTATCAATCATAAGACTGTCTTATGAAAATAGAACTAAGGATGAAAGGTTGTACCTGCTCCACTATTAAAAGAAATGTTTCTATGCAGCAGAGGATGAGAGTAGCAGACCACTGTTTCTTCACTGATACCCTCTCTATTGCCCATTCTCTCATCTATAAAGCCAAGCATAGGATAGATCCACTCCACAGGCTGCTCCTAGAACACATTTTTCCAACTTTTCCATCAGAACAGAAAGTATTTCTTTCCAGGTCAAGTTCAGTGCCATCAGGATTCTGGTTGGTCCTGTCTGTTATGTGCCCAGCCCTAAGACTACAGAAAAAGGGAGAAGAGAGTTATATGGGTCCTCCTCCATTTCCACATACTCTTGGAGCTCCTCTGTGTGATCTCTCCAGGAGTGCAGTTGGACATATTTGTTAGCACAAGGCTTCTAGAGAGTAAGATCTCTTAAAGTCACACCTAGAGTTAGCACAGTGCTTCTTATATAGCCCAGAGACCAAATCACTGAAAGACCAATGCATTCAGAGAAAAGGGTTACATACTCCAGTTCTTTTTTTTTTTAATATCTAGTTTTTAGCTGTCTTTGGACACATTACCATTATTTAATTTTATATGGTACTGAGGATTGAACCCAGGGCCTCACACATGCTAGGTGAGCATTCTACCACGGAGCTACAACCCCACTGCCATACTCCAGTTTGTGATGAGAGATATATTTGAAAAATTGTAGCCATTTTGAATTTATTATACCTACTCATAATAGAACTAGAAATTTACTTTTCCAGGGTTCACTGAAGACTGAGTTCAGACAAAATCTGCTTAGGTGTATTGTTTCCAGACTGGTACAGACACGTGGTAGTGTGGCCTTCAAGGGCATTCAACAGAACTGCTTCCTTTACCCAGGTATTGTAGCCATGAAGAGGCAGCTTTTGGATTTCTCTTTCAAGGAGGTTTGCTGCCTAGAATACTAAGGAGTGCAGGTGGCAGCCTCTACTTGTCAGCATCATCAGTCTCTGCCTCAGTTGTAGAGAGCTTTCCCCCCATCATCATGCTTTTTCTGAGCACTCACTACTTTTAGTTGATTCTGATGTATACTCCCTATACATGAGTTCTTCGTAGCCAGGGAGTTCAATGTACATACTGTTTGTGTGAGAGGTAAGAAGAGCTTTGCCATCCACCCTGTTTTTTTTCCTGTGGGCTATCAATCATAAGACTCTCTTATGAAAATAGAACTAAGGATGAAAGGGTGTACCTGCTCCACTATTAAAAGAAATGTTTCTATGCAGCAGAGGATGAGAGTAGCAGACCACTGTTTCTTCACTGATACCCTCTCTATTGCACATTCTCTCATCTATAAAGCCAAGCATAGGATAGATCCACTCCACAGGCTGCTCCTAGAACACATTTTTCCAACTTTTCCATCAGAACAGAAAGTATTTCTTTCCAGGTCAAGTTCAGTGCCATCAGGATTCTGGTTGGTCCTGTCTGTTATGTGCCCAGCCCTAAGACTACAGAAAAAGGGAGAAGAGAGTTATATGGGTCCTCCTCCATTTCCACATACTCTTGGAGCTCCTCTGTGTGATCTCTCCAGGAGTGCAGTTGGACATATTTGTTAGCACAAGGCTTCTAGAGAGTAAGATCTCTTAAAGTCACACCTAGAGTTAGCACAGTGCTTCTTATATAGCCCAGAGACCAAATCACTGAAAGACCAATGCATTCAGAGAAAAGGGTTACATACTCCAGTTCTTTTTTTTTTTAATATCTAGTTTTTAGCTGTCTTTGGACACATTACCATTATTTAATTTTATATGGTACTGAGGATTGAACCCAGGGCCTCACACATGCTAGGTGAGCATTCTACCACGGAGCTACAACCCCACTGCCATACTCCAGTTTGTGATGAGAGATATATTTGAAAAATTGTAGCCATTTTGAATTTATTATACCTACTCATAATAGAACTAGAAATTTACTTTTCCAGGGTTCACTGAAGACTGAGTTCAGACAAAATCTGCTTAGGTGTATTGTTTCCAGACTGGTACAGACACGTGGTAGTGTGGCCTTCAAGGGCATTCAACAGAACTGCTTCCTTTACCCAGGTATTGTAGCCATGAAGAGGCAGCTTTTGGATTTCTCTTTCAAGGAGGTTTGCTGCCTAGAATACTAAGGAGTGCAGGTGGCAGCCTCTACTTGTCAGCATCATCAGTCTCTGCCTCAGTTGTAGAGAGCTTTCCCCCCATCATCATGCTTTTTCTGAGCACTCACTACTTTTAGTTGATTCTGATGTATACTCCCTATACATGAGTTCTTCGTAGCCAGGGAGTTCAATGTACATACTGTTTGTGTGAGAGGTAAGAAGAGCTTTGCCATCCACCCTGTTTTTTTTCCTGTGGGCTATCAATCATAAGACTCTCTTATGAAAATAGAACTAAGGATGAAAGGGTGTACCTGCTCCACTATTAAAAGAAATGTTTCTATGCAGCAGAGGACGAGAGTAGCAGACCACTGGATCTTCACTGATACCCTCTCTCTATTGCACATTCTCTCATCTATAAAGCCAAGCATAGGATAGATCCACTCCACAGGCTGCTCCTGGAACACATTTTTCCAACTTTTCCATCAGAAAAGAAAGTATTTCTTTCCAGGTCAAGTTCAGTGCCATCAGGATTCTGGTTGATCCTGTCTGTTATGTGCCCAGCCCTAAGGCTACAGAAAATGGGAGAAGAGATTTACATGGGTCCTCCTCCATTTCCACATACTCTTGGAGCTCCTCTGTGTGATCTCTCCAGGAGTGCAGTTGGACATATTTGTTAGCACAAGGCTTCTAGAGGGTAAGTTCTCTTAAAGTCACACCTAGAGTTAGCACAGTGCTTCTTCTATTTTTATTATTATTATTGGTTGTTCAAAACATTACAAAGCTCTTGACATATCATATTTCATACATTTGATTCAAGTGGGTTATGAACTCCCATTTATACCCTGTACACAGATTGCAGAATCACATTGGTTACACCTCCACATGTTTACAGTGCTTCTTTTTATATAGCCCAAAGACCAAATAACTCAAAGGCCAATGCATTCAGGGAAAAGGGATACATCCTCTAGTTCTTTCTTTTTAATATTTAGTTTTTAGTTGTCATTGGGCACATTACAAATATTTATTTTTATATGGTGCTGAGGATCGAACCCAGGTCCTCGCACATGCTAGTGAGCATTCTACCATGGAGCTACAACTCCAGCGCAATACTCCAGTTTGTAATGAGAGATATATTTGAAAAATTGTAGCCATTTTGAATGTATTATACCTACTCATACTAGAACCAGGAATTTACTTTTCTAGGGTTCACTGGAGACTAATCTGAGTCCAGACAAAATCCCTTAGGTGTATTGTTTCCAGACTGGCACAGACACGTAGTAGTGTGGCCTGGGAGAGCAATCAACAGAACTGTTTCCTTTACTCAGGTATTGTAGCCATGCAGAGGCAGCTTTTGGATTTCTCTTTCAAGGAGGTTTGCTGCCTAGAATACTAAGGAGTGCAGGTGGCAGCCTCTAGTTGTCAACATCATCAGTCTCTGCCTCAGTTGTAGAAAGCTTTTCCCTCAACATCATGCTTTTTCTGAGTAGCCCACATCCAGTGGTGAGGGAAGCAGGAAGATGATGGCCTGGCCACTTTGGTCCAGCCATTTCCATCTGAGTTAGATAATACTTACTAGTGATACTTGTTCCAGAATTCTCTACTGGCATAACAGGCTCTGCAAGGTTATATTGAAATTTCACTTCTTCTACTGCCAAAAACAACTTCTTATCTCTTCCTTTCCTGAGTGCAGATTCCCAATGAACAGATAATACACAGACAGTCACAGACTGTGCTTCCAGAGTATGTGGCCTGTGACACACTTCAGCAACTATTTACCCATACCTAGATAAGCACACATGTATGTGTATATAAACACACACATGTGGATAAATGCTCAAGGCATGCAATTATACATGTATACATGCACATATATAAAATGCATAGCACATATACACATATATAAAACACTCACAGACATTGGTACATGGGAATGCTGAGAGCATGGAGATCTTGGTAAAAAATGAAACCAGCCTCCACTCATTCATTCCTTCATTCAACCAATACGTATTGAGGATCTAATATGTGCCAGGAAAAATTCAAACCAACTCAGTTTCTGAAAATGAATGAGAATGAGAAGATAAAACAAAATTAACTAAGTCCAATTAAGAAAGTTTGGAACCAATACACAACTAACTAATCTCCATCATTTTTGCAGAACAGATTTGTTTCCATCGCTGTTAAGGCTAAAGTGTTTACCATTTCCTAATTACTTAAACATTATAGAAAAAGTGATTGTAAATGCCCTGTCTGGTTCCAAATTATACTGCACTCTGCAATACATCAGAAAGATCTTAAATATTTTATAAATGTTCTGGACTCCACATAGGACATACAGTATAGGAAATCTCTCCTGCAACCACTACTATAATGTAGGGTGAGTTAACATAAACTTCCTTTGCTCCTATGTCATTATCTCTAGCAGATAGTTATCCTGACCATCCTGTTGTGAGTGCTTACTGGCTTTATTCATTAAATAAATGCTTATTGAATACTTTAGCATGTGCAAGATATTGGGCTGGGTGTCCTAGAAACAATGTTATTAGTATATATTGCTCATCATTGAGAAAACTTTAGTTCATATGAGAGATAGAACTATAATCAGTTAACTATAATACATGTGCCATAATTATGAATATGTACTGTTCATGATGTATTCATGCTCTCTCATGAATATATATATATATATATATATATATATATGTATATACACACACACACACACGTGTATATACATATATGTTTGTATATATTCATGCATACATACATACACACACACTCACACACATATTCTCTCCTACTCTTCACAAGAGCACTACAAAGTAGATATCATATTACACAGGCTTTAAGATTCAAAGAAAGTAACCTCCTCAGAGGTAGGTGTATCACAATAGATTAGACTAAGATAGGTTTCCAAAGTCCTTGCCAAATTCTCAATAGCATGAATCCTTAGGGAGTACTACATGTGTTTACATGTGTATGCATCTACAAGCCGGTGTCTTAAGATTGGGTTATACTACTTAGGAGTAAGTATCTTGCCATATTCTCCAGGATTTCCTCCTCCTATGCTAAATATACATTACTTAGTAAAAAAATTCAAGTTATAACCAAAATGAAGTACACATTAAACAAACTTGTGTTCTCTAGAAGTTTGTAATAGACATTAAGTGAGAGAAACCATACAAATGTAAAATATGTGGCAAATCTTTAATCAAAGCTCACACCTTATGTAACACCAAAGAATTCATAGTGGAAAGACCCAGAGAAATGTAAAGAATGTGGCAAAGCTTTTAATGTTATGCCAACCCCTATTGGGTACCAGAGAATTCACACTGGAGAGAAATCATACTAATGCAAAGAATGTGGCATAGCATTCACTGTTCAGAACAGCCTTGTTGTGCAACAGAGAACTAACACTGGAGAAAATCCATACAAATGTAAAGAATCTGGCAAACGTTTTAATCAAATGTCAAACTATATAATTCCAGGGAATTCATACTGGAGAAAATCCATACAAATATGAATATTTTGGAAAAATTTTTACTCAGAGACAATATCTTTGTTGACATCAGCGAATTCCCCCTGAAGAGTAGTGATACAAATGTAAAGAATTTGGCAAAGCTTTTAATCACAGATCATGCCTTAGTAAACATCAGAGTATTCATACTGGAGAGAACCCATACAAATGTAAAAAATATGGCAAAGGTTTTAATCAAATATCACATTTTATTCAACATGAGAGAATACATACTGGAGAGAAACCATACAAATATAAAGAATATGGCATAGCTTTTAATGTTAGGCACACAGTTATTGTGCACCAGAGAACTCACACTGGAGAGAAACCATACAAATATAAAGAATGTAGTAAAGCTTTTAGTGTTAGGCAAAGCCTTGTTCTGCAAAATAGAATTCATAATGGAGATAAACCATACAAATGTAAAGAATGTGACAAAGCTTTTAATGAAATATCATACCTTAGTATACAACAGAGAATTCATACTGGAGAAAAACCTACAAATGTAAAGAATGTGGTAAAGATTTTAATCAAAGATCACACATTAGTAGACACCAGAGAATTTATAATGGAAAGAACCCATACAAATGTAAAAAAAAAATTTCAAGGCTTTTATTTGAAGAGTAGGCCTTACCCAACACTAGGGAATTCATACTGGAAAGGTTATACAACTGTAAATAATGTGGCAAAGTTTTTAGGTACAATTCAAGGGTTATCAAGCATGAGAGAATTCATACTTGAGAGAATCTTTACAAATCTAAAGAATGTAAAATATGATTTATTGTGATATCATGACTTAATAATTACTAGAAAATTCATACTTGAAAATATAGTTTAAATTGCCAAAAAGTGGCAAAGTTTTAATCAAAGCCCAACATTTAAAAAGTGCCAAGAATATTACAGTAGTGATTAAACTCTACAAATGTAAAGAATGTGACATAGTGTTTAATAAAAGAACACACCTTACAAATTTCCCCCAATTTAGAATTCAAGAGAAGTTTTGTACTTGCCAAAAAATGTCAGAACGATGTTCAAAATTTAAAATTCATACTCTCTCTATTCCAAATGCATATACTATCTATTATGGAAAATTGAATAAAGTACTTCTTCTACCTTAGCAATGACTTGCATGTTATATAAAAAAGCATCATCACTCTTTTCATTTTTATAAAAGCAGTATGTACATTCATTCATTAATTTATGGCTGTTGTAAAATACTTATATTAGCCTTGCTTTTCCTATAACATGCACTTTTATAACAATGTATCTCAGAATCCTCTTTTGCCTTTCATTTTTCAGAAGTACCCTTTATTGTAAACAGCAAAAACCCAAATATCACATATGTATTTATTTTTCTTACTATAATGTCAAGTCTGAGATAATCTAATCACATAATTTATACTATGTGCCTTTTAAAGTTATTTTAATACCACATCAAAATTGTAAATAATAGTTGGATCCATTGTTTGACATATTTATGCCACAGTCTGACCGAGCACAATAACCGGGAATGTGACAAGCAAGCTGAAGGTTGAAGTGGGAACTGCTTTATTGCAGGGAAACTCAGCAGGAACTGAGCAGGCACTCAAGGTAGTGAGAGCTGCTCCTCTTCTGGACAGCAGAGGTACATATACCCAACTAATTACACACAGCTTAACTTAATTAACATCATCTAGATACAGCACTCAGACATTAAGGAATTCTCATCATCTTAATGGCTTGTTGGCGTTTCTTCATAGACCAATCCTCCTGGCAAACTGCCAGGTGCCATCTTGACTTGTTTGTGGCCCTCAACATATTTATACATGCAATAGTATAATTTGATCAATTTTATGCCCAAATTCCTCTCTTTTCCCTTCCTTGCTTCCTATCACTTATTGCTTTCCTCTACCCTATAGTTCACATTAAATTTTAATGAGATCCCCATTTTTCCATTCTTCAATTTTCCACATATAAGAGAAAACATAGGATCCTTGGCTTTCTGAGACTGGCTTGATTTGCTTAACATGAGGTTTTCAATTTCCATCTATTTTCCTGGGAATTATATGGTTTTGTTTTTTAGGGTTGAATAAAATTACATTGTATCCACATTTTCTGTTTGGTCTGTTGGCCAATATCTAGGTTGTTTCCATAACTTGGCAGTTGTGAATTATGTATATTTGTGTTGCTAAAGTATGCTGACTTTAATTCTCTCATATAAGGAGTGGTATAGCTTAATCATACACTGGCTCCATTCCTAGGCTATTAAAGAACTTACATATTGACTTTAATAGACATTGCACTTATTTAAAAATGTTACCAATATTATATTAGTTTCAGTCACCTAGGATTCTCACCAGCATTTATTATTATTTAAATTCTTGATAGCCATTCTGACATATATGTTGGAATTTTACTTCTGTATTTTCTTCTATGGAATGCATAATTTCTGGTCTCATTAGCAGGTATTTGATTGAGTTGATTGACTTTTATTTGATTGACTTTCACTTTTGTACAGGGTTATAAAGGTGGATCTAAAATTATTCTTCTATATGTACAATTTTACTAGTAGCATTTGTTTAAAAGACTGTCATTTCTTCAATGTATGTTTTGGTACTTTTGACAAAGATCAGATGACTATATCTGTAGGTTTGTCTCTGAGTCTTCTTTTCCATTGATCTACAAGTCTGTTTTTTATATTGGTATCATGCTATTTTATAACCCTTCATTTTAAATTGAAATCAGTTATCATGTTGGCTACAGCATTATTGTTTTTTTCTCCCAGTATTATCTTGGCTACTCTGGTTATTTTATTTTTCCATACAGATTTTAGAACTATTCTTCTAGGTTCTGGGGAAAATACCAATATTATTCTAACAGGGATTGCATTGGATTTGTAAATCACTTTTGATACATAAATGACTTAGCAATTTCAATTGAGCATACCCATGAACATGGGAGGTCTTTCCATCTTTTATTATCCTTTTTACAAATTCTTGCTTCAATATTTTATAATTTTTATTGAAGACATATTTTATTTCACCTCCTTGGTTAGATTTATTTCCAAGTACTTTTAAAGTTCTATTGTAAATGGAATGGTTTATTGATTTTTTCCCAGTGGATTCATTATTGGTGTGTTTAGAATTCGTATCTTGCTAGTTTGCTGAATTATTTTTAAGGATCATTGATTTCTTCTGCTGGAAATTTTTAAATTTCTAGGTAAAAATCATATCATCTACAAAAGTGATAATTTAACTTGTTTATTTACTAATTGTATATCTCATATTTCTTTTTCTTGGCTAATTGTTCTGGCTAAAATTTCAAGTACTACATTTAATAGCAATGATGAGAGTAGACATCCTTGTTTTATTTCTGATATTAAAAAATACTATCAGTTCTTTCCTATCCAGTAGGATATGTTTTTTTTTTTAATTTTTTGTATACAAATATAATATTGAAGTGAGTTCCTTACATACCTAGATTCTTCAGTGTTTTATCATGAATGGGTGCTAGATTCTGTCAAAAGCTCTTTCTCTTCATATTGAGATAATCATTTGATTTTTAAATATTAATAATGTTTTTGTGGTGAATTACAATTTTTGATTTGAATATGTTGAACCATACTTTCATTCATGGTATGAAACCAACTTAATCATGATGTACAATCTTCTTAATTTATTCTGAAAATGATTTTCTTAAATTTTAATAAGAATTTGTGGGAGTTAGTGTTGTGGCTCAAAGGTAGCGTTCTTGCTTAGCACATGTGAGGCACTGAGTTTGATCCTCAAAACCACATTAAAAATAAGTAAATAAAATAAGGATATTGTGTCCATCTATAACTAAAAACATATTTAAAAATATTTTTTAATTTATGCTCATAAAATATATTGGTCTATAGTACCCTGATCTTCCTGATATGTCCCTAGGTATTTGGCTTATAGTAGCTTCCTAGGATGGTGATGGAAATATCTATGATCCACACACTTTTTCCATTTCATTGAGTGATTTGACAACTATCAGTAGTAACTCCTTAAAATCCTGGTAGAATTCAGCTGACACTCTGGGGGTTTTGTTGTTGTTGCTGTTGTTGTTGTTGTTGGGAGGCCTTTTATTACCAATTCAATCTCATTTCTTTTTATCCAGTTTATATTTTCTATGTGCTCTTGATTCGATTTTGGTAGGTTATATGTTTATATAAATATACCCTTTTTAAAAGATTTTCCAAATTATTGAAACATATGTTCAAAACAGTCCTTAATGATCCTCTGCATTTCAGTGATGTGTGCTGTTACCTGGTTTTTCATCTCCAATTTTAGAAACATTGTGTTTATCTTCTCTCTGTTTTGGTTAATTTGGCTAAGTGTTTATTAGTCTTATTTATGTTTTCAAACAATCAACTCTTTTTCACATTGATTATTTATATTGCTTTTTAATTCTCTTCATTAATTTCAGACCTGATATTATTTCCTTTCTTCTGCTTTTTTTTTTTAATTTTATTGGTTCTTGCTTTCCTAGAGCCTTAGATTGTTTATTTGATATGTCTCTGTTTTGTTTGTTTCATGTTGTTTTTATGTACGTACTCACAGAAGTAAACTCTTCCCTTAGAAATACTGTTGTGATTTAGGTAGGCAATGACGTCCAAAAGCTCATGTGTGATACAATGTAGTAAAGTTTATATGTGAAATTACTGAGTTACGAGAAATTAAATTTAATCAATGCATTAAACCCCTGATAGGGATTAACTGAGTGGTAACTATAGGCAGGCAGAATGAGGCTGGAAGAAGTGGTTCTTTAAAGGCATGCCTTCAAAATATACATTTTCCCCCTTTATTAGGGGATCCGAAGTTTGCCTGCCTCTCAATTCTTTTTCCATTCGGTTTCCTTCTCCTGAGCTGCTTTCATCCATCACACTCTTCTGACATGTCTTTCTATTTCACCTGAGTGAAATTTCACCTGAGAGAAATAGAAAGTGATTAATTTTTGAACTAAGACCTCTGAAACTATGAGGCCCAAAATACTTGTTTTCCTTTAAAATTGTTCATATCAGGTACTTTGGTCACAATGGTGCAAAAGATGACTGAAAACGAAATTGGATGGTCATTAAAAACCTATTAGCTACCAAAGAGACCCTGTTAAGTACCTTACCTAGAAATAATAAGAAAGATGGCTTGAGGGCATCTCAGTGGATTGACCACACCCTTCTCAGGGATTAAATCTCTCTGTAGGGATTAAAAGTAAAAATTCTTTTGAGAAGGAACCCTAGGTCACCCTTTTTGGGCTGGGAAGTTTGGGGAGTTGTTTCACAATGCTCAGTCACCTAAGCACTCAGAGGCCACTATAGCCCTGATACTTAGAGATTTATCTACTGCTTGAGAGGGCAGCGTTTCTTGGTGTTAAACACATGGTACTTGTTCTGCAGGATTGCCAGATACTGGATTTAGAGTGTCATAGATTCTTCCACAGATATTTCAAAAGAAGTCCTAGGAGGCCAGGAAAATTCCAATATGATTATATTCCCTGCAGGCAGTTTCAGAGAAGACAATGCATTAAAAATATGAGTAGTAAACTAAAGTTACAGAAGAGACAAGATTTGAAAGTAAAATGAAATCGCCCAGCTGGTCTTTCATTTGCAATCCTCTGAACTCAATTTCCCAAGTTGCTAGGATTACAGCTATTAAAGTGACTCTAAAATAGTTCTTTGTTGTTGGTAAATTTGATTGATACTCATATAGATGGTGTCAGGGGTCTTCTTTATGACCAGGTTCTTATTTCTCTGGGTTTATTATGTCTATTAGTTAATACCCTGTGACCTCTTCTCAAACAACTCACATGGTTTGTTCTTTATAAACAGATGGATATGAGCCAGGTGTGGTGGTGCTTGCCTGTCCTACCAGAAGCATGGGGAGGTGAGGCAGGTAGATTGCAAATTCAAAGCTATTCTAAGCAAATTATTGAGGGCGTAGGCAATTTTTATAGACTGTGGGTCAAAATAAAAATAAATAAATAAATCTCAACATGTGGATCAGTGGTTAAATATATATAAACTTGAGGATTGTGTCTTGCAGTCTTAATGTATCAGGTTATTTTTCCACATGCTGATATATGTCCTATATGTCAGAAAGAGAGAAAGATGAAGATGGACTTTTTAGTTGTTTCAGAAAAATCTTGTATCTATGATCTCTAGTCTCAGATCCGAGATCTATGTACTAGTGCAAATAAGAGTGGTTTCCAACAATGAACTACATACAAAGC
This sequence comes from Urocitellus parryii, assembly GCF_045843805.1. Taxonomy (NCBI): domain Eukaryota; kingdom Metazoa; phylum Chordata; class Mammalia; order Rodentia; family Sciuridae; genus Urocitellus; species Urocitellus parryii. The sequence goes on from NW_027554244.1 coordinate 114,789, forward strand.
AGGAGTGACAACTAAGGCCTTGTGAAATTGATCACACAAATCAACAGGTAAACCAAGTTTAGATTCCAGATGAAATAAATGGGCAATAAATAAAATCACATGTGCTAAAAAAAAGTACAAGGACTGGTTAATTGTGTCAAATTTCATTCACTTAAGAAAACAATGAGGTATTGAGTGATGATTCAGTTGAAGAGTGATTGCCCAGCACGTGTGAAGCACTGTGTTTGTTTCTCAACACCACATATAAATAAATAAAAATAAAATTCTATCAACAACTAAAAAAACAAAATGTTTTTAAAAAAGAAAATGAGGGCAGCAGGACGGAAGCATTAAGAAGATTGACCAGCTGCTGCTAAAATTCAGCCCAGAGAGAAGTGCATTGACACTTATCACTGTATATATGGTTAAAGTAATTTGTGAATAAATATGTATATAATTTTATTTATGGAAATTATATCACAGTTACATTAAAAATTATTTAGCTTTTCTGTTCTCTGGTCTTATAACAAGCAACTTGAGATTTAAACTCATTAGCAATTCCCTGAGTCAGCAATGTTCCCATATTCCTCCCCTAAGAAAAAGTGACTCAATAAGTATAATTTTAAAGTTTCTACTATTCACATTAAAAATGAAAAAAAAAAAAGTCAGGCACAGTGGAGTGCCCCTGATTTCAATCCCTTATTTCCTTAGTGCAAATGGGCCTGGAGTTATAGCTCAGCTTGTACAATGCTTGCCTTCTAAGCATAAGGCCCAGGATTTGATCCCCAGGATCATGGGGGGGGGGGGAGGGAGAGGGAGGGAGGACAAAGGAGTTTAATGAAATGTTTGGAATGTTTCTATGGGTCATTTTAATAAAATGGTCTTACATATGAAAAAAAAAATCTAAATTGTGGACCCATGACAGTTAGTCTGAAAAAATAAATCCTCCTATGGAGCAGTTCATTTCTATATTTCCTCTGGGAAATCAAGTTGGAAATATACCAACAGCTGAAATTTTGAAAATTCTGTTCTCTCCATTTATGGTATCTTCAATTGCCACAGTCTGGCTGGGCACAAAATGACCCAGCCACCACACAGCCTTGTAGGTTCAAAACAGGAACTCCTTTATTCTCCACACTCACGCAAATGCCATGCATGTGGCCTTCTCCTGGGACACACTACACACCAACCAGAAAAACCTTCTCCAGAAATCCATCCTCTGGCACTTCCCCAACCAATGGGAACTCTCCGGAAATCCCTGGGAGAACACCAAAGTAGCAAGCCCAGGCGGACAGCAGGGGTCTAATATACAATTGAATACACATTAACATAACCATTATGATCTCAATAGCTTGCTGGCTGGCGTCACCTCTCAACCACTCTGTTCTGGCAAAAATGCCATGCATCATTCCAGTTCGGCTATGGCTCTTAGCATTCAATCATGGCCCAAGCCCATGTGCATAGCTTTGTTCTGGAAACCTGGCATTTCCCCAGATTGTATGCTAATAATTGCTGTGATTATCAGGAGAGAATCCCAAACCCAGGTGTGATTTTGTTTCTTTGCATAAGGCTTTGCTGGTATATAGGTGATTGAGTTGTTTTTTCTTCCTGAAATTTCTGAGAAGCAGAACCTCAAATTCAGAATGCTGAAACTGATCTTTAGCTTTATATACATATCTCAGAATAAATCCTATATTTTCATCTTCTTGCTCACATTCATAATGCTAACTTTATTACTCCACAGTATAATAAACAATTTCTCCTATTATATTTCAGACACAGTATTGTGTAACTATTTTTCTCCAACACTAGATGGCACTGTTTATGGGATTTTGCTCTGTTGTATTTTATATGAGAGGAAAAAAATGAGAAGATCACTTGGCTCTTTTTGTAAAACAATTCTCATTTCTGCCCCCTCTTTGTCTTCCATAGATACAGATACCTTATTGGAAAGTCTTTGAGTGGGGATTCCCCATTGTAGACTTGACAGGATGATGTGTTCTCATGTCACTTTCATACTTTCTCTTGGCTTAGGGGTTTCTGAGCGATCCACAGCTCTCATGTGTATATACTTTGGAGTATCTAGCTAATTTGAGTCTCAGTGTCCTCTGTTGCCAAGAGAAAGTGGTCTGAAATACGGTGTAAGGGTTAACAGGGGGGTAGTTAGATGCCCTGCAGTTACAAGGAATCTCCTGGTACACTCTTCATTTGAAGAAACTTTATTTCTTCTTCTTTTCTTTTTTACTACTCACAACTCTGCTACATAAAAATTGGCATGCAGTTGTTTCTTTATCTTCCTCATTCTAATACCTTGAAATTATACCCTTGAACTAAGGCATCAGGGAAAATGCTAAAAATTAGAGAGCAGAGTCCAGAACATGAAACAATCCTGCAGAGCCCTCTCTCTAGGTCAACACAGTTATTAACTAGTTTTCTCTGAATAAGATCGTTCAACTGGTTATGAATCCAGGTGCTGTGTTCTCATCCAGCCATTTCATTCTGTCCATGATGGTGCCATGAGAAATGAGACCAAGGCTTTGCTGAATTCCATTTTTAACACCCTTGTGCTTCCCTGATCTATAGGACCAGGAATCTTGCTGAAAATATTATGACTTGTTCTTGGACAATCAAATGAGTTCCTAGGATTCACCCTTATGAAGTGTAGCATGCTTTTTTATTTTCCTGAAGAAAGCAAACCAGAAATCACAAAGGTAGATTATAGAATCCTGTAACACAGAATCCAAAAGTCTCCAATTTATTATCGTTTTACAATGTTAATGATGATGGAAAGAAGAAAAGCCATTCTGAGTAAAATGCTGATAATGGAAGAAAACTCCCTATCAGTATGTCCTCTATTCTGACACCCTTTTGATAAATGCTGGTTAAAGCCATAGAACAGTGTGGCAGTTGGAAGAACTGTCAGGAGGGCAGTGAGGACACGTTTTTTAGCAAGGTGAGCAGGAGTCACCAGACAACTGGCCAAGGAGAGCCATTGCTCCTGAGGCAGGGTCCCCCTCAGAGTTTTAATACTCTTGTTTGTTGGCCAGAAGTGACTGGAAGCTTCTTTCCCCTGCCCAAAGCTCATGGGCACTTTACAAGCCATGTCCTGGGGAGCTGAGGTGGGCCAGGGAGGCACAAAGGGGATGGGGGTGATCATTACCTGACGGCTCTGATGGTGGCCTTGAGGGTGGGGATCATGTCTTCAATGAGAGAGTCATTTCCGTAGCCCATGTCTTCTGCCATGGGATCATCATGGGAGGGAGACACAGGTGTCAATGGCAGGCCTCAAAACGTGGAGAGGCTCTGAGACCCTCCCTGGAGTAGGAGCTTCCAGGCCTCAGGCTTTGTCTCCACTTTGTGGGGCCACAATGTGGCCTCCAGCTGCCACAGCACCCACTCTTCCTTGCACCCCCCAATTCTTGTCCAGAAGTTTGAGTTAGAGGCCCAAGGGCTGGGGAGGGCATGTGAAGTGGGCAAAGTATGTCCCACAGTATCCAAGAGGTCCCATGAGACAGCAGTGGACACCTGTGTGGGCCTCACAGTCTGATAGATCTGAAGTGGGATTCTTTCTCTGTCAGTCTGTCCTGGTGACCTTGGGAAGTCACTATCTGTGCCATTCACACTTCACAGGTCCCAGAGAGTATCCAGCAATATGGTGAGACTCAAGGACCCAGTGGCCTCAGACATGGGAGTCACTGCTTTCATGCTGGCCCTCCCTCTTCATGAGTAGAAGATGCACACAAAGCCATTGTTCCTATGGCTCCTCAACCTAGGTGGTGGTTTTCTGACCCCTCTTCCCCATCCCAGACCTGGGTACTGAGGTGTCCATCTGCAAAAGGCTGTGCAACTGGTCTCTGCCTTCAAGTTGACCTGCACAGCTGTTTGCCCTTCAGGGCCACCTCAGAAACCATGGCAACCTGCCCCCAGCTCCCTGGAGACAGCCAGGAAAGCAGCTAACTCAGCAGCCTCCTGTCCTATAAGCCCTGATGCCTGGAGGGACATGAATGAGATGAAGAAGAAAGAGGGAAGGGAGAGACATTTTGGGGACTCAGGAGTTCTTCAAAGGAGAAGAGGGGAGGTGGGGAGGAGGTGGGCTCAGGAGAGCCAAAGTCTGGGAGACAGGCAGAGGATGGGAGGACAGGGGGCCATTACCTTGGGAGCTCTGCCAGAAAGCATAGGCTTTCATGCAGAAGGCGGTGCAGAAGCGCTCTTTATTGTTTAAGCCAGCAGGCTTTGACTCTTTAGAAGGACTTTCTTCTATGTCATCTACATTCAGAGGGGTAAATAGCTTTCCTTTAGTATTGCTACCAAGAGGATTAGAAAGGCAAACCTGATCCAAGAGACCCAGCTTTTGGCTACAAAAGAAGCAAAAGTGAACAATTTTCCTCCTTAAGTGCAGGCTCTTGTAACTTGCCAAACCTCCATAAAGACTCAACGTCCTCCTCCAAGGCTGATGGGAATCAGCGCCCAGTGTAGGACAGGGTGGGGCTCACATGCTGGGCACCAGTGCCCAGCCTCACATCTTGGGTGAGCTCCTCAACTCTCTGGACTCAGCTTCCTCCTATGCTAAAGTGGGGCACACATAAGATACAGTAAGGGCAGAGACCCCTCCACGGTTTCCCTTTCTGTAGTTTCAACTATCTGCTGTCTACCACTATCTGAAAATGTTACTAGAGTGCAATAAAGGATTAAGATATTTTGTGAGAATTCATGCACATTGCATAACTTTTCTTTTATCCTATTATTATAAATATTTATTATTTGTTATTGCTGTTCATTTCTTACTGTGTCTAATTTGTAAATTCAATTTCATCCTAGGTGTGGGTGTATATGTAAAAAAAAAAAACACCCAGTGTATGTCAGGCTCTGCACCACCTTGTTTCAGGATCCATAGGGATCTTGGATGTATCCCCTGTGGATGAGAGGGGCTATTTGGAGGTGCCTGTCTCATAGTTCATGCTGCAAAAATCCGTTCCTTCTTCATGTCTCTCCCCTCTGTATCAATAACTTTTTGTCTTTCCTTTTCACCACATTGTGGTGCGAAATATGACTTACACAGGCAGATACTTATCAAATGCCCCTTGAACAAAACTAAATAACATAAAGCCATAAAGTGGCACCTTTAACCTGCCATCCACAGACAGAATCTAGGGGGTCCAGGGACTTGGGTGGAAATGACACCTTTGAGTTTCTAGCCTTTAACTAAAATTTAGCATCTCTTTAAATTAACAAATATAGGTAACAAACTCCACCAATATCCCCAATGCCTATAACTGCCCACAAAGGAAATTATAGATAATTGCATGTCCTATTAGCTCAAGGTATTGTTTATGCTCATGGCAGCTTCAAGGTTATCATAGTATTCAACCTGCCAGTAGGTCTTGTCCTTTAGTTCAATACAAGGAAGCATGTATTTGACAGCTCAAATTTTTAAGTATTTAACTCTATTAAATACTTAACAACCAGTTTATTTTATAACTGAATATTATATTTTATTTATGGATTCAAATAAGTATTCTAAGAAAGAGTCCATGGGTTTTGCCAGACTGCCACAAAAGTTCTTGGCACAAATAGTAGTTGATAACAAATATACAGTTGTCCTGGTACAAAATATCAACTCCTGGTACAAAATAACACCTCCACTTGAAGCCAGGTCTATCCTTCCCATCTGGCTGACATTGGCCAAGCCATTCTGTTCCTGACCCTCAGGAGCCTCATCTGTAAATTATAAAGGTAAGCATTTCCTGTTCTGCTCGGTTGCAATGAGAAAATGTTGGTCAAAGATTTGACAAAGAACTTGATACATGGTAGGTGCTCTTTAAATATGAATTTCTTGTGGTGCACAACTGTAATCCCAGCAGCTTGGGAGGCTGAGGCAGGAGGATCATGAGTTCAAAGCCAGCCTCATCAAAAGCAAGGTACTAAGCAACTCAGTGAGACCCTGTCTATAAATAAAATATAAAATAAGGCTGGGAATATGGCTCAGTGGTCGAGTGCCCCTAGTTCAATCCCCAATACATCCCTCCCCCAAAATAAATAGATATGAATTTCTTCCCTCTATTTCCCACCCTCTGTGCTGTTGCACTAGTTGGCATGAGAAATAGCAATTTCTATGTGAAATTTTCTGGAGAGTCATATTGCATATTTTCCCAAATAAATAGGCTCCAGTCATTGGCTTCCTCTCCACCAGTCCACATGGGGCTTAGCACAAAATAGGCTCTCATGAGGGGCTGGGGATGTGGCTCAAGTGGTAGCACACTTGCCTGCCATGCGTGCGGCCCGGGTTCCATCCTCAGCACCACATACAAACAAAGATGTTGTGTCTGCCGAAAACCAAAAAATAAATATTAAAATTCTCTCTCTCTCTCTCTCTCTCTCTCTCTCTCTCTCTCTCTCAAAAAAAAAAAATAGGCTCTCATGAGAGGGTGAATGTGTATGGGGGTCCCATCAGTTCCCTGTGGGCCTGGGACCACTCTGTGTTCTGAGAAGCCAGTGTCACTGCCACAGCTGTGGGCTTCTGCCTTTGAAGCCTAGGGTTGTGTGGAGGGAGGTCCTGGGGTTGCGGTTGCAGGGCTCAGGTGGGAATGCCACCCCTGCCAAGAACTTCTGCACTCCCTGAGCACCATGTCCTCATCTGGTACAGGGGCTTGACAACTGCTTCATAGAGGCTTGGGGACTATTACACATGATGTTATCTGTGAAACTTCCTGCCTGCAGCCTGGTATAGAGAAGTCACTAAGAAATATTGCATAAATAAGTGAATAAACAGAAGACTATGAGAATAAGCAATGGGCACCCCTTATTTCTTGCTCCCTCTGGGGCTATTCTCTCTCATCCTGCACTGTTCACAGCAGTTTGGTTGAAGGACTCCATGAATAACCAGCCCAGGGTACATTTAGATAAACTCCAATATTCAACCAGCTCCATCTTCCTTGAGCTGAAGTCAAAATTTTTGGAGCTGCCTTTCTGACCAATATTTGGTGAATAGCAAATAGGCAGAGATGTCAATGGTGGATAATGCAGGAAGTGAACTGAACACATAGAGAAGGCAAACCTGCCCACCATGGAAGAAGAGGCTTTGGCAGTTACTTCTCAGGCCATCTTCCTTCTTGGCCCCTGCCTACCTGTCCTGCTACACCTCCAAGTGGTTCCATCTTTCTATCTGCACCAAGCCCTTTGTCCTTTCCAAAGGGTCCTCCAACACAAACAGGTCCACCTGCCTGCAGTGCCCTTTCTCACCTCCTCAGACAACCTCATTCCTGTCTGCAAATCTATGTACAAGTGTCCCCCCTTGGAAATTAGGTACTCCTCATCTGCTGCAAAGTCATGTTGTATTTCTCTCTGTCATATATTAACACATGTGTGGAGAAACCATTTCCACATCTGCTAGGCAGAGCCTCTGCCTAGTTATTTTGGGCCTAGCACACTCCCCTGCCCAGTACTTCTGGTGCTCAGCATGGCACCTCAAATCATGGGCTTTGGGAAGAGACATTCTGGTGAACCATGCAACTCAGGACACATAACTTGTGCTCTTTGGTCTCCAGCTTCCTCACAAGGAGAATAAAGACAGTGAGCCCATGCTTAACACAGCTGATGAAGAGTTAAATACAGTAATGTTTGTAAAGTACTTTGCCCACTGTCTGGGATGCAGGAAGCATTCAATAAATGCTGGCTATCATCATTATCTTGGTAAATAATCCTCTTCTCACAGAAGCAGTGGAAAGCTTACCACATTTGTGAAAATAGTGAATACAATTTCCTGGGCCACAAAAAAAGTTTGTGTGGGTTTTTAAATTTTATTTTATTCTTTTACATGAACTGAGATGAGCTTTGGGGATTTATATTTTATTTTCCAGTGCTCCTTAATGCTAATCTCAAAACACTCAACATTGCACTTTTATCCCTACTGGCAGAAACTAAGTACGGGAGGAGCTAAATTCCAAATAAATTAAGCAAGACAAATGAATGGGAGCCACTTTATCCTGATTTGAAATTTCAGCATAATTTTGGAACGATAATGAGAAGGCCCTCTTGGTTCTATTTGTGTTGGGACCTAATTCTTTGTCAGTTAAATGCTTTAGTCCAAACTCAAAGTCTGAATTGCTTTGGCCACGTTCACTTAATACTGTGTTGGTTACAGATGATACTCAGACTGTGTTAATATCCAGATGTGTAGGGTCCAAAGTCAGAAATCTTGGCTCTGAATTGCTAACAATTCAGCCCTTGTCTTGGGCCCTGGCCTGAGGTCTCACCACCCAGGAAACTCCAGCCACATTCAACTCCTCAAGAGGAGACAGATCAGGCTGCAGCAGCCACACACCCCACTGTCCTTCACCCCCATCATCATTATAATCAACACTGGCATCTTTCATGCATTCTTGGGCATCTTTCATGCCTTCTGCTTGGTCATCAGATACTTTCGTTGGTGCTTTTATACATCAGCTCATTTCATCCTCATTACAACCCTGTAAGGTAAGTACTAGGATCAGTCATTTTCCTGAAGAGGTGCAGAGAAGTAAAATAAATAAATAAATAAATAAATATTGCTCAAGGTCACAATTAAGAAGCTGCAAGGTCAGGGTCCCAAGTTGGGCCGTCTGGCTTCAGAGTTCATGCTGTCCTGAGAGGCACTGCAGGTGCTGAGCGTTTGACCAGCCTCAGCATTTTAAATATTCAATTATTTATTTACAGGTGGCTGATATATTAAAAACAATACATCACAACCAGAACACTCATCACTTATCCTCTTGCTGTGCTTTTGACTGATGTCTCAGGTGCCACAGGGTTTCAGGTGCCACACAGGGACCATGGAGACGGGGTCTGGACAGTTTTCCCCGCTGCCACTCCAGACCTCCAGTTCAGGGGGCTGAAAAGTTGTTAAGGACAAATGCTCAGCCATTGCCCTAACCACCCGCAGCCACCCACACCCTATGCTGAAAAGAATGAGCATCAAACCGCTTGCCTGCTTAGGCATGGGCCTCTGCAGCTTGCCACTCACTGCCAAATGGCTGAGAGAGGGGGAATCTGTGCTCAGACTGCCCCCTCTGCTAACCAATTTTCAAACTCACCGTGCTGCCCTCCTGCAATTTTGAGCCAGTCCCTGCAGCTTCCACACCATTATGCCCTCTGTGGAGGACACTGCCTTGGATGCTATTTTGGCATGCCCTCCAGTGGAGGGCTGCTGGGCCCAATGTTTTCAATCTCTGGTACCAAAAATCTACTATAGAAATGAGATAATATGCACACCACTTGGTTTGAAGGGGAGAGGAAGAGGCAGCCTATCAATCAGCTGATCTCAAACACTAGAGCATCTGCAAAGTCCAATTTCAAGTCTCCAAGAAATATAATGTGTGTGTGTTTTAAAACATAGTCTTCATTATTATTTAGGTATGGCAGGGCCAACAGCTCAGAGGAAGCTGCCACTGAAGAGGTAGCTTCTTATGTTCTGTTTCCAGTTAAAGGGAGCACCATGACATGAGTGCCACATAGGGGCTAGGAGCACTGGCATCAGTCAAAAGCACAGAAGAAAAAAAAAAAACACAGAAGGGAGAGGAAATGTGGGCAAGAGCTCTTGGTGTGGTTTCTATGATTAGGAAGAAGTGGGGTGGGGTCGTGAGGTTTAGGATTGTCTGGCTTAATTAATTCAGTGGGACTTGAGGCAAAGGGCTGTTCCTTATTATCTGCTATCTGCTCCTGAGGGCATTAGCACAGGTGGATGATGACACAGGGAGAGAGATCTCTGTAAAGCAGGCTATTGGGGCATGAGCTGGCTCATGTTTCAAAAGCCTACTCAGGCCCACATTGCCATCTCTAGGAATTAGCAAAGTTTGAAAGTGGAAGAAAGTCCCTAGGGTTTCAGGAAGACCCCAAATGTCAAAGCATCAACTGCAGGTGCTTCCAATTTAGCCCTTTCAATCCATGTTTGTTATGTAATAAAAGAGTCATAGTTTTATGGAAGTAGGAATGTTTATGTGAAATTGTTTTTAAACTATACTCTTTTAAACTATACTTTTTAAACTATACTTTTTTAAAACTATTCATTTAAAAAACAGAAACAAAGATCGATGTTTGTCCTTTTCATCCCTGCTCTTTGATGGGAGGGTTCTTCTCTGTCAGATATATTCCGAGAGCTTATCTGATGCAGACTCAGAAGGAAAGCTGGGCATATAGAAAGACCAATGGTTCTTAAGTCTGCAGGGCACTTGAAAGAACTTCTAAATGAATCTGGGAAAGTTGTAAAGAAAAAGGGGTAGTTTTTAGTAAAAATTACGTTTTTGAATATGTTCTAGTGATGATGTTCAAGATATAATTATGAAAATCTCTGATTGTTGTGAAATTATGGGGGGAACCTGGTATATTTTCTTTCAAATATGATATTACTCTGAAACTCAGTCATGCCTACCATAGATTCAATTTGTTACATGATTACTAAATGTCTTTGGATAAATATTTTATTTCCTATAGATATTTTTTTCTAGAACATAGAGCCTTTAATTTTATATGCATGTAAGTGAACTTTAAAATTTAAAAGAAAATTAATTCACATATAAAACTATAATTCTAACAAAATTATAATTCTGCAGAATTTTTTTTGTAATAGCACATTTTTTAAAAATACCATTAACAAAAGAGTGTATTCTCCACTTACATGTTAACTTTACATTCACTTAAAAAATACATAGTATTTCATTAAATAGATTTATTATCACTAATAATAATAAATTATTAATAAAATAATAATTAATAAAATAATAATTTAATTATTATATACTTAAAGCTTGCTTTCAATATTTAGACAATAAAATGCTGGGTATCTGTGGTATAAATAGTCCCTTAATTTTCAGTTTTTTAAGGTTGTTTTACTTGCAGAGCTCAGATAGAATGGAGAATAAGTATGGGTAGCAGGGTCTGGGATGATATTTCTCTCACTGCAAGCTAATCATGTGTGAAAATGAATTTAGAGAATTGCATGTCTCCATGAACTACATCATGTACTGATTAGAGAAAAAAAGTGACCTTGACATTGATGAGATTGACTTATCTATAAATGTTGATGAGCACTCAAGATGGTTGAATGAAGTGATACTTCCTGTATGGTGGCTGCTCTCATAACTGCATTAATCAAGGTTTAAACCATAACTTCTATAGTTCATTTGAATGATTAGGTAAGTGTGATGTGAAGATGAAAATATTAGAGCAGATATGGAATTAAGTAGGCAGCTGTTCAGGAATCAAGTCACAAGTAACAAGAAAATATGTAGAGAGGGGTATTTTATAATGTAAAGGACTTTTAAAAACTGTTTAAATGTGGCATTTATACACAATCGAGTATTACTCTGCATTAAAAAATGACAAAATCATAGAATTTGGAGGGAAATGGATGGCATTAGAGCAGATTATGCTAAGTGAAGCTAGCCAAGCCCTAAAAAACAAATGCCAAATGTCTTCTTTGATATAAGGAGAGTAACTAAGAACAGAGTAGGGAGGAAGAGGATGAGAAGAAGACCAACATTAAACAAGGATGAGAGGTGGGAGGGAAAGGGAGAGAGAAGGGAAATTGCATGGAAATGGAAGGAGACCCTCAGGGTTATACAAAATTACATACAAGAGGAAGTGATGGGAAAGGGAAAAATAATACAAGGGGGAGGAATAAATTACAGTAGAGGGGGTAGAGAGAGAAGAGGGGAGGGGAGGGGAGGGGAGGGGGATAGTAGAGGATAGGAAAGGCAGCAGAATACAACAGACATGAGTATGTCAATATGTAAATCAATGGAAGTGTAACTGATGTGATTCTGCAATCTGTATATGGGGTAAAAATGGGAGTTCATAACCTACTTGAAACAAAGTGTGAAATATGATATATCAAGAACTATGTAATGTTTTGAACAACCAACAATAAAAAACTAAAATAAAAAAATTATAAAAAAAGAGAATTAGTGAGGTAGAAAACAAATAGAGAAATCAGTGAAAATAAAAGCTGATTCTTTGAAATTATCAATGAAATTTACAATCTATCTTGCTGAATATTAAAATGATTGTACTAAGAACACAGACAAAAAATTGTATATTTACTTCATTAATTTACTCAAATATAATTCTAGAAAACGCAACCTAAAATCAGCCATCAGCCAGGAAGAAGAGAGAATTTGGGGAAGGGCAGAGAAGTTCTCTGATACATTTGGGGTGATGGACAGGTATATTAACCCAATTTTGGTGATGGTCTGTCATGTTTATTATATCCCAATTATACCTCTTTAAGACTGTTTTTTTTTTCTCTCTCTCTCTCTCTTTTTTTTTTTTTTTGGTACCAGGGATTGAACCCAGGGATGCTTAACCAGTGAGCCACATCCCTAGCCCCTTTTTAAAATTTTTTATTTTGAGAGAGGGTCTTGAAAAGTTGATGAAGACCTTGCTAAATTTCTGAGGCTAGTTTTGAACTGGCAATCCTCCTGCTTCAGCCTCCAGAACTGCAGGGATTACAGGTGTACACTACTGCACCAGGTTTTACAACTGTTCTAAAAGGACAGTCTTATTTTTAATTTTCTTAATTTTATAAGAAAATATTAATACTAGCTACTACTAGTATGTGAGAATTGGAGGGGATATGGTTAAAAATGATTTCTGCTGTTCTTTTAAGAACTGAATTCACTGGACACAAACTGAACATTATTTATAATACCTGCAGTTTACCCATTCAATTTTACTGCAGAGAAATGTGACTAATTATGAATATGTTCATAATATTAGTGAGTCTATGCAGTATTATTTAGCATATATCTAAATAGCTACAAGCCAATCATATTGTACAATGTTTTTACAAGCTGATAAGAGGAAATATACAGCCACATTTCAAAGAATATGAAGAAGTAATTCATTAAGATGGATACAAATAGCCAACAGAAATATAAAAAAGGTGGTCTGCCTCATTACTTATGAAATACATATTCAGAAAATGGTGAATTAACCACTTGGGTCTATCAGGTTATCAAGTATTGAAAAATTGATATTTTCCAGGTATAGGTGAAAATGTAAAGAATATAGATTTCTAAAGACAACCTAAAACTGTATATCAAAATTTAGAAAAATGTTGACAAATTAATTTCACTTCCAGAAATTAATTTTAATTCCAGGAATTTGTATAAGATAATAAAATAATATATAGATACTAATCAAATATTGTATAAAGTAGTAACAAAGTTAAACAATTCATATGTTCATCAATAGGATGAAATAAAACATCATATTACCTATTGGGTAACATGGAATGTCACAGACAGTTGGAATGGAATGGATAAGCTAGATCTAGTGGAATGTGATGATCATTATTATTCAAAGTACAGATATTTGTGTGAATATAACCAGATATATGAAAAATTGTGCTCTATACATGTAATAAGAATTGTAATGCATTCCACTGTCGTAAATAATAAATAAATAAATAAATTTTAAAAAACTGTCTAATTGTACTTGCTAGTAAATCTCTTCATTACTAGTGGCACCCCATGTTAAAAAATAACAATAAATTCTTTGGAGAGCTTTAAAAATGACAAACTTATGGTCATCTTTTATCTACTCTCTTCTTCCCACCCTTTATCTCTCTTAGCCCATTTATCAATTACTTAAAAAAATCACATCTAAATTTATATATATATATATATATATATATATGATTTATATATAATTGTATAATTTTCAGGTAATTATATATATATATATATATATATATATATATATATATATATATATATATAAAACAAATTACACACACATGTTCATCTTCATCATTATCACCATCTCAATTCTATCATCTGTTGTATTTGTATGAATTTTATGTTCCTGTAAAGATTAATGGGCTGAAATTTTAGCCCCTGGTATGGCAATATTCAGAATCTTTGAGAAGTGGGACGATGGAAGGTAACTAAATCATAGGGACTGAATCCTCATGAATGGATTAATGCTATTTCTGGAAGTGGGACAAATCTCATAGAAGTGAATTAGTTCCCATGAGAGCTGATAGTTATATATAGAGAAAGCCTAGGTCCTACCATCTTCCACTGGCTATCTTGCCATGTGATTTCTCTGTTCCACACCATTGTGATGACATCCACAATGGGGCCATTACCAGAATAGAATAGATGCTGACAATATGATCCTCCACCTCCAGAGCTGAGATATATAATCCTCTTTTTCTATGAAGTATCTACTATTGGGTATGTTGTTATAGCAACACAAAAATAGACTAAGTCAGTTACTCATCTTCATTTGTACTTTTCTCAAGTTTCTTGAAAGAAGTTTGCATTCTGATAATTGTGTAGCTGGGAACTTACTACTTCACTTTACAATTAATTTGTTAACTCTCTCTAATTGAGATTTTGACCCCCACATACCATCTGAGACTGTTTTGTTATAATCCACAAAGACTTACTTTTTTTGGTAAATCAATGAAAAATATTATTTTTATTTTACTTCTATTACATCTAAAATCATTTAAATTACTTCCTCTCTAAGCCATTGTGACAGTGTCTTTTCCTTATTCTTCATCTGTTCATTTTATTTTACTTCATAGTTACTTCATTTTTACTTTTTACTATATCCATATGCTCAGGGTTCTTAAATCTTTTTGGTTTTCTACTATATCAACATGCTGGTAATTCTCAAATACCCATTTGATGACCAAACCTCCCTTTCTTCCAATGTTATACCCATGTAGTCAAATCCTATTAAATTTCTTCAGCTGGATTTTTTTTCTCATTTAAAAATAATTAACTGATACATAGCTCAGCTGAATTCCATAAATGTCATTAAAATGGAATGCATAGATTTCTCATCCTAAAGTTCTACCTGAAATTTGTAACTCTGAACAGCAGTGAGGAGTACTTCCAGTCCCTTAGTAAACCTGCCAGAAATAAAATAATCCTTCACTCTTTCCTCCCTAGTTTTCCTCTCCATACTCTATTTATCTTCTGGATAGCTTTCAAATTCAAATTCTTTAGTTGAAATTCTAATTCTTTCTTATGTGGATTGTTAAAATAGCCTTTGATCTGTCTCTACTCTCTATTCCATTGGGCTGTTCTTAGTACTGTATCAGGACTAAGGTGCATGTATTTAAATCCCAGCATACTTTCTAATGAGTTAGAGTTTACAATTAATGTTCCATAGCTTTCTGAATAACACTGAATTTATTACTACAGAATAACTGACTTTTGTGACTCCATTATTTTTTTTTTTCTCTTTGCACGCATCTCTACATCCCTGTATCAAAATACTACTTAAACCCGAAACTCATGCCTCTGGGAATCTTCATTCTGCCCTTCTCTGGAAATCACTTCCTTTTCTTTCACCATGGATACATTTTTTCTGAACTTTGGGATTATGGTTAGTTACTTCTTTCTCAAGAAGTCTTTCTCTGACTCTGCTGCCTTTGTGTATGTATTTGTTCTCTATCCCTGTGACCCAAATCACTATGAACTTGATGACTTAATAAAGAAAAAATCTTTTAAAAAATAATTCTCACAAGTCTGAAGTTAACACCCAAGAACCCCTTGGAACTTTTCTCACTACTGTAAAATTCACTTATTTGGGGTTGCATGTTTGTGGTTCCCATGCTCTTGCTGGCTGTCAACTGGAGACCTGTTTCATGGATTGAAGTCCTCCTCCTTTCCTTCTTGCTTGGCTTCTTCAAATCTCAGAGTGCCCTTAGTTATCAGTTCCTATGCTTCAATTATCTCTTATTTATGTCCCAGCCAGAGAAGCGACTCTCCTTTGAATGGCTTATGTGACTAGTTAGGCCTTCTATATCACTTTCTTACTTAAGGATTATCTGTACCATAAAACATAAGATAAGCTTCAGAGTGATATCTTGATATATTGACAGACTCTGGAGATGGGCAGGACAATGCTGAGGGCCTCTTTAGACAGTCTGCGTACAACAACCTAATAGGATTTTTCTCCTTACATGTTCTTAAAAGCTTCTTATTGGGGAAATAATATGCCACAAACCCAATTTTATGAGGGAAAACTGAACCTTAGGAAAGTAATGTAAATCAATGTTGAGGTGTACTAGCTAGGGTAATGTTGACAGAGATTATAAGAAAGTTGTTAAAACACTGAAAAAATGTGGTTATTTATATCTTCTTGGTATACATACATCATCATCATAAATAAGGCACTTAAATTAACATAATTGCTTTATATAATAAATTAATAATAATATCCTGATGGATATCTGGGGGAAACCCTTACCATGTACAAACCATTTTACCACATCATATAATCTATTTTGAAATTGAAACAGAAAAAGAAAAAAGGGAGAGGATGTAAATATGCTAAAGTGAGGAAATATGCTAAGTTGAGGAAACTTATAAATATATTTAAAAATATAGATGTAACATACTGAGATTAAAGTTTTTTTAGATAAAGGATATTTGTAAATGATTAATCAAACAGTTAATTACAGTTTCAAGTCCTCTAAAAAATAATTCTATTTTATGTTGTTGATATTGCCGGTTCCCAGTGACAAGTTCTGCTCCCTTACATATTGAAGTAGAACATTAGAAAATTCACACTAAGGCAAGCATATAAAGCAGGTTTTATTTAACAAGGGATAGCTTCTCTGAGGAGGGAGAAGGGGGCCATAGATGGTGTTTCTAGAAGTGGGGCCATTCTGCCTTTTTTTTATATAGGACTTAGGCTTCCTTTGTTCTCCTGCTCTCTTCCCCTTATCTCTCTCCTTCCTGCTTATGTGACTAGGCCCAGGAGCTGCTCAGTGTGATGGCCAAAATGTGAGCAGTAGATGGGATGAAGGGGCCAAGTTGGAACCATCAGGGCCGGAAGGCAATTAACAACTCCCTATAGGAAGGGACAATCTCTGAGACTGGTTATCTTAGCAACAGGTTGGAACAGGTGCAGGGTTATTCTTGATATGGGTGGAGAAAGGGCTCTGAAGGCATTAATATTTCAATCCCACCATTCTCCTGATCTAACCCTTGCCTATCTTCCTCTCTGATTCTTGCTTCATTGTTTATTTAAAATTTTATTTTCAGAACAAAATACTACCATTATATAATTCTGGTGTTATGTATTATACACATATATAATCTTTGAAGGTTTTTTTTTTTACAAAATTTTAGAATGTTGGTTAATAGAAATACAATCTTAAAAAAAAAGTCACTTTGATAAAGACACATCAAGAATTTAAACACATCAGCTGCATGCTATAAATTCTCCCTAACACCAAAATATTTCTCAGGGAAAGGACATCCTTAATGCATGCTAGTATATTCAAAATACTATTTTTACTCTCAAGTGGCATGATTAATCAGAAGAAAAAATAAGTACAATGGCTAAAATGACATTTATTTTCATCAGTGATTTCTTTTGAATTCACGGTAAGAGGAAATATTTCATTTCTCTGTAGTTAAAAAAAGTATAAAGATTAATCATATGTTCACTCTCCTTTTTCAAGGCATTTTTCTTTTACTGATTAACAATTTTGATTTTTGTTCTAAAATCTCACTTTTCAACTTATATCATTATGATAAATCATTGAACAGTATAATTCCTACCTGGAAAGGTAGTATCAACAGAATCTGTAAGGAGAGTAGTCCACAAGGTCACATCAACTTCTTTCTTGCCAAATGGCACTCTCTCTATCTGATCTCCTTCATTACATTCCATATAACATGTTTTATTAATGAACATCACTTAGCAAGCTGAAAGGAAAAATTCCCCTTTCTATTTTCTCTTAAATACACTGGATAGATTTAAATACAATTATTTAAAACATATTTCATTATTGACGTCATAAAATCTGAAGATGAGAGATCCACAAGGCAGATGGTTCTTTATAATTAGACTTACTCTTAGAAAGCAGGATTGGCCTACTATTACAGCTGTTCTGATGGCAGAATGTTGATTATAAATTCTTTATTTCATTTGTTTTTTTTTTCCTCTTTTATTTTTTCCTCTCCCCACCCCCACTAGCCACCTTCTTCTTGGATTATTGCTTTTTCACTTAGGTTGGAGCAGGACCATTTATACAAATCACCTGTAAACTCACATAAAGCTGTGAAACATCCAAAGCAAGATTCTTTTGCTTGCTTGTGAGAACATAAGACTTTTGTTCAAGCTTTCCCTTGATTTGATTTATATCTATAAGGCATATGTTTTTAGTCCTTTTCGGCATTTCCAAGTCTTCTATTTCTTGCAAAAAACACATTGTTGGATTTTATTTTCCTTTGTGAAATTTATGGATCCTTGTCTTTTATTTGGTTACTTTAATCCATCTTCATTTGTTTTAATTTCTAACTAGGATTTTATTCTGCCGTATTATTTAATGTTCTTGTACTTACTGTGCTCTTTTAATTAACTTCTATAATATTTTCTTCTGGTGTTTAAAGTTTTATACAATAATTTTATTTCTGTTTCTCTTTAGAGACACAAACAATACTTCTGTTTCCCTAATATATCAGTGGCTGTATCTTCCCTCTTAGAAAAGAAGAGCATTAGTAAACCTCATGTCTTTACCATCTCTATGATGCCCGGAATATTACTTACTTCTGGTGACATAAGTAATCTTTCTCTTTTATTACATTTATATATTCATGAATCATAGTTCATTATATTTACTTAAAATTATTCCACTACCTTTATTGGTTCTTTGGGTTTGGAGAAGAACCAAAGGCCAGAACATAGTGTTTATCTCTGTAAGAAAGCTGAAGTATCTTGTGTGTGGGACAGGGCATGGATATGGACATTTTGACAGAAAGTCCCATTCAGTGAATCATAAGACAGCTATCACTTGATTTTGAAATAGCCCAGCAGAAAATAACTATGGTCAAGATGGCACTCCAAGTTCTTTTTTATGTTGGAATGTAGATAGAAGACAGTTTTGCCAGGTTGCAATCTACAAACACTGGGAGTTAGATTAGAGAAGTAAAGGACTGAATGCCCAAAGCATGTCAGCCTCCACCTACTTTAACTTTACCCAGAAGAACTCTTGCCCAAGAAGATCCCCACAGCAATGATGTGAGGGCAAAAGGATAGGCAATAACAATCCAAAGGCAAAGAGGTGGGACATAGGTTGGGGAGAGCTAAAGGAGAATTGGAACTGATCTTCTTGTGTTGCCTCTAGCTCTTCTCTGCCCTAAGCTGACCACTCACTCCCTCAACAGAGCAGTTTAAAATATACTTGTTAGTGTTGTTGTTGTTGTTGTTGTTTTAGATCTTGCAGTCCATTTTTCTAATCCTGTGGATTCTTGGCATCATTTTTTGAGGCAGTAACTTATACAAGTTGAACATCTTGTTGAACACCTGCTATCTTGGGTGAATATATACAGATGTGTGTGCATGTTGAACTTGTATCTATATTCAGTATATACTAATTATATAAGGGATATATATATATATATATATATATATATATATATATATATATATGTATATATATATTGATACCTTTACTATACTTCATGTTCTTTATTTAAATCATTTTTTTTCATTTTCTGTATTCAGTGATAGTATATATGGTTTTTTTATAGCTAGATAATACTGTACAGTTTAAAATCTGCTTATTTTACAATGAAAAAAATTTCCATGTACAATGAAAATATATGTTCTGAAAGATGACCTTATAAAATTCCCTTGAAAGGACACTTCATATAGTGTGAAAATACCAAACAAAAATTTTTTAAATGCAATTTTTAAATAAGTCACAAATTTCAAACCTGCAGTCATTAGGCAGCATTTGGAAAGAGTTTTGAAGTCTCATCAAAATTTTTGTTCTTTCATGTACAAAATTGAATACTGGTAATTGTTACTTAGTTTATAGCCTAAGTGACCTCCAAACATCATTTTAGTTTACCAAAGCATCTTTTATTTTTATGGTGCTTGAGCTTGAACCCAGAGCCTGTGCATTCTTAGGCACATGCTCTACCACTGAGTGACCCAAAACCCCATATTGATTTGGCTAAAAAAATACAGCAATTAATGGAAAAGTATATGTTTGATGAAGTACATACACAAAAGCATTAACGTGAACACATTATCTTGTGTTGGTACTGTCAAAAAAGCAAATACTGGAGAAAAATTAATACTTACTCAAATTTCAGTTTAAATTTTGTTAATTCTCCTCATCCCCAAAACAATTTGTCTCAAGAAACACTGTACTACTTATTGTTTCCTTTCTTCTTGTCCCCTTTTACTATCTCTGCTTCTCTTTTCCTTCTTGTTCCTCACCCTGATTCTTATTTTTTTTTCTTTTATTTTCTGCCACCACTGTTTCCTCCCTTTTCTTCATATTTTCTCTCCTTTTTCCTTATCTTCTTCCTTGGTCATCAAGTAGCAGTGGTAATGGTTGCCAAGTTGCACGTACTAATAATGGTTGTATTCATCATTCAGTAAATGCTTTCCACGTGCTGGACATTGAGCTCAGCTTTTAACCAGATGAGTAATTTTAGTTGGTAGTTCTTGGGATTCAATGGGAAGTTCAGTTCAATTTGCATGCAGTTTGATTAAAATTATGCTCTGACATCTTTGAAATTTGATTGAATTAAAAGACTAATGAATTTATATTAAAGAAGATAGACTTTAAAAGAACTCTAGAGTTGGATTTATATACTCCAAGTAAAGTATATAGCCCCACTATATACACTTTTTCCCTGGGTTAATTTAAAAATGGAGAAAAATATAATTCTTGAGAAACAAGAATTGTCAATATTTGAAAATAAAATAACAAATTAAATTTAATTGCCCATAAGTTTACTTTATAAAAACATTACTTTTTTTAAAAAAAAAGTACTCTTCTCTTTGCTTTCAAACACCAAACTAAAATATATGGTACTTCATAATAAACTTAATGGAGATGGTATTGTATGCAATAATAATATTTAGGGTTGCTAAAAAGTTTCTTTCAGTGAAATGTGTTATAATAGAAAGAAAATATAGAACAGCTTCTTGATAGGCAAGTGCTTCCTTCACTGATGTATTTTTGTGATTGACTTTTGAGGGTAAAATTCATTATCAAGAAATTCTGTCTTGAAATTATTTTACAATAAATTGGTTGCATTAGATAAATGCAAACTAGGTGTTTTTTCTTTAAGAAGTTTACCATGTTTGCTTTCCTCAGCTCATTTAGAAAGAATGAAAATATGGAAAGCCAATTTACATTGTAACTGCAGGCATCAAACCAATTTGACTTTGTAGATGCAAAAAGTGAAATGTATAAAATCATTTTCATTTTAAATCACAAGAATAATGATCCTAAACAAGATGAAGAAGATTGTAGAGTAGATTTTTGTTTAAACTTGTTTGAAGTATAATAAAGCACAAACTTACCTGTGAGAACTTATCAGATTCATTAGGCAGAAAGTAATATTTTGGGGATGGGGTGATTTATAGTGTCCTGGAAATTGGTACACAATAAACATAGCCAGTCTACAGATCATGAAGAACAAAATGAATGATGGTAATGCATTTTAAATTACCTTGAATTTGTAAAGAAGCAGCAAAGCACAATCTCATTCTAGTTTGGAAAGATTAGTTTTGCTGCAATATGGAGCAATTATTAAGTGAAACAAAATAAGAGGAAGGACTACTTTTAAAATGTTATTGCACTGATTCTGAAAGAAAAAAAACATTTTTTAGGTCCTGGAGTAAAACACTAGCAACGAAAATAGAAGAGATAATTTTGGAAATTATTTAGTAGTAGAATTTCTTGAACTTGAGATAGATGATTGTCGGAGGTTAAGTGTCAAGGATGACACATAGGGGCTTTATAGAAAATTATTTTGATAACTATGTCATTGTGACAGAGAATCTAAAAGAAGAAAAAAACACTAGAACATGACAAGTTTTGTTTAGAATACTGAGATTGTGATGCATGATGGATAGCTAAGTAGGCATGGCTGCTCAGCAATTTGACGTAGAATATAAACATAAACATTATTAACAGAAGTGAAATAGATTTTAGTAATGAAATAAATGTAAAGAGTAGGCATGATATTATCACTCATGATTTTTCCTTGGCGAGTATTAGCTTTCTATTTTATTATAGTTGGAGCTCAAATGAAGTATGTTAATTGCAATGGAGAATGTTAAAATGGACCTCAAATGAAGAATGTTAATTACAATTTTTAATGGGGCATCAATGGCGTCTAAAGGTAGTGGATCAAAAACAGATGAAATTATCTTTTAAATCATTACAATTTCAACAGAAGTTAGCTTCTGCTTTTATGCCTCTGACATCACTAGGATTTGTATAATATTCTCAAAATGAATATTACAATTTTGAAGACAAATACCAAAGGGAAAGTTACAGTAAATACATTTACCAAAAGTCACTCCCCTTGTCATCTCCAATAGTCACTCATACTTGGTATGTAAATACAATATAAACTTGAAATAACATATTCACTAATATAGCCAATATTTTTCAACAGAAATCAAATGATGGGAGCAAGGTGATAAACTGATACATGTATTTATTTCTAGAAGCATTTTTGCTTAAACTGTTTTTTAATATGATTCAGTAATATGTAGACTGAGTATGAAAGGTATTTGCAAACAGTATTTGATTCATTCTACTCCCTCAATTTATCCTAAGGAGGATTTCAAAATAAGAAATGGAGATATGTATGAAAATGTTCAATGTGATTCAAAAGTTAGCCTGATATCCTCAATATTTAAATAACATTATATCAGAAAACTGCATTGAAAATTCACATGCAAAGGAATGGAAAATGAAATTAAAAAGAATGTCTACTAAACCTCAAATCTTAAGATTTTCTTTTTATTCAGAATTATTTATTAATTGAATTGCATTTTCTTTTTGAGACCAATTGCACTACATGCTTTTTTTTTAAGAGAGAGAGAGAGAGAGAGAATTTTTTAAATATTTTTTTTTAGTTATCGGTGGACACAACATCTTTGTTTGCATGTGGTGCTGAGGATCGAACCTGGGCCGCACGCATGCCAGGAGAGCACGCTACCGCTTGAGCCACATCCCCAGCCCTGCACTACATGCTTTATTACTTAAATAATATGTACATACCAAAATTATCACATATTATCCATTTTATAGGTAATCAATTTATAGAAAGAAAATACAAAACTTACTGTAATTGTATACCAATGTAGCCCTATCATATAAGGTAAATGTTCATAAATAAAAATTGGCACTTGTATATAAAGCTTTCATGATCAAGGATAACTAGATACCACCTAAATAAGACATGTCAAGAACCAGATATTAATTAGTCACCTAAAACATTGGTGCCTATTAAAAGATTTTAAAACAATATTATTAAAAATTGTATAGCCAGGGAAAATTGAAGGAGCAGGAGAAAGAAAAATGGAGCTCAATTGAACTATGTAAATTATCATTTTTAATGGAGCATCAATGATTTCTAATGGTAATGAATCAAAAGACAGATGAAATTATCTTTTAAATTTTAGTATTCAAAACAAATAAAGTTAAGAATGTGTAAATCTGTGAGACTAGGGAACAAGAGAAAATAATTTTTCATTTTTATATTACTACTACTTAAAACTTCAACCCAGAGGATATAGATGTGCTGATGTTGCTGCAATTTTGTTTCATCCAGTTATTGTCACAAGGAGAGTCATCACCAAGCACTATTCCCTTCACAGAGCAAACTGTTGCTAGATTCACACTAACAAAGGGGTTTTAATTCTATTTCTCTTTCCTATAAGAGAATATGAAATAATTCCAAGATACTGAAAAAAATGGTACTTAATGTGTTTTGACTATGTAGAGGAAAACCACTTAAACAATGAAAAAACTGCAAATCACATTTTGAAACTGAATACTGATCATGCCGTGAGTCCATCTTGGTAAATCTGCCTTTATGGAAGAAAAAGCTCTCCCATTTACTTGATACCTAGGTCATGGTTCATAAGAACTGATACAATGTTTAAGACACTTGCAACTTTTTTTTTTCCTGAAGAGAAATTTTTCAGACATTTTTGTAGACCCCCACACAGTTTCCATGGGCTGTGGGATAGGAGTTGGATCCAAGGAGGTTGGTCCCCCATCAGCAAAGGCCTGTGTGGAAAGCAGGAGAATGTTATGAAAACTCACTTGTTTGTGAAATAATCAAAGTAGTGCAGTTTCTCTACTAGTAAAATGTGCAGTAAATCTTAAAGGAATTAAAGATGCAGAATTAAAGGAAAATGAGCACTTAACTGCGCTTTATGAATACTGGTAATTCTATGTTAGGACAGTCCAGTTTAAATGAAACCATCTCCAGGGAAGGAATTACAAAAATCTATTTTTTTTCTTGAAGAGAATTAAATCAAATACATAATATTTGGGGATTAAAAGTCTTAATCAAATATCTTTTCTTAAAATATGACTCGTTGACAAAAAAAATTCCAAAGTGTGACCCAACATGCATTCTTGGTCTTCTATGGTTATATGTACCATTTTGAAAACATCTTGTTCATGAGGTTAAAGTTAATGCTTGATTCTCTGTTTATATCATGTTTTCAAAATAGGTAAAATGGGTGTCACCAGGAAGGAATATGACAGTTACAGTGACAGCGCTGCAAAAATGCAAAGTACGTTTTCATCACGGTGTGTAGGCACAGGCCTGGAGCCACCAGACATAAAGGAACTGGCTAAAGATGTTTTTAACATAGTCATTCATTCATTCTTCTGTGTTTATCTGGAATCTACAACCTGTAGTGTATGAAATGCTTTTGCCTCTCAGCAGATTGCTAAGTGGACAGTGTTTGGCACCTTCCAACGTGCTGTCCATTAACAGTATCCCCAGACCTGCCAGCTTCCATCTCTGGTAACACAGCGGGAAGAATGGAAATGCTTTCTGTATTCAGCTTCTAGAAAACCATCCTCATGTGCTAGTGACACATATACTTAAAACCTCTCTACTTGAATTCTACCAAACTAACTCTCCCTCCCCACCTGTAAGATGTTGTTTACTGATCCTTCTCCAAAACTGTTCCAATGGAATTCAGTCGACTGGAGTCAAGCCAAAACAAATATGTATGGTACATATATTATAGGACAAGACTGTTTTTAAAAAACAAGAAGTCCCTTACTCTTTACAGAGCTTGCTGTTTAGACAATGTTTGAATGAACTGAAAATCAGTTAATGCAATTCAGTATGTACAGGCAAGTATAGAGCAGGCAGTGGCAGAGGACAAAGCCTGCAGTAAAGGCAGCTTCATACAGGATGGGAGAGTTGCTAGGGTGGCCAGAGGGATGGCTTCATCAAGGGAGATGTCCCAGGAGGTCCCAAGACCGAAGAGCATCTGCATAAGCATGGAGGAGAGCCCCTCCAAGAGTCCAGCTGGTTCTCTGCTTCAGCTGGTTCAACTCTGACATTTCTTACATTCAATTAGTCCCTTCCTTCCTCATCTCATGCTAGTCTTTCTATGTTAAGTGTTTCCCACTCACTCTTGTTCTTCAGTGCAATCAAAAACATTTGGGACTTAGTGATACATAGCCTCTTCCTCCAGGAAACCATCCACCATTCATTCCCTGATGATAATCACTTAAAAATAACATTGGTTTTTCATTTTGCAATCAAAGCATATACATATTGAAAAAAATCAGAAAATACAGACAAACATAAAATGGAAATAAAGGTCATCCACGAACCCACATCCAGATAAAAACCTCTGTGACTATTTTATTGTACATACGTCCAGATTTTCCCTACCCATGTGGACATTTTTCCTTGAACAAAATTTACAGTGTACAATACTTATCCTTGGAAATCTAATTTTTTGCTTCATATAGTGTGAATCTATTTCCTAAACAAAACTTACCTGTGGCACAATTTCTGTGGTTGCATAGGATTCTTTCTTGGATCTGCTTTAACCTATTTAAAAAACACTTTATTACAAATATTTTATTATTTCCATTTTTGTCATGTTCTCTTATCATGTCTGATGGGCTTTTTTCATCTTAGTATTACACATTACCCAACAGGTTGCATTTGTTGACATGTCACTGTGCAATTATTTTCAAGTTATGTCTGTGCTATGGTTTGGGTGTGTCCCCTAGAATTCAAGTGTTGGAACCAAATGTCTAGTCATATGTTAATGATGGGGGCAAGATCTTTGGGAGGTGACTGCATCAATAGGGATCTGCCCTGATGAATAGACTCATCCATTCATGGGTTAATGGATTAATGGGATATTGAGGAAGTGAGTTAGGTATCATAAGGGTGATTTGTTAGGAAATCTAGATTGACCATCTTTCATGAGCCCCCTCAGCATGTCATGCCCAGAACTGCCTTGGAATTCTACAGAGTTCCCACCTGAGGAATGCCTTCCCCAGATGCAAGTCCTTGACCTTGGACTTCCTAGCCTCTAGAACTATAAGAAATTAATTTCTTTTATTTACAAATTAGCCAATCTCAGGCATTTTATTATAGCAACAGAAAACAGGAAGATAGGAGTGTGTATTTGTAAGTCTTCCACGAAGTCAAAGCATCTTAGAGGCATGGGCAGTTTTCCTTATTAGGAATTATTCATATAGCAAGTGTTCACTGCTGCTCAGATGGGTTGGCACAGTCTGCTAGGATGACATCTGATTGAACATTTGTCTGGGGGTGACCTGCAGATTTTGCCCACTGTTCAAACAGTGGCTGGCCTGTTGGAATGGAGAGCAAAAGGAACAGGAGCAGATAGTAGTGGATCCACTAGTTCAGCTGATGGCCCAAGAATGTTCCAGTTCACTTCCCAGGAAGCTTTGGGAAAACTGCTAGAACTATAGATTATGAATTTGCTAGAGATTTTCTCAGGTGAGGAAAGGACAGACCACAAGGGGGAAAAGCAGAGCACCTGATGCTGGAGGTCAAGCATGGGAGCCATGGGAGGGTGTCTCAGTGCAGCTGTAGGTCCTGCTGCTTCTTGCTCCACTCTGGACTCACATCTATACTAAACTTCCTGTTCCTTCCTTCGAACTCTTTATTTCTTGCTCAATCATCTTCTGCAACCAAGACATGAACACAGTTCCAGACAAGGTGACAATGAAGTTTATGTCCTTTCTGCACACCACCCAGCCATCCGACCTACCCTATTGGCTGCAGTTGTTTTATTCACCTGGTTCAGGCCAGTTTTCTTCTGAAGTAATAGTGACCCCCACTCTTGTAACTAAAAGGGGGAAACTCTCTGTCTGTTGGTCAAAACCTAAACAAGAAATAAATAGTAAAATGCAATTTTTGTCCAGTTTCCTTTTGGAAATTTAGATGCTCATTCATTTTATTGAACAGCCAAACAGAGCTGTGTAACTTAAGATAATGGTTCCAGTGAATGTATAAATTTAGAAATGGCTATTATATCATCAATATAGTTGTTTAGGGTATGATGCCATTGAAGGTGGCCCCTCCTGAGCCTGCTTTTGGTCGCCCCTCCAGTGGCTTTCCAAGTGTTAGCTGATTTATCCCTCAACACAGCCAAGGCTGTCACTGTCACACTCCTGTCTCACAGGTGGACCAGCGGAGGCCCAGTTTGATTGGCAGCTGGTGAGAGGCAGAGCAGGGTGTGACAGGCGTCCCTACTCTGCAGTTCTGCCCTGAGTCATTATGCTGGCCAGGAACCTGGAGCAGGGTTGGGCACACACTGAGGGGCCCTGAGGGAGATGGGAATCTGCAGAGCCCATGAAAGCAGGGCTCTTGGAGGTTTGCACTGTTATAGTTTGTGTGGAATGACCCCCTAAGATTCATCTGTTGAAGGCAGCAATGTTCAGAGGTGGGACTTTGAGGAATTAATTGAATCACGAGGGCTTTAGCCTCATCGTGGATTGATCCACTGATAGATTAGGATTTTAATGGCATTATTGGGAGGAGTTGGGAACTGTAGGAGGCAGGACCTCACTGGGTGAAGTAGGCCTCTGGGGTGCGCATCCTGCTGGTTACAGCTTGACCCCACTCACTTCCCTGCATTTTCTCTCTCTCTCTCTCTCTCTCTCTCTCTCTCTCTCTCTCTCAGCTTCCTGGCTGCCATGAGGAGACAGCTTTCCTCTGCTTCACCCTTCTGCCTTGATGTCCTACTTCATCTCAGGCCTAGGTGACCAGGGACCAAAACCTCTCAAAACATTAACCTAAATAAATTTCCTCCTCTAAGTTGTTTTTCTGAGATATTTTGTCACAATGTTGGCAATGGACTAACCCAGATGTCCCCAGGACAGCAATGTCTACCTTAAGGCTGCCTTGTTTTTACGTTAGCATTGCATGTCCACATTCTGTTTTCTTATTTTTAGCCTGGTGTATCTTTTCCATCCCTCTTCTTTCTAACCTTCTGCTCTGTCCTGTGTTGCATTGTTTTATGTTACATGATTCTTTCTACATGTTTAGACCTTTTTTTTTCAGATAATGATATGATCTTGACAAACCTTTTCACAGATTTTGATATTATCCACAAGGTGCTATGGAGTCTGAATATACTCTGCCTATATGTTTAGGATCCCAATCCAAGAGATCAGTGTAGACAGATGCCTGGCCCATGATCCTTAGGGATGATTGGCAGAAGCTAGTGCTGAGCTACTCTGCAGGGGTATTTTCATGACCCCAGACATTCCATTGAGAATGAGGTCACAAATCAAATGCAAAACACAGGGAAAATTATTCACTATGATTCATGTGCTTAACTCTGTCTTGCTTGAGACTTGGAGAGCCTTTTGAATCTGAACAATCATGCATTTTAGAGAGCAGCAAAATTCTTTTAAAATAGTCTCTCTGCCAGTTTCTCCAATTCTTTTTGGAAAACATCTTTGTAGACTTACATTGGACCTTCTCATTTTATTCTATGTGCCTCTTAACAACACTTTCATGTGTGTGTGTATAGATATCCCTTGATTTATGATGGGGTTATGTCCAACAAACCCCTCATAAATTGAAAATATCAGAAGTTGCAAATGCATTGAGTCTAACCCAAAAAGCATCCTGCCTTAACCACACAATAGATTGTATACTGTAGAGTCATTGTTTCCCCCTCATAATCTAGGGGCTGACTAGCGGAAATGCCTTTCTGCCCCCACCCATAATCATGACAGAGGATTATACTGCAGATCACTAGCCCTGGGAAAGAACAAAAATCAAAATCTATATAGTTAGGAATTTATTTCTATTAAAATAATATATATGCAATGTTTAAAGCTAAATAAGTTCTATTAAGACTTAGGATATAATAAAGAAATCCCCTTCCTCACACAAATTCCAGCTCCCAAACCCACTGTTTTCAACTTGTTTCTTCTGACATTTGCCTCTGCATTACTACATTATGATAATGCTACTGTTTTCAGGTTTGGATTTCATCTACTGATTTCTTACTACAGAAATGAGGAATTTCCTCTCTTATACCTGTATGACAATGTTCCCCTTCCCTTTGTTATCTTTCAAATTTTTCCCAAGTTTTTCTTCCTACTATCATTTTTAAAATTTTCTAAAAGATTATTATTTTCTTTCTGCAGTGGTTTCCTTTTTAATTACCTCCTGTTCTTGATTCATGTATATACTATCTTTTTCTCCTCCTCCTCCTTCTCCTCCTCCTCCTCCTTCTCCTCCTCCTCCTCCTCCTCCTCCTCCTCCTCCTCCTCCTCCTCCTCCTCCTCCTCCTCCTCCTTCTCCTCCTTCTCCCTGAGGACATTATCAATAGTTGCTTGTCTTTTCTGATTTTTCTGCTTCTGCATGTTGCTTCCATTTCTTCAAAGTTATTTTCTTTTCCTTTTTGATATAGAACATTCAATTGCTTTCTAATCCTCACTTTTAAATAGGAGCCTGGGCAAACATTATCAGACAATTGAGGGAAGTGTTCATAAAAAAAGACTACATGTTTTCTTTTGCTCAGTTTTCTAAAAGGGACAACCTGCACATTTCTGCTCGGGGAGTAGACTTTGGACGCCCATGCTCTCCAAACCAAGTGCAGGAGGGAGTGTGAGGCTCATAATACAGTACTACAGTACGTGGATCACCTACTTCTACTTCCACCTTCTCCTTGTGGGCTCCGCATTAGCCTTCTCAAGCTACATGCTATTACGGATGTCTTATCGTGTATCTCCTCCCTGTTCCCTTTGCTCCTGAAGTGCCTGCCTTCCTTTCACCATTGTTACTTCAGTGGAATTCGTAGGAAGGAGGAGTGATAGTGATAAATGATTGTTTTAAAAGAAACATTTATGTTTAAACAGAAACCTTTTCTTGTTTCTTAACTTCTTTCACTGTGTTACATTCTGAATAATAATTCCACATTTTTCTAATCCCTGAGGACTTGACTACTACTTCTCCTGGTTTCTTCTCTTTCTTCTGTTTCTTGTTTTGTGTTTCCTGAGTCACCTTCTCCTTTACATAAAACATTTACTCTCCTAGGTGCTTTTTTTTCTTTCGTGTGTGTGTGTGTGTGTGTGTGTGTGTGTGCATGCGCACGTGTGGTGGGTATCAAACCCAGGGCACTGCCCATGCTAGGCAAGTGCTCTGCCACTGAGCCACACTCCAGTCCACTCTTCTAGGCTTTAATTTTGAGTCCGAGCTCATCTCTGGTGGACAGGGGAGGCCTACTGTCCACTCCAGAGGAGGGTTGGGGAGGGTGTGTTTTCATGTTTCCTCTGTAAACCACAGGATTTCACTGGCTTGAGATTTTTTGTTGTTCTTACTTTTCAAGATTCCTGCACTTTTTGGATGATGTAAATTTAGACTCTGCACCTAAGCTATGTCTAAAAGTAGTGTTTTGACTTTTCCTTGGAGACTTGAAAATTATTTCTTGCCCAGATCCCAAGGCGAGAGAAACCTCCTGCCACTCCTTGGGTCCAGAGGACAACCTCTCTTCCTGCCTTCTGTGCTCAGGTGGAGTGGTGGGCTCTCGGCTCCTACACGTTCTGTTTGATGATACCAGGGTTGGGATTCTGCAAACAACATTTCCCCTCTGTCACTAAAAGGGAGGAGGCTCCTCTCTCCTTTAGCTTTTGCTCATCAGGTTCTCCGAGTGAGGACGGAAGGGGAGTGAGAGAGCACACTCCCACTTCCTGACTGCTCCATTCCTGAAGCATCACTCCAGCCAGGATCTCATTGTGGCTATCCATGGTTCTATTCCTGGCTTATTTTCCCATCACCAATAACACCCTTATTGTACCCAGAGACACCAGTACCAGCTGGCAGCACCCCTTCCTGAGACTGGGTCTTGGTTATGTGGGGACCCTCCTCCAAGTTCTACTGAGCTCATTCTTGGAAAGGAACACATGGATCTAGATAAATAGCTGGTTGTGGTGGGCAGCTTCAAAGATGGCCCCTGTTAGCACAAAACAACTGAGCCACGTGCAAACTTCACAGATCAGTACAGTCTTTATTCAGTGGTGGAGTCATGCATCTGACAGACTCAATTTCCTGATGGAAAATGAGCCACTGGCCAAAGGGGGATTCTGTGCTTGTATATCCTACACTGAGAGGTGACTTAATTATTGACAGAGCGGGTCAGTTTGGGCACTCAGGAAACAGGTTTGTGAGAATTTTAAATTTGTTTTTCTTTGGCAATATTTTTACTTGGGGAAGAATGGAGGGTCTGGGGTCAGTGTTCAGTGCTTCTCTTTCCCTTCAGGGTCCCACTCTATTGTCACTGGTGAAGGATTTATTTGGGAAAGGATCAATGCTTTGGCTTCCTCCCAGAGACTACCATTCTGGCTGGATGAATATGTCCTCCCCAAGGATTGTGGTGTCTCTAGATGATGTTTGCTTCATTCCCAGGGATTGTCCTGGCACTGGAAAAGGATGGACTGGGAAAGGATCAATGTTATCAATGTGTTCTTTCTCAGCCCCTCTTCCCAGGCCACACTATTTGGGGCTTGCCATTTCCCATATATGACCGCCCCAGCCTTCTCTCTCTGTTATTTGCACTCCTGTGTAGCCCCATCCCTTGAATGCAAGCTGACAGACAAATTGATAGTGGCACAAATGGTGGGGAGCTGCCTCTGAGACCAGGTCACAGAAGCCCTGGCCTCCATCTTTCCCTCTCCTGCCTCTTGCTTGTTCTCTCTAGAAATCCGGCCACCATGTGGCTAGCTGTTCCCTGGAGAGGCCCAGAGGCTGGGAGAGCAGAGGGGAGCCTCTGGCCGACACGTGAATGGAGGCTCTGTGTCAACAGCATGTGAGGACCTGGATTCTGCCAACGGGAGTGGGCTTGGAGACAGAGCCATGCCCTGTTGAAACCTTGAGTGGAACCTTATAGGAAAAGGCCCAGCTAAGCCCACCAGGATGAGAGACCCACAGAAACCATGAGCTAATTAATGTGTGTTTGTGTTTTTAGGTTGTGAAGGTTTGGGATCATTTCTTACGTTGCCAGAGATGATTACTAATGCAATTCACTTCTGATAACAGAACATTTTTTTCATGGTGGCAGATCTTCAGAGATTCTAGCTGCAGTGGTTACAGTGGTAGTCTTCATTTCTCAAGGGGCTCAGAACCCATGATGTCTCCCAACATGCTATTTAAACCCTGGCTCTCGGCTGTCAGGGCCCGTGTCCAAAGTCTGCCGCTCAGGGCATCATCTTGCAAGCTCATCCTTAGTTTCTGGCAGCACCTTAAAATTTCTTTTACTTTTTAACTTAACTACATCTTTAAAACACATTGAAATGTTTGTCCAGGATTCCACTGTGTTTTAGGAAGAAGTGGCTTGTCCCTTCAGCTCAGTTTTCCCCATGGCCAGCTATTCAAAGTCAAACACAAGGCCCTGAACATTGCTACAAAGGATAATTAAAAATTAGGAAGTCTCTGTATTTTAATTCTCAATATTGAAACAGATAAATCTTTACCAGTTGTTAAAAGGCAAACTCTAGTTGGTAGTACAAATGATCTCCCAGGATGAATACCATTAGGGCAACCTGGCAGCTTAATCGCTTCCTCCTGGATGACTTATGACTTGGAACAGACAGGAAAGGAGGGTATCAAAACAAGTGCTTGAAGTGCAAAGATAAAAAAATGTTAATAATTAGTAACAGCTAGAAGCAAAGTTAATTCTCAGTGGGCCTGTAATGCCAGCTATTTAATGTAAATTAACAAATGACAATTTAATGTGAAGGACTTGAAAGCTAATATTCTAATTTTCCAAGTAAGATCAATAACTCAACAAACAATAATGTGTTCCAGAAAGGAATTGAGAACTAGAGCAATTACTTTATTTTAGAGATAAGTGAAATGCTACATAAAGTTTATATTTGTGGATCCAAAATTAGACTAAATTGGAGTTGGGTGCCATGTGCATTGGAAGGACAGCCTCATAAAAATGACAAGTGCGAGCAATAGCTGTTTTATCACACCGTGATAAAACCTGTCCGATATCACCAGATAATGAGCCATTGCTTACCTCTCTGGAGGATTACAAAGGGGACTTCTGAGTTTAAATGGTGTTGTTTTGAAGTCTTGGATCTTGTGTTTTCAATAAGAGCTTTGTAAATGAGTAATGGAAGAGCCTGCTGCTTTCTGGTGCTGGTCTGCTCAGGATGAATCATTTTGACCTGACAGATAAAAACATACTCTTGCGTTTAGACTGTAAGCTCACTGTGACCAGGAGCAACATTTTTTTTTTTTTGGTCTGTTTTATAGAAAGCACTAAATAAGCTGGAAACTTCATTTGTGTGGTCCCTTGCAATTGATAAACATATTCACACTTCATCTCACTTCATCCTTAAAACCAACCTGGGGGACAGGTGTTCTTAGCTCATTTGGTAGACGAGGGGGCTGAGAATTACAGAGGTGTGAGGGGAAATGTCTCTGGCAAACCCGAGGTCCAGGCTTCCTCCCTGGGTTCAGCTGTGCTCTGCCACATTCAGGATGGTTTGTGTGGCCCCTGCTCTGTCCCCCCAGGGATGCCTGCCTATGCCATCTCTGGCATGGCGGGTGAAGCTGAATGGGTGGTCTCCTGTACCATGCTTCAGCATTTTCCGTGTGCTGGGTCCTCTACCTGTCCTGATATTTTCTCACAGTCTTTCATTTTTAATTTGGTGTTTATCAGACAGAATCCCAACCCAATCTTCAACAATGGACTGTAGACACCTGCTTTCTTCTCAAGTTCTCCCTCTCCCTTACCCTGCCCCTTTAACTGGGTATTATTATTATTTTAACTTCAATTAAAATGAGAACACATTTGTATTGCAGTGTATGTGCACACAGAAAAACTCCATGCATTCATTTTTCAACAACAAAACAGGATCCTGTGGTTTTGGCTCTGAGAAAGAAACTAAGTTGCCAGCTCCAGAAAACCTTCGGGTCCCTTCCCTGTTACCACCCCCTCAAAAGCTCACCATTTGTGTGCCTTCTAACTGCATGCATGTGCGTTGCTTGCTTTTGTAGACTTAGAAATGAAATCTTCGGGTCTGGCTCCTTGGGTGTGAGGTCCAGCTCAGGTGTGTTCACGCTCCACAGAGCACTGTCCCATGGTGATGCTATAGTTCCAGTACAATCTATCATTCTACATAACATGAAATAATGTATGAAATAGAACAGAAACCATCAAAGGACAAAAGCACAATGTTGTTTAAAGATCTCCCATGGCTTTATTTTCTGTTCTGGAACTGGTCATCATGAGCGTTCCCAGAGCCAGGCAGAGGAGGCTCCTTACATAGACAGGAAAGGGCTTCAATAAAAGGCAGATTGATCACTGCAAAGTTATTTTCCTTGTAAGGTGGGGACAGGAAGATGGACAAGAGAAAAATAACTAATTGGTTAAATCAGGTTACCTCAGGCCACTATTGTGTGTGTGTGTGGGGGGGGTGGGTAGGTGGGTGTGGGTATAAGAATTAAAGCTGAAGGAATTTCATTATTATGACAGTTGAATCTGTCCTGATTGGAAAATTTGGCTATTACCTTTCTACCTCTGATTTCTTGTGCAGGAACTTATTTGAAAACCAAGAAAGAAGGGCTCTAATTTCCATTTAGCAACACTAATTCTGTAATACCTATAATTATCCATTTTATAGGTAATAGGCATTTGGATGGTTTCCAGTTATGGGTTATTATTGATAATGCTAATTAGAACATTTAACACAAGGTTTTTGGTGGATATAGTCATAAATGTTTTTTTTTTTGTTGTTGTTGTTGTTTGTTTGGTAAAAGTGATTTAGTTTTTGGATCCTTTCTTCCCCTGGCAGAAACAAAAATTAATAAAGAGTATAATTTTCCATTTATATGTTTGTGTTAGTAATCTAAGTCACATTTTTTCTGAAAAATAAGTATCTCTGATAGCATATCTCATTTGTTTAAATTTCATTAGTTTAAAATTTGTAATGGTTCAGATAACGGCTCAATGAAGTCTTTTTTAGTTTGCAAACATTTTCTTGAAAGGTAATTTTAGTTATCATTTCAATGTGAGGAAGGGGTATATTTCTCATTCAAGACCTACTCATCAAATACTGGAGAAACATCATTTACATATATAGTACAAGGTAATTTTAATGGATCTTATACAGAAATAAAAACAGACTATCTAAAGAAATATCCTTTAAAATAAAAAGCTTTGTCAGTACGTCTGAGTTGGCTATACTTAAATATCATGGGGAATTCCTTTTGTAAGCTAGGCTACATTCTGTCATTCCAAATCTCCTCCATTCAGATGTGGCCCTGGAACTGGGCAACACCCTAGTGGTGTTACTCTGGCTTGCATATAAGCACAGAAGACTTATCAATATGTAGAACTTTTCTCCCAATTAGTCAGGAAGGACACAGGGAATAAGACAATCCCAATTATGTTCAAATATCCACTGAGCGATCTGCATGGAAGTACTGGTGCACCATGCTCTGGCTGGGGATAGTTATTCATGACATCTGGGTGCTGGAGCCTTCCCCACCTCCTTCTTGTCTAAAGGTTTCTCTGCAGAGCCACACACACATGGAGTTGGGTCATTCCCACCCCCCTTTCCACTGAACACACCCTTCCTCCTTGTTTACTGACCAGCACCTTAGCAAAACCCTTAACAGTTACTTTTCACTAATTCAGCCTCTTGTTTCAAAGGAATTCTCCTGCCACCTCTTGAAATAACACTTTTATCCATTTGCTGCACAATAAATTGGGAGGTGTGTCCAGTGCCTTGGAGGAGAAAGGAGAAGGATACCAGGAGAATCTTTCTGGAGGAAGTGACCTTGAGGCTGAGAGCTGGAGCTTGCATGGGTGGTGGTAGGGTGTGGGCTAGCAGGTGTGTTAGGGACAGAAGAGCTGTAGTTAGGAGAGAGCAGGACATTTCAGTGAACCTGTGGTTTTCTCCTTTGACCATGTAATGCCCTGATAGAGCAGTTATCTCTCATGACAGTAATTCTGCGTAACAAACAACACACAATCACAGTGGTATGTGACACTGCTTAGAGAGGTGGTTCCATGACCCATAGATTCAGTGAAACAAATCATGATCTTCTAATCTCATGTGCAGCACCAGGGAGTGCAAGCCTTGGAGGTTGTGTGGCAGGGGAGAAGGTGAGCTACAGATCCCAAGCTCTAAGGGGAGTCCTGGTTGCAAGTATCCCAGGAGCTTGGCCCTGGACAGGGTGGTTATACACTTCTCCACATATAAAATGGGAACACTAACAATCCATACCTCACAGAATGGTTCTGAAGGTGATATTAAGAGAATATGTGAAAATCTGGGCACCATGCCTGGTGCATAGCTAGCACTTAGAAAGAATGAGATTAATGAATTAAGAGCAAAACTTCTAATTGTTCTTCTTAATTATTTTGCACCTTTTCAAGAAGACTGCTGTCTCAGTCTGCTCAGGCTGCTGTGTCAGAATACCATATATTGGGTGCCTGAAATGACAGACATTTATCTCCCACTGTTATGGAGGCTTGGAAGTTGAGGATTGAGGTGCCAGCTGTCCTGGGTTTGGAGAGGATCTCTGATTATGTGCTCACATGGACTATTTTGGTACACAGAGAAGAAGAGGAGGAGGAGGAGGAAGAAGAGGAGGGAGGGGGGAGGAGGAGGAGGAAAAGAAGTGGGGGGAATAAGAAGAAGAGGAAGGAGGAGAGGAGGGGAAGGGGAGGAGAGTAGAGGGAGAGAGATCCTGTGTCTCTTTATAAGGACATTTATTCCATTGCAAAAGCCCACTCTCTGGCCCTAATCTAACCTAAGCACCTCCAAAGGCCCCACGTCCAAATGCCAAAAGCCATTGGGGATTAAGTTTTCAGTGGCAACCCCTTCCACTCACACAATACATTAAAACTCATTCAATGCTTTCAAATACTTCTTTGATCCACATCATCATCTGGATGGAAAAGGAGGACAAGGAAATGAGGTTTAAAGTGCCAAAGATTTCCAGTGAACTGTGTGGCCAGGGCAGCTCACGGGTGAGAACTGCTTCTGGCTTCATGTTCATACTGGAGAGGGGAGGGGGTCCCAGAGGTTCAGCCCTGCCTTCCCTTCCACACTTCCCACACAGCAGCAGCCCTGGCTCACGTCCTGCTGGGCCTACTGTGAAAAGCTCAGGGTGAGTGTGGGAAACTCCTGTCTGCTCTGGGCCCCCACATGCTGTCCAGCGCAGCCCCACTCTGTTGGGATCCAGCGGTGACTTTCAACTCCTTAACGTTTAAAGAGGAGTTTTGAAGTTTCCTATGTAAATAAAGACAGATGCTATTAATAATGCAAGTCAGCAAACATTGGGAGGAGCAGCTCTCTGGGGGCAAGTGTCCTTTATATCAGAGTGGTTTCACTTCAGGCCACTTTACGCTGGGGTCAGAGTTGGAACAATTAAAGATTCACATTTTAATACAAGATTTCCTTTCTTTCCAAATTACTGATGAATGATGAGTTGGTGTGTGTGTGTGTGAGTGGGAACGTGCAGGCTGGGTGGTGGGGACCAGGGAGCGTAGAAAGAAGCCTGAGCATTTTACATACACTTGCCTTGGGTCTGCACAGCTCTCTGGGATTCTGATGCATTTCCTCTTCACTCAAGTGCCTGGTGGGAAGGGGCACCTCAGCTTTTAGAGTGTGAGCTCTTTACTGGCTTTGATTCATCTTGTGAAAAGTCCAAGAGGCCCCCCACCCCTGCCGCCTTCTGCATTTCTGAATTCTAACCTCTCTGCAAGTGGAAGCTCCAATACCATCTGCTCCTAGTCACCTCCCCACCCCCAGAACCTGCAGGGATCTTTTTTTCCTACCATCCTTGCAGGTTCCTAGCAGAGCCACACAGGGCATTTACAGTCAGCACCAGGCAAGATGCGTGTGGTTTAGATGATAAGTCACAACAGCCAGCCTGTGGTGGGGACTAACCTGAGCACCTCACTCAACCAGCTCATTCAGCCTCATGACCCTCCACTGAGCAGACCATGATTTGTAAATAGAAAGGAAAATATTATCATTACCCAAGCAGATGTTAAAGGGCTTTGTCTTTTGGGGTTGGGGCACAGTAGTGTGGACCTGGGATGTGGTGGGCACAGAGTAAGAAAACAGTGAAAGAAAACTGTTCACATCTTCACCATCCCCTTTTCCCTCCAAACTTATTTTTATAAAAATCTTCTAATAAAAAGAAAAGTGAGAAGAATGTATTTAACAAAAAGTCCAAGTCCAACAATTGCTCACATTATACGTGTGGGATTTATTAATGTCATCCATATCATGAACATGTTCCTCACTAAATCATTTGCAAGTGTGTGGCCAATATCCTGATGCTTGCCCCAAGTCCAAAGCATACAAGTCCTTAAAACAAAGCACTTAAAAACAGGTACCCAACCACAGTATTGTCCATACCTAAGGTGACTGACAATAAAACTGAATGTCATTTGTCTTTTCTCCTATCACTATGTGACCAATAAAAAGGCGATAGGGAAAAATGTTTTGAGTTTGGTCACTAGTGATCTGGCATTGAATAGCCTGTGCTTCTCTGAATATGTCATCATCAGTCCTTCTGCTTCCTTTGAGGGCATCTGCCACTTGGATGAGGAGGGAGACTATTTTTTTTCAACACTTTTAATATTGGAATTCATTTACTTACTATAGTAAATATGGACATGCTCGTGGTATGTTGGGGAGATTAAGACTGACAGTTACAGGTCAGTAGTTTCAGTCTCTGTGGATTTGAATTCTAGATTTTCCCCTGAAAGTCCAGTTAAATTTAGAGCTAATCAGCAATGCACAGAAGCAACCTCTAATGAAGGAACTTAACAGTTTAATGGACAAGAAACCATAGACAGGTTCAGAATTCAACAGGGAGCAGATAGGGCTTGAGCCTCTATTTCCAGAGCGTGCAGCTGCTGAGGAAGCAATTGCATTGGTGAGCTGGTGATAGATGGTGGTTTTCTTTTTCCATTTATGAGATAGATCACTATTTTTGCTGACCAAAGAGAAATGCAACTTTAAAAATCTTGAAAAAATAATGTGTAAGCTTTGCTTCATATTTATCTCCTCCACGCCAGCTTCAGTCTCCAGATTCCCTGTTGGATTTGGTTTTCCAGTACACTCTATATCCAACTCCTCAGATACACTTGAGTTGCCTGACAGAATTACTAGGAATGAAGACATTTCTGAATATTTTGACAACA
Source organism: Urocitellus parryii (assembly GCF_045843805.1). Taxonomy (NCBI): domain Eukaryota; kingdom Metazoa; phylum Chordata; class Mammalia; order Rodentia; family Sciuridae; genus Urocitellus; species Urocitellus parryii. The sequence continues at coordinate 154,260 of NW_027554244.1, forward strand.
CTGGCTATTACTATCTTGTCTCTGACAGGCAAGTCATGCCTTTTAACCTCTAGGTTTGGAACTGTGTTTGGTCTTTCCTAGTACTTACAGGTAGAAGGAAAAGTTACATAATATTTTAGGAAATATCCAAATAAACAGGAAGTAGTCAATGATCATATTGTGCTAACAGCAGAGGAATCATTAGTTTTTGCTGTCCAGGAAAGATCAAGAAGTATTACAGTAGAAAATATTGGTCTTAGCTAAAAAGCTGCTGTAGCCTGTCAATTTTAGGGAGTACTGACTGAATTTTTATTATACTTACTCTTCTGATGTAGAACTCTCTATTATGAAATGAGGCTAGAGGTTGAATCATGTCCTCCAGAATGGTTGGAATTCTAACCTCCAGAACCTCAGAATGTGACCTTGTTTATTAGAGAAAGGGCCTTCACAGAGATAATCAGGTGAAAGTAGAGGTTTAGGGTGGACCATAATTCAACATGATTGACTTTTTATGGAAAACAAAAACAGCATGTGTGTGTGTGTGTGTGTGTGTGTGTGTGTGTGTAGATAAAGGCAGACCTCAGGATGGTATTGGTGATTGCCAACTAACTAGAAGCTGGGTGTTATGCACCCCCAAATCTCATGTGTGAGTCAGTGCAAGAAGGTTCAGAGGAGAAATTATCTGGTTGTAGGAGTCTTAAACCAATCAGTGATTTAATCCCCTGATAGGGATTAACTGAGTGGTAATGAAGTGGTGGGGTGTGGCTGGAGGAGGTGGGAATTGGGGCATGGCTTTGGGGTATATATTTGTATCTGGTGAGTGGAGTCTCTCTGTGCTTCTTGATCATCATGATGTGAGCTGCTTCACTCCCCCACACTCTTCTGCCATGATGCTCAGCCTCATCTTGAGCCTTGAGAAATGGAGCCAGCCTTCTATGGACTAAGACCTTTGAAACTGTGAGCCCTCAAATAAACTTGTCCTCCTCTGTAGTTGTTCTGCTAAGATCCTTTAGTCACAGTAGCAAAGAAGCAGACTGAAACACTGGTGGAGATGCATGGGGCAGGTTCTCCATCACAGCCTCCCAGCAGCCAATTCTGCTGACATCTTGATCTTTGACTTCCAGCCTTCAGAACTGCAACATGATGACCGACTGTTGTTTAAGTCACAGTTCATGGTACGTTGTCATGGTAGCCCTAGCAGGCTAAAGCCAAGGCCAGCTTCTTAAGCTGATGTGTGTGGATGTGAGGTGTGGTGTTTCCTCCTCGGAGGATGGGTCACAACTAGTGTTACTCCCAAATCTCCTCTAGGGGGACAAATAGCTCCATGTATTTACTTAACGAGCTTTCCCCCCTGGGTTCCCGGGAATAAAATTGACTGACATGTTATTTCTAAGGGAATCACGTGGATGTTCATGTACATTGGGGATACCCACATGCATAAGCGAATGGTTACTGACTATTGAAATGTCAGTAGTGTTCACACTTCTGTCTCTTGGGTGGTAAAGTGGCATGTGCTAATCTGCTTCACTTTCCTCATCTGGGAAACTTCCCTGCACCATGGCCTTGTGCACACTCTGTCTTGTGGTATGATTAGACTCACTAGGCTTGTCCCAAGGGTGGCCAGTGGAAGTTCTTTATTCCTTTTTAATGGTTCAGGGATAACCTATCAGATTACTCTGCAGGATTTTTGCTGAGTTGGTCAGGAAATTGTTCTTTTATTAGGAATTAGGAGATTAAGATCGGTTCAGATGTGAGTTCTGGATGGAATCCTCTATGTAAATGGTGGAGCCATGCCACAGCAGTCAGAATTCCTGGATCAAACACTACCTGAGAGCAGAATCCTTATTTGAATTTCCTATTTATGTGAGCCAAGAAGTTCTTTCTTGTGTTTTAAGCCCTTTTGAGTTGGGTATTTTTTATCTATCTGAAGGGCCTCCAGGGTTCCCAAGGTTGAGGTGGTCACCACTCTGTCTGCAGTATGTAGCTGCACCTGATGGGTCCCTTCCTCTGGCTCACTGTGCTTCTCACCAAGGAGGAGACCACTGCAGCCAGGGGCCTGGTGGAAAGCATTCTGACGATAAAGAGGATCACAGCCACCTCCAGCACACAACCACCATGTTCTCTGCCAGTGGAGGTGCCCTGGGAGAAATATACCAATCCAACCTCGTGTGTTACTGAAGCCTCCCATTTCCCATGGTTTTGGGTAAGAAAACCCACACAACTTTTATCATTGTACATAGTTATAATTGCTGTATTTTATTGTTGTTAACCTCTTACTGTGACTAATTTATAAATTAAACTGTATATGTATAGTACAAAGCATAATGTATATGTCTAGGTACTACCTGAAGTTTCAGGCATGCACTGCGGTCTTGGAATGGATCTCCCATGAATAAAGGTGAATAAGTACATCTTCTTTGTGAGGTTCATTAATACACAGAGAATATAAACCAAATAGGTAGAGTTACTCTTTTCTACCCATAGTGTAGAGAGGCATTTAAATACTGAATGCACTGGGATAAATTGCATATGGTGGTGTTTCTGCTTGGCTTCCCATTGTGTCTCCTTCCATTGGGACTGCCTGAACCCTTGCTAAGATTACAAAACCCTTTGGACCAAATTGGTTGGGCCAGGTGTGGACACTTAACCCAGCCTGGTCCTATAACATTACATGTTACATGGGTGGCAACATGTCAGTATGATATGGCAGAATTATTTTCAGGCGTAGGTGGTTGACATCCAGTCCAAGGGGATTACTCATAAAGACATTTATTGACTGGAATAAAACATTGAGGGGCTGGGATGTGGCTCAAGCGGTAGCATGCTTGCTTGGCATGAGTGCGGCACTGGGTTCGATTCTCAGCACCACATAAAAATAAAATAAAAATGTTGTGTCCACTGAAAACTAAAAAAAAAAAAGTAAATATTAAAAAGTTCTCTCTCTTTCTCTCTAAAAAAAATTGAAAGATAAGACTCAGTGAAGGTGTTGCTTGATCCAAGGACCTAAATATTATAACAGGATCCAGACCATCTCCACTTCTTGACTCTGTTTTCTTAGTGTTGGTGCAATCTCAGATTATGGTGCCAAGAGAGCTGCAGAAGCTCCAGTTTACAACTGTCAAGTCTAAGTCCACAAAGAAGAGTTCAGTGTTAGTTCCCTAAAGTCCCATTGATGACCTCACTGCATCTCCTAGGCTCTGCTTGAGTCACATGCCTATGGCTGAGCCAGTCCCTGTGGCTAGGAAAATGTAATGCTCTGACTGTGGCTCACCTGGAGTTACAAGCAGAGCCAAGCATTTAGAGAAACAGGAGAAACAAGAGCTAGAAAAATCCCCCAAGTTGCCAAATGTCCCCTGTCCACTGGAGCCCTAGGGGACACGTTACACCATGCACACAGAGAAGAAGAGGGAGTGCCTACTAAAATGAGAGAAAGACTGACAGGAACACGTGGAAAGGATGAGATACAGAAAGCAGAGGGTTTCCATGGCTTTCCAAGGTCTGCTTCTGTCTCTCCCAGAGGCTTCATGCACACGTGTCACTGGTGTCTGTGGCTTGACAGTTTGTCCTTCTTTCCTGTCCCTCAGTTTCTGTGGCTTGACAGTTTGTCCTTTCCTGTCCTCCATTCCTTGCCTTGCCTTCTTTCCACCCGAGGCACTTGCATTGGTTTATCTTACTTACAGCCGCGGACATTAACCAGTTTATTTTACTTACAGCCAAAGACATCGACCAGGGAGTTCATGGAGTTTTTCCATAGCCCCACAATGAGAAAGTAAATGGGCTGTTTCCCAGGCTCGGGAACCAGAACCTTTAGTCTGCCTTGGAAGGAGAAGCAAAACAAAAACAAGCAACACTGTGTTGTAGTCAGCTCCTTGCCCCTGGGGAGAGAGCATTGCTCCTCTACTCTCCGAGGATGCCCTGTGGGTAAAGCAGCTCTATTAAACCAGTCAGCATGTCCCACCCGTTGGAGCAGCGATTGACTTCCTGATGGTCACATGATATAACCCTCACCCAGCACAGCCCAAAGGAACCATTTTCCAGGTTTTGGTTGGAAGTATCAGGGAAGCATACTTCCTTTTTCTGTTGGAATGTGAGAAAATTACAGGGCTGAATTGGGTCAGATTTTTTGTGGTTCATGGGTCTGAGCATGGACCAAACTCAAGGGAGCAGAGCCCAGAAACCCATAGATATAAGCTCCATCCCTGTGAGGTCATGTGAGTCCTGGATCAAGCTATGCCTCAAGCAGTAATGACCTCTGGATTCTTTAGGTGTGTGAGTAAAGAAATTCTTTTTCCTTTTCTTAAGCTTACTTGAGTTAGAGTTTTTGTCATTCGAAGCAGAAAGAATCATAACTAATATAGTTACGGGAAGTTGGGTTTGAGGAAAGGTGTCAGGTAATCTGTAAGATGGAGAGGCTGAACTATAAACAGAGACAGGTTCTAAAACTCCAGTAGGCACACTTTCTCCTTTTTTAACTCAAAAAACACTTTGCTTCTACAGTAGATATGGCAGGTATCACCCACTGTCTTGAATGACAATTACAGTTCTTGTATAGTGAGTACAAATTTCACAACCATAAAACTCCCGTGTGTAGAAATGTAACTTTCTTTATCCTTTTATAATTGAGCTTAATTTAGCTCACACAGCCTCATTTCTGCTAATGGTGGAGAACTTAATCTTGCCAATTCAGGGCGATTCTGGCAGTCCTGGTTTAAAGGATGGGATCCTTTGCAGGGAATCAGTTCAGGATTCCAAATCACTTTCCCTGGGGGTGATCTATGGGCCTGGCGAGTAAGCAGACCATCTGGTCTGGGCTAACCTCTGACCGTGCAGGAATGCCAATTGTTCTCACTGTGAGCTGTGGATTGATTGCTTAGGCTTGCTCTTGATTTCACTTGGAATACAATAAAAAACCCTTTTCTCTCTCACCTGCCTGAAGATTTAAGCTGAAAACCTTGGTTTCCCAGACTGTGCCTCTGTTCTGGATTCTGAGTTGGTTCTGCAGCTTCCAGGGACAGAGTGGACTGCTTGCCAGGGGCCTCTGGGGTTCAGCTCTTCCCTGCAGCCACTGACCTCTACCTTGCAGTTGTTTTGGGGGAGGGGAGACTGGGGTGAAGAGGAAACTGAAAAGAAGAACTTCAGAGTAGAAGGACCGCTTGTGGGAATCCACAGCATGGTCTGGCTCCAAGGGGCATCGCAGCTGTTTTTCCAGGGTCCTGTTCTTCAAATGGAAAGATCACGGCTGTCTCCTCTGCTGTCTGCCTGACATCCCCTTAGTGGGCCAAATGCTTCCCTCTCTATGGAGAAGCACAGCAGCCAGAGGGTGTCCCTTCAAGTGTAAGTGCTCCTTTTCTTTAGCCACTTGGACTGGTGATTGTGGTTCTTTTAGCCCATGAAAGTTGGCCCCAGTGCTTTTAATTAGCAGCCTTCTCATCAAGGAGCTAACAGCGAGTTTTCTGCAGTGTCACTGGGTGAGGTGGCCTCTGAGTCTGTTAGGGATGTGTCCTTGGCAGTTATCCTCAGTGTTTTGGGTTCGATTGTGCCTGCCAAGAGGCTATTTTGAAGTTCTAGCCCCTCCCCCTACCTGTGAAGGGGACCTTGTTTGGAACAGTCTGTGTAAGTAAAGGATCAGCTGGACTAGGGTGGACCCTAAACTTAATGACTGGTCTTTTTAAGAGAGGACACAGATGCAGATATGCAGGGAGAAGGCCATGCAAGGGTGAATGCAGAGATTGGAGTGGGACATTCTCCAAGGTAAGGTGCACCGGGCAGTGTGGGCTGGAGCCACCAGAAGCTGGACAAGGCTGTGGAGGGAGCCAGGCCCTGCTGACTACAGATCCCCCACCCCCTAGAGCTGTGAGGACGCTCTGTTGTTTAATCCACTGGCTTCTACTTCTTCACTACAGAACCTTTAGGAGACTAGGACCCCGACCTATTTGGTGACCCCCTTGGTCAGAAGTCTTGAGGCCGGCACTCTCCTCTTGCTGGGCTTGAGCTCCCAGCAGCTGTGGTCTGAGCTTCGGATGGTTCAGAGCTGTGCTCCTTGATTATCCCTCTCCTGGGATGGAACAATGATGGATTATGCCTACCCCAGGAGGTCTTGCAGCTCCTGTGGTGGGTCACTAGTGGGTCACTGGCCGATTTGGTGTTCCTCTGCTTCTGGTGGGACCAGCTCTGTGGCACAGTTGGTGCTCTGCTCTGGGGGCTCTCCTGGGAGGCAGGCTGAGGTGCTCTCTAGGGGAGGCCTTGTTCTCGTCCCCTGTTCTGCCCTCTCCTGCTTCCCTTCCTCTTCCTATAGGAAGTGCTATAGCACTCTGTTGTCCCCAGTTCCTGAATCCCTGTCTCAGGTTTTGCTTCTTGGGATGCTCCCCAGAGGCCTGGACTGTGCTTCTCTGAGGGCAGAGCCTCGTCACAGAATGAGGCCCTTGTGAGCTGTGATTGTCAAGCTTTAACCCCCTGGGAATCACTCAGAGAGCTTGTGAACTCTGAGAGTCAGTCTGTGGTGGGCCCAGGAGCTGGCATTTGTAACAGACTCTCAGGGCTGCTGCTGGTGGTCCCAGGACCACTCCTTGAGACTGGCTGACCTGAGCTCATGGGTGGGTGGGATCTCCTTGGTTCTGGGCAAGACTGACCACCTGAGGGCAGATTGCTAGGAGAGGTTTGGGGAAGCAAGTTTGTATGTGGGATGTTTGAGGTTGGACAAGGAAGTAAAGGGGTCTGTGTGGTGGGCTGGGGATTGGGAGGTGTGACTTCAAAGGCGGATTCCTGGGCCTTACCCCTTGACCTGTGTCTAAGCCTCTAGAAGTGAACAGCTGCAGACAGAACACCGAAGAGCTGCTTATCTTGAAGTCTGAGGGAAACAGGAGTCCCCAACACCACTCTACCAGAGACACATGGCTGGACCCAGAAGAGAGAAGGGGGCACCATCATGTGTGCCTGTGCACATTCTTGCACCCACAACAGGCACAGGTGAGCCCCAGTGTGTGCAGATGTGCATGCACACAGATGTGGTCACAGTTTCTTGGGTATTTTCTGCTTTCCAGGGCAAGACAGGCCATCACCACCAGCAGATTCCAATACAACACTGGACACTCACCCAGGCCTGGATTTGGTTGGAAACCTTCACTCTATGATGCAGGAACCTATCCTTTTAAGAAGGCTCTCATCTCCTCACTGTGGTTCCAGCCTCGCTGTCCTGCCTTGTGACGTCCTTCTGCAGCCCCTCTCTTCTCTGCCTCTTCTGTGTGAGCCACACAGAGCAGAGCCTAGCACCACCTCTGCTTTTGCTGTTCTCTTTGCCTCCATGACTGTAGGAACCCTACCTGACAGACAGGGGATCTGAATTCTCACTGGAGCCTCTGCTTCTCAGCAAGCCTGGCTTGGGCTACGCTGCGCCCTCTGCCAGCAGGTGGCAGGCTGCCCATCCTGTTCACATCACCGACAGGTTCCAGGTACCTGCAGCACCCACCACCCCAGGGGCCTCACTCTCTTGAATAAATTGCAAGGGCGGGGGGATCTTAGGTTCAGAGGTGGGTTAATCCTGTTCTTATTTACAGAACATTCCACCCTCACTCTGTCTGAGATGCTGCTCTATTAGACAATCTTTGGTTTTATCCTCATTGCAGTCCTGCTCCAATCCTGGCCTCTGTGGTACCTGTTGGAACCAGTTCAATCTGTGTTTGCCCTTGGCAGAGTCTGCTTTGGAAGAGTGAAGATATACTGATATACTCAAGTGATTGCAGCAGCAATCAAGAACACATTCAAGAAGAATTGAATCTTGCATCTGCACCTGCTGCTTTTTTATTATTCCAATTTTTATTCCATCTAAGCCTCCATCCTATTGTATAGTAATGCCCAAGTTTAGGAACACATGCCAATCATTTCTAGACACATCCTCACTGACACACCCAGAAGCCTCTAAATATTTGGCATCTCTTAATCAAATCAATTTGACAATTCAAATTAACTGTTATACAGCCTGAAATAAATAATGATTTAAAAATGTCCCAAAGTCCCATATTGAGAGACCATGTGCTAAATGAGTGGCCTGTGTCTTATAGAAGGCTGCATCATGGAAGACAAGAAAAACTGAAGAGCTGCTCAGACACACACAGATGAGAGACACTTCACCAGTGCAGGCAGCACCACTCTGGACTGGACTTTAATGAAAGGGTGATTGAAAAGGGCATTATCATGGGCACTGACAGAATTTGTAATGGTTTGGATGTGAGACATCCCACAAAAGCTCAAGTGTGAGATAATGAAAAAAGGTTCAGGGGAGAACAGAGTGGATTGAGAGTCCTAACCCAATTAGTGAGTTTATCCCCTAATATGGATTAATAAAATGTTACCTGAAATGGTAAGTTGTGGTTGGAGGATGTGGGCATTAGGGGCATGTATTGGAGTATTTATTTATATCTGGTGAATGGAGACCTCTCACTATGTTTCCTGATCATCATGTGAGCGGGTCCCCTCCCCCCACACTACTCTGCAATGATGTTCTGCCTCACCTGGAGCCCCAAGGAATGGAGCTGGCCTTCTATGGACTGAGGCATCTAAAACCATTAGCCCTCTAATAATCTTTTTCTCCCCTACAATTGTTCTATTTGAGTCCTTTTTGTCACAGCAGGAAATAAACTGATTAAAACAAAATTCAAAAACATTGTGTAGCTGGGATGGTATTTTGGCATCAAGATTACTTTTCAACAGAAAAGGTTACAGTGAAAACATTCTTGTCCTTTGAAGAAGTTTGCTGGGATTGGGCATCATGTCCAAATTTACAGATGCTTCAAAACTCCACAGATGCTCATGTTTGTGTAGTCATGTGTGCACACAAACGCTGGACATGCACAACACAGTATGTGGGGCACTGTAGTGAAGGCTTTGTTTGTTTGTTTGTTTGTTTTTGTTTGTTTGTTGTGGGATTCAGTGAGAAAATCAGTTTTATTGCCCTTTTTTTGGAGCCAATGCCTAACTTTTTTGGACCTTTGGAACATTCCCTCTCTCCTGTACTAGTGCTAAGAGTTAATTGTGCTAAGAGTTAGCCAGAGTTGGGAATATTCTTCATCACCTCCACCTCTGGCAAAAGAAGCTGTGTCTCCAACTTCTCAAGCTATGAGAAGTTTCTTACAGAAAACACTGCTCTTTGTTGACATTGCTATCACAAAATTTGGTTCTAGAAGTCAATACAATCTTCCATTAAAAAATAAGATGCTCAGAAAATATCATTCAAAATAGGATGGAGTGCCCCTCTGCACTGGGTGCGCTGGGGAGACACTCAGGTTAGAGGGGCCTCCACTCTAGGGGGGGGGGAGTGCCCCTCTTCCCTGGGTGTGCTTGGGAGCTCCTGAGGACACCCAGGTTAGAGTGGCCTCCCTACCTACCTAGAGTTCTTTTCACATTTGCAGTCCCCATTGGACCCCAGCAGGATGCTCACAGAAGTCTGGTGAGCCCCAGGCCTACCCCCACATGGAGCCAGGCCCTAAGCCCCCTCCCCCACCCTAAGGCCCCAACCACCATGGCCAACACTGCCCTCTGCCTCCAGTGTGGAAAGGTTAACCTTCATGGAATCCAAGATGAAACCCCTGTGGATCATGGGGACATAGCCCCGTCGAACTCCTACCTTCATCCTGGGGGTGCTGCCTTCTCTGCAGGTACACCCCAACCCTAGAGTACCCTGTTTGGCAGTGCAAACAGGAGGTCCACGGGAGATGTAGGAGGCAGACCCAGGCAGGGACATTTGTTAGATGATCTGGGCACACACATAACCCGACCAGGGGCAGACACTCATGGGCAGGTGCTGGCTGGATGCAGAAACCCTGCTGGTTTGGGGCTGGGGGTGGATGGGAGGACCCAGGGCTTTATCTATGTCCTCCTCCTCTGCAGGTTTCCAGGCTACTGTGAACAGGCCTACAGCATTCTGTGGTGCTATGGGCTCCTCTTCCTTCATCTCTTTGCTCTGATGCGGGCAGCAGGCCTGCCTGAGCTCAGCTCCTCCAAAGACATCCAGTATTTGAAGGTATGCCAGCAGAGGGCCACACCAGACTGGAGGCCAGGGTCTACCACAAACTTCACAAGGCCTGCCTGAATGTCTACAGCTGTGGAGGAGCCTGCCTTCCCTATGTGTAGTGTAAAAATTGAGCTTGGCAGAGCTCATCCTGGTCAGGGTGCATCTTGTCTGAACAGCTCAGAGACCTAGGAGATTCACCTGATAGATGGGGGCCCTCATGCCGTCCTAGGCCCAGCATTGCAGTATGATGAGAAGTGGCCAGAGTGGTGCACTCCCTGGGCCTAGTCCCACCCAGTTGCGGGTGAACTGTGATCTTGTTTGGTCATCCCATATGTCCTCAGTGTCTTTCATGCTGAGATAAAGTCCCTTGTAGGTTTGCAAGACACTTTTCATTCCTGTCTTTTCAGTTGGCAAGAGGCAGAGTTGGAGGGGGTGTATTCCCTAAAGCTTCTCCTGCCCTTCTCTCAGATAAGGTGAGGCCACCTGACCATCCTCTTGCAGTTCATTTAGGAAGGAATTTCACCAACCCGAGGAGGCAGGAGTACAGGAAGGCAGAAGAGATTGCAGATGCAGCAGGGTCATGACCCCTGAATGTTGATGCAGTTGTGATGATTCTGTCCCAGGACACTCTGATGCTGGGGAAGACGGAGGAGGAGGGGCTGAAGAGGAGGAGGGGCTGAAGCACTTTCGGATGAAGTTCAATGAAGCCCTGAGGGAGAGCTGGAAGACAAAAGTGAACTGGCTGGCACACAACCTGACCAAAGACAACTGGCAATAGTGGCCAGCTCTGAGCTGCCACAGGCTGGCAAACCTGTTCTGAGGACAGCTACCCTGGGTTGTCCTAGATGGGGCCTCACACCTGAACTGCACCTCATGGGAAAGAACAACACAATTGCCCTTTGTTTACACTAGTTATTTAGACAGACAGGAAATGTTTAAAGATGATGGGGGAATGTGATGGACATTATTATCCAAAGTAGATGTACAAAGACACAAATTGGTGTAAATATACTTTGTATACAACAAGAGATATGAAAAATTGTGTTCTATTTGTGTAATAAGAATTGTAATATATTCCACTGTCATACATGTATAAAAAAACTATAATAAAGAACCAAACAGCCAGGGCTGGGGTAGTAGAGTGCTTGCCTCGCACATGTGAGGCGGCACTGGTTTTAATCTTCAGCACCACATAAAAATAAATTAAAAATAAAGGTATTTTTCCATCTACAAGTAAAAAATAACAAAAAGAACAAAACACCATAAATGCAAATGCATCCTCATGCAGAGGAGGGGTGCTGCACTGTGTCCAAGCACTGTGAGTTGGGCACCTTGAGGTTGTACCTTGCTCTTGTCTTAGGATGGGCATTCCAGGTCTTCCAGCTGGTGGATCTTGCCCAGCAAAGACTGACCTCCTCTTGGGGAAGCCTTGTTCCCAGGCTCCCCAACTATCAGTTATTTGGCCTACTGTCCACTTAGGACACCTCAATCCCCAGATCACCTTCTGCCACCTGTGTGGCCCACCCTGTGTGTTTTCAATTGACCAAGTCCTGGAAAGCTCCCAAAGAAGCCAGGGTACCCTCTAGACACAGGGATGCTTACTCTTCACTGCTAAAGTGACTCTCAGGTAGAGGATGCCCTCACCTCTTTCACCTTCAGGTAAGAAATCAATACCACTCTATTTACTGAACCTAGACAGCTGCAGAGGAGCCTGCCTCCCGTATGTATAGTATAAAAATGAGCTTGGCAGAGATCCTCCTGTTCAGGGTGAAAGGTCAAAGAGGGTCTGTGTGGTGAGGGAGAGGGAACAGAAGCAGGGTCACTGCACTTTGTATCCTAGTCCTGAGTACACTAGCACAAAGGACACAGAGAATTACAATGTATTTACAAAGCATTAAAAAGTCAGTTGATCATCTACATATTAACCCCATTCTACCACTTGTGAAAGCACTAGTTTGGAAAATAAAATAAAGACCTTCAAAAAGAAAAAGAAAAAAATAATTACCAATTTTTACTCTTTGTCAGCTAGTCTAGTCACTGCAACTTTTCTGGAGGTGCAAGAGGTGGGCAACTCACTGGATGGCAGAAGCCTGGAGTGCTGCAGCCCCTGAGTTGGCAGGACGTGGCAGGGAGGTAGAGTCAGCTTCTGGCTTTTGGGAAAAAGAGATCCAGCAGGTGTGGGCAGATGGTGGGAGCCTACAGTCCCACACACTGGGAATGGAAGGATAATCAGCATTGGGGGTTTTCAGACCTGCTGGCTGAAGAGATTTTGTACATGGAGGACCCACTGGTTGGGAGCTGGGTAGCAGATATTCTGAGGTGGGGATGCAAGAGTCCAGGTTGCACTCAGTAGCTGAGTGTGGAGTTTTCCCACTTCAGCGGCTGATGCTGGTTGAAGTTGTGGCTGTCCCCAGGGCCACCCTCCTTCTCCTCAAAGCTCTCCCACGGGTTGATAGTTATGTCTTCCTCCTCCTCCTCTCCAGCCTCACACTGCTCTTCCTCTTCCTCCTCCTCCTCCTCACCACTGTGCTAGTCCTGGTAGGTCTGCAAAAAGAGAAGGTGCAAGTACAGGTCATGGCCAAGTCACCGAGTGTCCACCTTCCAGGAGCAGCAGCAGAAGGGAGATGTCCCCCAGTGAGGGAGACTCTCCAGGGACAGGGGCCTAGGCCTCGCTGGAAGTGGCCTCTTCATGGAGTCCAGGCATGCAGAGAGCTCCTGGATGGGGATGCTCAGTTCCCTCCTTGGAGCACTGTCTCTGCATAGAGTGGGAGGAGCACCAGACTGAAGCCAGCTCATCTCTGCACTTACACTTACTAGGTTGTATGAACTTCAGTAAGGCTTTACTGAACCTCAGATTATCCTCCCAGATTTGAGGATCCTAGCTCCCTAGTTGTGTGGTTATAAGGTGGAGGCACATGGACATGGAGGTGCCTGGCCTACAGTGCTCTGTAGCCTGGGGCCCTGTCTGCTCCTACTTACTTTGGGAGTTCATGGTGATGGTCAAGGCAGAGTCACTGCCATCCACCTCATTCTCCTTCCCTGTGTTCTGGTCCCACAAGGTTCACTGATGTGCATCCCATTTCTGAAACACCCCCAGGATGATCATGAACACCAGGAAGTAAATTCAAACAACAATCACCATGGTGGCAGGATTCCAGATGACTGTAAAGGGAGAAAAAAGGACAAACAGGGCTGCAGAGAGGTCACCCAGATTGAGGCTTCCCACCTGTCATTGGCTATCCTAGGTTGGCACACTCCACCTGACCCTCAGAGTCTAGAAAGCACTAGAAACAGCTTTGCATGGTCTCAAACTTGCTGGGTCATTGTGGCCATGGGCAGGGAATCATTTCCTCATGTGTGATGGGGAGTGGGAACGGTGCTGCCATGCTCCCAGCCAGGTGGGACAGGGACATCTGCCTAAGCTCTGTGTGATGCTTAGTGTTTGCACCTAGGTGCCTCCCACGTTCTTCCTGTAAATGATTGAGGACTGAGCAGGTTGGGCCTGACAGGTAAACAAAAAAGCATTGCTTAGGGTGAACAAACTGTGGTTGGGCAGCCATGTGGCTGGCATGTTCCACAGGATTGGCAGCATGGATCATGTTACCTGCAGTGGACAGGAAGAAAGGATCACTAGGGATGAGCATCCTGACTGTTTCCAAGAGGAGAAAAGGGGCAGCAGCAGCTCTGAACAAGGCTAGTCTGAGTAGCCTCTGGGCCCTTGTAAGAAGTTAGAAACCACTGTAAATCTGATGTTGTTCCATGTCCAAGAAACAGCACTTTTCTATTTTTTATTTTTTATTTTATTTAAAGAGAGAGAGAGAGAGAGAGAGAGAGAGAGAGAGAGAGAGAGAGAGAATTTTTTTAATAATTATTTTTTAGTTTTCGGCAGACACAACATCTTTGTTTGTATGTGGTGCTGAGGATCGAACCCGGGCCGCATGCATGCCAGGTGAGCGCGTGACCACTTGAGCCACATCCCCAGCCCAGGACTTTTCTAATAACAACAAACAAACAAACAAAGACAAAACAAAACAAAGAAAACACTTGTAAGCACTTAGAAAGCACTGTAAATCTGATGTTGTTCCATGTCCAAGAAACAGCACTTTTCTAATAATTCCTTTATAGTTAACTTTATAAAATAATCCATCCATGAGAGCAGAGTGGCAAAGCAACCTCAGGTCCTAGTCACTTGGGAAGTGGATGGTTTAGACATTTCCCCCTGCCTTACCCCAAAACCTAGAAACTGGAAAGATGACACAATTCAAAATCTTTTATTTCCTTTCATGGTAAAGAATGTCAGTTGTTAATAACAACCCTGGATCCAATTCTCCAGACCACAGAGCCCTTGAGCAACAAGAAAGCCACAGAAGATGCTGATGAAGGCTTCAGAGCAGGGTGCTGCTCTCCCTGCTGTGGTCTGACAGTGACCACTGCCAGCTAGGGCACTGTTAGTCCTGTGTGCGGTGGGTCCCTGCATCAGTCCAAGGACCCATCTTCACTGCCAACAGATCCAGTGACCTGACACCACTACAAGGATCCTTTAGTTAACCAGCTGCTGTTCTTTATAGAAGAGTGTCCTTGTGTCTCATGTGTGAAAACTTCAGCAAAAACCTTGTCCCTTCCTGTGGTATTCCCTGATACTTGCTCTCTATCACCTCCCTCCAGGGTTCCTCAGGCTCTCACTCAGAATGCAGCAGATGGTGGAATGGAGCAGCAGCCCAACCTGTCAGTACAGACTGTACAGGTCTATCCACATCAGGCCAGGCTGAAGAAGGCCACCACTCCTGGGGGAAGCCTCATTTGCCATGATGAGTGTGCTAAAGTGTGTCTACAAACATCAGGGCCAAGAGACAGGGCCCTCTGTTACCACCACAGCTAGCTCTTCTGGGTAGGAGCCCTATACATACCTCCTCCTTAAGTTCATTGCTGAGGTAGCAGCCATTTACCTCAGAGCAGATGAGAATGAACTACCAGTTGGTCAGTTGAACCACCAGTTGGTCAATGAACTACCAGGTATGCCAGTTCCAGTAGCACAGGAGTTACAAAACCTTTTGGTAGCTGGCCATGGTGCCACACCTGCAGGGTTAAGAAGATACCAGGTGGCTCAAGTTAGGAAGCTGGGTGGGGCCAGAGCCAGGGCCCCAGTGGCTAAAGGTAGGCACCTGGGTTGCTGAGCCAGCAGGACAAATGCATGTGGTTTTCCAATTGAGGAAACAAACAGCATGCTTGGCGTTTTAGGGGCATATGATAGTCTTTTGTAAGTTAGTGCCACATGTCCTCTTCTTGTTCAGAAGGGGGACACTGTGCAACAATGCTGGCTCTCCACATGTTTGCAGATGGTGGGAGCCAGGTGGCCTCCAGCTGGCTCTGGCCTCTCACCTGTGAAAACCATGCCCATGTCAGAGGGGTTCACTTCAATGCCCTTCTGCTGCAGGTGGGCTGTGTCCACCTCCAGGCTTTTCTACTCTGGGTTTGGTTCCTCTCACTCCTCCATATGCAACCGCCTCAGATAGCAGGGAGCCTGTGGGGCCCACCGAAGCTGGTCATAGCTAATGGACACCCACCTCAGGCTCAAGCTCACAAACCCCTTTTCAGGAAAGCAAGAGAGGTAAGGGAGAGTAAAATTCAAGAATTGGGGGCTACTGAGGGTGTGGCTCAGTGGTAGAGCATGTCCTTAGCACACACACAGCCCTGGGTTTGATTCCAGTGTGAAATAAACAAAGCAAACAAACAAATGAGAGCACTGCACAAATCCTGGGCAACAACAGCAGGAACACCGTCCTCTTATGGAGTGAGCTGAAAGACATAGCTCAGAGCCACAGATCAGTCAGGGAAAGGTGGAAAGACCCTGAATTGGTTTCCAAAGAGCATGATGACACCAGGCAAGTAAGAAGCCCTCTCAGGAACAGGATCTCCCAAAACCTCAAAGGGAAAGAAGGTGGGTACATCAGCCGCAGTAAGGAGTGTCCAGGAAGGTAAGGAGGCCTCCCCATGCAGAGCGGCTGTTACCCTGGGGTCTTCAGATTCATCCCTCAGTAGCTACACTTCTCATGTGATTGTGCTGATGATTCCAAGGTCAGGGAACAGGAAAACCCCTAAGAGCTCTGAAATTTAGAAGCAGTTCAGGCAAAGCAGTGGACTCCACTCTGGTTGATCCTGGGCTCTTCCAGTTACAAAATCATGATGTAGCTTTGGACTGGGGGGGGGACTGCAATGCAGGGCACTTTATTAAAACACCTGCCACCAAGAATGAGGCTATCAGGGCTCTGAAAACCACCTGGGAACCCACAGGTGCAAATGATGGTGGAGGGAGACCACACAGGTTATCACTACCTTGGGACAGAAGACTGTGGCCCCTCCAGGAACCCCAGCCATCAGCACAGCTCCCACCCCCACCATGTGGAGTGTGGTGCTGGCCAACTTGGAAAAATATCATAATTATCATGCGAAGTTACAGAAGTTACACACAATGTATGCATGCTGTAGGCTTTCATTTAGGTAAAGCACTAGAAAATACAAAATAATGTATGGCAACTGAGAAGAGACCAGTGGTTGCTTTGGGGTGGGTGGCTGGGGAGTGGGGGCTTAGCAAGGCATTAGGAAAGGGGAGAGAAATATTTGGGATAATAAGAGTGGGGTTCACTATGATTGTGGCAAAATAAATCATGGTTTTATACATATATCATATTTACCAAACTGCACACTCCTAAATATGTGAAGTCTATTATACGTCAATGATATTTCAACAAACACATCTTTAGAGAATACAAGGGGAAGAAAAGTTTCCTGCCCTCTGGAACCTGTGTCTGTCCAGCAGAGTGAATACCTCACATCCATGGACTCCCCAGCCCACATAGGGCCAAAAGCCTCACCGGTAGAGGTCCCCTCAGGGGCCACTGCCAACCATGGGGAGGAGCTCTAGATCTGCCCCAGAGTCTGCCTCAGGACTTCAGAAGAAGGCTGAGGAGGGGCCTCCCTCTCAGCTCTGGGCCCGTCCCACCTGCCCAGCCTGAGTGCCCTGACTCCTGCTACCAAGCATGAAGGTTGCCAC
The DNA here is from genome assembly GCF_045843805.1 of Urocitellus parryii. NCBI lineage: Eukaryota > Metazoa > Chordata > Mammalia > Rodentia > Sciuridae > Urocitellus > Urocitellus parryii. The sequence continues at coordinate 171,296 of NW_027554244.1, forward strand.
TTCCCAGCAAGGAGCCTCAGCCTGAAGATCTGCCTGCAGGAGAAACAAGGGAAAGCCAGGTGGGCCTCGCAGGCTCCAACCAGCAGCAACCCAGCACCTTCCTGTCCCTCCTGCAGGAGGTGAGGAACATGGGCCAGGAAGGCTCTGAGCGCCCTGCAGCCTCTTTTGTACTGTGGCTACTATGGCTCCCCTGACACTTGCTGCTGCCACTCCCAGCCTGCCATCCTCAGGCCGAGGGACAGCACAGTACCTGAGAGGACGGCCCATCTTGGTTGACTGCCTTCCAGGCCCTATTTCCTCTGCAGCGCCCTTGGATCTGGCTGTCTGGGTGAAGGGGGGAGCTCCCCCCTGCACCCAGGGGAGAGGGCACTCTCCCCTCCAGGGGAGGCCCTTGGGACTTGGGTGTCGGGGTGGCGGCGAAAACTCCACCACCCCTCGCACCCAGGGGAGAGGGCACTCCCCCTCCGGAGGGAGGCCCCTCGGACCTGGGTGTTGGGGTGGGGGGAGCTCCACCATCCCAGCAATCAAGGGAGAGGGCACTACCACCTCCCGGGGGAAGGCCCCTCAGACCTGGGGAGCTCCACCCCCCACCCTACACCCAAGGGAGAGGGCACTCCCACTTCCAGGTGGGAGGCCCCTGAGACCTGGATTTTGGGGTGAGGGGAGCATCCTCCTCATCCTCCCTGCACCCAGGGCAGAGGGCACTACCCCTCCACAGGGGAGGCCCCTCTAACCTGGGTGTCAGGAGGGGAAGCTCTCCCCTCCACACCCAGGGGAGAGGGCACTACCCCCTCCACGGGAGAGACCCCTCTTAACTGGGTTTGTGGAGGGAGCTCACCCCTGCACCCAGGGGAGAGGGCACTCTCCACTCCAGGGGGGAGGCCCCTCTAACCTGGGTGTGTGTGTGGGGGGAACTCCCTGGCACTGCACCCAGGGGAGAGGGTACTCCCCCTTCCAGGGGGGCGACCCTTCTAACCTGGGTGTGGTGGGGGAGCTCGCCCCCTCCGCACCCAGGGGAGAGGGCACTCAACCGTCCAGGAGGGAGGCCCCTCTAACCTGGCTGTCAGGGGTAGCTCCCCAGCGCACCCAGGGCAGAGGGGCACTCCGTTCTCCAGGGGGGAGGCCCCTCTAAGCTGGGGGTCCGGGGGAGCTCCCCAGTGCACCCAGGGCAGAGGGGCACTCCCCCCTTTAACCCTAACCCTAACCCTCCTGGGGGAGGCCCCTGGAAACTGGATGTCAGAGTGGGGAGGTGAGCCGCCCCCCCCCGGCACCCAGGACAGAGGGCACTCACCCCTCCTCAGGAGAGGCGCCACCAACCTGGGTGTCAGGGTGGGGAAGCTCCCGCCCCTCACCCCGCACCTAGGGGAGAGGGCACTCCCCCTCTAGGGCGGATGTCCCACTAACCTGGGTGTGTGGTGAGGAGCTCCCCCCTCCGCACCGAGGGGAGAGGGCACTACCCCCTGGGGGGGGAGGCCTCTCCATCCTGGGTGTTGGGGTGTGGGGAGGAGCTCCCGCCCCTCACCCCTCACCTAGGGGAGAGGGCACTCCCCAGTCTGTGGAGGAGGCCCCTCTGTCCTGGGTGTCGCGGGGGTGGGAGCTCCTCAGCACGCAGGTAGAGGGCATTCCCCCCTCTGGGAAGGATGCCCCACTAACCTGGGTGTGTGGGGGAGCTCCCCCTCCGCACCCAGTGGAGAAGGCTCTCCCGACTCCAGGGGAAGGCCCCTCTAACCTGGGTATTGGAGGGGAGTTCCCCCCGCTCCACACCCAGGGGAGAGGGCACTCCTCCCCATCCAGGGGCATGGCCCATCTAACCTGGGTGTGTGTGGGGGGCAGATCCCCCCCTCTGCACCCAGTATAGAGGGCACTCCCCCCTCCAGGGGCTAGGCCCCTCTAACCTGGGTGTCCAGGGGAGCTCCCCAGCGCACCCAGCATAGAGAGCACTGCTCCCTCCAGGGATGCGGCCTCTCTAACCTGGGTGTCAGGAAGAGCCCTCCAGCATACCCAGGGTGAGGGGCACACCCACCTCCAGTGGAGAGGCCCCTCTAACCTGGGTGTCGGGGAGTTCCCCAGCGCACCCAGGGCACAGGGGCACTCCCCCCTCCAGGGGGGAGGCGCCTCTAACCTGAGTGTCCGGGGGAGCTCCCTTGTGCACCCACGGCAGAGGGGCACTCCCCACTCTAACCCTAACCTTAACCCTCCTGGGGGAGGCCCCTGGAAGCTGGGTGTCGGAGCTCCCGTTCCCACTCCGCACCTAGGGGAGAGGGCACTCCACCCTCAGGGGGGAGCCCCCTCCGACCTGGGTGTGAGGGGGGTGGGAGCTCCACCTCAGCACCCAGGAGAGAGGGCATTCCCTCCTGGGGGGAGGCCCCTCTAACCTCGGTTTGGGGGGGGAAGCTCCCCTCCACACCTTGGAAAGAGGGCTCTCCAGACTCAAGGGGGGAGGCCCGTCTAACCTGGGTGTGTGGGGGAGCTCCCCCCTCCGCACCCAGTGGAGAGGGCACTCCCCCCTCCAGATGCGAGGCCCCTCTAACCTGGGTGTGGGGGGTGAGCTCCCCTCCTCCACACCCAGGGGAGAGGGCACTCACCCCTGTGGGGGAGACCCCTCCAAGCTGGGTGTCCAGGTGGGGAGTAGCTCCCACCACCAACCCTGCACCTAGGGGAGAGGACACTCCCCCTTCCAGGAGGGAGGCCCCTCTGACCTGGGTGTCCTGGGAGTGGGAGCTCCACCTCCACACCCAATTAGAGGGCATTCCTGCCTCCGGAGGGAATGCCTCACTTGCCTGGGTGTGGGGGGGCGAGCTCCCCCTCTGCACCCACTGGAGAGGGCTGTCCCAACTCCAAGGGGAAGGCCCCTCTAACCTGGGTGTTGGGGGGGGTAGCTCACCCCCCTCTGCACCCAGGGGACAGGGCTCTCCCCCCTCCAGGGGTGAGGCCCCTCTAACCTTGGTGTCCGGGGGATCTCACCCCTCCACACCCAGGGGAGTGGACACTCCCCCCTCCAAGGGCAAGGGCCCTCTAACCTGAATGTGTGTGGTGGGGAGATCCCCTCTCTGTACCCAGGATAGATGTCACTCCCTCCTCCAGGGGTGAGGCACCTCCAACCTCGGTGTCGGGGAAGCACTCCAATACATCCAGTGCAGAGGGGCACTGCCTCCTCCAAGGGGGAGGCCCCTCTAACCTGAGTGTTGGGGGGAGCTCCCCAGTGCACCCAGGGCAGAGGGCCTCTCTAACATGGGTGTCAGGGTGAGCTCCCCAGCGTACCCAGGGCATTTCCAAACTCATGAGAGTAACATTACCTTGATATTAAAGAGGCAATAGCAAAATGGAAATTATAGAGTTCTCCATCCTGATCAAGTGAGACTTATTCCAGATACACAACATGGCTTAATATTTGGAAATCATTCAATGTAATATAATTCAATGTTTTATATATTTATATATATTTTAGTTTCAAATAGAAGAGAAAATCTTTTTTTTGTTTTCTAAATTTTTTTATTATTAGTTGTTCAAAACATTACAAAGCTCTTGTCATATCATATTTCATACATTTGATTCAAGCATCAACAAATTTCTACAAACCATGATTTCTACAAACATAACTGAATCAGGTGGACATATACAATTAAAATATATCAAGTTTTAAGATTTTTTTTGTAGGTGGACACAGTGCCTTTATTTTATTTATTTACTTATGTGATGCTAAGCATCAAACCCAGTGCCTCACACGTGCAGTTGAGCACTGTACCACTGAGCCACAACCTCAGCCCTTAAATAGATCAATTTTAGGCAAGGAAATAGAAGATGCCATCAAAAGCCTATCAACAAAGAAAAGCCCAAAAGCAGATAGATTCTCAGCTGAGTTCCACCAGACAATGCAAGAAGAACTAATACCAATATTCCTCAAAATATTCTATGAAATAGAAAAGGAGGGAACCCTTCTGAACTCATTCTATGAGGCTGTTATCACTCTGACACCAATTGCAGACAAAGACACATCAAGGAAAAAACTTAAGACCAATACCCCTGATGATCATAGACACAAAAATTCTCAATAAATTCCTGACAAATTGTATACAAAAAACACACTAAAATACAGTGCACCATGACCACGTGTGGTTCATCCCAGGGATGAAAGTTTGGTTCAACATATGGAAATAAATAAATCTAATACATCACATCAATAGACTTAAAGACAAGAATCATAAAATTTTCTCTATAGATGCTGAAAAATATAGAATCATTTCATGTTCAAAACAATAGAAAAACTAGGAGTACTAGGATCATACTTCAACATTGTAAAAGCTGTCTACACTAAGCCCAATGCCAGCATCACTATTAATGGAGAAAAATTGGAAGCATTCCTCTAAAAACTGGAACTAGTCAGGGTTGCCCTCTTTCACAACTTTTATTCAACATAATCATTGAAATTGTAGCCAGAGAAATCAGGTAAGCAAAAGAAATTAAATGGACACACAAGGAAAAGAAGAATTCAAACTATCACTATTTGCTGATGACAGTTATAATACCCAAAAAATTCCACCAGAAAACTTCTAGAACTAATAAATGAATTCAGCAAAGTATCAGGATACAAAATCAACACCCCAAAATCAAATGCATTCCTATATATCATCGATGAATCCACTGAAAAAGAAATTATGTAAACGATTCCATTCACAATAGCCTCAAAAATTAAATATCTGGAAAAAATCGAATAAAAAGGTAAAAAAAAAAGCTCTACAATAAAAAGTACAGAACCTAAATAAAGATATTGAAGAAAACCTCTGAAGATGGAAAGATGCTCCTCAATAGGCAGAATTAATAGTTTAAAAGGCCATACTACCAAAAACATCATACAGAAATAATGCAATTTCTATTAAAATCCTTATGACAGTCTTCATTATAATAGAAAAGGCAATTATGATATATTTTTTGGTAAAATAAGAGACCCAGAATAGTAAAAGCAATCTTTAGTGAGAAAACTGAAACAGGAGGCATCATAATACCAGACCTTAAACTATACTACAGAGCTATAGTAACAAAAATGGCATGGTGTTGGCACCAAAATAGACATGTAGATCAATGGTATAAAATAGAGGACACAGAGACAAACCCACAAAGTTTAAATATGATTATCTCATACTAGACAAAACATTCACTGGAAAAAAAAAGATAGCCTATTCTTTCAACAGATGGTGCTGGCAAAACTGGAAATCCACATGTAGCCAAATGAAATTAAACCTACATCTCTCACCCTGAACAAAAATCAAATCAAAGAGGATCAAAGTTTTAGGCACTAGAACAGAGACCCTGAACCTAATAGAAAAAAAAAAAAAGCACAAATCTTCACCACTTCAGCCTAGGATCTGACTTCCTTAACAAGACTCATAAAGTGCAAGAAGTAAAATCAAGAATAAATAAATGGGATGGGTTCCAATTAAAAAGCTTCTTCTCAGCAAAGGAACCAGTAAAGTGAGGAGAGCACTTGCAGACTGGGAGAAAATCTTTACCACATGCACCTCTGATGAAACCCTCATCTCTAAGATATATTAAGAACTCAATAAACTTAGAACTATAAAAACAAATAAACCAAAGAATAAATGGGCTAAGGAACTGAACAGATAATTTGTAGACAAAGAAATACAATTGATCAACAAATACATGAAAAGTGTTCCAACACCTCTAGCAATTAGAGAAATACAAATGAAAACTACTCTAAGATTTCCTCTCACTCCTGTCAGAATTGCAATCATCAAGAATACAGGCAACAATTAATGTTTGTGAGAATGTGGTGAAAAAACCACACTCATACATTGCTGGTGAAACTGAAAATTGGTGCAACCACTATGTAAAGCAGTATGGAGAGTCCTCGGAAAACTGGGAATGGAACCAGCATTTGACCCAGCCATCCCACTCCTTAGTTTATATCCAAAGAACTTAAAATCAGCATACTATAGTTCCTGAATAGATGAATGGATAAATAAAAGGTAATATATATATATATATATATATATGTGTGTGTGTGTGTGTGTGTGTGTTTCAATGAAATATTACTTAGCTTTAAAGAAGAATGAGATTATGGCATTTAGTAGTAATGACTGGAGTTGGAGAATATCATGCTAATTGAAATAAGACAAACTCACGTAACAAAAGGCTGAATGTTTTCTCTAATATGTGGATGTTATTTCACAATAAGTTGGTGGCACTAGGGAAGAATTGTATTACCTTAGATTAGATAGAGGGAAGTGGTTGGAGGGGAGGGGAGGGCATGTGAGGCTAGGAAAGATAGTAGAATGAAACAGACATTATTACTGTAGGTATATACGTGATTACATGACCAATATAACTCTGAAACATGTACACTCAGAAAAATGAGAAATTATATCACATCTCTGTATGACATAGCAAAGTACATAACTGCATTCTAATGTCATATATAATTAAAATAAATAAAAAACTTATTAAAATTGAAATAGATAAATATAAGTCAAATAGTAAAAAAAACTCAACTGAAAAATGATAATACATCGAAAATCACATGAATGGACTCATAAGAGTTTACAGTAACAAAAGACAGAATAGCTTGAATGATAAAATGTATATAAATAGCAAATTATAATTCACAGAATGGAAAAAAATTAGTATAAACTGATATGTAAACTGCTCTAGGAGAGTTCTTCCTTACAGAATTCACATTAATGAATGAAATAGGCAATTCATTAAAAAATCACCATTATAATACTGTAATAATTGTTGCAGGAAATGACCACAATGGGTGCTGAAAATAATGGACAAAAGATTAAGGAAAATCAATATATTTGCATGGACTAAAATGAACATCAACCAAGACAATTATTAATTAAAAAAGAAAATTATTAACTTTAAAGTGGAGAATTAGAGCAATCACCAATAAACCAGGCATGGTGGTGCACACTTATAACTTGAGAGTTTGAAGCAGGAGGATCACAAGTATGAGACCAGCTTCAGTAAATTAGTGAGAATCTCAGCAAGTAAGCAAGACCCAGCCTCAAATAATAAACAGGACTGAGGATGTAGCTCAGTGGTAAAGTGCTCCTGATTTCAATATCAGTAACCAAAAAAAAAAAAAAAGAAATCACCAGTATATGACTTATCAACATTATATACCTCTGATATAATTCATTGAGAAGGGCACCATAGTCACTATTATGTTATTCTCAGCAGAAACAAATATACAGCATATATCCACAGCCTATATTCCTAACCAATACCCTAAAATTGCTCTATCTGCAACTAACTATAGCTTTAGAAAACAGGAAGGAGAGTGTCATTATAATGCAAAATACTTGTATGAAGATGTGAATTTGGTGTTAACATACCTTATATACATAGATATGATAAATGGTGGTATAAAGGTGAATTAAGAATTGTATGCAAAAAAAAATAAGAGAAAATAGGAAGGGTTTCAAAGTTGATAAAAGAATGGACCAGCAGTGTGACAAAAGAACAAAAGGAGCAAAATGATATGAATGTAAAAAAGTAAATAGTTCAGGTAAAAGAGTATTAAAGTATGCACTTTAATAAGCACTCTAATTGATTCTCATACAGGTATATTGGAGGGCTCACTCCTGACCAACCATGACAGAGCAATCTCCAGTGATGTCTGTATTCTAGGAAACAGGAGAAAGATCAATAACAGGGAAATTACAAAAAGTTCACCGGAGAAGAAAAGGTAAGTAAAACCTTTGTGAAGGGCATCAGTCCTCCCTAAGCATTTTTAAATTTAAAATAAATTATTCTTATTTTTAACTCTTGTTAACTCTGATAAAACCGCTTGGTTGGCATGCATCAAGCCTCTGGGTTTGATCACAGGAATGGGGTAGTCACTTAAATTATTTTTATTGCTAATCTCTTAATAGCAAAACTTCTCCAGGTAAGTGCCTCTGTGTTTCATACATAGAATAATTATTAGGAGATGAATTAAAGTTAATGGACCAAGTTCTCAAACAATATTTCACCATTTCCTTACTGAGAAAAAAAAATCCCTGAAAGCTTTTGAGATATTGATTGAAATATGGGGAAAATATAAACTTTGCACACATTTTCTAGACACTTAAAATCATTAAATAGATTTAAGTTTTATTTTTTTTCTGAAAGAAGTGATAATAATTTGTTACATTTGTTTTGCATAAACATACCTTTATATAATTTTATATGATATTTATGCATTATTCCACTTTGAATTTTTCTGTCAAAAGAGCTAAAATATAAAGCATAGTCCAATGTAATTTATTTAGAAAAAATAAACTTTCTTTCTTTTTGAGAGGGAGATATAAGTGAAGTTTTGGAAAATGAAATAAAACTGTAGATTTGCAGACTAACAAACTGATTTTTAACTATGATTTCTCAGGATTATAACATAGAATATTTATTTTTATGGTTTCTTGATACTGACTATACTGGTTTTATTTTTTTCTTATGAAAATTTTAGGAGAATCCTTTATGGACTCTGTATGCAGAAAAGTTTCTGAAGATTTGAAGTGGTAAATGTTTTCTACTTTATTTTGTTGTAAAACAAAGATATGTAAATTTTTTGAAATTGCTGAAACTCAAGTATGTTATCCTTAAAAGAATATGAAATCATTTGTAGGAGTTTATCCTGTTTTATGCAGTCACAGTTACTAATAAATAAAACTAACATAGTTTTCTTGTTTTAGATATTTTAAATTATTTTTGTAAATCTAGAAGATGTTTAAATGATATTAAGTTTTTTTACTGTTTGTTTTGCTAGTAATAATTTATATGTATATTATATTTGTAGAAAGAGGCTTGGTTTAAGGGATAATAAAGTCAACAGAGTAGTGTAAAATAACTGTTTTATTAAATGTATTTAAAGTGTATTTAAAGATTGAAATGCTTGATGATGCTTTCTCTAGTAACAAAAAATTGAGGCAAGAATTAAACAATGCAGTTTTAATTTATCTTTTTGGATATTCTCAGCAATTGGAAGCATGTGGTGAGGAGCCAGAAGACAGAGAAGATTTGAACCAAGCTGTTACTTCTGTCATGAATCTTCAACGTAGAATGGACATAATGTAAAAACTGTATTCATCTAGACTCCAATCTTCTTAATTCCAAACTGATGAAACAATGAATATTTCTTCATGCTTCATTGTATTTGGTGCTTGGTTTTCTCAAAAAATATAAATTATAATGAAAGTTGCAATAGGTAACACAGGGCCCAGACGGATGGGCAGGAACATGGGTTGGAAGGGCCGTGCCCCTCCACAGTGTCCTCTGTGGCCTGGCCCAGCTCAGATTCTGTACAGCACCAGACTGAAGGGCCTAGCCTGGCCACAACCTCTCTGAAGCTCTCTGTAACAGCTGTTCTCTGATCTTGATAGATGGCTGGGGACATTGACAGCCTGTCTGAAACTCCCATAATCACACCCGACTCCATCTTCCAGAGCAAACCAAGAAAAGGAGCACCCTGACCAGGGAGAGAAGCCCCCACTCTCTTCCTGGAACTGTCACCCTGGAACATACAGCCACAGGGCCCATGCCCATTGTTCACAGTGCCAGCAAGCTCGCCTCCACAGCAGAGTTGACGAGATAACCCACAAATGAACAACGGCCCATCCACGGCAGCACATGGGTAGGCCCCACAGAGAAGGAAGGACAGCTTGGCTCCTGGGGCCCTCCAGCCACCAGCCCAGGTCCATCCGCCCCAGGGGCTTCAGGGCAACAGGGCCTGGGAGCATCCTAGAAAGTGAAGCACTCTCTGGAAGGGCCCAGGAGGGCTGTGCACCTCTGGTCCTTCCTGGGCCATGCCCAGTTCTGGAAGCAGCTCTCAGGTGGTCAGCAGAGTCCCACTTCCCAGCCACAGGCAGCGCTCCCCGAGTCGAGGGAGGGAGCATCTTCCCAGTGGCCTCCCTCCAGCGTCCTGCAGCAACACGGTGGGCTTTGGTGTGCACATGCTTCTGTCACACCGGGGTCTACCTCTGTGCAGGAACACGTTCCATCCATGCTCCAACATGTCATGGCACTGGGGCCTCTCCACAGAGGTCACCAACATCCGTGCACATAGTGGGGCCTCCACTACAGGCGGAGGTGAACAGATGGCCATGCCCCACCCCACAATACACTTTACTGCCCCAGGAGTCCCTCCCTGACTCTTGACATGGGAGCAGAGACAGCAGCATCCTGGGTGAGAGGCCCCTCACAGCTTGGGGAGATCCTTCCCGCCACACTGAACAGACACTGGGGCCCTCACCTGCCCATCAGACGGCCCCAATGCAGGCAGCTGCCCTGGCTGCAGGGACGCCTGTCAGAGTACCCTCCACTTGCTCCTCCTCTGTCTCCCGCCCACCCCTTCTCAAGCGTGCACTCCTTGAAGGCCTCCTGCGCCATCTTAATGCTTTGGCCTCACCCACATTCTCCATCCCAGGCTGTGACCCACGGGGCCGGGAAAAGCCCACTCTCTGCTGCTCTGGGTCTGAGCAGGCCCCACAGTGCAAGTGTGAGAGAAGCCTAAGAGCACAAAGCAGTGGAGGATACAGCAGACACAGCACACAGGGAACCTGAGATTGTCTTCAGACACACAGCAGCCAGTGTCTGAGGACACACATGGTCCTTACCCCTGACGGTCATTGTGGCCGTGGTCCTCTCCTGCCCACACACACACGAGTACTCCCCTCCGTCCTCCTCAACCAGGCCCTCGATCTGCAGCTCACACCCAGCCCCCTCCTGCCTCAGGCTCAGTCTGTCCCCGTCTGTGAGGGACTCTGTCCCCTTCCTCCACTCCACGGGGGCCGCCTTGCTCAGTTCGCAACACAGCATGGCCGTGGCCCCTTCCATGGCCTCCCTACTCCTCAGTCTTCCTACGAAGTGGGCGGGCAGAGCTGGGGAGGGTCAGAAGACACAGGGCCTCAGGTTCACTGTGATGTTGGGAGACAGCACGTGACCAGACAAAGGACAAGACGAGCCAGCAGGGTGATGGGGAGGCCACAGTGACATCAGGGACACTGGCCATGACCACTGGAGTCTCCTGGTTCATGACAGCCCAGGAAGCAGGAAGGACCCTGTGGTCCCCAAGAGGAGGGTGGCACAGACGGGAGGGAAAGGGACAAGCTGATGGAGAGTGGTGTCCATACTTGGTACCAAGACACGCCTGCACAGCCACAGTGGTCCTTACCCCTGACGGTCAGAGTGGCCGAGGTCCTCTCCTGCCCACACACACATGAATACTCCCCAGCATCCTCTTCTGCCAGGCCCTGGATCTGCAGCTCACACACAGCCCCCTCCTGCTTCAGGCTCATTCTGTCCCCATCTGTGAGGGGCTCTATCCCCTTCCTCCACTCCACAAGGTCCCCCTTGCTCAGCTCGCAGCGCAGCATGGCTGTGGCCCCTTCCGTGGCCTCCTTATTTCTCAGTTTTCCTATGAACTGGGCAGACAGGGCTGAGGGGACCAAAGACACAGAGAACATCACTTTGTTCTGCAGTGGCAAGCAGCCAGTCCAGCTATGAGGGCAAGCAGGCAGGCAGAGGTGCTCACCTTTCACAGAGAGTGTTGCTGAGGTCGTCTGGTCCCCGAAGGAGCAGGAATACTTGCCCCCGTCCTGGGGCTGCAGTTCCCGGATGACCAGCTCCAGCACAGCACCCTCCTGGCGCAGGCTGTACTTGCTGCTGGACCTCAGGACATCTTCCCCATGGCGCCACTCCACAGGCGCCGCCACCGAGGAGAGCACACAGCGCAGCGTGGCGGCACCACCCTCCGACAGCTCCAAGTCCCTCAGTGCCTCCCGGAACCTAACTGCCCGAGCTGCAGAGAGACATGCTCTGCTCACCTCCCTGAGCAGGAACCCCCAGCCACGAGGTTCTCAGCCAGGGTGGGGGTGGTCCCAGCCCTGCTGCCGCACTCCTGAAGGGTCACAGGAGGCAGGCCAGCAGGGCAGGCACACGGCAGACCTGCGGGAGACCAGCACACCCCAAGAAATGGGTGCCGGAGCCTGACCCAGGACCTCCAAACACAGTGTGGGAGGCAGATAATTAGAAGTGGACCCTAATTCCAGACACACATAGAACATGCAGACGGGTGGCTTCAGAAGACACCAGCCCTGCAACCTGCAACCTCAAGACCCTAAGCCTCCAGGCTGGGAGGTGAGGTCCTGGTTCCCATCCGCCCAGGTTGGGGCAGCCCAAGCAATCTGAGGCCAGCCAAGGGGCCAGAAAGCCAGGGAGCCAGGAGCAAGGCAGGTCAGCAGCAGGAGGGCAGCCATGCAGTTCAGGCCACCCACCGACATGGACACCCATGCACCCCAGTCCTTGCCTGCCAGGTAGACTGGGAGCCACAGGCACTGAGCTCACCTTGGACCCTAACAATGGAGCTGCTCCAGGCCCCGCCAGTCTCACACTTATATCACCCACCATCCTGCGGGGTGGCACCTGTGATGACCAGCTGGGCACAGCAGCCCTCGTAGCTCAGCTGGCACCTGGCAGATGGCCGCAGCATCTTCCCATCCTTGGTCCAGTGCACGGGGGTGTCAGGAGCAGTGGTCTCACACGTGAGGGTCAAGTCCTCGCCTTCTATGACTGTGGCATCTGTGAGCTCCCGGGAAAAGATGCTCGGCTTCTCTGGAGGAAGAGAAAGGAGCCAAGGGTCCCTGGGGCTGTGGTGTTACTGCAAGAGAGGCCCCTGCTGCAGATGGTCATCATCTTGTCCATGTCTGCCGCTGCCTCGGGCTGCAGCCACAGATGGGAACGCTGAGGGGACAGGGTGGGCTCTGCGTGGCTCTCGCCCTGGCAGGGAGCAGGCCACCTTGAGACATGCTGACCAGGATTCTGAGCATTACTGAGGGGCGTTCATCCCAAATAGCACCAGTGCACACACCTGCCTTCCTAGGATCCCCATGCTGAGGACATCTAGTCTCACGTCACCATGAGTCTGCACCCAAGCTCAGACATGACTCAGCTGCCACCTGAGCTGTTCCCCACCCTCCTCAAAGCTGTACCCTGAGCAGCATGAACAGTATGACATCCCCACTCCAAATGGCCCTGGCATTGAGGTACAAAACCTACCAGTGACCCGCAGGGTGGCCGAGGTCCTCTGGTCACCCGCCTCAAAGTAGATAGTACCCGAGTCCTTGAGTGCCAGCTGCCGCAGCGTGAGCACATGGTACCCCCAGGCTGGACCATGATTTCATTGAATTCATTGGCATGCAATGGTGTCTTGTCCAGGAACCAGCGCACAGGCCTGTGGTCAGCAGGGGCAACACCGCAGCAGAATGTGGCTGAGGAGCCCTTGTGCACTTCCATGTCCTGCAGTTCCTCCGTGATGAGCACCCTCTGCCCTGCAGGGCACAGACAGCCATCAGGGCCTGCTGCCCAGGGAAGTCTGGCTCTCTCCAGACCCAAGGAGGTCTCCCAGCAACAAGCAAGTGACTGGTTAGCCAGTCAGGGTTGACAACAGGATGCACGTGGGAGCTGAACAGTGCAGAACAGTCTGTCTCAGGGTGACTTCTGAGTCCCAGTCCCATCTCCCAGCTCAGGTCTGCAAGGCTCTGGACACCATTCTGCCATCCCCAGAAGACAGACCCAGAAAGAACTTCTAGCAAACTTGGCCCTGGATGCCAGCCCAGGATGCCAGGGCCGGGTGAAGGATGGTCAGGAGGGCTGGGACGCACTTATCCTGATGCTGGTGGTACATCCTGCAACCCCAGGCCACCACAGACCCTTTTAGTTCCAATTTACCTGTCTGCAAAGCAAGAAAAATGGTGGCTCTCACCCAGTAAACCAGACGCAAACAAGCCCTCACAACCACTGTGAAAGGCCATGATCCAGGAGGAACGCGCCTTGAGACCCTGGCAAAACCAGAGCTGGAAGTTTCCCCAGGGAAGGCTCCACCTGCCCATCTCATGGCAGGTGGAGCACATTCTCAACACCTCCCAGTCCTACACCTCACACCCAGCAGCTCAGGAGCAGAAGTCGCTCTGTTCTTTCAGACCACCGCACTGCAGACCAGACCTCTGACAGAACACCTGCGCAGCAGTGGCCTCCACCTATGCAGAAGCCAGCACCTGCATGAGGTCTCCAAGGCCACCAACTCTGGACCTGACTATCTCCCTTCTGAGCCCTAAAGCCTTCCCCTGGCCTTAGCTTCCCTGGCACACACTTAGTTTACCATAGCCCTGCAACAATCCACTCTTCCGAGTGACATCATTATTCTTTGGAGAATCTCCCTCCACCTGTTTAGACATCTGTCACAGGCACACTAACAGCTCCACCCTGGGAACACCTGGGCTCCCTGCTGTCAGCATCTGGGTCAGGTTGCCCCTCTGGTGGGCGGGGAGAGGGAAAAAGGTGTGCAGGCCCAGAGCAGAGTGCGCCTGAGCCCAGAAGGAACGTGCAGCAGGCAAGGATAGCTCCAGGGAAAGAAGCCATCGACTCACCCACAGAAAGGCACAGGGAGCACCCTAGAGGCCCCCAGCTCATCCCCTCTACCTCAGAGATGGAGAGGTTGGGCAGGCCAAGCACAGCCTCTAGGGTCAGTTTCAATAAGGCCCACCTGAACCCCCGAGGTGCTGAAAGCCAGGGCACACGTGAGCACTGTGGCTGCACCAGCCACTCACCTTTCACCAGGAGCCGGGCATGGGACTGGGCCTGCCCAATATCACAGGTGTAGGTGTCACTGTCCATCTTCTCCAGGGTGTGGATGGTGAGCCACAGGGCCAAGCCCTCCTGGCTCAACATGTGCTTCCCGGAGGCCCGTAGCTCCTTGAGGCCCTTGCGCCACGTCGCGGTGGATGCTGGGAGCTCCGTCTTGCACTTGAACACAGCTGTGCCCTTCTCCTCCACCTGCAGGTCAACCAGCCCCTCTGTAAACCTGTTGGCCTTTTCTGGGAGAGAAGACAGAAGAGGTTAGTGTAAAGCTTGCATACATCCCAGGCCAGCCTTGTCCCTCCTGCCGGCCATGGAAGCAGAGTCCTGAGAGAGACCTCCCCTGCTCTGAGGCAGGGGTCCTGGGCATGCCAAGGGAGAGCTGCTGTGGGGCCGTGTGGGCACTCACCATCCACATGGAGTCTGGCTGTGCTCTTGGAAGCGTCCATCTCACACGTGTATGTGCCAGAGTCCTTGAGAGAGGCTCCATGGAGGACCAGCACAGCCTGCATGCCTTCGCGGAGCAGCTTGTACTTCTGACTCTCGCGGATGGCCTTCCCATCCTTCAGCCAGTGCACAGGGGTGCCTGCCCTCGACAGTTCACAAGTGAGCACCACGTCGTCCCCCAACGTGGCCTGCTGGTCTTCTAGGGGCTTCTTGATGTCCACTGGCCTCTCTGAAGGGAACAAAAGTGTCTACCCAGGAATCACAGACATGCTCAGCCAGGGGCAGGGGCAGGGGTGGGCATTGGGAGCGCACATTTCAAGACCAACACCACAGAGCCTGGACTCCAGGCCCCAGGAGCCTCCAACACTGACTTGCCAGGAGCCCTGGCCACCAGGGGAAAGCACCCAGCATAGCAGTGCTCAGGCCACTCCTGAGACCCAACACTGAGCCTGCAGTGTGCACCAGGCATGTACATCAAGAGCACAGGTCCAGACCGCTGGGAACCTTCCAGCCAAGCATAGACCCTGTGGCCCCGGCTCAAGAGTCACGGGATGGTAGGGTGAGCCATGTGCATTAGGAACCCCAGCCAGGAGAGCAGTCAGATTAAGACCCAAACCCTGGGCCTGGCCCAGGGACACTAGCTCAGAGTGACCCCCTCAGAGGGCCAGAATCTCTCCCAGGTCCAGCAGGTGCCTCTATGCCCCCACATCCTTTAAAGGAAAGCTCACTGAGGGCTGGGGTCAGTACCTCAACTACTCCTGACCACCTGGAGAGGGTCTCAGGCTCAGCAGCCTGGGGGCCTCTGGTGACAAGTCCCCAGCTGGGTTCATCACACTCACCTTTTACGACAAGTGAGGCCTTAGAGGTGAGACCCCGCACAGAGAAGACCACTTCCCCAGCATCACTGAGCGCAGCTTCTTGGATGGTCAGGGTGTATTTGCGGCCCTGGCGTGCTGCCCGGAAGTGACCAGAGCTGCCCACTGTCTTCCCACCAACAGTCCACATGGCCAGGTCGCCTGCGCTCTCATGGGACAGGACGCACTCGAAGCTGCAGCTGTCCCCCTCCAGCACCTCCACCGTCTTCAGCCTTTTGGTGATGCCCACGTGCAGGTCTGCAAGCCACAGAGACTCCTCAGGCCAGAGCCAGACACCGGCAGCACTGCCCATGCAAGACCCCAGGCAGGGCTGGCCCCAGCAGGTGGGCTGGCCCCCTGCCCCCAGGCCCAGGACCTATGCAGGGCACGATCACCAAATCATGATGCACCCTTGGCCTGGGGCTGGCCATGTCCTGGTGCCTGTGTAGCCAGTGGCTATGAGCTCCAAAGAAGGGGAAGCAAGGACCACCCACATTTCCCACCACTCACAAACCCCAAGGGAAAAAGGACAGGAGCCCCAGGAGAAGAGCCTTCAGACAGCATGAGCCCCACTCTGTGACAAACACTCCACCCCCCTCTCCTTTCCTGTCTCATCAGAAACCACCAAGGCCAACCTGGGCCAGCAGCCTCAAGGTCAGTAACTAGTGGGCCTGCCAACCACACACCCTGGAAACAGAATATGTTAGGGACTGAGCTCAGGATGACCAGACGCTGAACCTGGATAGGGGTGCTGGCCCTGCAGTTGGAACCCAACCCTGGCTGAAAAGGATGCACTCAAAAGACCCAAGAGTTCAGGGTCCAGGGTTGGGTCTGGCTCCTTAAGAAGGGAAGTGAATGTCATCTGTGTGAAGCTGCCCTCACTGCATGACCAGGCTTTGCCCTTGGACAGGGAGCCCTTCCTAGGCAGGCCCTGCCTGGACCCTGAATTCTTGGTTTCTGCTCAGAAATCTGCTCCTGCAGCACAAAGCAATGTCTCTGCCGACCTCAGCCCCCAGACATATCCAGAGAGTCTCCCATCCCCCTGCCTGTCCACTCTGGGACCTCACAGGACCTCCGCAAGCACCAGCCACTGTGGGAGCTCCTGACTTCTCCTGCCTCTGCAAAGCAGCCCCAGGGTCTTGGAGAGCAGCATGGGCCTCTTGGGATGCAGGAAGACCACCATGTGCTGACCCTTCCCACACCCCACCTCGGCCAGCCCTTGGCCACGCACCATGCACGCTGACCCGGGCCTGGGTCTCCTCACTGCCCACATGGCAGGTGTACAGGCCAGCATCCTCATGGCTCAGGTCATGCACCACGTGGCCCCGTGTGCCCGCCGTGTGCAGGAAGTCGTACTTGTTGCTGGGACCAAGTTCCACGCCATCTTTGCGCCAAACCACACAGGCCTCGGGGTCTGACACTTCGCACTGCAGGGCTAGAGTGCCACACTCCTCCACGGACACATCGTCCAGTGCTTTCAGGAACACCACTGGCTTGGCTGCAGGGAAGATGGGGCTGGTGAGGGAAGCCTGATAGCTGTCCATGAACGGAGGGGACCCGTAGACCCCACAAGCACAGCTCACCTCGGACAACCAGGCAGGCAGTAGTGGACACCTTGGGGGAGTTGGCGAGCACGGTGCCTGCATCAGCCCGCCGGACGCTCTTCAGCACCAGTGTGTGGCGGTGGCCCTCATGGCTGATCTCGTGGAAGCTGTCGTTGTACAGGGGTGTGCGGTTGAGCCACCACTCCACCTCCTCATCCTTGTGGGATAGCTCGCACGAGAAGCACACCCGCTCCTCCTTGGTGGCCTCAGCATCCTGCAGCGGCTACGTCACTACCACGTCCAGAGCTAGAAGGCACACACGGGGCCTTAGTGCTGCCCATGGCCATAGCTCACCCCAGGGCCTCCCATGGCCTGCCCACCTCATGTCCTACCTTCCTCAGTGACCTCAGCACTGCTCTGAGCATTGCCTGCCTGGCACCGGTAGGTGCCAGCATCAGCAGGGGTGAGCAGGAGAATGCGCAGCTCTGCCATCTGGCCCTCCAGTGTCATCTTGTATTTGTCCATTGGGGCCAGCGGTGTGTCCTCCTTATACCATTGCATGGCCTTAGGGGCCGGCCTGAAGTCACAGGACAGGACCACCGACTGCAGCTCACACCGGGCCTTGGGCTCCAGTGGCCGGCTTAGCACCACCGGTATGTCTATAGCAGGAATAAGGCAGGGCTGTGGGGCCACAGGACTGGGTGCCCTGGGTCTGAGCTATATTCTTCTATAGTCTTCTACCCACACCACTGAGTCCACGTTCTGCCCTGTACATCATGACCTGCCCCTCCTCTCCTGCCCCACTCTCCTCCATATGCCCCTCCCTGTCCCCAAGATACCCCGTACCCCACACACCTACCCTTGTATGCCCTGGCCCCACACATCCTACCCTGCCCTGCCCCAGCGCTTGCACCCTGCTCTGCAGGCCTCTGACCACTGGTTCCCAACCCTGCACCAGCTTCAGCCGAAATCTCCCATGCCTGATCCTTCCCCCAACAAACCACTGAGCTGTGTCCACCCACCACCCCGGGCCCAGGTACCACAAGCACCATGGTGTGCCCAGCTTTACTTGTATTATCTCATTTAATCTTTACAACAGTGTTTTTAGATTGGTCAAATTATACCCTGGTATTATAGTTAAGGGAATTAATGTTCAATGGGAGGAAATATTTTTTTTATTCACCAACATCATAAAAATAAATAAAATCTTAATACAGAAAGTTTGACTCCAAAACTATTTTTAAGCTTGCAAAATCCAGTAAGACACTTTATTTCTTTTCTTTGTTCCAACAAAAAGATTTCTTCATGACCTTCTCTGTGCCATGCACCATGAACATAAAAGTAACTGACTGCTCTGATAGCGTTCATTGTAAAGAGAAGGATAAAAAGAAGTCAGGGTTGAAGGACATTCCAAAACTAACAGAAGAGGCAGAAAAACATATTCAGTTACACATTGACTATGGAAATAAGGTAATTCCTTTCTTCAGAATTTTTCTTACCGAACAAATCTGTAAGTTTATCAACAGAAGAAAAAACCATGCTGGCTTTGATGTCTTCCAACTTTGTACCTTAGGAATCTGCCACATTTTTCCTACTGTGAAATTTTTGGTTTGGAGTGGTACACTATCATCGGGTCACCTGCTAGGTCTCTGGCCTCACATACATTCTATTGAAAGTCAACATTTTAACTCTAGAGTTGCTGTTTGTAGTAAGGAGATTAATTGCTCTTGGTTGCAGCCTATATGGAAATCTACACAGTCAGCAGCAGTGTTCTGGTTATGGGAAAAGGACTCAGTTGATGCAGGGCTGTGATTCATTGCTACTAAACAATTTCAGTAAAGTTCAAGGTCTTTAGGTCTAAGTGTAACCCATGTAACTTACCCCTTACCTGTCAGCTTCTCTGACAATATAAATAAAATTTTAGAATTACAGCAAATACAGAACTCTGCACAGAATCACCTGAGGCTGAATTACTTATTATAACAGGCAACAGAACTCAACCTACAAGGTTAAAGCTTACTTTCCTTCTGTAATTTTGAAAGGGTAAAGTTTCTAAGCTGGAAAGCTTGAATGTAAAAGATTAGGTATTATTAAATTCCTCTGTTACACCCAGATTCCTGAGATAGTTAAGACAATACCCTACTGGCCATTTAGCCTAGGGCCCTGTGCAGTTTGTCACAGGGCCCAAACCAATCAGTTTGAATGTGTAACCTGCTTAGGAATGACCAATCACCCCCGCCCGACCTGTTCCCACCAATGATTGTGCCAATCACATCTCAGAGTTGTTGTTCAATTTCCCCGCGCCTCATGATGATTTGTTCTGATGTATGCAAAGCTTCCCGCCCTCCCCAAAAAGTGTACTTAAGCTCTGTTTGAACCTCTGCTCAGGGCTCTGGGCTTCTCTCCCTTCTTGAGTGACCACAGAGTCCCAGCGCGCTGGAATGGATCCCCAATAAATCCCCTTTTGCCAATTGCATGGAGTCAGTCTCTTGGGTGGTCTCTCCCTCCAATGTTTCGCTGTACCCTTACAATTTCACACAAATTTTGATAGAAACACCTTTGCAGCCGAATGGTGCCTAACACATTTATTATTATTATTATTATTATTATTATATGAATACAATGAATGTAGGTAAAGAAACTAAGAGTAACTGATTCTGTAAAGGTACGGCGAAACGTGGGAGGGAGAGACCACCCAAGAGACTGACTCCATGCAATTGGCAAAAGGGGATTTATTGGGGATCCATTTCAGCGCGCTGGGACTCTGTGCTCACTCAAGAAGGGAGAGCAGCCCAGAGCAAAGGTCAAGCAGAGCTTAAGTACACTTTTTGGAGAGGGCGGTGGGCTTTGCATACATCATCATGAGGCGCGGGGGAAATTGAACAACAACTCTGAGACATGATTGGCACAATCATTGGTGGGAACAGGTCGGGCGGGGGTGATTGGTCATTCATAAGCGGGTTACACATTCAAACTGATTGGTCCAGGCCCTGTGACAAACTGCACAGGGCCCTAGGCTAAATGGCCAGTAGGACGTTGTTTTAACTATCTCAGAAATCTGGGTGTAACAGAGGAACTTAATAATACCTAATCTTTTACATTCAAGCTTTCTAGCTTAGGAACTTTACCCTTTCAATTCCAGTTAGTGTTATCTGCTAAAATGTTTGATATGATATGAAAGTACTTAGATTTTAAGATAATGTCAAACTAATTATAAAAGCAAAGTTATTATGGGAAGTTACAACTGATTTCAACTATTCTAAATGTTCTTCTTGAGTTTTCTTTACAGTCAGTTAAAAGCCATATGGGAAATTATGTCTATTGATTTCTAGTAATTTCATAACCTTTGCCTAATTTTGAGCCCAAATTTATATACCATACTTTGGTTTTTGGAAATTTAGTTACTGCTGAAAATTAATTAATCTTTAGAGAGCAAGACTTGTCACCATTCAAAAATTTCCAATAAACTCTGAAAGCAATTCCAAAAGAAGGGCCTTGCAACATGACTACAAAGTATGGGGCACCCGAGGCAGATTCCCAGAGCCGCCCTATTCCCCCCCAACAGGGTCCATATACAACTCAATCAATCCAGCATCACAGCAATTATATACAGCTTAACTCAAATCATCATCTCAATGGTTCGCTGGCCTCACCTTTCAACCATTCTCTCTGGAAATATGTCAGGCATCATTCTGACTTTGGCTGTGGCTCTCAACAGGTTCCAAAAAATTTGTGCTGTTTTAAGTCACTATCTTTGTGCTAATTTGTTACATGGGGGTTGAAAACTGACAGTTACTGGCATTCTTCTTTAAACACGGGGAAAATTGAATCCAATGGGGGGAATTCCTCTACGTTAGGTCCTCAGGCCAGAAAGATCCCACCTGGATTATCTCTGCCCTCTGGGAGCTTCACTGTGTCTTCTTGCTTCTGCATGGAAGGGAGCTTGTGTTAGTAACCACGTGGCTTGTCCAGTCCCCTCCTGCCAGAGATCTGGATAGTTATGAGCATCTTCCCCTGTCCTGAGGTCTGTTCTTGTCAGTTCCCACAGGCAGCTCTCCTGCTGATGAGACAGCCCAGTTCCTAGTGGGCCCCTTGGATGCCTCATGAGACAGAAAATGTGCTCACATCTTGCTGAGCTAATTCCTTTTCCATTTTCAGCTTCTTCTGGGGTGGCTGAAGGATAATTCCAAGAAGCTCC
This sequence comes from Urocitellus parryii, assembly GCF_045843805.1. Classification (NCBI taxonomy): domain Eukaryota; kingdom Metazoa; phylum Chordata; class Mammalia; order Rodentia; family Sciuridae; genus Urocitellus; species Urocitellus parryii. Next base: position 192,970 of record NW_027554244.1, read on the forward strand.
CTGGTGGCTGTCTGTCCTTTTAGGGTCCATATTTATAGCAGTCTTTCAAAGCAATCTAGGCTTTTAAAATTATTATTACTCTCCTCAAAATTCCAGTAGCTTTAGTTTACCAGCAGATTCCAAAACACTTTTCACATATTTGAGGTTTTGTTATGGTAGCATGGCTGGTATCAGAACTTATATCAGTGTTCTGTTGCTTCCATACCTATGATAACAAACTTAGAAACTAAAAAAGGACCCACTCCTTACCTCCCAGTTTCTATGCACCAGACGTCTAGCAGGACTCAACTGGGTTCCCATCTCAAGGAGTTACAGCAGGAACAACTGAGGTCTTACTGGTCTGTTTCTTTCAGGAATATCAGGTCCTCTTCCAGGACCATTCTTGGGACTGGTGGAATACAGTTCCTTGCAGTTGCAGACTAAAGTTCCCGTGTCCTCCTGGGTATTTGGGCAGCGGTCATTCTTGGCTCCTTGCAGCCATTCTACAAACCCTACTTATGGTCCTCTCCATCTTCAAAGGCCAGCAACAGTGGGGCAAAATACAGTTGAACAAAGATTCTCCAGGACAGTCACCCCCAAGGTGGGGCTTAGTTCTATAATCTTGCTTGAACTGGGACTTTTCTTCATTTAGTTTAGTTTGTGATAAGTGAGCTCCTGATATCACTCCCTACAATGAACTTTACCATGACTGTCCCTGCTCCCATCTGAGCATATTTTGATTATGTATTTCTCTACAGGTTCCCGTGTGGCATCCAATGGTAGCACCTTGGTTCTCCTGAAGTTCAGGAACTGTGCCAGGGTTTCTTTTATGTAACTTGTGTACATATCCAAAAGTCCTGATTTTTTCTTATCCATCACAAATTACAGACTGAAGTGCCAGACACTTATGTAATTGGCATTTCTAAATACTTCCGGAAGCAAATAATGAATGCACACAAAAAAAGGTAATAAAATATTCTTCATTGATTTCACTTTAAAGTTAGCCCAATTAAATTAACAGGGATTATAAAATCAGTTCACTACAAAAATTCTATCAAATAAGAAATGTATCTTGAGTAGATTTAACTGATGCCAATTATTAAGTTACAGTAATTATTAAATTATTTTTGCAAAATGCTCATATGCATCAACATATTTTTAAAGCATATTAATTAAGCAAAAATAATATCTGCTTTCTTCTTTAAGGGAAGCTCCTTCTACCCATGAATGCAGAAGATAAAAAACTATTTGCTTTTTATCTCCTCAGATTAAAAGATTGTAATCAGAGACAGAATGACAAATTGATTAAAATAAAAAGCTTTTTTATAAAACTTGAAAAGTACTATCATCTTGTTATGTATTCATTCCTATGAGCAATGTTCCATTTGAGATGAAACAAAATATTTTCCAAAAGTTATGTTTCTTTTGAACTACTATATTTCAAGTTTCTCAGCCTTAACTTCTGTAAAAATCATGTTATATTGAATAAAAAGGCAATTTTTAATAAATTCAGAATCTCACACTGAAAAAAGTACAGATGTGAAGCCAGATTTAAAGTCAGGTAGTTAGTGTAGTTAGGCAAATCGGGTCTAATACGGAGTGAAATCTAAAATGGAGGCCATACTGAGAATGACTCAGGGAAAACAGGACAACTCATGGAATGTTAATGAAGTCCCAAAGAGGCCCTAGGCCAAAGTCCACCTGGAAGAAGTATTAATGAATAGCCCCCAGCAGATTTGAAGATAGCCCATTACAAAGAAGTGATAATGAAGTCCTTCCTGCTCAGACTACTTCTTTGGCCCACCTGTGTCCCACCCCTCGGGCCTTCCAACCTACATTCCATCACTGAAAGTACTATAAAAAGGGGAGACAACTGCACTTCCACGGATTCCACCTCTTGGGTCCCCTTCTTCCTCCGGGAGAAGTCTTTTCTGCTGTCCTTTAATAAACTTCTAATTTCTACTCTGACCTTGCCTCAGTGTGCTTCTTTGGTGTTATTCTTCAACATCGGGGAAGCAAGAACTGGTCACTGGTCAACAATGGTATCAGATGGACAAATGTTTTTATCTTGTGGTTTTCCTGTTTATTCATGTTAAACAGTAGAATCAAATCCATAAAAATGGAAGCTGTTTGAATCAGACCATCCTGACTCTAAGGTAACACAGAAGATCAGCTTTCTTTAAAATGGACAGAGAACTGGTATATGTGTGCTTTTGGTTTTTCTCTGGTGGGGAATTAATATGAAATATCAAGTTTTCAAAGGTTTCCATTTGTGGTCTTTAAAATCATAGCTGTAATTTTGTGAACCTCATGCCAATAGCAGTGGGATTTGCCCCCACCTCTGATGCAGAGCTGTCCTGGTCAACTGCATTGACTTTTATATGATGTGACAGGAAGTTATGTGGGGCAGTTTCAGAATCTAGACCTCACCAGCTTTCACAGCTTTTCACAACCTCCTCCCCCACTGCCCCCAGCCCTTGAGGAACTCTGGACCCCCAGGAAGAGAAGAAGACCCAGTACCGGATTTTAGAATCTCTCAGCTGCTAAACTACACATGTAGTGACCTCCCCCCACCCCAGGGAAGCTGCATGAGGAGGCCCAATAGGCATCAGAGCAACCAGTTGGACACAGCATGGTGAGAAGTATAGATAAGGGTTGTTTTCAGCCACTAAGCTTCAGGTTAAGGGATTCAGTGCAGCCACAGAGTCCAAAAATCTAATCCTCTTCCAAAAGCTGGTACAAAAAAATGAGTCCTCTTTCAAAAACTCCACTTAAGCACAGCCTTCTTTACAAACTGCTATATACAAAGAGATTCTGTACCAACATTTTAATGATCTTTTTCTATTCAATGTGTCAAAAGGAGGTAATATCACATTCATCATTTTCAGAAAAATTAGAGAGAATAATAGAAAAGATTATTTTTATACTTTGAAAATTTGTAATTAATTTCTCCTATTCAAAAATTATACTTATTGTATTTTTATTTTTAAATAAATTAAAATTTACACTACGATTTATCAGTGTAAGAGCTCGAAGGCTTCAACCTATCTTCAATTTCTCAGGGACAGGCAGCCAATTCTGCAGGTGATATTTCCTCCATTGTATTGTCATCTGATTTCTTCTTTTGTTGAGAATTTTTTTTTTCTCCTTGGCTTAGAGGAGTGAGAAAAGCTATTTCGGTAAAATTCACCTAGACTAATGTGAGAAATGAAGCCCACATGTGGAAATCTAGGCTGTAGCTTGAGAAACAAAATCATTGTGACAGATAGTTTCATTTTAGCACAAAAATTTTATCCTTAAAGTTTAGATTTTTTTCACTTTATTTTATTTGTATACACACACACACACACACACACACATACACATATATTTATTCTAATGAGGTGCAGAGGATCAAACCCAGTGCTTCACATGTGCTAGGCAAGTGCTTTACCACTGAGCTGCAACTGCAACCTCTAAAATTTAGAATTTTTCAATGAGCAAAGCAGAATTACTTTATGAATCTCAAAGGCAAACATTCTTGCCATAGGCTAAAAATAAGTAATATTCATTTACCTCTTTGAGTTCATTGATTTTCTCAGGTAGAATTTTCCCCCAGTATCTGAAAGTCCAAAAGGAACCTTGCAACCTGTCCTACTGCCTGTCTCACTAGCAGAGCCCCACCTGGCCTGGCTGTCTGGCACTCCTTCCCCAGGATGCACTTCAGGATGGACAATTTGGGGAATCATATGCATGCACCACAATCCGGTTTCTCGGCCTCCCACTGTCCTTCCCTGGGCAGTCCCCAGCCTGGCTTCCTGTGGCTCTCTGCTTCCCTATTTCTGCTCCACCATGCTGAGCTACATAGAATGGCAGAAGAAAGACATCAGGGTGGTTTCTGATGGCTTTGTACACTATATAAACTAGGCCTCCCTAACTTTTTTTGCCCAAAAGAAACACCCCCTCATGATCAAACCATTGTTTGGGGGCTTTGTTACCCATACTCAACATAACCTCTAACTATGTTCCCAACCTGATGCCCTCTAGTCCCTGAGAAGTGCATCACAGTCATTTGAATAATGTCACCTGAAGTTGTGCAGTACCCAGCCTGTGCAGTTATCTGTGGTGACCCTACACTGTCCTCAAACCATGAAGCATGGAAGTTTACAGTTGTAGTGTCATGGGAACAGTAAAAATTTCAGATGTGGAACATTTTGGACTTCAGATTTCTGGATTCAGGATGCTCAGCCTATGTGTGGACCATGAAGCTGTTTATTGTTTCCATTTGACAGTGTTAACTTACTCACTACTATTTCACAAGCCCCACACCCAGAGCCTCAAAACATCACTGGCCTTGTCAGCCCCTATATTTCTGGGGTTCCTGGGGGCTCAGCTGGACAATTTTTTCCCTGGTCTCTCTTGGGGTTCTTCATAAAGTTACTGCTCATGGTGGTGGAGACTGGAATCATCCCAAGACCCACTGGGATGTGGGCTGGCTGGGCCTCTCCCTGTCCCTGTGATGGCCTTTTGGGGCCACTCTGCACTGCTTCTGAAGGGGGTGGGGCAGACCTTTGGTTGATGGTTCTAAGAGGGAGCAGCCCAAGGCAGGGCCTGAAGCTGCTGTCCTCCTCTCATGGAAGTCTGAGTTGAGTGTAGGAATCTACACACGTGCTTCTCAGAGAATAATTGCAGGGTGGCATTTCCAGTGTTCCTGGCACAGCAATCAATTCTGCCAAGGCACTGTGCTGCTTAGTTAAGTAACCAGGCAGAGAGTACAGTGAGCTCTTCAACCAACTTGGTCCAGACTTGTGATTTTGCTTACACCCTTCTGTCAGAATGACTTTCTTTCTTTCTTTTTTTCTTTCTTTCTTTCTTTTCAGAAAGGGCTTAATCAAAATTAAATTTATAAAAAAGAAATTTTAACTCCCCAAAGGAAGGATTATGAATTAGGCCAACTGACAGTGCTAAGAAATATGGGAACCTAGAAGAAACTGACCAGTAAAAAAGTACACGTTACACCAGGGGGCCATGTAACGTCCAGCCTAACTCAGACAAGGTGAAAGGAAACATTCTGAGAAACTGAGGACCCTGCATGCGACTCTTGGTGCTGCTGGGTCCTAGGCCCCATTTGAGCCATCACCACAGGGAAATGTGACAGTACCCTGCCACCTTTGTGGGATGGAAAACATGGTCTTCCAGGAGCCTCTGTGACCTTAGGAAAATGTCTCATCCCACAGACGCTGCCTTCCAATTTATTTTTGCGTTTTCCAGAACATTTTAATAATTTCCAAATGAATCTGATCGACCTTCTTGAGGTCAACAGTGCTAAGGCAAGCCTGTTGAGCAAGTTACGGAGACTTGGGAAAAGAAAAGAAGGAGGTATGATTTTAGAAAAGCAGAGACTGAGGACAAAAAATAATCCTTTTTATTTTCTTGGGAACTTGTCAAGTTAATAATAAATTATGCACAACAAGTGAGTAATTTATCTGATTCACAGAAATCTCATCAGAGAATGCATAGTGGACATAATAAATTATGAATGTCACCTTAACAAATGACATTTACCATTAGGTTCAAAGTAGTATAATTATATGCAATTATTGTTATTATTATATATGACCACATGACATGGGAGTCAGGAAATCAACTTGTTACTAAGTCCGTTTCTGCTAGTCTCAGATACTACAAATATAGTTCAGAGAATACTCATGAGTGACATTTATCAGTATGAGGCGCCTGATGACAGGCTGAGGGAGACGGCTGGCATTAATAAGCTGCACAGAAACCTGTAGTAGAAGAGGTGGGAAAATCAGTTCTGAGAATCCAGTGAATAGACATACATTAGAGGATTCTAATTTCCTTTTTAAAATTCCTTGCTGTATATAAGGAATGGACAAGAATGTGAATTCATATTATCATGTGTACTATAGATGTAATTTTGGGGTTTAACTGAGTTTTTGCTCTAGCTTAGGGGTCTAAGGAACACAGGTAAAACGTTGTAATCAGCTACTTGATAAACATCGCTAGCAAGTCTTCATCTTGTTTAGCTGGTAATTCTGCAAAATGAATCATATTTGGAGGTTCTTTAAATTTTTGAAGGAGAGGTTTTTTTCTTTCACATTTTATAAGTAAAGACTATTTTAAGACATGCTTTCAAGAACAGCACTGAATAAAGCTGGCACCTAATTTTTTTAAAATGTGAAATTTAAAGAAGGGTTCTTTTAAAAGAGTATTTAAGAGAGCAATACAGCTCGCTATCCCTATCAATACACTTATCACGCCAATCAAATCTTTTGCATAGTCTAGGTCTCCCTCAAGACCCATCAACATAACTAACATAATGCGTGTGTTTGTGTAGATAAGACTCTTATTAATATTACCATTAAAATCATTTGGGATGAGTTTGATAGACCTTCCTTGTCTTAGTTCCAGCGTCTGCCATGTTTAATAGTGTGTGAGAGGGCAGAATTTAAATTTGTGGGGAAATATGAAAGATGGCCAGTGAGAACTTTTTTCCTGAACCTTTCCAGATTCAAAGTAGCTAGAATACTGTGCGGGGTGCTATCTGAAAATAAGTAAGTATATATGGCTTGATATGGGAGGTGGTACATTTGCACCTCCAAGCAGTCCTGGGCCTGGTCCTAATCAGAGAAGCTTGGGAGGCCACTGACGCTGCTGGGACTCTGTGTGTCAGGCTCGCACCTAGCGTGCTGTGGACTGCTGCTGCCAGTCTCAACACACATGAGCCCCACCGGGCTGCTACTTCTGAGACCCACTGGTACATGTGGAAAATCTCGTGAGGTTTGTCTGGAACATGTGAAATAGAGATGGTTTTGCCTAGAGCGGAGCGTGAAGCAAGTATGCAGAATGCTTTTGTACACTGTGGCCCGGTCGGAAAGCCTGCTGGGAAGGCTCCTGAAAGCACTCTGTTGTGAGTAAACCTATGGACCTACTAGTTAAACTGGAGGACTAACACAAACCTCTACATTTTCATGCATTTCATTCAAAATCATTGGCATTCCAAAATGAGATTATTCACCTTCAGCAGCTTTAAAGTCTTATAATGACTGAAAACTGAGCTTACAAATGAATTGAAATTTATCTCTGCCAAAAAAAGAAAATCCATGTACTCTATGAAAAGAGCATAAACTTTATAAAAAACCTAATTTTGAAATGTATAATTGTGCTTTGGGGTACTTGAACTTGTGGGGAGAAGCTTTTGATGGAACTGCTGCTTCTAATTGGGAAAAAAAAAAAACTATATTTGGGGCTGGGGATGTGGCTTAGTGGTCAGATCAGTGCTAACACACAGGAGGACTCAGCTTCCATCCCTAGTACCACAACAACAACAAACTATATTTTGTACACAAATGTGCTAAAATTGAGATGTCAATCTGTGCAGTCTATAAATTTGTTTAAGATCATCAAAGAAAACAAATTTAAAATATATGTTGAGCTTCCTCTTGTAAAAATATATGTTGATGTGTGTAGCTCTAAGTTTTAAAAAGACAATTTCTAGGGAAAGACTTAAGCTGAACATTTTGTTCTTCTTAGTATAAAGAAACCAGAATGGAGAATATATTAAGCAGAGTTTGCTTTGAACATAGTAGATACCTTCCTACAGAGAAAAATTTTTATTTAAAATTCTATAGAGAAGCAGTAAATGAAGGTGTAACTTCAAATTTATACAGTTGTGAAGATAATTTCAGGAAATCTTATAAAGAAAAATAAGGAAAGCCATATGAAAAAAAAAAAAGGCATTTTTCAGAAAATGCCAGTACCTACTATTAGAGAAAATGATGGCTAAGAAACTGATTAAACAATGTGAATACTAGCAGGAGTAAGAACTCTGCTCATTCTATTTATAGCATGCAGGTAATTAACAAAAAAAAAAGTATTATAAAATTGTTATTATTAAAGCTTTTCTATTGAGGAAAGCAAAAAGCAATAAAAAATGAAATAAACTTTATTTGTATGTGAAATAAACTTTATTTATTTATTTTTATTTTTTTTAAATATTTACTTTTAAGGTGTAGGTGGACACAACACAATGCCTTTATTTTTATGTGATGCTGAGGATCGAACCCAGGTTCCACCCATGCTAGGCAGCACTCTACTGCTGAGCCACAATCCTAGTCCCTATTTTTTGATATATACATTTTTTTTAGCTGAAGATGGACGGGATACCTTTATTTATTTATTTATTTTTATGTGGTGCTGAGGATTGAACCCAGAGCTTTACACATGTGAGGTGAGTGCTGTACCACTCAGCCACAATCCCAGCCCTGAAATAAAATTTATTTAAAGTGAAAAATTAAAATTCTAGATGGGCTGAAGATTATTAACTGCTTAGATGTAGCTGATGTTAGTATAAACGGCATTTCATGCTGGGGAATAGTTATTAGAAAGGCCCACCAAACCAAGTTTCTGAAATTTCCCGGTCAGGTAGAAAATATTTTAATTATCACACTAGCACGTGGCTTAATGGAAATGAAATGTGATATACATGTTTCTCATTTAAAATTTTCAGTAAACATATAAAGTGACAACTGTGAAACTGGAGGCAATCAGTGTTGCATGGCAAACTAAGTCATGATTAAAACTGCTCCATTTACATATGAGGTGCCAAAATGCATCCTGCTACCATGTATAACTAATTAGAACAAATAATATATTTTAAAAAACTGCTAAAGCAAGCAAAACTACACTGAAATTTCACTTTACTCCAGTTAGAACATCAGCCATTAAGAGTAAAAACAATAATAAATGGTGGACAAGATGTGGAGAAAAAGGAACACTTTTATACTGTTGATGGGATTGTAAATTATTACAACCAGTATGGAAAACTAGTATGGAGGTTCCTCAAAAGACCTGGCATGGAATCACCATATGACCCAGCTAAACCACTGCATAGTATTTATCCTTAAGAATTAGTCATACTACAGCTACAGAAGCATACCCATTTTATAACTGCTAAATTCACAATTGCCAAACTATGGAACCAGCCAAGACGTCCATCAGTGAATGAATGGATAAAGAAAATGTGGTATGTATACACAAAGGAGCTTTATTCAGCCAGGAAGAAAAATGAAATCATGGCATGTATAAGAAAATGAATAGAACTTGAGAACTTAGGTTAAGTGAAATAAGCCAAACTCAGACGGTCAAAGGTGGTATGTTTTCTCAGATATGTGAAAGCTAGAGAGGAAAAAGGAAAATAAAGGTGTGTGTGGGGGGGAAATCTCATGTAAATCTATAAATCCAGAGAAGATATCTGTTGAGGGGAGGAAAGTGGGGGGGAGGGAGCAAGCGTTAAAAAGGACAAATACTGGTTAATGCTCCTGGCCAAATTGTTACATTGTGTTCATGTACGAATATGTACAACAAATCCCCCACTATGTACAACTATAATGTGCCAGTAAAACTATTAAAACAGATAAGCTGTTTAAATCATAATTTATAGTTTAATAAAATCAACTTTCATCTGATTGTGGAAAAATTAAACTTGACTGTCATTTTGGTTGTATTCTGGAAAAAGAACCACCAAATTAAGGGTACATAAGTTAAAGCTAAAAATCAAGCCTCATGCCATCAATAAGCAATATGGGAGAGTAAGCACAAGCAGGTCTATTTGGTTGTTTCTACTTATGTATGCTTGTAATACTTTGAAATTCCTAAAACCGGGGAGACTGGCTTGGTATTTTGGGAAACATCCTGGAAAATAGGAGAACTTTTCATTTTAGCAAAAACAATAAAAATAATAAATGCACCTCGTTTCCCGCTTTTCTCGCTCCTTCGGTTGACACACACCTATTTTCCCAGCAGAAACCTGGGATCTAGACCTCTGGAGGGCGCAGGGCGAGCCAACAGCCTGCGCCTCCTGCATGCAGCGAGGTGGTTGGCAGCGCTGCAGCGGAGCGTCCCGCCCAGCCCGGCAGCGTCGCCCCCTCTGCCCATCCCTCATGGAGTTCTGAGCTGGGAAAGCATTCCTGCAATTCAGTGGACGAAAAGGCGACCAGGCCCGCACGGGGCTGCGAGCTCAGTGGCCTCAGAGGTGCGCAGCGAGGGAGGGACGCGGCCTGCAGGACAAAGGCAGGCTGGCAGCTGAGGGAGGCGGGAACCGGCTGCCAGGGAAGCAGGGAAAGGCCTCAGGGGCGGGATCTATGCAGCTCAAGGGGACCTGCCCAGCGAGCAAAGCTAGCAGGGCCACGGGGGGCGGGGCGCTCGCCAGGGAGTGAAAAAGGGCCGACGCTGGGGGCGTGGCCTGCTCAGGCGGGTGAGGCGGGTCGTACGGTGGAGGCGGGGCCTCGAGGGCGGGCGGGGCCTGGGCGGGCGAAGAAAGGGCGGGGCGGGGCCTAGGGGCGGAGCTTTGGGGGCGCTGCAGAGCTGGTGGGTCCCAGCTGCCCTAGACAGTCACTGCCCTGATGGCGGCAGTGGCGGCCTCTGGCAGGTGGGGGTGAGGAGCTGAAGGGCCTGGGCTGCTGGGGCAGCAGGAGCTGGCCGTCGCCGGGAGCCAACAGGCGGATCTGCAGCTGGGAGCCCACCCCAGGCCGGCAGAGTAGGCGGCTGCAGCCGGATCCTGGAGCGCTGCTTGCGGTGGCTTCTCGCTCAGCCAGTGCCTGAGGCTGCGGCGGTGGCGGCGCCCCAGGTTCCGAGGGGCGGCGGTGGCAGGGCCGTGGTGTCCAGGGTCGGTGGCAGCGGGATCGAGGCCCTCCCTTGGTCGGCAGCGCTCGGCTGCGGCGGGGCTGGCGGAGACTCCTCCTCCCCTCCGCGCCACCTCCGCTCTGGGGCGCCCCGCGCAGCGGGCCAGGAGGGTTGGGGGCGCCGCGCTGGACGCCGGCCCTCACGGGGCCTCTGAGGACCCCGTACCCTCCCGCGGACACACCCCAGGGACGGGGCGGGCGGCGGCAGGCGTGTGGGGCCACGGGACAGCGGTGAGGGGTGCGGTCTCTGCCAGGTGGCCAGCCGCAGTGGCCCGGGCGCCGGGACCCGGACCCTTTTGTCTCCCGGCCGAGCTGGACTCGGGCTGCTCCGCGGGCGCCACTGCCCCACGCCCGTGCTCTGGAGGAGTTCGCCGCTGCTTGGAGCAGGAGGTGGCGTCAGACCCCGTCCTATGCGTCGCCCTTGGTGCGGTGCAGGGAAGGAGTCACGTTGTAGTGTGTTTGATTTATTATTAGTGGAAGGGATCGTCCCCTTCCCATTTCGGTTAACCAGTTCCCATCCTGCCGCAACCCTGGGGTTCTTTTCCTAGGTTTTGTAAAATACCAACAAAGAAGTGTGGCGAGTCCAGTCGACAGCCCCTGACTGCCAGGCATGGCGAACTGAGAGCGCTTCCTTGGAGGGGCTGTTCCACCAGAAGGCCTCAGAGCCTTCTGGCCAAAATGAAGGGTGTCACTCCATCAAGTGCTTCAAGTCTCTTTCTCTCCTTTTCTAGGGTGAAAAGATTTCAAAAATCGACATTAAATTATTAAAATCTGGCTGCTTAGGAATTACAACCATAGAAGAAAATAATGCAAAAGGGAAATAGAACGAGTATCTTTGAGGGGTAAGTGTCCCAACTTCTTGAAAGTGTCAGAGATGAGATGTATGGATTTTTGAGATTGACGGGTGAACTGTAAATAAGCTTTTAATATATGGCATTTTGCACGAAGATATTTTTGTTTGTTTTGTTTTAGTTACTTATGGAAATTGTGGATTACCTGGACATCTTAAGACCCAGGAACCCGTTTATTAAGAATCTGCTGTCTTGAAAAATGCATTTTATGCATGCTTTGGATTAAGAAGGTGTAAACAGTGGTTTGTCATGTCTGCCACATAAGAGATAATCTGAATCAGTTCCCTCGCAATTGCCCAGATGCCTAAAACTGGCAAGAACTAGTACTTGGAGTGGTCATCCTTCAACAGGAAATACAGAGCTACCTATGTACTATATCATTAATTCTTAACCGCAAATATTGAGAGCAAATGCTGTGTGTTTTTAAGAACAGTTCATAAAAAAATTTCATACAATATTATGTCTTTCACCTAGTATCAAGAGTAAAATATAGGGAAAAAAAGAAAAACTGAAGAAAAAGTAAATAGCTAAAAAAGTATCTATTACTAAATCAGATGAGCTGTGTTATGTTGATTTCTGTGGGAGATCCAGCAGTGAGCAGAGTAGACAGAGTCCTACCTTCATGGAGCTTGAATTCTTATTTCTGTAGAGCGAGAATAGCTGAGGTAAATAAGACATTAATTTCTGTTGTTGCTTTTTCATTGTATTTTTAACTAATTTTGGAGTTTGCTGATTTTTCCAGTTCTGTTGTTAGTGGAACTAAGTTGAAGTGATCACGTTCTTGGACTGGCTTCTTCCATTCCTGCCCCTTCCACTTCTGTTAGGGCCTTGTGTGTCTTGTTGGACGGCCCTTGTCTAGAGTTGGCTTAAAGTGGAGCTCCCTTGGTAACCTGGGACTGCAAGATGCCTTCCAGTATCCAGGAGCTGGGGAGGGGCTGGAGGGTGCCTGAAGGCTGGGTCTCGTTGGAGCTCCGGGTGAACCTACTCTCGGGCCTTGAACCCTGGGGTCTTTGTGGGAGGTGTCTGGCACAGAGCTGGAACTCCCGACCCTCACCCTGGTCATGTTAGAGCCTGTGTTCATTTCAGGCCAACATCTGCAGGACCAGGAGTGAGTCTTCTGTGTGTGGCATGGCTTCCTGTGTCGCCCTGTGGAGTAGGAAGAAAGAGTGTCTTCAGGGCACCCCATATGAAGCATAGACAGAATGAAACTGTGATGACAATTTAAGATCAGTTGTCTAGGTTTTGAGAGTTCAGCAGGAAACTCGAGTCCATAGTGGAAGGCAGCGTGGCTTGGTAGGACAAGATGGCGAACTGGGAGACCACCCTGACACTTGTTGTTGTGTCAAATAAGAGTCCCTCAATGATGGACTGTTCTTTCCCAGCTTTTTATCTGTTTCTGTAGCATTGATGGTTCTTCACTTTTCTCTCTCTCGACTTCTACCTTGAGTTGTCCTCGCACCCCTTCTGTTAGGCATATGTTGTATCTCATACCCCTTCTGTTAGGCATATGCTTCTTTATGACATCATTTCTGATGAATTTTTTATATGGACCCTCGTGCTTTGGGTGGCACTTTACATACCATAATGCCAGCTGTCCTCTGAGGGAGAGCAGCATACAATGCTGCTGCCCATCTAGACTGTCGCAGCCTAGCTGAAAGAATGCCAAAACTCTTCATAAGAGAAAACAGAAGTAGTTGATGATTTAGGTCAGTTTTAACTGCAGACCAGGCTGGTATGGTGATTAATTTATTAACCTGCTCTCTGCTGTTGAGCATGCATGAATATGGCCTCAGTGCAGGTAGTTTTAAGTGGCCAGATAGCTGTCTCCTGTCTCAACTGGCTCCTGGTGTTTTGGGCACAATCAACGAAGGGACTGAGAGCAGGAGGGCTGCTGCCTTCTTGCCCTCACTTGTGGAGTGTTTTCTCCCCAGAATATTCTCCTTCCATAATCCATCTTGTACACCTGGTACCACTTCAGATAGCCATTGCTGTCCATGCTCAAATATTGTCAGATGAAAAGATCACTGAAAAGTATTGGGACTGTCCAAATTTAAAATAAACATATCAGTGTATTTTCAGAAACAGTTTTCCCAGTCTGAGGCCATTTTCCATGGTGGTCCTCTTGCTTTGGACTTGGAGCTGTGTCGGGTGGACTTCAGGGTGGACTTCCAATCATCCCAAGCCTCCCACCCCTCCTCCACCCTTTCTCTCCATGCTGGGTGGGTTCCTGGGCCTCACAGAGAAGGCCTCCTGCTTTGTTGTGTGCTCTGGGTCACTTGCTGATCCTGTTGTCCTCAGCCTCGGCCACCTGTGCTTTGGTGGCTCAACACATCAGCCCTGTTTGCATGTTGGTCTGTTCAAAGCCAGCCACACTCTCCGTTCTGCTCTGCAGTCTTTTACTTTTATTCACTTTGGATAAGTCAGGTTTTTGCTTGTTTGTGTAGGCCAGAGAGAATAAGTGGTACACTACAAATTCAATTTATTCTCTGCCCAATTCAGGAAGGTTCACACACATATTCTGATTTTTGTGTGTTCCTGGGACAAAAAATAAAAATGTCCATTTTGACAGTATTGGATTCCTACTCCCCTGAAGTGGGTCAGCTGCTGTTTGTGTGGGGGAGGGGTGCGTGTGCTGCATGCTCTGGTCTGAGCCAAGCCCCATCCCTGCTTTATAAGAGACCATTTCATTTATTTCATTTATTTCTGTATGACATCCTGGCTCTTGGAGGCATTTTCAAACACACCAGGCTGCTTCTTCCTTCAGATGGGCAGCAGGTAGGCTTGGGTGTGAACAGGGAGTGCTGTCTCCCTGTCTCCTGCTCCTCCTGAACCTCGTACAATCTCTCATTTCCAGCCGGAGGCTTAGCCTGTGGCTGTGCTCAGTGTTCCATCTGCCTTGGCCCAGAGGCTGTGTTTTAAAACTTTTTTTTCATTATTTGAGTGTTCTTTCTTTGAAAACCTCCTGCTGACTGTATTCCTTGCTGTCCCCTCAGCTAGGTTTTCTCAAGAGTACCCCCGATTGCTTCATTTGATGTTCTTTCTTTTTGTGTCCCCTACATTATTTTCTTTCATGGCTCCAATGTCCACATTAATACAGCAATCAGATCTGCTCCCAGAGCCTCTATCTGTTCTCAGTAGCATCTCTTTGCACGCAAATGCCCTTTCTGACCCTGGAATGTTCAGACCTGCTTCTTTACCAGTTTCTGTTCATTCATTTCTTAAATCCTCGGTGCAGGCCATGTGCCAGATGCATGCTAAGTTAAGCATCAGGGCTTAAGTGGTGCACCAAGTAAGGCACCGAGTTAAGTGGGAGGAGGTACACTGAACAGAATATCAAAACTGGACACACAAGTTATGTTTGGTGTGCGCCATGAAGGAGGCCATGGCATGGTGGGAGCATGTGATGAGATGCTCCTGCAGTGTCTGGAGTGCTGGGAAAGCTGATGCATAGGAAGTTCTCCATAATGGCTCCATTCTCTGGGTCCTTTCTACTCACAAGTGACGTGAAGATAGCAGTGCTGGCCTCACCTTGGAGGTCGATGAAGCGTCAGAATCTCTGGTTCCTGACAAAGAATCTGCCTTGTAACTGGACCCTAGTGTCCTTGAGATTGAGAAGCACTGCCCTAGGCTGTATTCTAGCATTTTCTTTGACTCTCTCCTATTATATTACTCCCGTCTAAGATATTTCACCTGTTTCTTAGATTAGTTCTTGAATTCCTTTACTAATTTACAATTTGTATTCACCTGTTCCTGGTCAGTCTGTTGGATTCGTTTGTGCACAGTTGCCCAATGCCTTCTTCAGGTCTTCCTCTTGCCTGTGGTAAGCTGCATAACCAATGCACAGTTCTCTGCTTAGCATTGAAAACTCTTCTTGACTCAGTTCTGCCTCCTCTCAGGTGCACAGCATGTTTCTATGACCTCAGCAGAGCATATGTAGCACATTCATTCTTTTAAGAAATATTTTCTAAGCATAGCAAACAGTCATTTTTAGCGATATGAACAAGTAAGTGTATTCTTATGTTTCTTAATGTTAAGTAAGAGTATTATATACTTGGTGAAACTATGAAACTTTTTAAAAGTTTACTTAGCCTCTTACTTTGTTGAGTGATTTTGCTATTTTTTAATTTTATGAGATACAATTGCTTAATTTATGAATTAAAATAAGTGAATACTTGTTGTCTTTTCTTACAAATTTCTTGAACTGTGTCCTGGTTGGTTGTGATCTTTAGTCTCTATTGATCTTATTGGTGTCTTCAGATTTCATCATTTTCTTTTAAATTTCAAACCAATTTCTCTATCCCATTATCCTAATCTCATAAAGATCCTAAATGTCATTGCCTTTCTAGTGCACCATGTCTTGATTTGACCACACTGACCCTGTGTTGGCTGAGTTGTACCTGTGTTCTTTGTCCCTCTGAGTACCCATGGTCTTCATCATATGGAGAAGTGGGTATCTCCCGCCATGTGATTCTGGCTCAGCCCTGAGGTTTACTGTGGTCAGTGGGACATTAGCAAAAGTGACCTGTCAAACAGAGGCTTAAAGTGGGATTTGTCATCCTGTGTTTCCACCATCATTGTCACAAGAACCTACCCAGGACTTGGAGATGGTCCAGAGTGAGGACAGAGGTGAGGAGGGACAGACCCGTCTGCACCTTTTGTCCAGGATAGAGCAGATCAAAACACACAGACAGAATAAAGGAGAAATCATTGTTATTTTGATTTTTGGTATTTTGCTGTATCGTTGTAAGGAAATAGCTAAAACACAGACTGAGAACATAATATTCCAAAGGGGAAGTCATTATTTCTTTGTTGAGAATCTGAGCATCGCTGTTGATTGCTAAGCTGTACTCAGCCCTTTCCTGAGCCCAGGGCTCCTTTGTCCTCCTCCCCTGCCTCCCCTCCATGGTTGCTCCTCGGCCACTGTTTCTTGCCAGAAGGACCACAGTAGTGGCCTCCTCGCCTGCCTTCCTGATGGTGGGTCCCTCTGTCTTCAGACAGTCCAAGCCTCAGATCATGTTACTGCCCTACTGAATCCCCCGAGCTCCTCTTGGTCGGCTCCCTGCCCGCCCTTCAGCTTGCTGTCTCCCTCTTGTGCCCCTGCTCTGTGCTCCTCCCTCTCACGGTCCTGTTACCTTCTGAAGGAGGTAAGACCAACCAAGAGAGGTCTGGCTGGCTGCCAGCCTGTCATGGCTGGAGTGCCCTCTTCAGGGCTGCCTCTGCCCTCTCCCTCTCCACTGAGCCCTGTGGAGTCTCCCTGTCAAGTCAAAACCACATCACCCTACTTTGTCTTTTCTGAATTGTAGTATCTATCATGATCTGGAGTATTTCTGTGTGCATTCTCTTCTGCCTGTTGGAATGAACAGAGTGAATGCCTGTTTTATCCTCCTGTGTTCTTAGGCCTTAGGGACTCAGTAACTATTGCTTGCATTAATGGACAACTACTTATTTTAATTTAAAACATTGTCATTTTGGTCAGTTGGTAAGTTGTATTGCTTTAACCATGTCAGCCTTTTTCATCCACGGTTGTGTGTGTGTGTGTGCGTGTGTGTTTGTGTGTGTGTGTGTCTATGTGTACAGAAATTTAAATATACATGAAAGATAGTTATAGATGAAAAGGATCTGTTTTAAACCAGTACTTTTGATTATTTTATTTCTATTTTTTCAAATGATGTTGACATTCCCTTTTATTGACTCTTTTTTTAAGGACATTGCATCAGATTATATCATGTGATGGAGTCTCTGAAATCACCTTTTACCTGTCCATAAACCTATAATTTCATCCGTGGGGTTCCTATTTCTGAAAGATTATCAGTAAAAAATTCATATTCATTTGGAAAAGGGGGAGAAACTTTTTAGGTCTACTCTTAGTCAGTGTGTGTGTGAAGTTGCTGAGAGAAATAGAGGTCACCCAGTGGACCTAGTGGGATTCACAGGGAAAAGTAATGACACCAAAGGAAATATACAGTAGGAGAAAAGGAATTTGTGGGACAAGTGATAGATTCCCTACCTGCAAGTGTTTCAGTTATATAGTGAAATAAGTAGAAAAGCAAATACACATACCCACCCACTTTTTGCCATATTTGCTTCAAATCTGTATTTGATTTTGTTTTAAAGAAAACAATCTACACTTTTAGGAACCCTGTGTGTCCCTCCTAAATCTGGCCAGCCCAAGGTGAGCACCCTGTGAATCTGCTCTTCAGCCACGTGGCTTGAGCACAGAGGAGGTATGCAGATGGGCTGGTCAGGGTTTGTTCTGTAGCCATGCTTTTGAAGCACCTTCATTCTAGGTACCCTTTAAACTCAAAATTTATTGAGGATCCAAAGAGCTGTTTTCTTATGTAGGTTATATCTATCAGCATTAGCTGTATTTGAAACTTAAATTGATTATTTTATATAAAGTTTTAATGTAATGAGAATAATAAAACTATACATGCAAACATAAATAAAATTTTCATGAAAGAATACCTACATTATCCAAGGCAGAAATAAGCGGGAATGAAAAACCAAAACCAGCACTTTTAAGTGGCTTTTTCATTCTTTGAAAATGGTTTTAAATATTGGACTTAAAGGACAGATGCATTTCCAGCTCTGCTTCTACATATGGCCTCTGGAAAACCCCACCTTGACCTTGGGAGAGAGTGACTTTTTTGAAATGATCTGAGGCCTAGGGTCCCCCAGGCCTATCCAGCTTACACTTAGCAAACTGCCCTTGTGTGTGGATGGTGCTGCACCCCTGGTGTCACCCTGCTGCACTTTCTGTGTAACACTGCCCTTTAGGTGTGTCCTGTTGCATGTGGCTAATGATTCACATTCACTAGTGTATGGGCAGAATTCTATTCTGTGAGCCATTATTCAGTTCTCTGTTGTCTTGTTGTGACTCATTTGGAAATGTGCACAGCTGTATAACTTCATGAAGCAGTGCTATGCTGCTGAGAACATTCTCAAGCATCCTTTTGAACCTGTACTAGGAGTAAAGGAGGGAGAGGTGCTGCAGCCCTCTTGCTGGGGGCCAGGTTGCTGGGCAGTGGGGTGTGCATTTTCATCTTCCACTCTGCGACATGTCTCCAACTGCCCTTGATACTTCTGTCCATTTATGGGCTTGTAGTAGTGTGTATTGAATTTTCATTTTTCCACTAGGCCACCAGCTTTTGCTTTGTTGTCAGGTTCTGTGTGTTGTGAATTTCTGTTCTGTCTGTGTTGTAATCAGGATAGTAGTGAATGCATCTAGAATCCCTAATGTCTAATAATTATGGTCTTTAGTTCTCTTATGGAATTTCCATTGCTGATTTTTGTAGCTTCCATTTGTTGTTGGAATTCTCCATCTTTCACCCTTTTATATACATCTGTTTTCGCCAATATTTTAATCACAGTTATTTTAACCTCTGGGTAATTTTTCAGCCTATATTAATTATCTTTTTTCTATAGATTACTCATCTCTTATTCTTTGCCTTTTCCTATCTAACAGTATTTTAATTGTATGTCAGATGGTGATAGATGATCACAGTGTCAGAGAAGGCTTTCCCCCTCCCTGCTTGGCCATGCTGGTGAGGAACTGGTGCAGGTGAGAACAAGCTGGGCTGGGGTCCTTGCTGATCTTGGGAAGGCCTCTGCTTCCTGTCTGTGCTTGGCATAGTTGGGCTGGTCAGCTCTGCTCAGCTCTGACGACTTGCTAATTCACTTCCCTGGAAGATGTTAATGTGTGGTGCTTTTGGCCTTGATTCCTTACACATCCTGGAGTTTTGTGTTTAAAGCAAGCATTCTGGCTTAGCAGAATTCTTCTCTCACATGCTGCCAGTGGAGCCCTCAATGTGGCTTTAGACACACCTGGCCTGGTCTCTCAGGCTTTTAAGCACAGCCCACAGTTTAGCAAAGTCCCTTAGGGAAAATGAACCTTGTTTTCAGGACCCATCACACATGCATTCTGCTCCTTAAAAGGGACACACTGACTCCTACAAACCTTGCTGCTTTGCTCCCTTGGTAGAGTCCCTTAAGGCAGCCGAGTCCCAATTCTTAGTCTGCACCTGTAGAATTAGCACGTGTCCCCAAATCAACAAATGACCCCTGAAAGAAACCAGCAGTCACTTTGTTCCTCACTTTGAAAGATCTCCTGCTCTGGAGTTCCAGTTCTTCTCATTTTCTTGCTTTAGCAACCCCCTCGTGTTGGTAAAAATACAGTTTTCATTTTTCTCTCAGTTGCCAGTTGCTACAGGGGAGGTTGGTGCTAGGGCCTACTGTGCTTCGCCCTGCAGAAGGCCCTTGACTTTCCTTGTTTTACTGAATTTATGCCTCTGCTCAACAAGTTATTTCCTTTTTAAAAAGTCAATTTTGCCCCTGCCCTTATTTCTGTGAACAATACAAATGCATGTTTTAAGCCCTTAGCAATTTACTGAGTTACTTTAGCTTAGACGCGAGTACACGCTCCGCTTCTGGGTTTGCTGCCTTCTCGCTGAGTGCTGAGTTTTTTTTTTGTTTTGTTTTGTTTTTTGTTTTGTTTTTTGTTTTTTTTGTTTGTTTTTTTTTGTTGTTGGTAGTTCAAAACATTACATCTATTTTGATATATTTCACAGTTTGATTCAAAAGGGTTATGAACTCCCATTTTTACCCCGTATACAGATTGCTGAATCACATCAGTTACATCAATTACATTTCCATTGATTTACATATTGCCATACCAGTGTCTGATGAATTCTGCTCTCTATCCTATTCTCTACTATCCCCCCTCCCCTCCCCTCCCCTCTTCTCTCTCAACCCCCTATACTGTAAAACACTTCTTCCAATTGTATTATTCTTTCCTTACCCCTCACTTCCTCTTGTATGTAATTTTGTATAACCCTGAGG
The DNA here is from genome assembly GCF_045843805.1 of Urocitellus parryii. NCBI lineage: Eukaryota > Metazoa > Chordata > Mammalia > Rodentia > Sciuridae > Urocitellus > Urocitellus parryii. Next base: position 213,320 of record NW_027554244.1, read on the forward strand.
ATCACCATCCCTTTCCATGCAATTTCCCTTCTCTCTCCCTTTCCCTCCCCCCTCTCATCTCTATTAATGTTGATCTTCTTCTCCTGTTCTTCGTCCCTACTCTGTCCTTAGTTACTTCCCTTATATCAAAGAAGTCATTTGGCATAGGTAACACATTTGTCAATTAACCAGATTTAATCATTCCATAATGTATATGAACTTTAGAACATTGTGCTGTATGTGATTTAAAAAAAAAAACATGCATCATTTGTCAATTAAAAAATGAATTTGAAAGACGAGGTAGACTCATTTTGAGTTGCTTTACTCTTTCCTTCCCCCTGACAACACCGTATCTTGCAAACTTCATTGCATTTAATGTGGACTTCACACTCTCCCTCCTTCTGCCCCTTCTTCTTCAGTCTTTGCCAATAAAGCCATGTGACCCCTCTACTTAAAAGTTCTCCTGTGGCTTCCTGCTTCAGTGCAAAATCAAGACCTTGGCATGGCTGGAAGGCCCCGTGTGGTCAGGTGTCCAGTTACCTTTCTGACCTCAGCTTCCAGACTTGTTTCTCGACCTCAGTCACCTGGCTGGAGTGTGCTGGACCCTCACCTGCCTAGAGGCTTGCTCTTGCTATTCCCTCAGTGTGGAAAGAGTTTACCTGGGAGATGCCCATGGTTCACATACTGTCCCTCTTCAGGTCACCTCTTCATGGAAGCCTTCCTGGTCTTGTCCACCTAAACTGCAGAAACCACCTGTTCCACTCAGCTTTTTCACTGCTGTGACTGAAAGATCTGACCAGAACAATAAAGAAAAGTTGATTTGAAGGCTCACAGTTTCAGAGGTCTTAGTCTTTAGAAGGCCGTCTCTATTCCTCAGGGTTCGAGGTGAGGCTGGACATCAGGGTGGAAAATTGTGGCACTGGGAAGTAGCTCACATGATGGTCAGGAAGCAGAGAGAGAGAGAGAGGTCTCCATTTGCCAGGTACAAATATATACCCCAAAGGCACACACCCCTAATTTCCACCTCCTCCAGCCACAACTTACCACCTCCTACCAGTTAATCCCTATCAGGAGATTAATTCACTGATTGGGTTAAGACTCTCACAACCTCCAATGATTCCTCCTCTGAACCTTCTTGCATAGTCTCACACGTGAGCTTTTGGGGGACACATCACATCTAAACCACACCACCACCCCACTATGGCCTCCCAACTCCATTCTCCTGCTTCTTTGGTAAACTTTCTCCTTAGCATTCAGCTCTAAGCATACGGTGTATTTTATTTAACTAAATTACAGTTAGTTTTCATGGGGGATTGGTTTCAGGATACCCCAGAGATATCAAAATTCACAAACGCTCAAGTTCGTATCATAAAATGAAAATAGTATTTGCATAGGACCTATATCAATCCTCCAATAGACTTTAAATCATCTCTAGATCTTGTATAATACCTAAGATAGTATAAATGCTTTGTTAATTGTTGTTACATTTTGTGGTTTAGGGAATAGAACAAGAAAAAATGGTGTATATATTCAGATGAAAAAAAAGTTTTCCCGTTTTTGTTTTGTTTTGTTTTTTGTTTGTTTGTTTTTTTGGTGCCAGGGATTGAACTCAGGGGCACTCAATCACTGGCCACATTCCCAGCCCTTTTTTGTATTTTATTTAGAGACCCCTATCTCTAAACCAAAAAACTCTCCCTGAGTTGCTTAGTACCTCCTTGCTTTTGCTGAAGCTGATTTTGAACTTGAAGTCCTCTCTTCCTCAGGCTTCCGATCCCCTGGTTTTACAGGTGTGCACCACCATACCCAGCTTCCCCAATATTTTTGATCCTTGGTTGGTTTAATCCCAGGATGCAGAACTCGTGTGTCTAAGGACCCACTGTGTTTATTACCCATCTCCCTCAATTAGAATATATGCTTCATGAGGGCAGAAATTTTGTGTGATTTGACTGCTGCCCTGTGTCCAGCACTCTGGCACATAGAAGGTGCTGATGCCACGTGCTGAGTGAGTGGGTGAATCACATCCGCCCACTGAAGGGGGCAAGTCAAGCCAAACATGGGGATACATGAACTGCTCCCTCAACGGTGCTCTGCTTTGACAAATGCTCTGTGGCTATGATGATGATATTGGTGAAAGTTGACCTCGATGGCTTGTGCATAAAACTTTTTGTCACTAAAGGGACCGAAAGTCCTGGATGGGCAATAAAATGGTACAGAGGAGAGAACGGCAACCAAAGTACCTTGAGAACTGTCACTAAGCAGGAGTACTGTGGAAGTAACTCCTTGGCTCATAGGAAATAAAAGCATAGGATCATGAGCCTGAACACCCTGTGTTAAATTCTCCATCATTGAGAAGTTGTCTTTCTGGGTGTATTTTAAATATCCCCACCTGGTACATAATTGATTCTGATTATAGATTCTTTTACCTGATTAGGGAGAAATACTGAATTAAGAGCAGACTTGTCTATTTTTAAAAAAAAAATATTTATTTCTTTTACTTGTACACCTTTGTTTTTATGTATTTACTTTTACGTGGTGCTGAGGATTGAACCCAGGGCCTCGCACATGCTAGGTGAGCACTCTACCACTGAGCCACAACCCCAGGCCAGACTTGTATATTCTTACAGAGCATCATTCTCTCCTTTCAGCAAGTATGGAATAAATAAACAGTATAATCCGAGAGGCTTGTTTGTTGGATTTTTTGATAGGGCAGCACATGGAATGGTCAAATCAGCCATGTAAACTTGTCTTATTCTTAGGCCCTTGGCAGAGAATTGGCTTGTGCCTGCTGCCTGAGAAGGAGCCACTTGGGTCTGCCTGACACAGGTCCCTCCCAAGATATAGAACAATGTCCCTGAAAACTCTGCTGTCCCCTTTGAAGTCAACCCTTGCCTATATCTGGACCCACAAGAGGAATCACATTTCATTATTTATATCAGCACAGATTCATTTTGCCTATTCTCGAATTTAATTTAAATGGAACCATACAGTGTCCCTGGCTTCTTTGTTTCAGTGAAATGATTGTGGGATTCGTCCATGTTACCGCTCACATGTGTGGAGTTTGTTCCTTTTCATTACAGGCATTTTTGTCTTGCTTCATTGTTTCACCCAGGATAATGGGGACTTCAGGGTGAAATGCTCAAACTGGAAGTAAAGAGGTATTTCTTTTCCTGGACTTCATCCAACTGGAGGGGTGCAGCTGTCATTTTAAGTCCCCCCCCAGCAGTTCAACCTGGCAAAGTTGAAGCCCCCTTCTGAGTATCTCCATCATGGCGGGACAGTCCTTTGGTGCCATGAACATTACACGTTGTTGGGAATTGTTTTGCAGAGCCAAAGTCATTTGACTCACAAAACGCCTCCAAATGCTGCTCTGGGGCTCTCCAAATATTCCCAGCACTTCAAATCCAGAGTCATTAATATTGATTTTCAAAGTTAGATGCTTACTACAGTGATTGCAGGGCCTTATGCAACCCTTGAGGTCTGTTTCTTTGGAAGAACATTATTTCATGGCAAAGAAGAAAGACAGCTTCGTTTTGAGAGCTCTCCCTCTGTCTGTTAACTTCTCCCATTTCTCTTTAAAGTATTCATTGATGTGTTTGAGGGTAACGAATGGCCTGTACATTCTAACGCAGAAAAGATGGGCAGCTTCTATCTTTCATGGTCTCATCTGTCATGCCCCTCAAGAATAGGCTAACTCCTCCTCTCCCCACCTGCACACTCACACACTATAGTGAATTCCTATGATTTTATGCTGCCTCAACATCCATTCTGTGTAGGGGGCTAACTTTCACACTAGGAACAGGGTTCACAGCCTGGACCTTCCCAGGTCTCCACCTCCTCCCAGTTCCTTGAAATGTTTGATTCAGATAGCTGCTGCCTTGATCAACCACCTCCTGGTGAATACCTCCTATGATACAACCTACTTGACTTACCTCACCGACTGTAACACCCCACGTGGACTGCTCAGATACGCCACAGTGACCACCTCTCAATCACAGTGTGACTTGGTGGACCTTGTGCCTATCTGCTCAATAATACCCTGGACTAGACCCCAATAAAGCCTTTGGGCATGGGTCTGTCTCCTTCTCTCTCTTTCTTCCTATCCCCACCTGCTGGTTAAGCAGGCATGTTCTGGATGGCTCCCCTTTCCCCTCAGCCTCTCGAGGCACCTGTCCTCTTCTGTGGGATCTGTGAGTAATAAACTCCTTCTGGTATTTCCCATGTTCTGCTATGCTTCCTCCTTCGTGTCTGACCCCAGCAGCACACGTGCACCTGACCTTTTCCTTGGTTAATACTTAGTACTAACTACTCCCTAGGCAGGGAGTAGCTATCTTGGTAGGAATAAAGTAGACACAAGTCAAAAACAGCCACCAGGATATCTCCGAGCATAAACAGATTTCCTGTGACAAGGACACCGGGTCATGGTCGGAGAATTAGGAATTAGGTTGTCTGTCAGCATAAACAAGCACTCCAACCCCCTTGATTAAACCCATCAGGACAAAGAAGAGAGACCTTAAGACCTTAAGACCATATACACCCCTCCTTACCTCTCTCTTTCCAAGAAAGGGTACCAAGGTGTTAAGTCTCTCTGATGGATGGCCATGGTCATCAACAATGATGGTCATAGTCGCACTGCTGTTGAAGGGACTCGGAGAATTGTATCCATTAGTGAATAGATGTACTACTCCATGATCACTTCTCTCAGAAACTGTAAAAATTGATTTGATTGAGCTATTTTCATAGTTTCTAAAACTTGGAAAGCTGTCACTCAACACAATCTCCGGCCATTGATTCAATGAACGTCAGACATGAGATACAATTTCTCCCTTGATATCAGCAAGTGATAAGGGGCTGAGAATGTAAACTCTTTTCAGTTAGCCTAGAAGTTTCATAAAGGCTGTTGTCTTGTCCACTTGGACAAGGGTCAGAAGAATGCACTAGAGGCAGTGATTCAAGTAACCATATGACCTAGAGTAGCCCTGACCAAGAGAAAAATAATTCAAGTCATATGGATGATTTGGAATGTCCTAGTAATCATATTGATAAAAAAAGTGAAAAGAAATCAGTAGAGATCATTTCACTAAATTATCTTATTTAACCTTTATCCAAATATTACTACTTTAATAGGTAAATCAACATTTAGGGTTTTTTTATGTCTGCTATAAGAAATTATCAAATTCTGGAGACTAGAAGATGGACTTATGGGAGAAGCATTATTCAGTCAATGTATTATCAATGAGATGTTCAAATTTTTTTCATACTGATTTCAACATTTTCAAAATTCAGTGTGTGGTTTGCACTTAGAGCACATCTTAGTTCTGACTGGCCACCTTTCAACTGCTCAGTAACCCCATTGTAGCTAGTGGCTACCAAACTGGAAGAGAAGTCTAAAGCAAGGGTTTGCCACTTGGATGCACTTTGGAATCTTCTGGAGAGAATTTTTAAATCCTGATTTTTAGCCTACATGGCATTCCGAAGAACTCAGAGCCTAGGCATTGGGATTTCTTTAAAATTCCTCAGATAATTCAAATGTGTAGTCTCAAGACTGAGAACTCTGATGTAGGGCAAGAATAAATCTTATTCCTCTATCCTATTGAAAAATTACCCCCTTAAGAACCAGAGCTATTTCCCTGATGTCAAAGATTTAGAATTAGTGGTTGTGCTAACTTAAGCATTTAAATACCAAGTCTGCATGTGTGTGTGTGTGTGTGTGTGTGTGTGTGTGTGTGCATACAAATGTGCAAGCACTTAGCTTTCAGCATCTGAAAACATAGCACTCAGATTGACTTATGAAACCTCTGATTGGCTCTGAGACCATTCACTCATATTCATTTGTTCACCAGATATTCACTGAAAGCCTGCTGTGTACCAGGAAGTATGTCATTTCATCCAGGCACCGTCTACATATAGTTGGTGAGAGAAGCGGCTATGAAAGAATTATAAGGTCAAATTTTTCAGTGGGGTGCCTCCTGACTCTTCTGGGAACCCAGACTGCACACACATGCATACACACACACACACACACACACACACACGAGTTTGACAACACAGCAGAAGTATTCCTGGAGTTAGATCCAGGCAAATCCACTGTATTCCTGGAAAAACAACTCAGGATGGACTCAAAGAGAAACTATAAAACCTTAACAGGGACTCTGAAGCTACATCCAAATGGTAAAATTGCCCCTGACCCCAAAACATCACACTCCCTTGAAGCTGCCTGAAAACTTTCTCTTATCTCTGTTTGCTTTCTTTTCTGCCTCTCCTTTGCTCTCCTCTGTATTTCAGGGTCTCCCCTCTTTCTTAGGAGATGGTGTTCTATGGCCTGCAATGCCTGCGTTCTGCTCTCCAACTTTCTTAGGTAACTATTATGATTGTTTTCCACACTCTCTGACTCGCTGTCAATTGTCTTCTCTTCCCATTCAGTACAAATTTCAACAGATGCTACCAGGATGCTCTTTCCAGATAGAAAATTCCTCCCCCATTGATTAAATGTTCCTTATGTCCCACAGTTTGTACCTTCCTTTCCTATCTTCTTGCCTTCCCCAACCATGGCTATGTCCTGTCCTTTGGACAATGAGGCAACTATTTCCTGATGTGACTCTGTGCCCTGCTCAGCTTGAATTCCTCCCCTTCACACCAGAAGTAGATATTCTACCCACACTTCATGGTTTTTCTCAAAAGTGTCCCATAATCCTCCCTGTCTTCCCTGAGAACAGGATAGGTGTGGTGTCTTTGTCTGTGTGTTGATCTCAGTATTAGTTAGGTTTCTCAAAAAAAAAAAAAAAGAACCAATCACCTTGCTATTAGGGGACTTGCTTTAGGACCCCCTACAATTCCCCAAATCTGAGAATTCTCAAGTGTCTTATGTAAAACAGCATTGTATTTACATATAACCCTCATATGCACATACCCCTGATAAACTTTAAATCATCTCTGTATTACTTATCTAATACAAAGTAATAGCTATGTAAATAGTTCTTATACTGCATTGTTTAGGGGGAAATACCAAAGGGAAAAAGTCTCTTATGTTCATTACAAGTGCAATATTTTTCTAATATTTTCCATCGAAGGTTGGTTAAATTTTTACATGTAGAACACAGAGCTATGAAAGGCCAGTTGTCTATAGCTAGGGATTTATTTCAAGGAATTGGCTCACAGAATTACAGAGGTTGGCAAGTCAAAAAATCTACAGAATAGACAAGAAGCTGGAAACTCAGCAAAGAGCCACTGTTGGAGTTCAAGCCTGGAGTCTGTCTGCTGGCAGAATCTGCGTTTCTTCCTGAGAAGCCGGTCTTTTGTCCTCTGGAGACCTTCAGCTGATTGGATGAGATTTACAGAATGGAGGGCAATCGGCTTTGCTCAAAGTCTACTGATTCTAGAGTGAGTCTCATCCACGGGGTTGGGAGAGACGTCTTCACAGAACGTTCTTAATGTTTGAGCACACATCTGGGAACCAGGGCCCAGTCAGGATGACACTATTTAAACACTGTGACTCATCATCACTCCAGGCCCCTCCCGCATCCTACACATGTGATGCCATGATGGCTTGTCCAAGGAAGACCTCAGTGAATGGGGACTGAGTCCTGTCCAAACGAAGTATTCACAGAAGCCAGGACTAGCAAAGCAATAGAGCAATACTGTCCCCAGGCTAGATTCCTGCTGCGGTGTCCTACAGAGCTTCTCTTGTCTTTGAGGTCTCCCCGGGTCCTCACTATGTTTCCCTATAAGTATTATTAAAAAAAAAAGAAAAAACTTCAAATAAGGGCTGAGGTTGTGGCTCAGTGGTAGAGTGCTTGCCTAGCACATGCGAGGCCCTGGGTTTGATCCTCAGCACCACATAAAAATATATTGAGTCCAACTACAACTAAAAAAATAAACATTAAAAAACAAAACTTCAAATAAAAGTAATCATCTGTATTCCAGATAGGGGCAGTGGGGGCACACCTGTAATACCTCAGGCTCAGGAGGCTGAGGCAGGAGGATTGAGAGTTCAAAGCCAGCTTCAGCAACTTAGGGAGACCCTAAGCAATTCAGGGAGACTCTGTCTCTAAATAAAATAAATAAAAAGGGCTGGGGATGTGGCTCAGTGGTTAAGTGTCCCTGGGTTCAATCCCCAGTACCAATAATAATGATCTTCTTAAAATTAGGGAAAATCTCAAACCACAACTTACAGGCTCCACAATGGGCAAATATGCTCTTGCTCATGCAAGACCATGAAGACTAACAGGGAACCACAAATCTGCAGCTGGTTTCTAACCTGGGAACTTCTCCAGGGCTGAATAGCCCCTCTTGACTTCCCATGGAGCATACGTAAGGCCAGGGCAGTACCTATGAGCAGACTCAAGGATGCAGGGCTCACGAGGAGAAGGGAACAAGGAGCGAAGGGAGCCCACCCCCATCACATTCCGATACTTCTGATCTGCTGGGCAGAGCTAAATAGGCAGTTGGCCTGCTGTCTAGAAAGCTCTAGGGGACTGTGTGAAGGACAGGCAGAACGGCAAACCCTGCCAGACCTCCCCATGGCTGAATGCCTCCTTACTGGAACACACAGGAGTTCAGAGAGGTCCATTTCCTCTTTTCTTTTCCACCAAGACCCATATGGTTTCATAATGGCATTTTAAGCTAGCTGTTAATGTGGGTAATGTAGTTTGGGAAAAAGCAAAAAGGTACAATTATAAGAATCAATATATTGTGTGAAGGGAGAAACAAAAGCCTCTATTAAATATGAAGCAGGGCCTCAATTCCAGCCCAGCAAGGCCAAACAAGGAACCCGAAATCATGGCGTGAGACGGATGCGGGTGGAAGATAGGTGAGTATTCTCTGAGTTCATTCATCCCTTCTTCCTGTTGAAAATGTTGCCTTGCCTCTGGGAAAATGATATTAGCTGAGCAATCCCAAGCCCAGCTGGCACAGAGCAGAGGATGAGTCCTTAGTAATTATTTATTGAGTTATTGAATAAATGAATGATTTGTTGATGCCGTTTTTTTGAACCAAGACTTTCAAAATATAGCCCCTGACCAGCAGCATCAACAACACCTAGAAACTTCTTCATATGGAAAATTTCCCCAAACCTCTCAGGGTAGGACCCAGAAATATCTGTTCTGATTCTGATTTATGACAAATTTTGAGAACCTCTGCATCAGGCCAAGCCTAGATTTTAGCAGGCAGCCTACCACCCAACAACCACACATTCTTAGTACTACAGAGATAAAAATGTGATGTGACACATGCCCTGCTCTCAGCCTTTTGTGAACACATCTCTGACCTAGTGGCCCCTACAGGGTACAATCAGAAAACTTCATTCTACCCTACACAGTCCCTTTAATGATAGACCCAGCTGTGGGATAAGGTCTCCCTAGCTCCTGGATGAAATCCCCTCAAGACTCATCACTGACTCAGGCCCTCCATGGTAATGAAAATATTTTGATCTATTTTCGTTATAGGGACAGTTGCCATCCAGGAATTCAAAGAGCTAGCTGTGTATCAAAATTACTTACCACTGGATTTGCCTTGCTTCAGACAAGTCAATGAGGAAGGGTGGGCATAATCCCCTTGTTCTTGTCGCCAGCCAAGCTCCTCTGTTCCCCTCCATCTCATCCCCGCCATCTTGTTTATCCAAGGTAAGAAGGTGGGCAGGAAAGAGGGAGTGAGAAGGAAAGAGTATGAGAAGAGTTAGAGAGGTCTTACTTGACTAGGGTACATATGAGGGGCACCCCCATGGGATCCTCCAAGTTCAGCCTCCTTTGTATGGGTTATGCTTGACCATTCATTATGTTTTCCCCAGCACCTAGTAACTGTTAGCACTTTGGGTCTTTTTCCCTTCCTTTTGGTCCATCTCACCACTGAAGGTCATTCTCTTGCCTCTACTCAAAGAATCACCTTTAGACTAGTACCATGCACTCTGAGTCCCTGGGGAAAGCATGCACTTTGGGCCACCATCTCTGAGAGTGAAGTTCACATCCAAACTAGCCACCTTCCCTTATTCCAAAGCCTGGCAGGTGGCACTCAGCACAGTCTTTCACCATCTGGAAGTGGAAATAAATACCAACCTCTGTCTGAGTCCCATGTACCTCAGGAGACAAACATCAGCTCCCCTGTTTTCTTCAATAACTTTCTCTGAAGGAATCCTCTTGCTAGTTTCTAACCTCCTTCCCTAAATTCCTAGATTTCATCTGTTCAGCCTGGAAGGTGAGTGGTGGATGAATACTGACAAAACTTACTTTCAGAATCTGGGGTTGCTATAATGAAACACCATCACCAGGGTGGCTTAAACAACATAAATTTATTTCTCATAGTCCGGAGATCAGAAAATCCAAGATCCAGGTGGTAGCATATTCAGAGTTTGAAGGACTCACTTCCTGGTTCAGATACAGTTGTCTTCTTGATGCCTCCTCCATTGGCTGAGGTAAGAAGCAAGCTCTCTAAGGACTCTTATCAGGCCCCTAATCATACTCCTGAGGAATCCACCTTCATGACCTTATCTCATTCTAATCACTTCCTGTGATGGTTAATCTCAAGTGTCAACTTGAATAGATGGAGTTGTTTAGAAAATTGGTGAAGCATTTAGTCGGGTGTTATCTATCAGGGTTGTTTTCACAAAAGAGAAATGTGTGAATTGGTAAACTAAGTGGGCAGGCTCTGTCTAATCAGCTGGTGGCTGAATGAAACCAGAAAACAGAAGGGGAATGAATGCTCTCTCTCTTTTCTGTGGCTCTTCCTTCTTAAGCAGGTAAGAAGCTTCCCTTGGACTTTAGCCTCCAGATTCTGGACTTACACCAGCAACCGACTTATAGATCTCAGACCTCTGACCTCAAGCTGGGGGCTACACCATTGGCCTCTGGCTTCTTGGATGGAGCCACACTACTGACAATTCTGACTCTCCAGCTTGCAGAAAACCACCATGGACTGTCCAGCCTCTGTGGTCATGTTAGTCAGCTCTCTGTTACTATAAAAAAAATACCTGAGATACTCAACTTGAAAGGGGAAAAGGTTTATTTTGGCTTATAGTCTCAGAAATTTTGTGGTAGCTCAAATAAGAGGCAGTGTTGCCTTGAACTAAATGATAACATTTGATATGAAATAAAAACAAGGAACAGAGACGTTTTAGAATAGATGATTAATCATCTTGTGTTATCATTTCATCTATTGTTTCTGATAATCTATAATAAAATCTACTTAATTACATTGTTAGCTTACTCAATGAAAGATAACATAAATTGCTTGCCTGAAGTTTCCAAATTAGAGCTATGTACAAGAGGGATATGAGCAGTATTTGTGGCCTCTTACATCTCAGAGTAGCAGTATATTCTACAGCATCACCCTTTATCACCAGCATTATATTTTATTCTAATATTCCTAGATATCTATGTTCCCATTTCTTACTGGGTAAATGTGAAAAGATTTATATATATATATATATATATATATATATATATATATATATATATATATATATATATATATAATGTTATATGAGTTTAGAGTGGTTAATGATAAATAGAATGCAGTATTTCTTCCCTGCATCTTCCTTTTTCTTAATTAATTAATTATTATGTGACATCCATTAGGTAAGGCACAATATAAAAAAAATCCACTGTTCTATTTGCTTTCGTCCTGGGAAGAATTTCTACCACTAATCAGGCTTTGGCCACCATGTATAAAAGCAGTGTCTCCAATAGCTAAAATATGGAACCAACCTAAATGCCCTTTAACAGATGAATTGATAAAGAAACCATGGTCCATATAGACAATGAAATATTACTCAGCCTTAAAAAAGAATGAAATTAGGGCATCTTCTCATGAATGGATGGAATTGGAGAATATTCTGCTAAGCAAAATAAGCTGATCCCAAAGCACAAAAGGCTGAATATTTTCTCTTATACGAAGATGCTAATTTGCAATAAGTGGGGGAGAATAAAGGTATTTGGACTAGTCAAAGGGGAGTGAAGGGAAGGGAGGGGGGATGAGGGTAGGAATGATAATAGGATGAATCATACATTATTATTTTATGTGCATATATGATTACATGAGCTGTGTAACTCTACATCATGTACAAGCAGATGAATAAGAATTTAAACTCCATTTATGATAAGTCAAAACTGCATTCTACTATCATGTATGACTAATTAGAACAAATAAAATATATTTCTAAAAAAAGTAGTGTCTCACAATCTACAACACAGTTCTGCGGGGTGAACCTGCCTAATATCTGCATGTTGATCTGTCCCATGTTCAGCCTGGTAGGTTCTTCATTCATGCTTTTGTGCTTCTGTGTTCCTTGCTTCTATCTACCTCCTTCAACTCATTTGACTGTGAATTCCTGGCAGGGTAAGAGATGACCTTTCCTTTGTATGTCTTTCTCTTAAGTTTCTCAGCTTCTGACTCCTTTCATTGCCAAAAATATTATTCCTCTCATTGTAGGAAACCCATGAAGATTATTAAAATGAAAATTTTAAACAAACAAAACATGCCAGCAGAGAGGGCCAGGGAATTTGCTACGGGAATTTGAAAAGGAGATTTCACAAAGCAGCAGAGCCATCCAAAAATCAATGAATGGGTACATACAGCCTTGAAACAGGTGAGGTGGAAACTGATTATAAAATTTGTTCCCTCTGGGTACTCAAAAAAAAATCACCTGCATTCTTTAATCATTACATCTTTCTCTTAGTAAAATAAACATAACATCTTTCTTTCTTTACAACCCTGGACTAAAGGAGCATAAATGGAATAACACATGTGAAAGCAATCTGAACTCTTTGGAAGTCAGGAGTGTAAGTCTCAAAGCTTGGTATTATGATTTTCTTGCTGAAATTTGGAATTTAAAATAGTGGCCTAAATAACATTATTTGAAGTCACAGGATTATTATTTTTCATTTATGATGATCTTTTAATTGCAAGAAACTAAAGGCTTATAAAACATTGGTTCAGAACATCACTAAAAATGAGATTGCATGCTTTGTACATTATTTTTCTTACTTTATTAGTCAGGAGAGGCTAAATTAATGCTCTGGTAACAAACAACTCCAAGACCTCAGTGATTTAACACCTTAAATTATTTCTTACTAATGCAAAATCTGGTGAAAGTCCAGGTAGCTTTCTAGGGCAGCTGCCAGAGCAGTGATTTCACAATCCATGCTACCCTGGCTTTGTGGTTCCACCATCTCATTGTGAGACTTTCTCCGTGTTTGCTGGAACAGGGGAAAGAGAGACTGGAAAATAATGCAGAGTTTTTCACTATCTCAGCCTGGAAGTACCTTAGTCTATTTCATTATCCATTGATCTAAGTTCATTAGAACTGAATGACCCCAAAGTGCTGCAAATTATAGTGGGGAAGGAGAATTGGGTATTGGGAAGAAGTAATAATGTTCCCCATTCTAACATACTTATAATACTGCTGGTGCCTGCTCCCAATTCCATAGATCATAAGGCATAACTAAAAAAGATGACAGGAAATTCAGCACCAATAACTGATTTTTCAGAAAGGAAAGATCAGGCCTAATGTCCAAGAACATGAGGTCAGAAATGAAGAGTAAGGGCTAGAAGCCAGAGACCTTGACTCCTAGTCCAGAGCTTCTACTCCAGCCAAATGCATGATAGATGTATCTCTCATATAAAATTGTTTCATGGTTAAATTAACTCATCAACAACAGTGTTAAACTCTGGCATAAACAAAGTTATGTAGGTCCATTTGTAACAGAACTTCTCAAAACCTTCAACTTAGTACAATACATTGTGAATTTTTAAGTGTTAAAACATTAAGAAATTATTGACAATTTCTGAACACAGGAAGCCTTGCCTCATTTCTAACATTTATCATTTTTCACAGCATCTTGCAAGTGAAGTACAGGAAATGTTATTTTATCACATTATACTTGCAAAACTGTTATGCAGGCAAAATTAATTCTTTGTGTGGTAGCTTTATTGACATTAGTTAATGAAGAGGTATGCTTTTATCCTCACCCTTCCTTAGACATCCATATTTTTCAGACCCTGATTTTGAGTTTCTCATTCATACTTGTTTCCATTCATATAATACATATTTTGTAAGCATAAACTCTATGCCAGGTCATCTGTTAGTGTTGGAGATTTAATAATGAGCAAAATGTAATCCATATTTTTTATACTGAATACATTGACTAGAGTAGAGCTAGGTTCTAAACAAATAATGTAGCTAAATGTTCTTAGTGTTATTATTACCCTAATAATGTTATTCTATGTGAGCACAAAATAAGTAAGGGAAAATCTGCTCTTGTGAATTAAAAGTCTTAGGAGACTTCCACTGTGTCTATTATAAGTCCCCTGCATCCTTTATTTGAAAAAAAATATCCTGGATATCAATGCTGGGTTTTACTCTGATGCCAGTTGTCTTGCATTGTATCCCCTTTGGCCTACTGAGATAATACACAATGTCATGTGCAATCTTCATAGATAAATCATGCATTTGCTCCCCTCCCTGCTCCTGTCATTTGCAGATTTGATCAGCCTTCCATCTATATTTTCATCCAAATCCCTAACAGAATTTTACTCAAGGCAAGGCCAATGATACAGAACTACTCGCATTAATAGAAAACTTTATACCACTAGAGAATTATCTTATGATCATAAAACAACTTTAGCCTAAGTTAAAGCCCCAAAAGAAGCAAGAAAACACTTAAAACAATTCTAAGGGGACTACTGCCTTCCAAATATTCTTGTAGAATTCTGCATCAGAGGAGGAAGACACTGTAGTTGTTAATAAGCTTTACTTTCTACATCTTTTTTTGCTAAATATTAATTTATTCCCTACTAGGATGCCAAATATGGTGATAGGCATGCTAAGGACATACAAATTAATTCCCACTGCAACCCAATAACTGAGGTACTCCTGCCTACATTTTACAGGTACAGAAACCAAAGCAATAAGAATTCACATGCTTTATCGAGGGACATGGAGCCAACAAGTAATGAGCCCAAACTGAATCTGAATTTTCCTGATTCCCAGATCCAAACTGTTTTCATCTATGACATATCATGCTTTCTCAGCATACAAATATGCCAACCATTCTATTAACGTTTGAGCCCTCTTGTTTTAATACTGACAGGTGCCTTCCAATGACCTCTGGAAGAGATCTCCTACATGTATTCTATGTCAGTGATTCCTAAACCCATCATTATTAAAATCATCTGGGATATTTTAAAAATTACATTTTCAATCCCAAATTTAGATAATTTTGATTCAATAGGGGCTGAGGGACTTGTATTTTTAATAAAGCCTCCAGGTGATCTGATGTCCAGCCAGGTTTTGGATCACTGGTTTACTCACATATCAACAGAGCTTTGTTTTTATCATGTAGTTATTAAGTTACTCAACTAAGCATGAGAATTCCTGGTTGTTGGCAGACATTTCACAAGGCAGAGTGGACACTGCTACTGTTCTGATAGCATCCAGGCTAGGGTTCTAAAATCCAAAATTTAAGAGTATTTTCTCTGTTGGGTTAAGCATTTAGTTTTTAATGTAACATTATTTGAGTGCCAATATATTATTGGGTCTGGTAATTGTTTTGACTTACATCCTCTTTATCTTCAGGAATCAGACGTACATCCAAGACCCAGACCTGAAAAGAAGCCAAATAACACTTGCTGGAGGTTGGACTTCCACATAACACATAATGGAGGTTGGAAATAGATTCTGAGATGCAGTTTCTGGGATACTTATGAAAAAGTCATGTTGGATTCATTCCTGTAGAATGGAAATAAAAGAAACAATATTGTGCAGAAGAGGAAGCTAAGTTGTGATATGGAATCACTGATAGAATTACCTGACCCAATAGGTAGCTTTGGAGCAGTTCTTCAGACTTATCCTGAGTTGAGTTGAGATGAGCAGATCTTTATATACTCTCATATAGACTGGTCATTGGATGTAAATTGTCCCAGAAATGAATACAACTTTGGAGGAGGTAGCTCTGCATAGCTAAAGCAATTCTTGATGGAGCTGACAGCTCAGGGGCTACCTGTACTCACAGGAAGTGGGACAGCCAGTCCTTCACTGAAGGAAAACTTGGAAATGCATAACTATTGTCCATCACAGAGGTTACCATTCTACTACTATATAACACAATTTCAATGACTAATGGTTTCGTTTTGGTATCTGTCTCATGTATTCTCTAAAATTCAATTATTTAGAAGGCATCCTAACCCCTCATTTTCTTTTGGTTCTAATGTTCTCACCATAAGAATCCAAATCTCTAGTTTTCTATCAGAGTTTTCCTATCTGTACACAAGACTGGATCTGAACATCCAGTCTTGGACACAATATAGACTTAGGATAAGCTCTCTGATACACATTACATTCTTGTGATTCTTTAAAGAAAGAATTATTTTTCCTTATTTACTTCTTTCTGTTAAATAACAATGGTGACCTAAACAAAGAAATTACTCAAGAGATTATTGCACAATTGACTCAAAACTGATCAATCTTGAATCCATGTCAAGCTTAACAAGAATTAAATTTTGATGCTACATATTTACCTTTACTTTTTGGAATGCATTTAGCTGAATACAACCAAAAAAATAATGGCTGAAAAATAGAGAAATCTATTGGGTCAAATAATTGGAAGTTCAGAGGCAGGGATTGCTTTGTGATCCATTAGTTCAACGGTCTTCAAGAACCTAGTTTCAATCAATTTCTCTGCCTGGCTACTTGGAGTATGGAATTTCCTTCTATATCTAATGCTTTTATGATGGCACCAGTAGCATAAGAACTATTTCATAATCCATGTTTGCTTGGTATTAGAGAGCTTCTTTCCTCCATATCTTGCTGGAAACAATGAATTAAGAAACAAAAGATCCCAAAATTTCTCCTTTGATTGAGGCAACCTATATTATGTATCTTTTCTGAATCAACATTAAACATTGCCATATTACAGAATTACTTATATCTGTTACTCAGTCACTCACTGGTAACGAAGAATTACCCTGGTTGAGGTAAACAAATTAGGCCCATTCTGAGATGGAGTCATTTACAAAGACAAATGACTGATATATAATGATGCAGAGGCAAATGTATATTAGTAGGTCAATTACAATGTCCAATAGAGAATTTGAATTGCTCAACCTTTGTTTAATGTCCCTTTTCACATTCTGCTTAAAAAAACTTTTTAATTATAACATGAGAAAAATATAACAAAGATATAAAGAATAAAATACAATGAAAACTACAGAACCCTAAAGAGAGAAATAGAAGATCTTAGAAGATGGAAAAATATACCCTGTTCATGGAGAGGCAGAACTAACATCATCAAAATGGCAATATTATCCAAAGTTCTCTATAGGTTCAATGCAATGCCAATCAAAATCCCAATGGCATTTTTTATAGAAATACATAAAGTAATCATGAAATTCATATGGAAAAATAAAATACCAGAATAGTAAAATCAATTCTAAGCAGGAAGTGTGAATCAGGTGGTATAGCAATACCAGATTTTAAACTATACTACAGAGCAATAGTAACAAAAACAGCATGGTACTGGTACCAAAACAGGTGGGTGAACCAATGGTACAGAATAGAGGACACAGAGACCAATCCACAAAATTACAACTTTCTTTTATTTGATAAAGGGGCTAAAAGAATGCAATGGAGGAAAGATAGCATCTTCAACAAATGGTGCTGGGAAAACTGGAAATCCATATGCAACAAAATGAAACTGAATCCCTTTCTCTTGCCATGCACAAATATTAACTCAAAATGGATCAAAGAGCTTGATATTAAATCAGAGAATCTGCATCTGATAGAAGAAACAGTTGGCTCCGAACTACCTATTGTGGGGTCGAGCTCCAAATTCCTTAATAGGACACCTATAGCACAAGAGTTAATAACAAGAATCAACAAATGGAAGTTACTTAAACTAAAAAGTTTTTTCTCAGCAAGAGAATCAATAAGAGAGGTAAATAGGGAGCCTACATCCTGGGAACAAATTTTTACTCCTCATACTTCAGATAGAGCCCTAATATCCGGAGTATACAAAGAACTCAAAAAATTAAACAATAAGATAACAAATAACCCAATCAATAAATGGGCCAAGAACATGAATAGACACTTCTCAGAGGAGGACATACAATCAATCAACAAGTAAATGAAAAAATGCTCACCATCTCTAGCAGTCAGAGAAATGCAAATCAAAACCACCCTAAGATACCATCTCACTCCAGTAAGATTGGCAGCCATTATGAAGTCAAACAACAACAAGTGCTGGCGAGGATGTGGGGAAAAGGGTACACTTGTTCATTGCTGATGGGACTGCAAATTGGTGTGGCCAATTTGGAAAGCAGTATGGAGATTCCTGGGAAAGCTGGGAATGAAACCACCATTTGACCCAGCTATTGCCCTTCCAGGACTATTCCCTAAAGACCTTAAAAGAGCATACTATAGGGATACTGCCACATTGATGTTCATAGCAGCACAATTCACAATATCTAGACTGTGGAACCAACCTAGATGCCCTTCAAAGGATGAATGTGTATTTATAAATAATTAAAATCTTGAGTTTGAATGTAATAATGTAGTGGGCTGTAGTTGGTGAAGATATATTTTATGCCTTTTCATTTTCAGCAAAAGTTTGTGACATCATAGAATATAAGTCTGTGGAGTATTAAATTTTAATTTAGTTATTTATGCATTGTATAGAACAGTGCCTGAGACTAATAGGTATGGACAAAACTGGAAAATGGGCAGAAGAGCAATAACTATTAAAGAGCAAGAAATAAAGTAGAAAGAAGTGAGAAGCTGAGGAAGAAAGAAGAGTGAACATTTTGCAAGGAGAAAGAAAACAGGAATCAGGTTCAAGTGGATGGCCAGTTTCCTCTAATTTTCCCATCTGAGCAGAACACGTTGTGGCTTTTGGGAACCTTCAGCTTGCAAGAACTCATCTGTTTCTCTTGCAGAGTTAACCTACACAGTGAGCAATTCCATTTTTGCTTCCTGGGAAACTTGCTCTTTCTGTACACATGATTGATTTTTCTCTCTTTCACAAGCAAAAACCCAAACAGTTGTATCTTATTTACATTTCTCTTCATGATCATCATCCACACTGTCAGATCTTAAGGAATTGGATTTGGTAGGAGCCCTCTGTTGTTACAATAGCTGCCTCCATGCTAATACTCATAAACACAATGCCTTGGCAAAGTCACTGTGGAACTAAAGGGGAAGAAAATACTCCTATTTACTTAGGAAGATGTGCCAATACACTCTTAGAAATAAGATATATACCCCTTTATAGTTCTGTGCTGTCAGTGCATTATTTTTTCTTAGGAATATATAGAAGTGCTTTTGGGTAAAACATATTTACACTTGTACATGAAAAGCCCAATTCAGGTGTAAATGGCACTCATGCTTGCATCCTTTCTGCTTAATATTTTATAATTGAAACTACACATTTCAACTCCATGGCAGGGAAATGTTAACAAATGTTAGCATTCAAAATGAGGAAATGAGTATTGCTTTATCCAAATTTATACATTGCTTCTTAAGCACTGAAAGAAACTATCCAAATAGTCATTTATTACTTTAAATTACATAGGGTTTTTATAGTTCAAACTGCTCACCAAACAACTTCGTTTAACATTGTGACAAATTATTACCTTGTGCCAGTATAAACAATACCTACCAGAAAAACAGATTGATCAACTCCGGAACTTCTTATGTGAGTATAAAGGGGACTTGTACTGAAATATATCCTTGTTTAAAAACAAATTAAATACAAATTTTACACAAATAAATTGGGGTCATTAGGGTGTTTTTAACTTAAATTTACCTTTTAAAAGCTACTATTTAGAAATAACTGGATTACAGCAAGTTTTAAATTGCTTTTGTATTAATTATGACATGAACCACATCTATACACCAGCTGCAGACATTATGGTGACCAAAGGTTTTGTTTAGCAGGCAATAATTGGAATTACATACTGCAAGATAAATTTCTGTCATTCATCATCAGTGACTTTATTCTGAGACTTAGTTGCTTGTGTCTCACAGACACATGTAATTAGAGTTGTGGAATTCACAGGGTTATCATGTTCAGAGTCTTGAATTGTCAGTTTCTCTTATATATTGACTATGAATAAATAGTAGTTTAAAAATATCTTCGTGTATTCCAAATGTGTCACATGATAACCACCAACTCAGCCATGTTGCAGCATAATATGGTGGAAGCAAGAAGGCACTGGAGGGGGGAGTGCCCCTCAGCCCTGGGTGTGCTGAGGAGCTCCCCACTGACACCCAGGTTAGAGGGGCCTCCCCCCTGGAGGGGGAGTGCCCTATGACCTGGGTGCTAGTGGGGAGCTCCACTCAACACCCAGGTTAGAACGGCTTCCCCCCTGGAGTGGGAAGTGGCCTCTACCCTGGGTGCAGTAGTGGTGTGCAGAGTTCCCCCCACCACAGCCAGGTTAGAGGGGCCTCCCCCTGGAGAGGGGAGTGGTCTCTACCCTGGGTGCTGTATTGGTTTACGGAACTCCCCCCTACAAACAGATTAGAGTGGCCTCCGCACTAGACCAGGGAGTGGTCTCTACCCTGGGTGCAGTAGTGGTGTGGGGAGCCCCCCCACACACCCAGGTTAGAGGGGCCTCCCACCTGGAGGGGGCAGTGGTCTCTACCATGGGTGCAGTATCGGTGTGGGGAACTCCTCCTCCCACACACACACACAGGTTAGAGGGTCCTCCCCATTAGACAGGGGAGTGGCCTCTACCCTGGGTGCTGTAGTGGTGTGGGGAGCTCCTCCCCGACAACCAGGTTAGAGGCACCTCCCCCCTTGAGGGGGGAGGAGCCTCTACCCTGGGTTCAATAGTGATGTCAGGAGCTCCCCCTGACACCCAGGTTAGAGGGGCCTCCCCCCTGGAGGAAGGACTAGTCTCTACCATGGGTGCGGTATTGGTGTGGGGAACTCCCCCCTGACACCCTGGTTATAGGGGCCTCTCCCTGGACGGGGGAGTGGCCTCTACCCTGGGTGTGGTAGTGGTGTGGGGAGCTCCCCCCAACAAAACCAGGATAAAGGATCCTCCCCACTAGAGTGGGGAGTGGCCTCTACCCTGGGTGCAGTAGTGGTGTGGGGAGCTCCCGCATGACACCCAGGTTAGCGAGACCTCCAACCTGGAGGGGAGAGTGGTCTCTACCCTGGGGGTGGTAGTTGTGTGGAGAGCTCCCCCTGGACACCCAGGTAAGAGAAGCCTCTCTCCTGGGGGGGACTACCCTCTAACCTGGTTGTGGTAGTGATGTGGGGAGCTCCTCCCACACACACCCAGGTTACAGGGGCCTCCCCCTTAGAGGGGGGAGTGGTCTCTACAGTGGGTGCAGTAGTGGTGTGGGGAGCTCTCTCCGCCATACCCAGGTTAGAGGGTCTTCACTCCTGGATGGGGGAGTGACCTCTACCCTGAGTGAAGTGTTGGTACAGGGAACTTCCCACAACACCCAGGTTAGAGGGGCCTTCCTCCTGGAGGAGGGAGTGGCCTCTACTCTGGGTGCAGAAGTGTTGTGGAGAGCTTCCCCACACCCAGGTTAGGGGGGCCTCCCCCCTGGAGGAGGGAGTGCCCTCTACCCTGGGTTCTTTAGTGGTGTGTGGAGCTCTCCCAGGACACCCAGGTTAGAGGGGCTTCCCCCGTGGAGGGGAGAGTTGACTCTACCCTGGGTGGGATAGTTGTGTGGGAAGCTCCCCCTGGACACCCAGGTTAGAGGGACCTCTCTACTGGTGGGGTGACTACCCTCTACCCTGGTAGTGGTAGTGGTGTGGTTAGCTCCCCACCTCTCACCCATGTTAGAGGGGCCTCAACCCTGGAGAGGGGAGTGTCCTCTACTCTGGGTGCAGTAGTGGTGTGGGGAGCTCCCCCCACACACACCCAGGTTAGAGGGGCTTCACCCCTGGAGGGGGTAGTGGCCTCTACCCTGGTTGTGATAGTGGTGTGGGGAGCTCCCTGGACACCAAGGTTAGATGAGCCTCCCCCCAGGAGGGGAGACTCCCCCTCTGTCCTGGGTGCGGTGGGGAGCTCCCCACCAATGCCCAGATTAGAGGGGCCTCCCCCTGTAGTGGGGAGTGGCCTCTACCCTGGGTGCAGTAGTGGTGTGGGGAGCTCCCCCCACACACACACAGGTTAGAGGGGCCTCACCCCTGGAGGGGGTAGTGGCCTCTACCCTGGTTGTGATAGTGGTGTGGGGAGCTCCCTGGACACCAAGGTTAGATGAGCCTCCCCCCAGGAGGGAGGACTCCCCCTCTGTCCTGGGTGTTGTGGGGAGCTCCCCACCAATGCCCAGATTAGAGGGGCCTCCCCCTGTAGTGGGGAGTGGCCTCTACCCTGGGTGCAGTAGCGGTATGTGGAGCTCCCCCTTACCCACAGGTTAGAGGGGCCTCCCTCCTGGAGTGGGGAGTGTTCTCTACCCTGGGTGCAGTAGTGTTGTGGGGAGCTCCCCTACAACATCCAGGTTAGAGGGGCCTCTGCTGTGGAAGGGGAGTGGCCTCTACCCTGGGTGCAGTAGTCCTTTGGGGAGCTTCCACCCCACACCCAGGTTAGAGGGGTGCCCACCCCTGGAGGGGGGAATGTCCTCTACCCTGGGTGCAGTAGTGGGGTGGGGAGCTCCCCGAACACACAGGTTAGAGGAGCTTCCCCCCCTGGAGGGGGGAGTGGCCTCTATCCTCTGTGCACTAGTTTTGTAGGGAGCTCTCCTCCACACACCCAGGTTAGAGGGGCCTCCCCCTAATTGGGGAGTGGCCTCTAACCTCTGTATCATAGTTGGATGGGGAGCTCCCAGCCACACCCAGGTTAGAGGGGCCTCCCCCTGGAGGAAGGAGTAGTCTCTACCATGGGTGCAGTATTAGTGTGGGGAATTCCCACACACACACACAATAGTTAGATGGGCCTCCCCACAAGACTGGCCAGTGGACTCTACACTTGGTGCAGTAGTCGTCGTGTGTGCAGATTCCCCCAACACCAAGGTTTGAGGGACCTCCCCCCTCGAGGGGGGAGGAGCCTCTACCCTGGGTTTGGTAGTGGTGTGGGGAGCTCCCCCCGACATCCAGGTTCAAGGGGCCTCCCCTCTGGGGGTTGGAGTGGCCTCTAACCTAGGTGTGGTAGTGGTGTGGGGAGCTCCCCCACTACATCCAGGTTAGAAGGGCCTCGCCCCTGGAGGAAAGAGTAGTCTCTACCATGGGTGAGGTATTGTTGTGGGGAACGCCCCATCCACACACAGGTTAGAGGGGCCTCCCCACTAGATGGGGTAGTGGCCTCTACCCGGGTGCCATAGTGGGATGGGGAGCTCCCCCATGACACCCAGGTTAGAGGAGCTTCCCCCGCTGGAGCGGGGAGTGGCCTCTATCCTGGGTGCGGTAGTTTTGTAGGGAGCTTCCCCCCACACACCTAGGTTAGAGGGGCCTCCCCCTAATGGGGGGAGTGGCCTCTACCCTGGGTGCAGTACTTGTGTGGGGAGCTCCCTCTGGACACCCAGGTTAGAGGGGCCTCTCTACTGGCAAGGGGACTACCCTCTACTTTCCTTGTGGTAGTGATGTGGGGAGCCCCCCCCACACACCCATGTCAGAGGGGCCTACCCCCTGGAGGGGGGGAGTGGCCTCTACCCTGGTTGCTGTACTGGTGTGCAGAGCTCCTCACCCCCAGACACCCAGGTTAGATGAGCCTCCCCCAAGGAGGGGGGACTGCCCCTCTGCCCTGGGTGCTGTGGGGAGCTCCCCCTGACACCCAGGTTCTAGGTGCCTCCCACTCCGAGGGGGGAGTGCCTCTCTACCCTGGGTACAGTGGGGTGTGGGGATCTCCCCCCAACACCCAGGTTCGATGGGTCTTCCCCCTGTAGAGGGAAGCAGGGCAGAGGGGCACTCCAGCCTTCAGGGGGGAGAAGCCTCTAACCTGGGTGTCCAGAGGAGCTCCAAAAGGCACCCAAGGCAGAGGGGCACTCCCCCCTCCAGGGGGCATGACCCTCCAACCTGGGTGTAGGATGGAGCTCCCCAATGCACCCAGGGCAGAGGGGCACTCCACCCTACAGGGGTGAGGCCCCTCGAACCTGGGTGTTAGGTGAGGCTCCCCACTGCACCCAGGGTACAGTGGCACTCCCACCTCCAGGGGGATGCCCTTTGAACCTGGTTTTCAGGTGCAGCTCCCCACAGGACCATGGCACTTAGGGTAGAGGGGCACTCCCCTCAGAGGGGGGAGGCCCTCTAGCGGGGAGGCCCTCTAGGGGGGAGGCCCCTCTCACCTGAGCATGGGGGGGGGCTCTCCACACCACCAGCACACCCAGGGTAGAGGGGCACTCCCCCCCTCCAGAGAGAGGCCCCTCTCACCTGGTTGTCAGGGGGGAGATCCCCACACCGCCGCCACACCCAGGGTGTGGGGAAGAGCTCCCCACTGAACTACTGCACCCAGGGTAGAGGTCACTCCCTGGTTGAGGGGGTAGGCCTCTCTAACCTGGGTGTGTGTGGGAGGAGCTCCCCACCCCCCACCACACCCAGCGTAGAAGGGCACTCCCCCTTCGAGGGGGGAGGCCCCTCTAACCTGGGTGTGGAGGGGTGGAGCTCCCCACACCTCCACTGCACGCAGGGTAGAAGGGCAATCCCCCCTCCAGGGAGGAGGCCCCTCTATCCTGGGTGATGGGGGGAGCTCCCCACACTGCCATGGCACCCAGGGAAGAGGGGCTTTCCCCCCTCTAGGGGGGAGGCCCCTCTAACCAGGTTTGAGGGGAGGAGCTCCCCACACTGCCACAGTACCCAGGTTTAAAGGAGCACTCCCCCAACTAGGGGGGAGGCCTCTCTACCCTGGGTGTTGGGGGAGCTCCCCACAGCACTCAGGGTAGGGGCACTCCCCCCTCTAGGTGGCAGGCCCCTCTACCCTGGGTGTCTGGGGGGAGACAACTCACTGCACCCAGGGTAGGAGGGTACTCCCCTCTCTAGGGGTCAGGCCCCTCTACCCTGGATGTCAGGGAGGAGCTCCCCACTGTGCTCCGGATACAGGGAGCACTCCCCCCACTATGAGTAGTGGCACCTCTACCCTGCGTGTTTGGGGGAGCTCCCCTCTGCACCCAGTGTAGGGGACCTCTTCTCCCTCTAGGGTGGGTCCCCTCTACCCTGGGTGTGTGTGGGGAGTTCCCCACCGCACTACTGCACCCAAGGTAGAGGGCACTCCCCCATCTGGCGGGGAGGCCCCTCTAACCTGGGTGTGTAGGGGGAGATCTCCCCACACCACCACTGAACCCAGTGTAGAGGAGCACTACCCCCTCCAGGGAAAGGTCCCTCTAACCTAGGGGTGAGGGGGAGCTCCCCACACCGCCACCACATCCAGGGTAGAGGGGCATTCCCCCTCCAGGGGGGAGGCCTCTCTCACCTGGTTGTAGGTAGGGACCTACCAACACTGCCATCACACCCATGGTCGAGTGGCACTCCCCTCTTGAGGGGGAGGCCCCTCTCACCTGGGTTTCAGGGGTAGCTCCCCACACCACCAGCTTACCCAGGGTAGAGGGGAACGCCCCCCTCGAGGGGGGAGGCCCCTCTCACCTGGGTGTCGGGGGAGTTCCCCACATGGCCAAAGCACCCAGGGTAGAGGGGCACTCCCCCCCTCTAGTGGGAAGGCCTCTCAAACCTGTATGTTGGGGGGAAGCTCCCCACACAGCCACAGCACCCAGGGTATCCTAAGCATAAGCAGGAAGACTTTTTTTTTAGTTCCAAATGCCATTAGAGAAACACAGATTCTGTCAAAAATCCTTATTTTGCTAAATATTTTTTTAACTTAGCAAAGGATTTTAGAGATTAAGTAGAATGAATCCAAGCATCAGTGCCATTTACATCCAAAGTGTGATTTTCATGTACAAGCTGACTTCAGATGAAACCTCTCAAAATCATATTCATCTTCCAAAGGAGATGAGAGAGCTGTTCATATTTTCCAAAACCTCAATCTCTGGGTTAAATCTATTATGTTTATATTACTGGAATATTTCTTTTTATAAAAGATTGCAGTGTTTCAGCCAATGATTAGGAAATAAATTGTTCACTGTTTGGAAAACAATTGACTTTCTCAGGTAGCTAGAGGGTTTGGCATGCTTTGGGACTTTGCAGAAAAAAAATAGAACTACATTAACATAACCCAATTTCAAACAGACATGCTTGGAACATTGGAGAGCTGAAGGGGCCTCTGAGAGTATTTAGTCAAGAGGCATGATTTTAAAGATAGGAAAACCAAAGTCTAAAAATAAAAGAAAGATATCCAGATTTATGCTGTAAGTTGAGTTGATCTCATTCTTCTGAGTTTCAGTTCTTCAGTCATTGCATTCCATTAATATATCATTTTCCATTCTTTATCAGTTAGTTATTTAGGACAGTGTTCCAAGCCTATTGGAGATACAAAGACAGACATATAAGAGAACCTTTGTACTCAAGGAGTTTAATAACATGGTAAAGAAAAAACAATAACTGCAAACCCAACAGAACATTTAAAAAGTTGCTATATTTAAGCAAATGGGATTATATCTGACAATGGTTGACATCTTCAACGTGTAAGGAATTACAAAAACTCAATGCCAAAAAAAGAAAAATTTTAAGTGAGCAAAAAACCTAAATTGACATTTCTCAAAAGAAGATATAAAAAATGCCAAGTATATATTAAAAAAAAAAACAATCACCTAATCACCAGGGAACTAACTAATCATCAGGGAACTACAAATAAAAACCACAATAAGATATTACCTTACTCTGGTAAAAATAGCTTTCATCAAAAACACTAAAGATAGCAAGTAGTGATGAGAACTGGTGGAGAAAAAGGGAACTCTTGTACATTGTTGGTGAGAATGTAAATTAGTACAAACCTTATCGAAGACAGCTTAGGGTGTCTCAAAAAATTGTAAGTAGAACTACAATCCCACTGCTGGGTACTTATATTAAATGAAATGAAATCTGTATGTTAAAGACACACCTGTTCTCCCATGATTATTACAGCACTGTTTGCAATAGCCAAGAAATGGAAAAAATCTAAACATCATCTGATGAATAGATACAGAAAAGGTGGTGTATATATACAGTGGAATAGTATTCATAAAAAGAATGAAATCCTTTCATTTGAAGCAATACAAGTGGAACTGAAGATGATTATGTTAAGTGAAATAAACCATGCACAGAAAGCCAAGTACCACACAATCTCACTCATATGCAGACTTTTAAAAAGTTGATCTCATAGAAGTTGAGAGTAGAATGGTGGTTGTAAGAGGCTGGGGAAAGCAGAAGTTTGGGAAAGATTGATCAATGGGTACCAAGTTGGAGTTACTTAAGGGTAAGAAATTCTAGTATGCTGTTTTTGCACAGTAGTGCAACTATAGATAACAAAAATGTATTGTATATTTCAAAAACTAGAAGAAAGACTTTTGAATTTTTTTACCATAAAGAAATGATAAATGAGGTGATAATATATTTAACCTGATTTGAACATTATGCAATGTTTACATGAATTGAAAGGAGAAGAAGTGTAGATAGCAGTAAGATGACAAGTTTATGTATATTGTATGATGGGTCTGAGCTTGAACTATAGGTTGTAAAAAAATATTCTGAAAAGTTTAAGTTGAGAGAGTGATATGATATTATTTTCAATTTAGAATTACAAGTATATCAATGTGGAGATTTTACTGTAGTATAAAAAGACCAGCAGCAAGGAGAACAAATTGGAGGAAACTGCAGAAAGGAAGCAAGAAAGACAGATGTTATAAATAAAGAGTAACAAGGAGAATTCAGACAAGAGAAATGGAGGTATACATTTCATAGGTGTTCATAATTGATTAGATACAGAGAGTAAGGAAAGGAAAGCTGGGGATAACTCTAAGATTTCTGTGTCAGACTTCTTTTGGATTAACATTTATCCCAATGGGGAATCCAAAAAGATAAGCATGATTGGGAAGGGAATTTAGGGCATGCTGATTTCAAGATGCTACAGTGCATTTCACGTACAGTGGATATATAGGTCAAAAATCCAGGAATGCTCTCTGGGATAGATCTACTTAGGAGCAGTTGAGTCTCCCACATCTAGTTGCTACTTAAGGATATTATTTCCAATAATAGTTTGACCTAATTGGTAAGTATGATCCCAGATTCATTATTGTGAAATGGCCCTGGACCTCTCCAGTCTACTTTAATTCTTCTCTTCCTTCTTCTTCTATTTTCCTCATTTAAAAAAACACATTAGGTTGGGTCTAGAGTTATAAATTTGAATTTTGAGTAACTTTTCATTTACATTCCAGTCTCATAATTTTGGTCAAGTTGTACATTGTGAAAATTGGATTATCATATCTATAAGATATCAGTGATCTACAGCTCATTTTAGATACAACTGTAAAATGAAGTAATAAATATGAAAGGAGTTTGGAACAAAATGTAGATTGAAAGGGAGTGTATTATTGTGATGGTGGTGATGCAAAATCACACTCCAGTAATATACCATGGCCCGAGACTATAAAAATAAGTGCATGCACTTGCACACATATATGCATAAACACACTCTGCTCATTTTGGCACCCACTGTCTTTATTGGATCTTTAATATATTCTATTTGGATTATTATGTTCTCTTTTCCTTTTTCTATTTATTATTCTCTCCTAATGACCTACGTGCTACATTAACTCAAAACTGTTTTTCTTTAAACATTTTCATGTCATGGCTTACTAGCTTCCTAGGTCTTGTCCAAATCACTTCAAACAGTTCACTCTTCTATCAAATGTGTGTTAACATCACATGGAAGTTGTAAGAATGGAAAAAGATAATGCATAGGAAAGACCTTACAAATTAAATTATTATATAAATATATATTTTCTTAACTTTATTTTTATTTTTGTTAAACCTGTTATCATGTCATCCTTCTCAAATGTTTTTTCTTTAAAAACTTCTTCTTAGGGGCTGTGGCTGTGGCTCATGGGTAGAAAGCTTGCCTTGCATGTGTGAGGCACTGGGTTCAATCCTCAGAACCACATAAAAATAAATAAAGAATATAAAGATATTGTGTGTGTATATATATATATATATATATATATATATATATATATATATATATATCTCCTTGTTTTCATGTCAAGACTTGATTTATCTTCTTAGATTTCAAAGACCAGATTCTCCCTGTTGCAGAATACATTCCCAACATTATGTTCATAATCCTCTTTGACTCAGCTCATATGCTCATCATCCTCTGATCATTGACCCTGTTAAGACCAAGATGTTATTGCTATGACAATTTTACTCTTAAAAACATACTCCTACCTGATACTCTGTTATTTTCCCTATTTCCTTTCACTTATAGCTCCACTCCCCCAAAATTCCTATTAGCTGTCTAAACTTCCCCATCCTATATTCTTTCCACAGCATTTGACAGAATTGCTCCCAGCATTGTGATAAATCATCTTTATTTGGAATTTAGAACACCATCTTCTCTTGGTTCTTCTCACAGATTAGTCACATCTTACTCTCCGTGTCTTTTGCTAGGTCCTTCTGATTTTCTTGATGTCTGAACGAGGAAGTTTCTGAACTCAGTCATTGAACACATTCCCTCTCTCCAGTGCTTCCTAAGTAAGCTCATTCATTAATTACCACTTATACACTGCTAATGACTCTTTTTTTGATGTTGTTAATAACTCTCACCTCCACCTCCAGCCCTGAATCGTCCTTTCAATTCCAGACTCACAGTCTTCTGATTTGCTGATAATAATCTCAAACATAACATGTCTAAACTATAATTTTATTTTTCTCCTCTGAAGCTGTTCCTGTCCCAAACATCTCCATCTCAGGAATTGGAAACACCATATCTTCACTTAAACAAAATTGCCTCCAGTTTTCTCTGGCTCTTCTCTTCCTTTCACATGTGACTTCAAGCCTTAGTTAGATTTGTGAGCCTGCTGTTACCAAGTATCTCAAGATTACTGCCTTCTCTAACAGTTCTGGAGTCTAGAAGTCGAAAATTAGTTTAACAGACCAATTAAGGTGCCAGAGGATCTGGAGGAGAATCTGTTCCTTGTCTCTTCGGGTGGGTCCTTGCATTCCTTGACTTCTGACTTAGAACCAACCTCTACTTCGGTGGTGGCATTGCCTTCTCTTTTTCGGTTTTTATGTTGAAGCTCCCTGTACCTTTCTCATCACACTGTGATGGCATTTAGGGCCCACACCAATAAAGCAAGATAACCTTTTTTTTCTCAAAAATTTCAACCAGATCTGCAAAAGATCCTTTTTTTCAAATAATAGAGCAGGTTTCAAGGATTAAGAGCTGATGTTTTGGATAAATGTTATTCAGCCTCCTATAGTATCTATAAACACATCCTACATTATATCCAGCACTTTCCCATGGCTTCTTCAGTGGTTTCTAAATCTATCATCTCTTTCCTAGATTATAGCAGCACTTCTAGCTTGATCTTCCTGCTAAAGAACTTTTCCTTTTGAGGCTATTTTTTAAGACAGCAATTAGGGCAGTCATTTAAAAGGAATATTATTCAACCATAAAATAGATGAAATCTTGTCATCATGGAAACATGGATGGAACTGGAGGGTCTTTTATTAGATACAATTAGCAAGGAAAAGAAAAATATTGCAAGTTCTCATTCTTTCGCAAAAGCTGAAAAGTTGAATCTCATAGAAGAGTGGAGTGATCACTAGAGGCTAAGAAGAAGAGGAGAGAGGGGATCAAGAGAGATTTGATAATGAGTACCACAGTACAACCACATAAGAGGAGCTAGTTCTGTATTCTATAGCACAGAAGAATATCTGCAGTCTATAACAATTTATTATATATTTCAAAACAACCAGAGGAATCTGAATTTTCCCAATTCACAGAAACAATAAATGTTTAAGTATCTGGAAGTGCTAATTGCCCTGATTTTGTTATTACATATCATATGCATGGGTAAACTATGCATACAATATATGTATGTACAAATATTGTGACAATTTAAAAACGTGAGATCATGCCACTGTTCCTGCTCATGGCATTCTAAGTCCTTGTCTTCCTCAGAGCCAGATTTACAGGCTCTGCTTCACCTGTTCTCCCACCTTTGCTCTAAATCATCTTTTATTACAACTTCTTTTCTAGGCTACTCAGTGAGACATCTGGTTTCCCTGATACTTCTTAGACACACCAGATCTGCTATTAGCTCATGCATTTTGTTCTTCTAGGAAGGCCTCAAGGTATCATCAGATTTTCCCCCTCACTTTATTAAAGATTTCTGCTCAAATATATTTTCAAAGTGGCTTTGACGGACCACTCAATTTAAAGAGCAAGCTTTCTCCCTATATTGTTCTTTAATCAATAGTTAGGGTTCTTTTATTTTCTTTTAATTTTGGAACACTTATCACCACATATTTATTTGTTTATGCACTGTCAATCACATGCAATGCAATGTAAGCCTCATGTCAGTTTTGTTCCTGAACATGAACATCATTTTCTTATTAGCAGAGAATAAGCCTTATATATTCAACAGAATGGTATAATGACACTCTTTGTTCTAGTGTTGGTTGACACTCTAAAGACTGTTGATGAAGCCAGAAGTTCTAAGCACCCCTATATCACAGAGATAACCAGCTCTACTGGTGTATCTGATTGGGAGAAAGATGAATTATTGTATAAATAGAACATCATGGTCAAGAGAATGCCTCCATCATCTAAAAATAATTGAAATATGTCTATATTATCAAATTCAGGAATAAAACTTAACTATAAATAATGTAAGAGCATTGTGACAATCCTAAACACACAGGTAATGAATTGTTAGAGTCTGTAAACAAGTCAGGATGGCGCCTGGCATTTTGCCAGGGGGAGTGGTTTATGAGGTGGCTCCAGGGAGCCATTAAGTGTGGAGATTTCTTATTGGTTGACTGCTGTATCTAGTTTATGTTAATTAAGATATGCTGTGTGGAATGTATAAATACCTCTGTTGTCCTACAATAAATGGCTCCCACTCCTGCTGTATTAATCTACGAAAGTTATTCATCACCCCCCGGTTATTTTCCTGCAGCCGGACTGCGGCAATGAATAATTGCTTGACTAAGCAAGTAGACATAGAAAAGAGGGACAAGAAGAAAAAGGTGAATAATAGTTGGTTAATTGATGTAATGGGAGGGATCATGGGTCTAATTTATTTTGGTAATGTGATAGTCTAGACCGCGGTATATGCTGATGCAAAATATTTATTAGTTGAGTGAACAAATGATAAGTGTGGGATATATCTTCTTGGACAGATTAGTGATATTATAAGCTAACAGCATTTTAAATAAAAAAAAATACTAACTAAAACCTATGATTACTCAATGGAAGACACTTCTATTGGCCACCCTTTCCTTGAGTCTTCATGCTCAGAATTAAACATCTATGAAATTGGTACAAAAATGCATTGGAATAGCAATTTTACATTCCCATGCTGGGTAGAGTTGCAGTACTTCATTTTTTTACATCCCAATGCCGGTATACTACACCCATAAAATTTTCAAAACAGGCAACAGAGAAAAGGCTCTCAGAGTTATATAGATTAGAATGCAAGTCTGAGCAGAGATTCTTTTCTAGTTGAGTGGCCTTGCCCAAGTAAGTTAACTTATTTGAGCCTCAATTTGATAATAATCATCCTAACAATGATAAGGTGATAATTTAAAAATATATTCATTATTTTTGGTCACTTTATGTGAAGCACTGTGCTAAGCACTTCATAAATTACATTGCATGAAATTTGCTAAACGTCTTTAAAATGGATATGGAGTTTAGATAATAGGTATTATTGGAACCTATGTGGATAGTAGGTGATAGGTCTCACCCTCAAAAACCTTTTATTTATTTATTTCTTGATGAGGTGCCTCATTCTTGTCCTATACCATACCTGAATCTATTACGTTGGAGCTTGTTCCTTCCAGTTTCTTCAGAGACCAAAGTCTGATGTCTTGTAGAGGGAGAATTCATAGTCCTTTAATGACAAGGAGTAGAGAGGTAGGTTCCTTGGAGATCAGACTACTTTATCTCCTTTCATTTAAAAGTTTTAAGTCTTGTAAATACACAATTCATCTATGCATTTCATATTTCTAATTTCTAAGCTTTTAAGGCACTTTGGAGAAAATATACTAGCTTCTTTTAGGAACTCCCTTGGATTTCTGAGCTGCAGAGTTAGTGACCTTTCTAAAAATTTTTCTGGGGCTGGGGATGTGACTCAGTTGGTAGTGTGCTCGCCTAGAGTGTGTGAGGCACTGGGTTTGGTTCTCAGCACCACATAAATGTGAAATAAAGATACTGTGTCCACCTAAAAATTAAAGAAATAAATATTTTAAAAAATTTTTCTTTTGTATTTTTGGGAATTGAAACCCAGGGGCGTTCTCCCCCTGAGCTACATGCCCAACTATTTTTACATTTTATTTTGAGAAGTGTCTCACAATGCCTGAACTTGCAACTCTATTTTAGCCTTTCTGGTAAACTGAGCATCCAAGCGCAGTTTAATGACTTTTTCTGAATCTGTTTTCTACCTTCCAAAAATAGGTAGTTATCACTTGACATTTGTCTTTTTTTAATATTATCTCTTGATGTTGTGGGTTTGTTTTTTTTTAATTTAATATTTGTTTTTGGTAAGTTTTTGGGAAGGGGCTGTTCTAGCATGCTTTAAAATCTAGTATGTATTTGCTTTCATCACTGTTAATTTTCCTTTCACTTTTTACTTCCTAGGATTCTTTGGATTTTCTATTTTTGTAACAGTTTTGTCATAAATCTATCAAGTTCTGTGAGTTATCCCAAAGGTCTTTTAAAAATACATAAAATAAATAAATAAAGATATTGTGTCTATCTACAACTAAAAAAAAGATTCCATCTTACCCCAGTCAGAATGGCTAGCATCAAGAATATAAAAAATCACTGGACACCGTAGCATATGCCTGTAATCTCAGTGACTTGAGAGGCTGTGGCAGAATCTACACATTCACTTCAATGGTGCTATCTTTTTAAAATTTTACCAATCAAGAGCATTAGTGATCCCTTCCTTTATTTCTCTGAAGCTATTTAAGTTTAAATTAAGCAAAAGTATATAAAATAACAATTTTAGATCCTAGGCTGGAGATGTAGCTCCATGTAGAGCACTTACATGCCTATCATGTGTGAGTCCTTGGGTTCAGTCACGATACCATCAAAAGGAATGATAATAAAAATAATACTTACGTTTCTGAGTCTCACTAGTCACAATTTAAATACTCAGTCACCATCTGTGGCTAGTGGCTGTCATATTGTACAGCATAAATAGAGCACATTCCCATTATTATAGAAAGTTGAATTAAAATTCTAGAATTTTAATATTATCTTTAAATATATCTTTTGTCCTTGATGAAATTAATATCAGTGGATTCATTTGTCATTCATCACTACTATAAAGTATATTAAGTATCTAATGATAATAAATGGCATTATATGAAAAGGATATTGTAGAGAAATGTGAACAGGCCACATGTGCGATGAAGAGTTGTTGTTGCCTCCAGTTTGGTCTTTTGCTTTGTGAGGTTGAAAGCTTTTATTTTATTATTTTGTCTTAAGCATTTCAGATTCTGAGGGAATTGAGTCTTATTAACTAAGCTTATAAGAGATTAAATGCTAGTTTTAATATTTATGGTGTTTTTGCCCTTTTAGTGACCAGAATATTTATAACCTATATCCAAGTACTACTGTAGAGAACCTGGGAAGTCAAATTAATCAAAAAAATTTATATAGAGTGAAGAGAGAGCCTATAAAATGGAA
Organism: Urocitellus parryii; assembly: GCF_045843805.1. Classification (NCBI taxonomy): domain Eukaryota; kingdom Metazoa; phylum Chordata; class Mammalia; order Rodentia; family Sciuridae; genus Urocitellus; species Urocitellus parryii. The sequence goes on from NW_027554244.1 coordinate 248,015, forward strand.
GAAAATCTTTGCCAACTCCTTCAACAGAGGATTAATATCCATATAAAAACTCAAAATATATAAAGAACTCAAAAAACTTAGCACCTAAAAAAACAAATAGCCCAATCAATGGATGGGCAAATGAACAGACACTTCTCAAAAGAGGTACAAATGTCCAATAATTACATGGAATATGTGCATCTATACCTGTCAGGGAAATGCAAATCAAAACTACATTAAGGTTTCATCTTGTGGGAGCTGGGGTTGTGGCTCAGTGGTAGAGCGCTCACCTAGCATGCATTAGGCATTGGGTTTGATTCTCAGCACCACATAAGAATAAAATAAAGGTATTGTGTTCACCTACAACTAAAAACATACATATATATTTAAACAACAACAACAAGAAGATTCCATCTCCAGACTGGGATTTTGGTCCAGTGGTGGAATACTTGCCTGGTATATATGAGGCACTTAAATGTTCAGCACCACACAACAATAAATAAATAAAGATATTGTGTCTATCTACAACTAAAAAAAAGTTTCCATCTTACCCCAGTCAGAATGGCTAGCATCAAGAATATAAAAAAATAGCTGGACACTGTAGCATATGCCTGTAATCTCAGTGACTTGAGAGGCTGAGGCAGAAGGATCACAAATTTGAGGCCAGCCTAAGCAACTTAATTAGTCCTTGTCTCAAAATAAATAAAAAGGTTAGGGGATATAGCTCAATGGTAAAGTGCCCCTGTGTTCAGTCCCCAGTACAAACACAAAAACAAACAAAAAATAAATCCTGGTATGGACCTGCGAGAAGAGGAACCCTTATACATTGTTGATGGGAGTGTAAACTAGTACAGCCACTGTGGTAATTAGTGGGGAGTTTCCTCAAAACCTAAGAATAGAAATATCATATGTTCTAACTGTATTACTCCTGGGTGTATACCGGAAGGATATCTGCATACAAAAGTCAAATAATAAGTGTATCTCTTGTTTGTGTGCAAGAATGTTATTGCTAACCCACTATTATAAGTGACGTGCTTTTTGAGTGTTTTTTCATTAGCGCTGATGCATTTGGGCAGTGGCGATCACAGGCTCTTGCCTGACCATACTGGTAATCAGTAGCAGGCATCTGCAAAGGAGATAGCCAAGATTTTCTGATGTTTTCTATGGTGAAAGAAAAGGGGCAAATTTCTACTCCTAAGAAGGAGTGAGCCTATTTTCCCAACCAGCATTGTGCTTCTGCATCACACAGCACGTGCTGTGACACAGATAGTGAGGGAGGAGATTTGGAGGCTTAATAAGTGTCAAAGTTGAAGGTTCTGTAAGTTTTCCTACCAGGAAACCCTGTTTATTCCTGCTCTATATTTCAAGTACTATCTAAAGACCAAATTCAGCAGCAGGAAAAAACAGTAGCTAGTTAGTGAGTTCTTTGTTCCAAACCAATAAGCCAACTTTTTGTTTGTTTGGCTCAACAGATTGTGCTTTATTTACAGGCCATTAGCAGTTATTAATAAATGAAGTTGGGTGTGACAAATATTTTTGAATTTCAGACAACTCATTTGATACTTGATATAATGAAAGAATATTTATTTTAGGAGAAATTTAGAACTTGACTGAGATCCTATTTCCTGTGGACAGCCCAGCCTTTCTGATATACTTCAGTGGAGCAGGAGGGGGTTGGATGGTGGGGCTCTGCAGACAGACTCCCTTCATTCAGCTCATGGCTCTGCTTTTACTAGAGTGTGACCATGGGCAAGCTCAGTTCTCTGTGCCTCAGCAATCTATTTTTTTTTTTTTTTGTCAAATAGAGGCAATCATATTACCAACGACAAAGAGAACTTTCCGGCATTATGTGAGATAATGTACTCTGTGATTAGCAAAGAGTGAGCTCTCAAATATGTATTAACTAATAATAGAATAAACTGAAACAAAATTTAAACTCTGTCCTTGACTATATCTTGATGCATCTCTTGTTACATTTTGTAATTATTGCATGAAATAGAGACTATGTTGGATAACTAATAAAATTTAACCAACGAATATATGAATTTTGCAATAAATACATCTATGCTTTGATTAGGGATTCAGTGGTTACCAGTACTAAATACATTAAAGATACATTTAATAAAATCAAAGACCTTTATATATGAAATCATTGTTCTAGAATAAACTTTTGTCTAAATTCATGTAGAGACAGTACTAAATACTGTACTGTTTCATTGACTGTACTCATTTCTACTCTTATTATTTTTACATTTATTAATAGAATTTAGTAACTAAAAATTATCTTAATCATTCCTTCCTGTGATAATCAACCAGTATGTCAACCTACCTAACCTGGTAAACTACAATATTAATTTTATGCATTTAGACTAAGCATTTCAACTCTGATTTTCTATTTCTATTCAATGGAGTTTTTTTTATATAGTATGCTCTTAAGAAGAATATATTTTCCCTCATGAATGAAAAATAAGTATTAAAGTTATTAAAACACAATAATGCAATGATAATGGCATATAACAAATTACATGAGAGAATACAATACAATATTCATAATTTATTTTGATTGATCAAATTGCCTTTATTATGGTTGTTTGACCTTGGGGCTTTAGTGCACATGTATTATAGTTTGGTGCATTCTCCATTAGAAGGAATGGGGTGGGAAAATGAATGTGTTTATAGTGCCAAGAATGGATGGATACTTAGCCAATAAAATGTTGGCTGTGCCAAACTAAAGTGACTGGCTTGATTTTGGTAGACTCTAACATTTTCCTCCTTGAGCCATTGCTAAAATGAGGATGAAAGCTGTGCTTCGGGAAGGTCTTAGACAAGAAAGGTTGAAATGGAGAGACACTAGGTTCTTGAGATGTATCTTATGACTGTGAATTGGGAATGGTTAATGTTTGTACAGAGAAAGATGACCAACTGACTAGGCTTCAAAGTTACACTTTTATAAACTTATCATGATTTTCTCTTCCAAAAGTCATGGCCTATGTGGTCACTCCTAATTACAGAGGCTGGTTATCATTGTTTTTAAGTTATTTGCTGTATTCATTTCTTCATATGATTGTTTTGCCTAGTGTTTCTCATAAACTTATTTGCTGAAATCTTCCAGGAAACCTTTCCTCTAATAAAAGCTCCTGTAAGTCCAACTGCTATGCCCATTGCTGTATTGGGTATATTATCTATTAATTATAGCCAGGGATCTCTCTCTGCTGTAGCAGTTTTGGTTTTATTGGGAGGGAGGGTCGGGATGCAAGAGAGTTAGGCAAGGGAGATAAGGTGGTGTCAGTGGTAATATGGTGGTGAGACCCTTCTAATTGTGAAAATTTAGTATTGGTGACTTCCTGGTTGGTGACTTCTTTGTTTATGTCTTCCAGTTGCCATGACCAGAGAGGCACAAGAATCAACAGGAATGACTAAAGGAAAAAAAAAAAAAACAACCATTGAGCAAAGGGAACATTGCAGATCAGCAAGCCTTTCTGTGTTCAATTTGCTCTTCTACTTGGCTTGAGGAACTTGAGAATACATGTCGGAGTATACTTTTAAAACTGCTTTGATATTTTTAATTTCAATGGACAATTGCAATTATTAATTGGCTGACCCCTTTGCAGATGCCTGCTATTGGTTACTAGTGTGGTGAGGCAAGTCTCCCTCTCTGTGGTCAGTGATCAAGACCTCACTTCTGTGTTTTTTGTTTCCATGAAGAATTCTACATAAGCTATGAATGTTCTTACAGATCACCTCTGCAAAAGTGAAATAAATATTTTCTAGTTCAATTATTCTGTGAATTGTTTTGATAAAATTGACTCCTATTTTTTATCTTAAGTGTTTTGCATATCCAGCACATAGGTCTGGTCTTTCCCCAATTCTGAAAGGCCTATTTCTACTGTGTCCTGTGTTGCTGCATCTTGTCTCCTTTACCTCAATTAATTGCTGATGTCATCTCTTAGCTATTTCCAAAAGGGTGTCTGAGTTGCTTCGCTTACTTGATTACATACTAGTCCTTATGAAGTCACTTTAGAAAGACCTACCATTATCACACTATATATGCTGTATATACTGAGGTCTATCACCTATGTTACCTAATGTGAGTCTTCTCTCAAAGCTTCAAGATAGATAATCCTTTTACTCACCATAAGAGGTTCTGAAGCTCAGAGTTTGGACCTAATATGTTTAAATTTAAATATCTAGTGAATGGTAGATGCATATTCAAAACCCCTTCATGTCAACTTCAAAGTCTACATTCCTTCACTTGGTTTTGGTAACTGAGAATTTGCCTTTGGAGGGCTGGATCACAACACTGCTTTCATGCTATTTGACTATTTGTTCTACTTTCTATTCTCCCTTTCAATTCTAGCATTGTTCAGCCTCTACAAAAATCAAGATTCCCTTTTCTGTATTTCAAATATATAATATTGAGTCAAACTATTTTAGCACTGTGCAAGGTACTGTATGGTATACAAAAATAAATGAGTCTGTGGATAACCTTGGGAACTTCTATTTTAATCGCTACAACATGAGCCGGAAAAATCTGCATAGAGTTATCTACAGTAGGAGACAGAATAAAAGTATCATTATTGAGGCCATGATAGAAATTTACAAGAAGGAGAAAGCAACCCCAGAAACCTCTCCTCTGTGGATCTTGGTTGATTTTTTTTTTTGTTTGTTTGTTTGCCATAGTGTTTACAGGGACGGGGAGCAGAGGAAAGATGATGACCACATTTTATTGGTTTACTGTCACTGCTATTTTTTATAATTAGCCTTAGTTTTAGTGAGAAACAAGAGTGCAAAAGAGGATCTAGGCAGGGATGGGGTATGCAGATAATTATTTTATTTTGCTGATACTTTCTCCTTGTAGTGATAGTGGAGAGAGAGAGAGAGAGAGAGAGAGAGAGAGAGAGAGATCTTACCCTGGTTAAATGTAATCTGACAACCCAAAATCCATTCATTCAATGTAATGGTGAATACATTAAATTATCGAGTTGGGATATACAATGACGAATGGAAATATATATATACTATGGAGAAATAGGCTGTCTGTCAACATAAATATCCTATGGCAGGAAGTGATAGAAAGGGATACAAAAATTATTATGCAATATAGGAGAAGGAAGAGGCTATTTCCTCCTAGAAGCATCAGGGAAAACTATAAGAAGAAGGGGATAGTTAGTAGGAATAGGCAATCTCCATTAATTGCTAACCATATTCCAAGCTTGTGTTGTCGTAAGCCTAAACTGACTCTTGCAAAACTCTGTGAGATAGCTGCTATCATTCTCTCCCCTTCCCTCCTCCTATTTGACCATTAAGAAAAACCACTGCATAGAGAAGTTAAATAACTTGCTGGTAAATAGTTTGCAGTTCAGCTCTAGAGTCTGGCCATTTAACCACACAGTGATATTCCTCAGTGGCTGTGTCCTGGAGGATGAGGGGAGTGGATTTTGCACATGAGAACTAGCAGAGCAAGTAGAGAAATAGTAGCAGGAAAGGATGAATGAAACATGGGGTATCAGATCACACAATTTAGAAAAAGAGATGTACGAAGAGAAGTCATTGTAAATAAGAAAATTTTTAACATAAAACTAGGATAGTGTCAGGTCATAAAGGAAATCAAGTCACTTTCTAAAGGGTGAGTCTTGACTTTTTATACTTGGAAGGTTTTGAAAGGCCTCATAGGTGGTTTGTAGAAAGACTAATCTGACAGTCACACACGAGATGGATATGACACTTGCATACAGGGCAGCAAGACCAGTTAAGGAGATTATAATGAATAACAGAGAACATGACTTAAAGTGACAGAAGTGACAATGACAATGAGAAATTGCCAAAGAGGCTGTGAGGAATTACAAATGGAAGTGCAACACTGAGAGTTTAGTGTGGTGAGCCGATTCTGTGTACTGTGGCCGCCATTACAAGATGGCGCTGATAAGCGCCGTGGCCTGTGATAAACAACTCCTTATTTTGGGAGAGTTGGCACGTAGCTGTAAAACACCCTATGAGAAAGATCCACGTGGCAGTTGTGCATTGGGGCTTTATCTGCTTTATTAAGGCTGGGGCAGTAGTAGTAGGAGTAGCAGTAGTAGTAGTAGTAGTAGTTCGAGAGAGAAACAAGCTAAGAGACATGTCTAAACAAAGGCCTGAATAAACTGCTGAAGGAAGAATCCTGTGTCGTGTTTCCTTTGCTGGCGAGGGACGCGGCAGTTTAATGATTGAGAAAGAGGAGTCAGAAGAAAAATGTGAGCCTTGAGCTTGAATAATTGTAAGGGTAGGGGTGTTAGCCACCCAGCTCTGAAACAGGAGACCTCAAGGGCTGTGTAACAAATGAAGAAGTTAATTTTGCACTTGGAGCCATATAGACTGAGCTGCCGGCTGGCTGATCTTCTGACAGTAAGTATGATAATTAGTTCTGATAGTGTCTGAATGCATTCTATGGGGTATAGCTTTTAGAAAACTAAATCAAAGTCAGGGCCTGAGAGGAAGAGTATACCCCAGGGTTTATGATGAGAACCTTGAACTGACAGATTTTCTTGAAACTTCTGGGTCTTCCCCTTTATTGGAAAATAGGATCCCACATTCCCTTTACTCAAAGATATGGAGAAGCCTCAAATAAAATAAATGTTTTATAAAACTATGCTGTTTTTCTCAGGACTTTTCCCAACTTTTCTCCTGGTTGCTGGAGCAATTACTAGTGATCTATCTCAGCAAGACCCAACTGGGAAATTATTGGGACTGTTAAAGGACCTTGATCATCTGTATCAGTGGAGGGTATGTTCAAGAATGGCTCCTGAGAGTTCTGGGTTGATGGGTCAGAATATAAAGCTGGATGATAAAGAACTGTCATTATGGGGGCATTCTCTCATAATACAGCATTTAATCCCTGGAAAGGGTGCACTCTCTTTCTCTGTCTCTTTCTTCTATGTTCAGGGACACTTTACTACTAAGCTACATCCCTTTTTAATTTTTATTTTTATCTTTTTTAAAATTATTGAGATAGTGTCTCAGTTAGTTGAGGAGGCTGGCCTCAAACTTGAGATTCTCTTGCCTTAGCATCCTGAGTAACTGGGATCATTGGTATGTGACACTATGACCAGTCCCAGGATATGATTTATTTTATGTTGCTGGGGTTGATATCCAGAAGCTTGGAAGAATTGATGGTCCTCATGAAATGAAGTAGAAATGTCAAAACAGTCAGGGCAGACTGTAGAAGAAGGGTTCAAGCAGACACAGAGGTCTCTTTAAAATGGAAGAACAGATTTTGTGAAGAGACGAAGGCTGAGCAGTTGCGGCCGCCTTGCTGACCTCTAGCAGTGGTCAACTTCTTCATATAGAATCTGGGAGTAGGAGATTCAGAATCGAATCTCTTCTCCCTCCCCCTCCTGGTTACAAATCACTTGAAATATATAAGTTAGTGGATCTTTGCTGAGTGAGATTTTTTTGATCTTCAGCTACATTATTCCGCCTTTGTGAGGAACCTTATCAAACACAATGGCTAGCAACGTTACCAACAAGACAGATCCACGCTCCATGAACTCCCGTGTATTCATTGGGAATCTAAACACTCTGGTGGTCAAGAAGTCTGATGTGGAAGCAATCTTCTCCAAGTATGGAAAAATTGTGGGCTGCTCTGTCCATAAAGGCTTTGCCTTTGTCCAGTATGTTAATGAGAGAAATGCCAGGGCTGCTGTAGCAGGAGAGGATGGCAGAATGATTGCTGGCCAGGTTTTAGATATTAATCTGGCTTCAGAGCCAAAAGTGAACAGAGGAAAGGCAGGTGTGAAACGATCTGCAGCGGAGATGTACGGGTCAGTACCAGAACACCCTTCTCTGTCCCGTCTACTCAGCTCCTCTTTTGACTTGGACTATGATTTTCAACGTGATTATTATGACAGGATGTATAGTTACCCAGCACGAGTTCCTCCTCCTCCTCCTATTGCTAGGGCTGTAGTGCTCTCTAAATGTCAGCGTGTTTCAGGAAACACCTCCCGAAGGGGCAAAAGTGGCTTCAATTCTAAGAGTGGACAGCCGGGATCTTCTTCCAAGTCTGGAAAGTTGAAAGGAGATGACCTTCAGGCCATTAAGAAGGAGCTGACCCAAATAAAACAAAAAGTGGATTCTCTTCTGGAAAGTCTGGAAAAAATTGAAAAGGAGCAGAGCAAACAAGCAGTAGAGACGAAGAATGATAAGTCGGAAGAGGAGCAGAGCAGCAGCTCCCTGAAGAAAGATGAAACTAATGTGAAGATGGAGTCTGAGGGGGGTGCAGATGACTCTGCTGAGGAGGGGGATCTACAGGATGATGATGATAATGAAGATCAGGGGGATGACCAGCTGGAGTTGATCAAGGATGATGAAAAAGAGGCAGAGGAAGGAGAGGATGACAGAGACAGCGCCAATGGCGAGGATGACTCTTAAGCACATAGTGGGGTTTAGAAATCTTACCCATTATTTCTTTACCTAGGCGCTTGTCTTAAGATCAAAATTTCACCAGATCCTCTCCCCTAGTATCTTCAGCACATGCTCACTGTTCTCCCTATCTTTGTCCTTCCCATGTTCATTAATTCATATTGCCCTGCGCCTAGTCCCATTTTCACTTCCTTTGACGCTCCTAGTAGTTTTGTTAAGTCTTACCCTTTAATTTTTGCTTTTAATTTTGATACCTCTTTATGACTTAACAATAAAAAGGATGTATGGTTTTTATCAACTGTCTCCAAAATAATCTCTTGTTATGCAGGGAGTACAGTTCTTTGCATTTATACATGATTTCAGTACTTGCTTCCCTAACTGCAAAGGCAATCTCATTTCGTTGTAGCACCTGAGAGCAGCTTTGAGTTTTAGAGGTATGTGTGTTATCCCCCACATAATAGTCTTGTGTGGGGCTGTTCAACACAAATGTAACAATGTATTTTTGTGAATGAGAGTTGGCATGTTAAATGCATCCTCTAGAAGAATAATTAGTGTAATAGTCTTTATTTGTTTTCTAAAGTTGATACTGTGGGTTATTTTTGTGAACAGCCTGATGTTTAGGACCTTTTTTCTCAAAATAAACAAGTCCTTATTAAACCAGGAATTTGGAGAAAAAAAAACTTTTTTTTATTTTTGTATTTTATAATTATTTACTTCAAATTCTTTGTTTTGCAGCAACTTCCACAAAACCCTTAGAATATATTAAATATATTTTTCTTGGAGTATGATCATTATGCATATCAGCATACACTACTCAAATTTCATCAAGATGGATGTTGCATTAAGGAGTTAATTATCTGTGACATGGAATGGAGATTCTTTTAATAACTGTTTATAGCCCCAGGTACCTTATCTGGATTCTGAGTCTGTGCATCAGTGTTATTAAAAATAGGAAAGCTTTAAAAAAATAAAAATAAAAATAAAATGGAAGAACAGTGAACTCACAGGATGACTGTATTCTTTGGGAGGCCCAGGGGATATTCTGTTGAGGTGATAAGAGATGCACTGTGAGGGGGACCTTGGCATTATTAAGAAGCTTAGTAGCCACTTCTTTCTACAGGCTGAGCTAACAGCAGGAGTTGCTGCTACAGAACTGAACTACCTAGCAGGGTTGGTAAACAAAACATCTGGGATCCTTGTTTAAAAAACAGGAAAAAACCTTTTTTTTTTCCTTCCACAATTCCTTGACATGTTGTTTGTTTTATTTGTCATTTAAATATCTTCCAGGGGTGTGTGCTTCCAGGAGTGCAAGATATTTCTAGGGTAAAAGTAGACCCTTGAATTAGGAAGACTTCTCAAGACAAACAGAATCAATAATATTGATTGATTGATTGGAATTGGCTCAGGTGATTATGGGGGCTAAGTCTCACAGTTTGCACCAAGATGGAGACTCAGGAGGCCTGTTGTGTAGTTCCAGTCTGAGTCCATGTTCAAAGGCAGGAGATGACTTGTCTTTTAGCTAGAAGACAGCCAGACACAGAGAGTGAAGGCTCCATTACTCAGTCTTTCTATTGCATTCACTCTTTCAGTGAAATGAACGAGGACCACTCACTTTGGGAAGGACAATCAGTTTACTGATTTAAAAGTTGATCTCATCAGAAAGCACCCTCACAAGCACATTCAGGATAATTTTAAATCAAATATCTGTGCACCCTGTGGCCTGATCAAGTTGTCATATTAACATAAAACAGAATATTTTTGCAGAAAAACAGAAGAACAGCATGTCCCAGCCACCTGCACGGCTCTAGTCTGAGCCCTCTTCCTTTCACACCACTGACCAGTGTGTCTGTGGCCTCCTGAGGGATCACTCAGCTTTCATCCTGGGGGTCCCATCTACTGAGCTGCAGCCTCAAGGCTAGTTTGTTTTGCACAAGGACAGGCCTCATTTGTACTCACTGCCAAAGGTTTTGCATTTGAAGAAAGGGAGAACTAGGAGAGAATAAAAAGAGGGAAATAGGAGATAAACCTAAGGGAAACTGCGAAGTCCCCCAATGTGATAAATCAGACTGTCAACTCCTCCAGTCTCTGTAGCTCAACAGGTGGTGTCCCTGGAATACATACTGACTCTTTGTGCTGTACCAGGATTTGGGTGAGAGCAAGAAAATACTAGGAGCCAGGGTAATGGGGGCTAGGATTCTCAGTCATTAACATCTATAGTGTTTGAATACAATATTATTAAAAATCAAAATTACCAAAAAATAATCCATGACGGTCTGTCAAAGCAGAATCAGCATCAGGTACATGCCTGGAGCAAAGGAAAAAAGATCAAATAGATCTTGTCTGCCACACAGTCTAATGCAGTAAGGAAAAAATATTAGATGAACACAAATTGGGGGATAAGCTCAAAGATACCTGCACAGTTCTCTTCCAGACTCAAGGGCATGATGGGTTTTATGATAAATAATGATGAAATATAATATTTGTAATGACACACTATCATAAAAGTTATTCAATACTTATGAATTTCTTATTTCTGGAATTTTCCAGAAAACACCTAACTGACCCTGTGTAACTGAGCCCCCCCAGGGAACTACAGAAATGTAGCTAAAAAGTGCTGTGTAGGAAATCTCAACCCCATTTATACAAACTTTCTTTAAGTCTACAGCTTACTTCAAAATTAAAAAAAAAATCAAACATTTGATTAAATCACTTGGTTAGAAAAAGAAAAAAGAAAAAAGGAAACCAGATACTCTCCTATAATCCCAGTGGCTTTGGAGGCAGAGGCAGGGGGATTGCAAGTTCAAAGCCAGCCTCAGCAAGGGTGAGGCACTAAGCGATTATGTGAGATCTTGTCTCTAAATAAAATAGAAAATATGACTGGGGTGTGCAGCTCAGCGATTGAATGCACTGAGTTCAAACTCTGTATCACAAAACAAAAAGAAGTTAAGAAAAGAAAAACAAACAAAAGGAAATAGAAAAAGACAATGGAAGAAACTTTTCTCTTTTCTTTTGACTATGCCTGTATTATATTGAGAGTACTTCTTGGAACAGAGGCAGCCTGGGCTGTGATGGAGTTGAAATCTTGAGTTGGATCTTGGTCCTTGTGGGCAGGAGGCCATGTGGAACAGCCAGAAGATTATGAGCAGTTTCTTGGGTCTGAGAAGCACCACCAAAGGCAAAGTGTATGCCTATAGCTGCAAGGGTATTGCTGGATGGATACCCCTTTATGCCAGGGAATCTGGCTAGGGGCTACTGGTGGGGGTGTAGACAGGGGAGTTCAGGGAAAGCTTTGCATTTGGCCTTGGAAGAGGGGAACTTCAAATATGTATCCAGGTGAGAAACCAGTGGAAAGTCTTATTAGGGTGACTCACTGTGGGCTCAGCCAGAGAGGCAAATCAGGAATCCCCCAAAATGATCTCTTAAAAGTGTGATGTTTTGATTATGAAGGTAAAATGATGTCCAGCACCTCCTTTTCAATGACACACAGGACTGGAACCTGGCTGAATCTCAGAGCTATGCTTTCTGAGCCTTGCACAAGATTGTCTGTCTCCATGTGCAGACTTGCACACATGCATACATGTATACACACACACACACACACACACACACACACACACACACACCCTTTCCTCATGTGTCTTCAGCATTTCCCCTAAATGACTCATACCAAAAATTGAAATGCCACTTTTCTGAGTTAGAGAGGACCTTTTGTAGCCCTCAAGGACCCCTGTGAATATAGGTCTGTGTGTTCTCCTAAGTGTATGTACCTGGATGTGTGAGTGTGCACACACTTACATACCCACTTATCCACCATCACCCAGGCACATACTCACACTCTCTCATAGCAGTCACATGACCACTCCCATACCATGTGGGCATGCACACACACACACACACACACACACACACACACACATACCACATGTACACAATTCCCTTCACATTCACACAGTCCCACATACATACACATAATCCCACACACTGACTTAATCCCCCCCCCACACATGCACACATATCACACTTACTTGTGCAAACCCCCACACTATCACACTTACCACACATGCACATGTACCACACATATTAGCACACACATGCATCACACACCTACACACACAATTTGTTCTGTGCTTTCACTTCGGCAAGGTTCTAAAATATTTTCATTACACAATGAAGAATCCTACATCAAACCTGGGCAGTTTTCTGTGCATGAAACAGGCTTTGCGTTCTGAAGGGGGAACCCATGCTGGGTGCTTCAAAATGAATGCCACAGAGTCACCCTGTTGAGGTCCTGTGTTCTGGAACCACAGGTGGCCTAAAGTGGGAGATGGATTGCAGCCTCCCACTTTTGAGGCAGTGCCCTCTCTTGGCCAAGTGGGCTCTAATGGCTGGCTCACTGGTCTTTCCTGCTGAGAATCCCTGCCCCCTAATCTCTGAGAGTCCTGGCTGTGAGGCTGGTATGTCTGAGTCACCTTGCATCCACTTCACTCTGCCGCCTTTGAAATTTAGCTCGTTTATTAGCTCTCCTCTCTTTCTTCTAACTTGCCATTTTGTAAGCAAATCATCTCTGTTTATTAATGTTTGGGTATTAGTATCAAGGTATTGGCAATCCTGCCTGGAGTATTGTTTCCAGCTAATTAAAATGCCCTAGGTACCCTGCTGAAGATGGGAATGACAAAGGACAAAGAAGCCCAGAGGGTGTAGGCCCCTATTTCTTGTTATGTAATGACCCATTCTCCCCTAATATAGAAACCAGACACTTCCTTTGCTGAGAGAGGAAAAATGACAAGAAAATAAATTTGCATTAAAGTCGACTTAAAACAACCTGTCTCTGACTCTGTTCTCTCTTGCAGCTCTCCAAGCCTGAGCAACAACTCTGATGGGTGAGTCTGCCACCCCATTCTCTTCTCCTATCTGGGAAAGTGTGCAGCTGGCTGTGCTGAGGGGTAGTGGCTGTGCAGAGCCAAGCCCCTGTGCAAAGCTGCATGCACAGTCTACTGGTCTTGTCTGAGTCACACTCTGCATCCTTAGCTGGTGCTCTGGACTCATCAAATAAGGGAGCCCTCTCTGGTTCAGTGGGAGCCAGAGCTCTATGTGCAGTGTTGGATGACTGCCCCCCAGTGTCCTTGTGTGGGACATGAGTGCAAGGGTGACAAGGATTCTTATGCTGCCATTGCCAAGAGAAGGGCTCTGCTTGGAAAGGAAACTGGAGAGAAGCCCTGGAGAGGAATGTGAGTGAAGTCAAGTCAGAGGACTGGCCTTGCAGGAGCAAAATGCCCCATCACCTGTTGGGAAGTGCTGCCAGGTGTCAATAGCTGTGACTTCTTCTGTAGGACAAATGCTGTTGCATGTGTAGTGTGTGTTGTAGGGCTGGCTTGGGTCCCACTGAGGGGCCCTCTCATATGGTCTGTGCCTCATCGTGGTGGGGGATTCTACCTTGCAGGCAGCTGTCCTTGCAGCACCAATGGCTACATTTGCTGACCCTGGGACCCACTGCTGGTCCACAGAGCTCCTGTGTGTGAATGGTATAAAGGTCCCTTCCCAGAGGCCTTCCCTAGGTGAGGTTGCAAATTACTGTGCGCACACACACACACACACACACACACACACATCACCCCCAAAGTTCCTTCAGATCCCCATTACCTTGTCCATTTTAAACTGCTATACGTGGACTTGCTTGGGTTTCTTGGCAACATGATGGCCTCAAGGAAATCAGGTACCACCAGCACAGCCAGGCTGATGCCACAGACCCTTGTGACTAGCCTCAGAAGTCCCACCTGAGCCATTAACCAGGTTCAAGGTAAGGGAGCATAGAGTCCACCCCTTGATGGCTGAAATATTAAAGTCACATTGTCATAGAATATGAGGGATAGGAGGGGCCATAGGGCTTCATTGGAAGATTTCATTTGTCCTGGTGGGAAACTGCAGGCAACTCCTACCCAAGAAATGGGTGGGATGGGGAGTCTCCAAGGAGTGTGACAAAGTGAGCACAAATCAATCAACAGACTTCCAGAATTCCTTCCACTGTGTCTGCTGGCCCAGAAAGGTCTCTGCCACTTCTAGGTGCCACCACACTACCTTTGGTCTTGCTTAGCAACCAGCTTGCACATCTTTGGGACCCCCCAGGAGGTAATTGTCACCCCTTGCTCCAAACACTTAATCCACCCTACTGTGTGACCATTCAATATTTTACCCAACTGAATTTTTAAAACCTTTCTTCTTGTTTCCCTTTCTTTCTTCCCTCCCTCCATCCTATTAGAGGATTTCCTTGAATATGTAGGAGATCTGCATTCACAACAGAGAAAACAAAGAGCTGAGCTTTTTACAACTGTTCTTAACAAAAAGGGCGGGGGGGTGTCTGTGCCACTTAGGGGCTGTGCTGAGAGAGGGGCAGGCTGGTTTTTTGCAGGAGTGCCAAGGTAGGAACTGAGATGTCTTACCCCCAGTGATGAACATATATGGCACTCACTACCCCTGGCTGAGCTCAGCTGTCACTATGCAGTGATGGGGAGGGGTGTGCAGGGGCCACAGGAAGGGATGGGCAGGGAGGGAAAGGGTCAGTGTCTGTCAGGAAGTGAGGAAGGGAACCTTGCACTTGGTCTAACAATAATCTAGAGCCGTTTTTTATTTGTTTGTTTGTTTGTTTTTTTTTTTGTTTGTTTTTTGAAGTCTTCTAGACCCCAGGTTCATCCCTGGCATTTTGAAACATTTAGCCCACTTTTTTTCCAGTTCAAGGCTTGTGACATCATCTACTTTGTGACTGTTTTTTCATTTACTTTAGTTTTAGCAGCTTTATTGATATATAATTGCTACATAGTAATGCATATTTTCAAAAGGTATGATTTGATAAATTTTGACATAGAGGCACTCCTAAAACCATCGCCATTATCAAAATTATGAACTTCTATGTCATCCCCAAATTCTCATGCTTCTCTGCATCTCCTGGCAATTGTTGATTTAATTTTTGTTGCTACATATTTATTCACCTTTCCTAAAACAAATTGAATGATACAGTTTATATTCTTTTTAGTCTGACCTTTTTATTTGTTTGTTTGTTTTGTTTTTACTCAATTATTTTTTAAAGATCTTTTTTGTTGGGAATGGAAATTAGTACAGATATTATGGAGAACAAAATGAAAGTTGTACAAAAAAACTCCAAATAGGGACTGGGTTGTGGCTCAGTGGTAGAGCACTCACCTATTACGTGTGAAGCCCTGAGTTTGATCCTCAGGACCACATATAAATAAATAAATAAAATAAAGGTATTGTGACTAACTACAACTAAAAATATAAATATTTAAAAAAAATCCAAATAGGGGCGCGCAGAAGAGGAGAGCTGGTGGGCGCCGCAGGTCGGGAAGAAGAGCACCCAGGGGCCTGCAGCCCGAGTGCTGCGCCGTGTTCCAACTTCTCCACGAACACAAAGGTGAAAAAGCACGTTTAGATTGGAATATGGACGCCGTCTCCTTGATCGGAGAGGAGCTGCAGGTGGACTTCCTGGACCACGTGCCCCTCACCACACACAAATTTGCTCGGAAGACGTTCCTGAAGCTTGCCTTCTGTGACATCTGTCAGAAGTTCCTGTTAAACGGATTTCAGTGTCAGACTTGTGGCTGCAAATTCCACGAGCAGTGTAGCAACAAAGTCCCCACCATGTGTGTGGACTGGAGCAACATCCGGCAACTCCTGTTGTTTCCAAATTCCACCATTGGCGAGAGCGGGGCCCCGGCGCTGCCCTCCTTGACGATGCGTGGGATGCGAGAGTCTGTTTCCCGGATCCCTGTCAGTTCCCAGCACAGATACTCCATGCCTCACGCCTTCACCTTCAACACTGCCAGCCCCACCTCTGAGGGCTCCCTGTCCCAGAGGCAGAGATCAACATTCACACCAAATGTCCACATGGTCAGCACCACCCTGCCCGTCGACAGCAGGATGATTGAGGATGCCATTTGAAGTCACAGCCAATCAGCCTCACCCTAAGCCCCGTCCGGCAGCCCCAACAACCTGAGCCCCACAGGCTGGTCCCAGCCCAAGACCCTGGTGCCGGCACAGAGAGAGCGGGCTCCAGGATCTGGGACCCAGGAGAAAAACAAGATTAGGCCACGGGGACAGAGAGATTCAAGCTAGGGCTGGGGATGTGGCTCAAGAGGTAGCACGCTCGCCTGACATGCGTGTGGCCCGGGTTCGATCCTCAGCACCACATACCAACAAAGATGTTGTGTCCGCCGAGAACTAAACAAAAAACAATAAAACATTAAAAAAAATTCTCTCTCTCTCTCTCTCTCTCTCTCTCTAAAAAAAAAAAAAAAAGAGAGAGAGAGAGATTCAAGCTATTACTGGGAAATCGAAGCCAGTGAGGTCATGCTCTCCACCCGCATTGGGTCGGGCTCCTTTGCAACCGTTTATAAGGGCAACTGGCACGGAGATGTTGCAGTGAAGATCCTGAAGGTTGTGGACCCAACCCCAGAGCAGTTCCAGGCCTTCAGAAACGAGGTGGTTGTCCTGCACAAAGCGTAACACGTCAACATCCTGCTCTTCATGGGATACATGACAAAGGACAACCTGGCCATGGTGACCCAGTGGTATGAGGGCAGCAGCCTCTACAAACATCTGCATGTCCAGGAGACCAAGTTCCAGATGTTCCAGCTGATCGACATTGCCCGGCAAACGGTGCAGGGGATGGACTACTTGCACGCCAAGAACATCATCCACAGAGACATGAAGTCCAACAACATATTTCTCCACGAAGGCCTAACAGTGAAAATTGGAGATTTTGGTTTGGCGACAGTGAAGTCCCGCTGGAGTGGCTCTCAGCAGGTGGAGCAGCCCACCGGCTCCGTGCTGTGGATGGCCCCGGAGGTGATCCGGATGCAGGACAACAACCCCTTCAGCTTCCAGTCCGACGTCTACTCCTACGGCATTGTCCTGTACGAGCTGATGACCGGGGAGCTGCCCTACTCCCACATCAACAACCGGGATCAGATCATCTTCATGGTGGGCCTAGGCTACACCTCCCCCGACCTCAGCAAGCTCTACAAGAACTGCCCCAAGGCCATGAAGAGGCTGGTGGCCGACTGCGTGAAGAAAGTGAAGGAGGAGAGACCTCTCTTTCCCCAGATCCTGTCTTCCATCGAGCTGCTCCAACACTCCCTCCCCCAAATCAACCGGAGCGCTTCTGAGCCATCCCTACACCGGGCAGCGCACACCGAGGATATCAACGCCTGCACGCTGACCACGTCCCCCAGGCTGCCTGTCTTGTAGTGGACTTTGTACCTGCGCTCAGCCTGGGGAGGAAGGGAAGGCAGCGACAGCACCTTCCTGTCCCTTGCTCCTGGGGCAGAGTGTTTTCTGAGAAGCTGCTGTTAAGGACCTCCTAGAGACGCACAGGCCTTAACTTCACGTTGCCTTCTTTTCTACCCTTTCTGGCCGGTCTTCCTCCCATCTCCAGCATGCACAGGGGATGCTGACGGCCCTGCAAGATATCGTTAGGGCAAAAAGAAGTGGATGTCAAGGTCGTGAGCAGACTGGCCCCGCTGTGGGGACATGCGGGTTTGGAAACCAGCTTCTTTTGAGAGACAGCGGTGCAGCGCCAACAGTTTTGCACATAACTCACCGAACAACCCAGGACTGCGGAGATGCGCCTGCTCTATCTCGTACCACGGGACTTGCCTGTAACAGCCCGAGATGTCCAGGGCAAACGGTGGCTTTCCAGGCACGGTGCTCAGCCCTCCTGTCCTGGTCCTTGGGAGCAGCCTCCCGTCATGCTGAATTCATCTTCCAGGGGCGGCCCCTATGGGGTGGGCCGCAGGGCCAGCCCCATCTCTAGTCACATAATTGTGGATGCAAGGAAGCCAGGAATACAGGTTCTCTTGATTTGGGTTTTAATTTTGTTTTTATTGCGCTGACAAGATACAGTTATGATGATTCCTCGATTATGTTATTTTAATAAAATAAATTAAATTTAAAAAAAAAATCCAAATAGGACTACCATATGATCCAGCAATTTTATTACTGGATATGTATTCAAAAGAAATAAAATGAGTAGGTCAAAGAGATACATATGTACATGCCCATGTTTATCGCAGCACTATTCACAATGGCCATAGTAGAGAATCAATCTAAGTGTTCCTCATCAGATCAGTGGATACAGAAAATGTGGTACAGATACACTATGGAATATTATTTAGTGATTGAAAATCAACTCCCAGGCTGGAGATGTGGCTCAAGCAGTAGCATGCTCACCTGGTATGTGTGGGGTCCTGGGTTCGATCCTCAGCACCACATAAAAATAAAATAAAGATGTTGTGTCCACTGAAAACTAAAAAATAAATATTAAAAAAAATTCTCTCTCTCTCTCTCTCTCTCTCTCTCTCTCAAAAAAAAAACTATATATATATATATATATATATATCAACCTCCCTTTTCTTTTCTTGCATGGGGGATTGAACCCAGGGACTCTTAACCACTAAGCCATATTCCAGGCCCTATTTTTACTTTGTTTGGTTTTCTTTTGAGACAGGGTCTTGCTAAGTTTTAGGGCCTTTCTAAGTTGCTGAGGCTGGCTTTAAACTTGCAATCCTCCTGCCTCAGCCTCCTGAGCTGCTGGAATTACAGGTGTGCACCACTATGTCCAGCTCAAAAAATTGCTTTATATCACCACATGAATAAAACTGGAGAACATTATGTTAAGTGAAATAAGCTAGAATAGAATAGTGGTTACCAGAGGTTGGGGAGGATAAGGAGGGATGAGAGGTAAGGAGGGATGAGGAGACCTGGTCAACAGGTACAGCAGGTGTAGTGATCTAGGAGGAATAAATTCTAATATTCTATTGCACAATAGGATGACTGTAGCTAGTAAAAATGTATTATATATTTCAAGATGGCTAGAAAACAGGATCTTGAATTTTCCCACCACAAAGAAATGATAGAGGTTCAAAGTGATGGATTTGCTAATTACCCAAGTTTGATCATAACATTGTATAAGCATGTTTAAATATTACAATGAACCCTCAAACGTGCAATTATGATGAGTCAATTATAAACAAAAATTTAAAACTCAATTATATTTATAGTCTATAATTCACTCCCTTGATTGTTGTTGACCTTGTATTATATGGATATTTTATAGTTTGTCCATTTATCTGTTGACAGATATCTGGGTTTTTTTTTCAATTTGGAGTAATAACAAATAAAGCTACTAAGGCCATTTGTATGAAAGTTTTTATATGGACATGTGTCTTCTTTTGTCTTAAGTGAATTTCTCATTGTGGAATGGCTAGGCTATATGGTTTATGTGTTTGTATGAGATATATGTTTAAATTTTAGTAAGTTATAAAAACACATCCAAAAGGATTGGACCATTGTACATTTCCACAAATAAGATACAGAAGTTCCAGGTGCTCCACACCTTTGCCAATACCTGAAGGGTCTCTACAGATTTGACATTCTTGTGTATGGGTATCTCATTGTAATTCGAATTTCCATTTATGTAATAACTACTGATTTTTGAGATTTCAGATTGTCATCTGTATATTTTCTTTAGTGTAGCATCCCGTTCAAGTCTTTTGTTCATTTGGAGACTGGTTGGTTTGTTTTCTTCATATTAGTATTGTTGGGAATTCTTAATGTATTGTGGCTACTAGTCTGCTTTACTCCTAAAATTAAAGAACATATCACACATGGAGAAAATTATAGATAAGAGTACAAAAATTTGGTAAGGTTGTCACCCATATTTAATACATGGTAACCTGTTCTTACATTTGCTTTGAATTTCATTTTTTGCATAAATGTTATGTATAAAATATAGTTAAAGCATTTTCTTTTTTCTTCCCTTTCCCAAATTATCTCTTTTTCCTAAAAATTAAATAATAATCTAAGTTTTTTATGTATCCATTTTTAATTCTTTTACTACACACATGCACAAAGTTAATGATGTGTTCATGGTAAACTTTGCCTGTATCTGGAGTTTCTGTTTATGCAATCATACTTTATATATTCTTTTTTTAAGAGAGAGAGAGAGAGAGAGAGAGAGAGAGAGAGAGAGAGAATTTTTTAATATTTAGTTTTTATTGTTCGGCCGACACAACATCTTTGTTTTTGTATGTGGTGCTGAGGATCAAACCCGGGACCATAAGCATGCCAGGTGAGCGCGCTACCACTTGAGCCACATCCCCAGGCCATACTTTGTACATTGTTATGATACTTCTGTTGCTCATGTTATGTTGTTGAGGTTCTTGCATGTTGATGCCGTGGATCATTCATTTTCATTATGGTCAATTTCCATCGTATTCTGACACTACAGTTTATTTTTCTGCATATTATTGATGGAAATTTTGGTTATTTTTATATTTAGTGTTATTTTAAGCAATAGCCCTATGATCATTCCTGTGTATGTTGTTCTGGTGTCTTTTTGTATACATTTCCCCCAAAACAGAAAAGATGAATCATAGGGGAGGGCTCATTTCCACTTTACGAGGCATCACCAAACTTTTTCCTAACTGATTGAAAAATTGTCATTCTCACCAGCAGAAATGAGAGTTTTTACTAATATTCATTCTCTGTGCTCTTTGATACTGTCAGATGGCATAATTTTTTTCAATCTGGTAGGCAGGAAATGGCATCTCAACACTTTGCACTATGACATGTCCAGTTTACTCTCCATTGTTCAATCAAAAAGTCCCTTCAGGGATTTTTTTTTCTTCTTCTTTTTACAGACCTGTTTTGGGGTTATTTTAAAAACGTTTTCTTGTCACATAACATCCTACAGTGTCACTATGATGTTTCTTGTTATATTGCAGATTTTAAAGAATTTAAACTAAGACTTCAATGAACTTCCTAGGTCTGAACATTGGTGTCTTTCAGCAATTCTAGGAGATTCTCATGTTCTCAGCAACTATCTGTTAAAACATTGGCTCTTTTTTACTCTCTATGGTTTCCTCTTCAAGTTCCACTAAGATGTATATTAGATCTCCCCACAAAAACATTCACAACTCTTAACTGTTCATTTGTTGTGGATTGTTCTGGATGATTTCTTCATCCCTGAGTTCTAGTTTGCTCTCAAATATCTCTTTAACTGTAATATTTATACAATCTGAGGTTTTAATCTGTCCATGGTGATATTTATATTTTGATCATTTCTAGGAATTCTTGTTACATTTTTATTATTTCTAGAAATGCTTTTGCACTCTTTTCCAAATCTTTGAAGACATATTCATGGTGTTTTCTTTCCTCATCCTATTTTAGATTCTTCTCTTTTAAAATTATGTGATAACATAGTTATTTTGGATTAAGTTTCTATTAATTCTAAAACTATAGAAAATAGTATGGAAAATTCTCAAATAGTTAAAAATAAAGCTACCATATTCCAGAAATTGCACTTCTAGGTATACACTCAAAGAAAATGAAATCAGCCTGTGGAATAGAGTCCACACTCCCATGTTTATTGCATGGATGAGTTTGGAGGATATTTATGTTAAGGGAAATAATACAGGCATAGAAACACAAATGCCTCATGACCCCACTTATATGTGAAATCTGAAAGAATTGGATTCACTAAGCAGAGAGCAGAATGATGGTTGCCAGGGGCTGACAGTGGGGGACATCTTGGTGAGAGGATTCCAAATTACCATTAGACAGGAGGAATGAATTCAAGAGATTTTTCTGTACAGCATGAGGATGGAATTTAATATCAATGAATTGTACACTAAAAAATTGGTAATAGATTTTAAGAGTACTACCATAAAATGAATATGGGGAGTAATCAATATATTAATGAGCTTGATTTAACCATGTATAATGTACACGTATTTCAAAATATCATCTAGTACCACAAGTATGAATAATTTATATCAGTAAAAAAAAAAGCCCAAAATAAGAGCTACTAGATGTATAATGCTGAAAAAGAAACAAATTGTGGGATCCAGGAATCTGTATTTTTACAGATATTCCATGTAATTCTGTTGCAATTACTCCTCAAAACTCTCTTGGAGAAAAGAATATGACTTTAGAAATGCAAAAAATGTTCACTGCAAATCATAATAAATAAAAGAAATTAGTAATCTCATTTTCTAAATAATTTATAGAATAAGAAACATATTGAGACAACTTAAGAATTGCCCCACAATGATACCATTTACTGCAATGTGACACAGGTAGGGTGACCCTCACTAACACTGGTATTACACCATTTGGATCTTTTATGTAGGTAAGCTACATAAACTCTTTTCTTTGTAGGTGACCCACCCTAAAATATTTTGTGATACTCATGTAAAACAGATATCCAGTCTCTGATTCTATTTTAGCAGCAGAAAATAAACTAAGAAAGGGAAGTATTAATATAAATTTTATTTTACAGGCAAGAGAACTGAGACACAGGAATATTAAGTAACTTGTCCAAGGTCACACAGAATAATAAAAAATCCAGGATTAGCTATGGAGTTTAGCATCTGCTCTCTCACTTCTATATGATAACACACTTGTTAATGATGCCAGATGCCTTTAGTGTCTGCTGAGTTATTTTAAGTGTGTGTAGATTAGAACATTTAAGGTAATAGTGATGTTATCTGTAAATTTATAAAACTAAATTAACATAAAATTTACCTTATTTTACTTTTTAATAAAAAAGTCAGATGCTATGCAGTAAAATTAACTGGAAGCACCTGAAATGGCCAAGAGTCAACCATTTTGTACAGTTGCCATTTCGAGCTACAATTCATAATTTTTTAGGTCAAAAATGGATAAGCCTTGACAATTTTATTTGGCTCAACCAGATGCATAGTTTATATCTGGATGGTTCACAACATTGTAAGAGACTATTATTCTGTTTGCTCCCTACAGTCTTGGAGGTGTAGTAGGACTCTCTTTTCATCCCACTTCACAGAGTAAGAAGTTCAGGACATATGGAAGGGACCTCCCCATGGGTGAACAACTGGGAATTGATAACCTGGCCCCCATGTTCTGGAGTCCAAATAGAGTTCCCTTTTCCTTTTGACACTTGTTTATTTTGCCCAATGAAAACTCAGTCTGTGACAATAGCACTAATCCCAGGATAATGTTTTAATCTTTATGTTCTTCCCTGCAGCAAAGAGGAAAGGACGTTGATGTAGGGGCTGGGTCACAGTATGTGCTTCAAGACACGCCTCCAATGACCTCACTTCCTTCCACTAGGCCCCTTCTCCTAAAGATGACTCCACCCTCCAGTAGTACCAGCAGCTGAGGACCAAGACTTTAACACAAGAGCCATTGGGGGACACTGATGATTCAAACTACATCACTTGCAGAATACATGGAGAAATAAATGTGACTTTATACAAACCACTTCATCTTGAGAATCACCTTATTCTATACAGTAACAGATCTAGAAGATACGATTCTATGTGGACCTTCAGGTCTTATTTACACAATTATATAATTTTATTTTTCTGTCAAGGCCAGCTTCACTATATTATTATATTTCAATAAGGTTGGGCAATGTTACCCCAAGAGCTCTCTGGAAAAGCCTGTTGTTTTTCTGGCACATGGTACTTATTGAATAATTCCATTTTAATAGCTGAGCCAAGAATAATAATATTTTTTCATAGTTGAAACCTTTGCAAACCACACCATAAATGGCCATACTCTGTGGTCACCCTACATATAGGTCATTTTTAAATTGAAAGTCTTGACAATAATGATGGTCATACAAAGAATTCAACTTCCTTTGAAATACCTTGAATCACTCTCACAGAAATATTTTTTAGCTTCACTGTCCTTGCAAAGTATGAAAGGGATAAGTAATTGTTGTGTCTAATGGTCATTTCCTTAGTGAGTTGTGTTACCCTTCCTCATTCAAGTGGTACAATTTTACTTTCACAGTGGATGTTGTTATTGTGATAAGCTATGAGGATTCTTGGAGAGTACATTTTCCATTACCTCAAAAATGCATTTTTGTTTGTTTTAACAGAGCCACTTGGAAATATCTCTCTATGAAGAATAATATTGATATGAAAATATAATTTTGTCATGAAACATTATTTGACTTTTATAAGAATTGGAATACTTTCTCTAAATTTATATTTTCTGCAAATATTAAAGTTTACAGGCTTATGGTATTATTATTATTATTATTATTATTATTATTATTATTTAACAGAGGAAGTATCAGTTTATTATTGATTTTTAGGTTATGTGGTATTTGAATAGCTCCATGCAATGAGAAGGGGCCCTCTGGAAAGAGGAAAAACTTGAAGTAAGACTCCTAAATACTGTGGTGGACAGGTAATTTATACCCAATGATGAGAAAATGGCAGTTGTCTCTCCTTGCAGGATTATTTTGACACTCACATGCTAAGACCTGCTGGTATGCAGAGACCCAGGCCAGCTGGAGCCTTTCCAGCTCTGTGTCTCACCCCTCAGGGAAGACAAATAGAAAGGAAATGTATGAGAGAGTCTTGATTCATCCATTGGCAAGCATTTATTGAAGGCCAATTGTGTGCACAGCAAACTTCATAATTAGAAAACTTAGGTTTTCTATTAAATTCCTCGTACAAAGCCGGTTCTCAGGAGGAAGTTTTGTGGCCACATAGTGGCACAGCCTGAGGCTATCATGGTTATTATATCTATTTTATCCATGGAGAAGTTATGGATTAGGAAGAATTTGGGTTGGTTGATCCTAGCCGATCTGTCAGTATGGTAACCCACTCACTCTTCAAGCAAGCAACTGAGAACTTGAACACAGTTCTTGTTTTATTTGTTTTTATTGTGCACACACATACCCATACTCTGTCTGTCTCTCTCTCTTCTCTCTCTCTCTCTCTCTCTCTCTCTCTCTCTCTCTCTCTCTCTCTCTCTCTGTGTGTGTGTGTGTGTGTATCTTTTTTTTCTCCATGTCTCAGATCCCAGAGCAAGAACTTCTGATGAAACCAATTGGCTTTTCTTTACACTTTCTCCAAAAGATATGAAGTCAGGTGTTTTTACTTCTGAAACAAACCAGAACTAAATTGCCAGATAAAAGTTCACTTCTCCATAAAATTTACTTGTGAGACAAAGCATGAGCTACATTCTTCAAGGAATTCCCAAAACTCTTTCTTTCAAGTTAAACATTGATTATTTATCTGCTGGGGCAGATTGTATTTTGCAGATGATTGGTCATACAAATTTGCATTTCATCCTACAAGCTCTTCCTACACTGCTGGGCTGACCTCCCAGATTAAGAAGAGAGGAAGTCCCACTCTCACATCATGGTGAACTGCCCTGACCCATGCAAGGAAAATTGTGCTGTGAGACTTTCAAGGGAGACCAAAAAGGGCAATATGGCTTCTGCCTGGCTTTCTGGGGTGCATGTTCTTAAAACCAAGCCACTTTCTTGTAAGGAAGCTCAGTTCAAAGGAGAATCCTAAAGCAGGAATTTTACCCCAAACAAAACAGCCAGCATGGACCCTAAGAGAATGGCCTCCATGTAGCCCCTGCCTCTGCTTTAAGTCCCTGGAAGGGGTTCCCAGCACCAAGGAGCAGATATGAGCTTCCTTCTGCTCCCTGACCCAATTCTTGGCCCATGGGGAATGTAAATGATGACAAGGGATGATTGTCCTAAGCTGCTAAGTGTGGGGATTTTGTAGGGAGCACTAAATACTAAAATAGGGGTGTCTTATATCCAGCCAAAGGTTTTGCTGCCCTGTGTGGTTGGCCTCAGTGTCACTGGATGTGGGTTTCTCATGCATGTTTCTGGTTTCCTCCTTTTAAAACACATCCTTTTATGCCCCCTTCACTATCCTGTGATGAAATTCATAGATGATAAATACATAGATCATCAATTATATAGATAGATATCCACACACACAAACACAAACACACACACACACATATACATTATTTATATACATGGCTGTAATATGGAGAAGTAGAAGAAAAATAATTCATAATAGAACAACAAAATAGAACACAGCACTATGTGATGGATTCTCTTGCAATGCAGAATATTATTCCTAAAAGTTACTATTGTGAGATTTTGCATAATAACAGGTCTTATGGGGAATGAGGTAAGAAGGAGGATGCTCAATACCTATATAATTTTAAGTAGTTTATTACATAATAAATGGCAAACTATTAAACTTCTGCTGTGGTTTAAAACATTTTAAATTCTTAGATGAGGAAATACACATACATATTGTATTTCCCTTGGAAAGTGCATGACTTTTGGGGGTGGAGTCATTCTGGAGAAGGGCTGGATGGAAGGGCTACTTCTCAGAGGATCCCCTGCCTCCATACCAGAATGGGTCCTGGCCTGTTTGTGTCTTCTCACTGCTTGAAGTGGAAATTCAACTGTACAGAGTGAGACTTGTCATCTTCAATCCATTTCAAGAGATTTTTGTTTGCAGATAATGGTAATTTTTATTTTATTGTTGTTTTCAAATTCATTCCTCCAATGTGCAATGTGGATTCCTGCTGTTGTCACCCTTTTGCAATAGCATGTGACCTACATTGAAGGTTTTCCTTTGACATTCAGAGTTGGATTCTTCTGCAGTGGATATATCTATCAAGAGCTTCCAACCTTCAAGAACCCAAACAGCACACTCATAAGGGTTCACACTTAAGTGAGCTGGGCAGGAGGTGTACACCTGATTATTTGTACCTTCTTTAGTTAAGTTTGGACTTGAATCAAGAGAAGAAAATAAGTGTTCAAATGAAAATTTTTGTTTCTATATTTGACATTTTGAAATAACACACACACACACACACACACACACACACACACACACACTCATTTTTAGTCCAGGCTGATGACATGGGTGTTAGTTTATGACTCAAGTATCACAATTAGTTTTGTCATCAGGAATGTGATTTTCTGAAATAATGGACCACTTTTGGTGAAGGTCTAAGCAAAACAGAAAACAAGTTCCCCCTCTTACACAACAGATGTATTCTGGGAAATGTTGATGCATTTTTAAACCCATGTAAAATATTTGTTGTATTTACTTGTGAAGAATTGGGTTATAAGCTCAGGTCACTAGAGGCAGTTTTCTCCATCTATGTGAAAATTCAAATGGATATTCAAAATTCTTGTGAGATGAGAGAACTTATTTTGAAGGTGTAACTATGGCAACTTTGTTTTCTTCTTTACAAATGCCAAAGTTGTTAGGAACAATTGTTACAACAGCCACCCAAAACCCATGTTTTATTCTTTGATGGCTGACTCACAATGCAAATTGAATTCCTAACCTCATAACCTGGCATTTTAATAGTGAGAATACTGAGAAGGGATGGGATTTGGAAGATTGAAAAGAGGACATAGGAACAGATGAAAAAAAAGCTAGGGACCTCAAATTCTTAAATTTTACTGCCATTTTCATTGACAATTGTATAGGAAAGGTTAGCAAGGCCTGAAGACCATTGTCTTTAGAAAGGGATGCTGATGATGTTGGCCTTTGGTGGGCTTCTGGGAACTTGGATTTGAGGATGTTTCCCTTATTCTGTAAATAACAAAGTTGTCTCATGCCACTTCCTAGCCTGTTCATGTAAACAAGTTGGTTTCTGCTGAGATGGGTTTTCCTTCTGAGTTTTGGTGTGTGCTAGACAGAGTGCTTGACAGAGACACTGATAAAGACCCTGATAACAAGCCTCTGCTCCCCAGTGGATGATGTTTGGCATATGTTGTTAGAACTGTGTGCTGAAGGAGGTAGGTTCACCCTGTGTGACTCCATGGGGAAAGAATTCTTGGAAGCTTATATGTGGCTTCCTCTAGGCTCTGCCCCTATGACTTTTTCCTTTGTTGACTTTGCTTTATATCTGTTTGAAGCAAGCTGTCAGCAGTGAGTGTAACTATATACAGAACCCTGTGAATTGTCCTGGGCCATCAGTAAGTGAAAGTCCCCAAAATAACAGTAGATATGTCTTATTCCCTTCATCTGAGTTTAACCCATTTGTCTGAAGACAATCCCTCCTGAGATTGTGGCCCTGTAGGAACTCTTGATTCTCCTCAGGACACATAGACCTATAACTGGGCTCAAGTCCCAGCAGGCCCTAAAGGATGGGGTCCAAGACATGGTATACAATGTGTGCAGCTTCTTGTTGACACTATCAGGAACCTGGGAATATACAAATGGATCTTAAGGGCAAAGCATTAATGTGAAAGCAACATAAAATTTGTTTAGTCTGAATTCATTTCTCTAGGCTCACTAATAGGGTGTAGACTAATTCTTTATTTGGGTTAAAGGACTTTAATATTTTGGATGGTTGATTGAAACATGGATGTTAAATAACATTCAATAAAGTTAGAGAAGAAAGAGGCTTCCTGAATCACCTTAGAGAAAGCTCAAACATTTTGGACTGATTGTTGGGATCCTGGACATTGAGGATACCCCTGGTGAGAGAAAAGAAGAAAGTATTGCAGAAAATTTAGTAAAATTGGGTTCCACAGTTATGTGTAAAGCAGAATTCATAAGCCACACACCTGGATATATATAGCTAAGGACATTTCCAAGAAAGTGTTAAAGGCACAGCTGGATTTCTTCTATTTGTGGTGTAATGTTATAGAAGAAAGAAGAATTATTCAAGATCTCAGCCTTTCCAGATGATAAAAGAAAATGTGGCAATCAGAATTTGATGGTAGAAGTGTGGCATAGAGGATGTGGCTGTTTACCTCTTTGTTGAAACCCTGGAAAGCTTAAAAGTCTATGTAAACAACTCTCCAAGAGATTAAATTGTTACTCACAGATCAAGCAAGAGGACCTCTGGGAAGCTTGAGGACATTGTCTTTCAGCCCTTTTGCAGAAGCCAAAGATAGAAGGTATTATGAGTAAAAGATTGTTGTGTGCAAACTATTGTCTAATGGAGTGAAATCCAGTAAAAATGCACTTCAGACCCATAATGTGAATGTCTAGAGCATTCGGGTCCCTGGGTAAGGGTCGCGAAATAACCAGGACACAGGGGATGCAGAGCCAAGGCAGCAATTGCAACTGCATGCTGAGGTTTATTTGCAAGTTCCTTTTATATTCTTCTTCTAACAAAGCAAGCAATTCTTCAATAACACTTCACCCACATTGTCCAAATATCATGCCTCAGCGGATACACAGAGCTAAATTCAGATTGTTCCTGTTTATTTGATAAGTACCCTCTTAAAGTTCTTTGTAGACACTATCTAATCCTCTGAGGATGTATTTGTTTCTTTAGAATATACTGTTCCCAGGAAAAGTATGCAGGAAGCTTCTTCCTCTTGGCGAAACCATGCAGACTTGTGATTTGCGATAAGGGGAAGAGAACTTTTCCTCCTCCTAGCTGAGGTTTGCCTCAGATGACCTAAATCACAGCCACAGCTCTTGCAAAATGTCAGGCCTGAGGGAGCTAAACTCTGCATACTCAAACCCCAACACCATAAGCCTCTTAAATGAATTTATCAGCAGAAATACTGCCCCATCTTGTAATAAATGGAATATATACACTATTTCTTCCTTATCTGTGGTTTTGCTGTTTATGGTTTCAATTACTCAAAGTAAACTGCAATTCCAAAATAGTAAATGAAAGATTTCAAAAGAAGCAATTCATAAATTTTAAATCATGTACCATTCTCAATGGCATGATGAAATGTCTCACTCTGTCCTACAGGGTGATAATCATCACTTTGTTCAGAGGGTACATGCTGTATATGCTACCCATCCATTAGTCACTCGGTAACTATATCTATTATTAGGTAATATGACATGTGATCTAATCCTTATGTTCAAGTAAACCTTATTTTATTTTATAATGGCCCTGAATGCAAAGGTAGCAATGCTGACCCTTCAGATATGCTAAATAAGAGTGGTGAATTGCCTCTTTTAAGTGAAAAAGTAAGATGTTTTAGAGATAACAAGGCACTGAGAGAGGCAGAGAGGCCATATTCAAATAACTTTTAGTGTAGTATACAGTTACACTTGTTCTAGATTATTATTAACTGGTGGTATTCATCTTCTATTGTGCCTAATTTATAAATTAACCTTTATCATAGACATATGTTCCTAGGAGAAAACATAGTGTATATACAGGATTGTTTTCTATCTGGTTTCATTCTAATCAGAAAATTAAAAGATAAAATTGTTCATCATCAAACCCATTATTCTTTTGTGAAAACTGAAGTGTGACTCTAAGATCTGAATCAAGAAACCATAAATTGAAGATGAAAGCCTAGAGCTACCCATATAGAGATTCTTAGGCCCTGAAACTTTCTTGACTTTGCCCAACTGGTTTTTGAAACTGATTTGGACAGATGACTCCCTTATACCTTCCATCTCCCCCATATTTGGACTGGAATATCTGTAGCTTTTATAATCTTCACCACTGTGTTGAGAATATTGGAGGCATGCACTTCACCTCTAGTTTTGTAGGTTCACAGGTGGAGAGACACTGTGACCTAGGAGTTGTACTAATGGATTATACTCAGGAGCTTTAGCCACATTTGACTTTGATGATTAAGTAATGAGTTTTGGACTGTTGAGAGGATAAACTTCAATGAGATTTTTAACTTTAATTTATGTGGTTCTAGGAAGAGACCATTGGAAACCCAGGGAGAAGGTGGATATAATTGTAGGTTAAGGGGAACAAGTAGATATTAGTAACATTGAAGGCATGTAACCTGCATAAGCCTAATCTAATCGCACAGGCCTTTAAAGTAGACCTTTATTTGGTAATAGAAATATAGAAATATTTCAAATATGAGAATAAAATCAAGGTCATATTCCTGGCTTTGAAAATAGAGGAGATCAAAAGGCAAGGAATATCAATTGTCTTTCAGGGTCCTGAGTTTTCCCTGACTGATAACTGATAAGGAAAGGTTTAGGGACATCAGTTATGGAATAACAAGGAATAGAATTCTACTACTGAATTGCATAAGTTCAGAAGTATCCTCTTACTTAAAGCTTCCATATAGGAGTGTTATTCAGCCAAATTTGATTTTAACCTGTGAGACACCAAGTAGAGATCCCACCTGAATCTCCCTGAACTTCTGACTTACAGAACTGTGAGAGAGTAAATAGATGTTGTTTGAAGTCATTAAGTTGATGGCAGTATTTGTTATATGACAGTAGAAATGGAATATACCCTGAAAGCCCAATGAGTAATTCTATTTACCATAAAAATTATTTTGTTCAACACTTACTATATTGAAGACACCATGAAGGAAACATAAAGTATATAACAAATATAATAATGAGCAAATAGTTTTTTAGTACTTCTATAAAGTGAGCTTATAGTTTTGGAGTACTTCTAAGCACTTTGATGACTTTATGTGAATTATCCCATTTAACCTCCCCATTTATGAAAGAGATTAGAAAAATAAAGATTGAAGAGAATGCATAATTGTCCAAGGTTTATTCATTTAAAAAGGCAGATATTAAGCATACCCTTATATTTCCATGTTCTTTGGAACAGTGCCAATGTTGAATATTTAGTTCGCTTGTTTACAAATTGCATTTACAACAAATACAAATGTCAAAGAATGTGCTTGTGTTTGGGTTCAGAAAGCGTAGTCCTCTTAACCTGCATTACCTCTGCTGCATTTATTGGACGAATCAGCCAGACTCTGGCCACCACATTGCAGGTGAACCCATGTATTGGATACATTCTTGGGGCCATATTTGGAAAATACAGTCTATTAAGCAGGCCAAGTGAGTTAAATTATTTTTTTAATAGCAACAATATTCTCGGGTTGTGAGAGTTAAACACTCTCTGAGATAGAATGCAGAGGGACAATTCATAGGAGGTCTGACTCTCAAGGCAGCCTCTGGGTCCAGTGCAATCAGTACATTGAGGGTTTCTTTAATAAATGCCACAGGCATTGTGTTTGCATGTGGCCCTTAGAAGACACAGAGCCCAAGAGATGACCAGACAGCATCTTTTATAGAAGGTTCCTGGGGTGCACATTCTAGCTTGTTTCTGTTATCTGCTGCTGAGTAATGAGCAAACTCAACACTTAATTGCTTAAAGCTCAAGCTTTGGTGGGTCTGGCCTTGGAAAGAATTAGGCTGGGAGGGTTTATCTCTGCTCCACCTGGTTGAGACTGGAAGATCCACTTTCAGGTTGGCTTCTCTTTCCCACATCTTGTGACTTGGCACTGCCCCTTGTGACTCAGTCTGTGTGTGGCACCCTCAATGGAGCCCAGACTCCTCACAGCACCATGATGTCTTACTTAATTCATAGTTCCAAGCTTCACAAAAACAGGGAGGAAGGTCTGCTATCTAGGTAAGAACTACACACAGAAGTGACATACCATCTTCTCTGCTGCATCCTGTTGGAGAAAGCAGCCAGAGAGTCTGCCCATAATATTGCAGGTGAGCCCGTGGAATGGGTATATCCTTGGGGCCATCTTTGGAGAATATACTCTATTACACAGGCCAATGGAGAAAAATTCTTTCTTCAGTAACAACAATATGTTTGGGTTCTGGGAGTTAGACATTCCCTGAAATAAGTTGCAGGGGGACAGTTCAGACATTGTGATCATGAGGACCAGGCATCCTCCCACAGGCTTTCCTATCTTGGGAGTCCACGGAGGGGCAGGCAGGTCATGATGAAGTGTGTGGTCCTGGCCCACCCTGGGACTTCACACGTCTATCAAGATGCCCAGCATATCCTGAGCTAATAATCCAACCTTTCTTGCACTGGCCATAGGCCTGTCCCTGCCAGTCACTGTGCCATATGTGTCATCAGGCAAGCAAGTGAAGAATTCTGCATACCTTTCAGCTGGGGACATTTCCAGTGGCTATTTTTTTGCAAAATCACAAAATAGTTAGTGGCTGTGGAGGTCTTTCAATGACTCAGTTTTCCACACTTGTCAACGAACTGCAGTACAATGAGTGAAAAATGTAGGTCGTTCATAAACAACTCTTCATGCATAAAAAAAATAAAGGGCCGATGTCTGGTGTTGTTTCTTCTGCACAACTCATATCAGATGACATAAATTTCCATAAACTACCCAGGTTGACGAGGCTGGTTGGAACACAGCATGACAAATATGCCATGGTCTTGAACAGCTGTTGAAATTCTTCTGCCCCTGACATAGGACACAGGAAAAGCCTCTGTCTCAGGAGGTGGGGGAGAGGTAAGGAAATGGCCAAACCATCACTTATCAAATCACTTTGCTAAATCAGAGTACTTATCAGGTTGGTTTTGCCAGAAAGAAAGTGAATTCCATGGAAGTCGGTGAGCCCATTGCATAGGGAACTAACTTTCAATTTCAGAATGAAGCCACAGGTTCTGGAAGGACATCTAAGAAGTGGGGGCTCCTCTGGCATCACAAACTGCTGGGTGTGCCCATGGGGATGTCAGGCAGCCCTCTGCACGGTGGCACACAGGTAGCCAACTCAAACCATTGTGCTGTCATTCAAGGTATTGGTCAGGATTTAGGGCCACAAGCTGCCCAATAAGATGCCCCTTCCAAAACTCTTCTTCTTTCCTTCCATATTCAGCTGTGGAGAAAAAAGAAGACAAGATGCGGAGGAAGCCAAGCCCAGATGCCTAGTGCCACAGTGTGCCTTGCAGGAGAATCCTACCAGCAAGAGGCGAGCCAAGATTCTCCATCCTATCCACAGACCAGGGATCAGGATGGATTCCCAAGATGGAGTATTTAGGCTGACGAGCTTCATTGAAAAGAAAAAATTGGGCCTGTTAAAAAATTTTGATTGACCTGTTTAAAAAAAAAATATTTGTAGGTGGGCATAATGCCTTTTATTTGTTTTGTTTATTTTTAGTGGTGCTGAGGATTGAACCCAGTGTCTCACACATGCTAGGCTCTTCTACTGAGCCACAACCCCAGTGCCTTCATCGGCCTTCCCCCCCCCGTAATTCAACACATTTATGTTTAGATGTGTTCATTCTAGAAACTCTTTCCTTAAAATTAATAACGTGCCTACTTAATGTTTTTTTTCCTACGAATTTTTCCTCCAGGTCATCCCAGTGCTAAATTGTTGTGCACAAATAGTAGCCTCTGAAAGGACACCTGTGGTTTGGGCTGGACCTGCCCAACCATGCCATGGTTCTTCATTCAGAACTTAGAACCCTGTCTATCAGGCTTTGGGAGCACCTGGTCTCTCCTTGGCCAAAGAGACCTGTATTTGTTGCCACTAGTGTCACATCCTCCCAGGATTCTGTGTGCATGTGTGTTTGTGTATGGTGTATGTGGTATCTGTGTGTATATGAGTGTTTATTTATCTAAACATAAATATGTATATATCTGTGTGTGGTGTGTGTCGGTGTGGTATGAGTGGTTTATGTGGCTGAGTTGTTTTTGTGTGCATGGTGTTTGTGTGTGTCTCTGTGTATGTCTCTGTGTTGTATTTTTATGTATATGCGTTTGTGTGTCTATATGTGTGTGGTATGTGTCTCTGTATATGTGCAGTGTGTGTGTATCATATGGAGGTCTTTGTATCTGTGTGGGGCAGTATCTCTGTTAAACAGGTGTCTCTACTTGGGAGGCTGGGGAAGGAGGATATTGAGTTCAAGGTCTTCCTATACACTTTTTGAGAGCCTGTCTCAAAACAACAACTATAAAAAAATACAAAGGAATGGGGCTATAGCTCAATGGGAGAATGTCCCAGTTTACATCCCTGATATTGGGGATGGGGAAAACACACAAGTGTCTTCCATTACTCTGATCTTATATTAATAACATTTCTCTTGATATGGAGAAAAAAATTTATCATTAATCACCTTGATCATTACCTTCACCTATCCATCCCTGACCACAGGACTGGATTCCTGGCTGATGCACCAGCAGTAGCTCACCCTTATGCAGTGGATCCAGGAGGTAATACCCCCACCTCTGATTTAGAGCAGCCGCCCCTGCTCTGCTCTAGACGTCACCATTATCACAGACACCAGAAAGCTGTGAATGCCATTCCTCCCACCCTTGAAGCCCACACAGGCAAATTTTTGCAAATGCCAGTCCCCCCCTTTATATTGAAACATCTGTGTTTCTTGCACTGGTCAGACAGACCCCTGACTCTCTCAGCAGCAAGACTTTGCATGGGAAAGATTCTAGGAGATTCCAGCTCAGACTATGTGCTGGAAGTGGCAGTCACTTCAGCCCTGTAGGTGCTTGTTCAATGGAACCTGGACCCATGCTGAGACTACAGCTCCTCTTTTAGGCAGGGCCTGCCCCTGCCCTCCAGGAGAGCCAGTTCACAACAGCCAGTTCATAGACTCTCCAAGTCTCCCAAGTGAGCCACAGCAGCCCTGCAATTTCATATACCAAGGAAAGTTTCACATGTCAGTAGATACAACTGCAAAGGGCCCAGTGTGGCTTAAATCCCTGCCATGCCAGGTTCCTTCCATGGTTGACAGGAAGGGAATTCTTCCCAGGTCTTGGTCACTACTTCAGGACACTGAAGATTCTTGAAGAGGCTTTCTTGAAGCCAGAGTAGGCTTCAATAGGAAAGAAAATATTGTTTGGGTTCTGGGAATTAGACACCCTCTGAAATAAATAAACAATATTGGACTATTCTTCTTCCTGACATTAGAATCTGGGTGTCACTTCCTCTTTCCCTATTCTCAGCTCTTGGAAAGCACCCAACTAAGTCCTCAAAGGTCACAAGATACTCAAGAGATGCCCTCAGCAACCCCATGGCAGCTCCTCCAACCACTGAGCAGACCAGCATGCAGAAGACATTCCAGTAAGGTTTATGGGTTCCTGTGAATGGACAGAGCATGGCTAAGCTGCCTTGGACAGCTATAGCATTCCATGATGTTTTTTTAAGCATGCTACAATAGCATTTGCATTTGCACAACATTTTACAGCTTATAAAGCCTATTCAGGTGTATTTTATATTTTAAATCTAGAAACAACCATCTTTCTGTGATAGCTGTTATTATGAAATCCTTGTTTTACAAAAGAAAAGTCATAGCTTAGGAAATGATAGCAAGTAGAGGAAAAAGAGGCCAACCCAGATTTTTTTTTTTTTTTTTTTTTTTTTTTTGTAGAATACCACTGGTCCTCGGGCCTAGTGAGCCATTAGAATAAGTCAGAGCCTTGAATGCTGGTGCTTAGGCCTTGTTCCTGAGAGGCCAGCATAATTTTTTTTTAGGTCAGGGTCCAGGAAGTGAGGCTTGGCAGCCCTCCAGGCTCATATAGCCATCATTTGTCAGGGCCCAAACTTTAGGGGCCTGGAGCCACATGGGGCTCTGTTTCATGCAATTGAGTGTCAGAGGCAAATCTGAGTTCTGATAGGATGGTTTCTGCCTTAGATTTTGGCCAAGTGCTGTTAAACTGGTGTTTCAAGTGCTAGGTTATTGAATGCTTGCCAGAGTAGCCTTTGAAGGTGAGCCAGAATTTTAAGCTGACTAAGTGATGAGTATCTTTTATTTGTCTCTACTGATAGAAAAAACAGCACTGTTGATTTTGCCATTAAATATGATCATCTTTCTGTAGGTTCCAATATTCCATGTGTGAACAGGCAGTTAGTAGTAGGGAAGTTCAGGGCCATTACCCACCATATTAGCTCAGCACATTGGGGAACAGAGCTGGGACCTTGTCCTTGTTCTTATCCCTCACTCCCATGTTGGCAGAGTTGAGCACACAGGGGTCTAAGGTGTCAGGTTAGACCTAAGCAGGGCATCAGGAGGCCATGATCAGCGTGAGATGATGCTCCAAAGAATCTCAGTGGACAGAGGAGTTCAGATTTTGCATGGGAAAGACTCTAGGAGATTCCAGCTCAGATGCCATAACAGCAGAATTTCCATCCTTGGACAGCTTCCTGAATGTTCAACAAAGAGCAACACTAAAGGTAGTTTTAACCTGAAGCAACTTACTCACAAAAAATGGGCCTGGAGATATGCTCATGTGTTTACAGGGCTGGGCACAACATGTCATGTGCCCATCACATGTGACCTTCATGTCTCAAATCCAAGTGGTCAATATAGTGGGTGGTGGCCTTTGCTGACCTGAGTGGTTGGCAGTGACTTAGCTCCACATTAACGCAATTTTTTCTACAAATATACATGCCACAAGTCTGTATGTTCTCAAACTTACCTTTCACTATCTCTTAAAAGTCCCTGTGCCTGAGCTTGAGATGTAGCTCAGTGGTAAAACACTGCCTAGCATGCATTAGGACCTGAGTTCCAGCCCCAGCACTGACAATTAAAACTAAAAAGTGCCTGTGGATAATTTCAATACTAGACATAGGGAAGTTGAAGAGAAGAAATATGGCAGACAGAATTTATTACTTTTGGACACTTTATTCAAAAAAATGTAACTGTCTTGGGGCTGGAGTTGTGATTCAGTGGTTGAACACTTGCCTTGCACACAGGAGGCACTGGTTCAATCCTCAGAACCAAATAAATATAAATAATTAATTTATTATTTATTTATATTTATTTAATAAATAAATAAATATAAATATATTGTGTCCATCTACAACCCAACTGAGTTTTACATTTTTTAAAATGTAACTGTCTTATTAGGTCCTCTTCATGCTGGGAGCTTAGGCAAGCACCAGGCCCTGAGGATTATATTGTAGTAGCTCCCTGGGAAATCCATTATGCCAATGAACAGTATGATGGAGAAAAACTGGGTGTTAGAAAGAGTGGGTTTTACATGAGAAGTGTATAGAAGGAGAAGGAGAAGAAAAAAGAGAATGAGAGGAATGGAGAGATGATGAAATGATAGAGAAAAGGAAGAAGGGGAGGGAGCTGTAATTGGACATAGGTGGTGGTATAGAGATGGAAGTGCCAAAAATGAAAGGAATCACCTCCTGGGGACATGCTCCATAGGCTGCAGCAGAGACACTGTTGTATCTGCAGACTGTGGTTGAAATACCTCACTTCTACTCAACTATGTGGTCATGTGAATATGTGACCCAGAAAGAGACAGCTGAGAGCCCCTCATCTGAACATCTGTAGCCATACTATAACCCACCCACAGCTGGAGTCTGTCATGGCATGACAGAGCTCCTGGGGATGAGCCTAAGTTGTCCCTGAGGTTCTACCCCGTTAGATGCATTCGGATTCCCAGGATCCCCAGTTCAGCCAGCAAGGAGTTCAACCACTTTGCAGCATCACATCATAGGTCAGGCTTCCTGAGGGAGGCTGGGAGTCCAGACAGAGTTGGGGTTGTCCAGATGTGTCCATGTGGGTACATATCACTCACCCAGGACAGTCCTTCTGGACCGTGTTG
Organism: Urocitellus parryii; assembly: GCF_045843805.1. Lineage (NCBI taxonomy): Eukaryota > Metazoa > Chordata > Mammalia > Rodentia > Sciuridae > Urocitellus > Urocitellus parryii. Next base: position 286,497 of record NW_027554244.1, read on the forward strand.
ATTCCAGACCCCTTATAAGGTTATCTGAGGCTTCCATTCAACTTTTTCAATCTGGTCCTGACAGAGTGGACCCAAGGGCCCTCCCTAATAAATCCCTGCCAGATCCTTTCTCCCACAGTCTGATTCCCAGAGGACCAGCCTGCCACAATGGTCTCCCCTCCACGCTGTGGGAGGTAGCTGGCAGTGTTTGCTCCAACTTGAAAGCCCCTGGGTGACCTTGGCTGCTTCTATCCTGAAGAGGTCAGGGCTCCTCTGCTTGCCCCAGGGAGTCTGGTCTGAGTGGGCGGTGCTCTGGGGACAGGTGCAGGGATTTACCCTGAGCTGACTTTCTCTCCACAGGTGGATGAAGACAGAGGGAGGTGCTCCTGCTAAGTAAGTGTGGCTTCCTAGTCCACCAGCAGGTGGGGGGGTGGCAGGTTTAGAATCCGAGCCTGGGGTAGGGAAAGGCCAGCAAGGATCTTTGTGCCAATGTCACCGAAGTCTGGAGAAACAGTACAGCCCACGTGTGTGGCCTTAGCAAAGGAGAGTGTGTCCTTTCAGGGACAGAGTTGGAAAGGCTTTGGAAAAGAACGAATATTTTAAAATGGATCTTAAAAGACAGGTAGAGTTTGCTTAGGCTGAAAGGTAGGAGAGAGATGGGTTTAATGGGAGGAGGTAGCTTGACCAGCAATCTGGGTAGGGCTGAGTGTCCCACAGAGAGGCTGCTGAATGGTTGTTGGCTGAAGAAAGGAGACCAGAGGCAGCCAGGCCACCTCCAGTGACCAGGAATCTGGGTGTGATCAACGCTGGGGACTTGGCCTTGTTCAGTCCTCATAATCATGGAGGACTCTGAGTCCCCATGGTTTTTTTTTGTGTGTGTGTGTGTCCCTGCCAGCCGGCCAGGAAGGCCAGAGCTTGCAGCAGGGTCAGGTGGCAGTGTCAGGGCAGGCATGGGTTGGCCAGGTCTCCATCATGGCAGAAGCAGGCAGACAAGGCTGGCATGCCTGTGTGATGGGAGCTCAGAGATGACCCCCCACCCTGCTCAGGTCACCCCCACTGCACTACAGCCCTAGCCAGCCCAGACAGGGAGGAGCTGGGGGCTGCCCTGTGGACCCCAGTGACTCCAACACCTGAGCACTACTCCAGCTCCTGAAACCAAGCTGGAAGAGTCAAGTTGTGGGAAGTACAGGGCTGTGTGTGAGTGTGTGTGTGTGTGAGTGTGTGAGAGTGTGTTTGTGACTTGGCTAATTTTAGCCGGGCAGTGCCGTCTGAGGCAGAGGGGTGTCCATGGGCATCTCCCGCTGTCCCGATTTCCCCATCTCGCTCTAATTAGCAACACCCTGGCTGGGAGGGGCCCCGAGCTCACATTCTGTTCTCTGCCCTCGTATTTTTAACTCTGTTTTGCAAAGAGAGAATTTTAGGTCACTCCCGTCTTGGTGCTGGAGGGGGGACAGGTGTGGGGTGCCCTCCCCCTTGGGTTCTCTGGACTTCCCAGCCTCTGGACGGGGCAGCTGTGTGTGGGGGGGGTGGAGGACCTGCTCCTTCTTGGACTCCCTGACTTCCTGGGGTGCATGGCGGGTGCATGGCGGGTGTGTGGTGGGTGCGTAGTGGGTGCGGAGGCCCCATCCTGGCTGGGCCCTGGCCTCCTGGTTTGCTTCTGTGCTGTTTATGGGAACGGTCAGTTGGGTGGGGCTGGGAGAGGCTGCTTGACGAATGCTCCCACTTTATTTCTGGTCTCATCCCCACCCTGAACTATCCAGTCTTGTCCTTCACCCCAGTCCCGCTCCACCCCTCCAAGGGGAACTGTTCACCTGCCCTGAAACAAAGCGAGACACTGTCCCCAGCCTTGGCCTTGCTGCGGGGGAACCAAGAGGGCTCTGTCTCAGGCGCCCCCGTCCCTGAGGCCCTGGGAGGCTGGGGACGCCGCGTGGCAGGCTGGGTGTGACCTGGCCAGGGTCCTCCTGTCTTCCCCTCTTGCCCACCACCCTCTCCTGCCCCTGCAGGCTCTTTGGCTTCGTGGCCCGGAAGCAGGGCAGCACCACAGACAACGCCTACCACCTCTTTGCTGAGCTCGACCCCAAGCAGCCTGCCTCGGCCATTGTCAACTTTGTCTCCAAGGTCATGCAGAGCACCGGCCAGAAGAGATGAGCCCACACCCCTTTCCCAGGGCCAGGGCAGCGGGGACGGGGCACCTGGGGAGGGGACCTCTGAATCCTGACCACCTCAAATCCACAAGGAGGACTTTGGGCTAATTTTGGAGAAGGAGAGAAGAAAGTGTAGCGTTGGGCGAGGGAAGTGAAATACAGAGGGGAGGGGAGAGGGAGAAAAAGCAAAAAAAAATGATGGAGGAGAAGACGCAGGTTTTCCTGGGCAGATGGAAATGGCAGCCTCCCAGAGCCTCCTAAGCCAGCAAGGTCCCCTTACTCCCGCCCCCTCTGAGAGGACGGAGCTCCTCCACGGGCCTCCTTGGGATCCACATTTTGGGGGGAAAATGAAAAAGCTCTGTGTCCCTCGCCACCTGCTTTGCAAGGACAGTTCAAGTCAAGAGAGTCTTTTTCTGGCCACCTGAGGGCGGGTCGCTGAGCCTGAAGGCTGGCGGGAGAAAGCGCGTGGAGTAGCTTTTCCTTCTGACACTATGCCAGACCCGAGGCCCCTCCATCCTGTGCTGGGCCATCGATGCATTGTGATGTGGGTGTTTGTATGTCCCCACCCACACCCTCACACACTGATTTCTATCGCCTCTGTCTGCTAGAGTTGTAAACAGCTCTGCTCGTCTCTGTCCCCGGGTTAGCACACAGGTGCATGCTGTCGAAAGAAGGTTAGGGTTGGGGGTGACACGGCAGCAAGAGGAGACAGAGCCCTCTCCTGCAGGAGTACCTAGTATTTCCCCTCCCCATCCCTGTACTTATACTCTAGTGGCCCCGGGTGCCACCAGCCTGATCTGTACAGAGGCCCTGGCCAGAGGGGAAGTGCACCCCTGCTCCGTTGCTGGTTGACCAGGAGCCCCAGGCTTTGGTGTGAGGAAGCAGAGATATGTGTGTCCGTAGGGAGGAGGACTATCAGGAAAGGTGGCTGCTGAGCCCTGACAACTTCCCACCACGGGTGGCTCACGGCTGGCTGGGCAGGCTGCTCTGGCCAGTGCTGGGGCTCTGCCTTACTCCTGCTGCTCGACCCCATTCCTGGGCTCAGGGCCTCAGCACCAGCCTTAGCTCAGCCTTGCTTATCTGCATGCTGCCTTTTGGGGCGCTGGGGATGGTGACTTCCTGCCCTGCCCTGTCTTTCCTGCAAGATCCTCATGTTGGGGCTCATCCTGGGGAATCTGCTTCTCAGATCTCTTCTCAGCAAGGCCCCAGGAGAAACCTGTGGTCCTGATGTCCCCTCTGTAAGAGCCTTAAGGTCTGACTGGTTGCAGGCGCCTTTCAGCTGGGCTGCTCAGGGTGACATCAGCAAAGCTCCTAGGGCCGCTTCCGGAGCATCACAGGGCCTCCCCATCACGCCAGAGCCTCGCTGTCTCCCTTCTGCCTTGGCTTCCCCAGCAGAGCCACACTGCCCACAGAGCAGGGGACAAAGAGCATGCATTTAAGTCAAAAGACCAAGGGTCCATTTGGGCAGTGGGGAAGACCCTTGGCCACCACCCAGGAACTCTAAGCCAGAATGGAAACTTCAACAGGACTCCATTCTTCAGCCCACAGGGGCCCTCTGAAGAGTGGCATTGTACTGATATATAAATATATATAATATATACCTGAGACATACTGACAGAATATGTAAGCTAATAAAATATAAGAAAAGGTTAAAAAATAGGTAAATTGACAAAAAGTATTTATTGTTTCCCAGATTGCTCTGTTGCCTCCCTGAGCAGAAACCAGTCCCCGTCCCTTTCTTTACATATAAGTAGAGCCTGAGTGGAGGGGCCTTTGTCCGTGGCGTGGCTGGGCATCTCCTTGCCCTGGGCCGTGCTGAGGCTCGGTGGGGTGGGGTGCGAATGCTGCATTGTGTTGGCTCCCTGATTCTCTGTCAATTAGGGCCCAGTGGTCAGCTCCCTGCACATCTGGGGAGCTGTCTTCATTCCTACAGGTCTGAGTGCTTGTGCTGGGGACCAGGTGTGCACGTGTGCGTCTCTGGGAGCTGGAAAGGAGAGTGTCTAGATTAGACGGGGGCAGAGCCTGAGCCCCCACTGCGCTCCCCAAAGGGGAAATCCCAGGCTTGGTGACCTAGGTCCTTCCAAAGTGCCCTTCCTTCTGAGATGTTGAAGCCAAATATCTGAAGCCACCTCTCCTTATTTCCTAATGCACTCAAGGTCTCCTCTAAGATAGAAGGAGACATTTCCCCACCTGGTTTCTTTGTAAATACCTCCCTCTCCCGCTGCCTAGGCTGGCAGCCTCCTCCTGGTTGGTTGCCTCCTCTTGGCTGGAGGCTGGAGGACCCTCTGGAAGCCCACCCTGCACAGGGACTGAGTCTGGGGTCAGCCTTCACACTTGCCTAGCCACTGCCCACCCTCAGCCCCTTCAGGCCTGGCCAGCCCCTGCACTCCAGGCCAGCCCTGTGTGAGCCAGGGGGGCATCAGAGAGTGCTGGCGAGCTGGCCACTCGCGCTCAGCACACCTGTGGAGGGATCAGCACTTTGGGGGCCACGTGGTGGTCTGCCACCCCGTTCTGCTCAGTGTCTCACAGGTGGACCTGGCACACACACATGCACATGCACACACACACACACACACGCATACACACACATCACTCTGCGCTGTAGTCTATGCTTGCCAAAGATTTCCTTTAAGAGAGAGCACTTTGACTCATTGTTATCATTTTATACGTGTTTCTCTCCCCCTCCCTGGCCCTTTGCCCGTTGTGTGTTGTTGAATCTGGAGTCAGCAGGAGAGTGCTGTCTGGTCTTGATGGGGGCTGAGGCAGGGAAGGGTCTGCAGAAAAGGCAAGAAAGAGCGGGAGATGCCTGGTCAGCACGAGGTGCTGCCTCTGCCTGTCCAGCAGGTCTCTGGGGCAGGCCTGGGCCTCGCCCTTGCTGGCCGCCACAGGCATGGTGGGGACATCTCCGATTCTGCAAGGATTGGGGCCCAGGGAGAATAAGAGGGAAGGGCTGGGCCTGAGAGCCATGGTGAGGTGACCCCAGAGGGGAGCTGGGGAAATGAGCAGTGTTTGTGGCTTCCAGAGGTGACGGAGGTGCCCCCCCGCCATCGTGATGTCTTGGCTCCTTGATCTAGCCAGGCATCTGAGGACAGAAACATTGCCTCCTGGGTTGGGGACAGGCATTTTGAGCCATCTCACTGACCCTCTCCCCCAGGAGTTCTGAAAGCTGAGGACACTGACTGCCGAGGATTCTTCTCCCTGACTTCTCAGGAACCCCCAGATGTGGTAGGGACCGGGCAGGATGGGTGGTGGAACCCTGGGGCTGTGTGGCATCCTGCTATGAGGGGGCTCTCAGGAGGGAGAGGAGGGGGACTCTCCCACCTCATACCCCCATCTAAGAAGCCCACCCCTGCCCACCCCTGGGGTCTTCTATGAGCTGGGGGACAGAGTTTCAGGGCCACCTCTTCACCCAGGGCCAGGCCCTGGAATGCTGAGACTCGTGTTCCCGTGTCCAGAGGTAACATAGGATGTGTGTGTGCGCGCGTGCAAGTGTGGACGTCTGTGTGTGTGTTTGGCTCATCTCTTTAGGGCACTTAGGGGTAGGGGTAGGGAAATTTAGCTTTTTTCAGTTTGGGGTAATTTTTTTCCTTCCCATCCTTTAATTCCTACTTGCCCCCTCCATCCACCCCAGCACCAAATTAGCAATTTGGATGCCATAGATGCAGTTTAGATGTGGGTACCAGCCAAGGTCACGAGACTTGGTGCATCAGTGAATGCCAGCTGTATTCCACACAGGATTTCCAAGGCCAGAAAGGCAGAGGGAGGAGGAATCTCGATTTCCTGATCCTGGTTTTTCTTCTTTTCTACACATACACACACACACACACACACACACACACACACACACACACACTTTTCTACTTTTAATTTCCTGCTTCTATAAAGAATGATGTGACAATTTTCTGGCTCTTTCTTATTGGGATTCAGGCTTCTTCTCTCGGTCCCCTTCCTTATGAATGCATAAAACCTGGAAAGGTAAAAATAAAAATAAGAACATACAGGATGCAGTATGGAGTCCAATAAGAATAATAACTAGGGCAGAGCCAGCTCCAAAAATTGAAAGATCTTTTGAAACTTAAATTCAGACTCTGCAGGGGGTGGCGGATATTGGTAATTGTAATACACTGTGAGAACTCAATATGAATAGCCATGTGATAATTATACTTATCAGAAATTACATAAACTTGACTGATTCATGAGCTTGCTAATTATTGTCCTTGTTTTAAATGTTTATGTTCAAGATCTCCTGAATTATTATGTGTAGCAAGAAACCATCTCTATTTTTATCTAGCTAGCTTCCCACTTAACTACATCTAGATGTAGATATATGTGGTCGATTTCTGTAATGACTCAGTGTTTGCGCTGATAAATATCTGGGCATCCAACAGAGTCAGCACAGTCCACACTCACGCACCTTGGTGTGGTCCACAGTCAGTCCCAATTTCTGCCTTATAAACACTTAAAATCAATTCTGCTTTTTATGGTACCTACCATTGTGCCACATTACTCTAAAACATCATCCCATAAAAATCTGTCTAACCTGAAAAACTAAGGAGATCAGTGGAACCAAAGCAGGAGATGGAGGGGAAGGCAGGAGGGATGGGAAAAGGGAGGAATGATGGAATGAAATTGACCAAATTATGCTGTGAACATACAAGAATATTCTACAGCAAATTCCACCCTTATGTATATCTGTAAGAAACAATTTTAAAACAATAAATGAAAAGAAGGAAAGCCAGTAGAGGAAGAAAGGAAACAGGGAGAGATGAGAAGGGAAAAGTTATGTACTGGGAACTGAAGTGGGACAAATTCTGTTCCGTGCGTACATGATTATATCAAAATGAGCCCCAATATTATGATGACCCTAATGCAATAATAAAAAACATAAAGAGCAAAGAACAGTTTTTAACTCCACATTCTAATTAGTTTACTGGATCATCTCCTTGTGTATCATTGTGGCAATTGTATTGGCCTAGGGTGCTTTGCACAGGGAGTCTGTGTACCTTGGCCCCTTTAAAGCCCTAAAATAATATCTATTAAATCAGTAGATTTATAGACATAAATCCTCCTCTCACCAAGCAGTGTTTAGAATCTTCTGTGTGCCAGGAATGGAATCCAACTCTGTCAGGAACTAACTTGGATCCTGTGAAAACTACACCAGTTTCTCCTCAGAGTGGGACCCCCACTGCCTAATTGCCTTGAACGCTGTCACACTTCTCAAGGTTCCACCATCTCCCAACATCACCACCCTGAGGGCCAAACTTCCTACAAATAAACCTTTGGGAGACACACATAAACTGTATCCAAAACATCACACTCACGGAGGCATGTTCTCCTTGAGATGAAATGTAGCAACAAGGAAATACACTCCAGGAAGGAAGGCAGTAGATATTTGCTAAACCATAACATAATCTGCCCAATTGCTAAAGAACTTGTGGCTGCGGGTGAATCAGTGGGAAGGCACACATACCCTGTGGCCATGTGGCTAGGTGTTAGCTGTGGACCAGTGCTTAGTAGATTCTGACCTTGGGCAAGCCACAGTTTCCTCTAAATACCAGTTTCCCAATTGGAAAAACAGTGAAAAACTTTCAGTATTTTTGCAAGGAATGAAATTTTAGCTAACCCAAATAAAAGTAGTGATTGGGTGATGGTGTAGGTATAATTCAGGGAATAGAACTCCTGCTGGAGTCCAAGGTAAACTCAGCAAGGAGGTGCCCTCAGGACAGAGGACTAGGCAGCCCAGGGGGACTTGGTCTATTGTTCTGCCGTTAGTCTGCCTCAGCTGAACCCGGGGATGTTTCTCTTCTGTGCAATTCATTTGTAGGTGTGTTTGTGTTACCACGATGTGTATTGCAGTCATATAGGTATAAAGCTGAGGAGAACATTTTTCTCAACAGAATCACTCTTAGGCTTTGATAAATTATCTTGTTTGGACAGTGGAATCCCAAGAGAAATTTCAGGTCTCCAAATTTTTTTTTCTGTGATAATAATACGATTTGTTTCACTCCTCAGATGGAGGAGGAAGCAGAGATTTAAAAAAATAAAGCTGTTTAGCACCCTTCAGTGTGGAGTAAAGTAAAAAGAAAATGCCAGGGTGAGAATATTTTTTCCCTAAAAATTTATGAAGCGTTAGCATTTCAAGTTTGGGTCAGCATGGAGTGGGGTTGAAACTGTACCCAGTTGAGAGTGAGACAGAGGAAAGAACTGTGAATACCCAGTACCTGAGAAAATGACAGATATATAAAGAGTTGCATAACAAGCATTGGGCTTTGGGGAGGTTTGAATCAAATTTTACCTAAATGCGATTAGCGCTACACCAGATCTGGGCCAGCAGGACCCCTCCCCAGGGTCTAGCTCCTCAGAGAGTCCCTTTCAGGATTTGTCCAGTAGAATTCATCCCCATTAGATAAGGAGTTTATGGAGTCAGGGATACCCTGACTGTGTCCATGGGACCCAGAAACCCTGTTTGAATGGTTCCAAGCTGGCATGGTGGCCTGCATAGACATCTTGCCCACTGTCCCTTCTCAGCAAGGTATTCATTCCACCAGTGCATACTTTGGAGCCAAAGGAGTGGCTTAAAGTCTTTATTTGCAAATGTGTCAATAGAAGTTGGGTGTCTGGATCCAAGGATGTCCAAACATTCATACAAGAGGAGAGAAGAGAAAGATGTGGCCAGGAACCTTCAAGGGCTAGTGCCTACCCCAGCCCCTGACATCTTAGAGGAAGGTCACCTCTGAAAGGCAGCAGGGTCCCAGCTCGCATCCATGCAGCATTATCTGAGGGGGGTCCACGAAGTCCTGCCTGTGATACTGGGTATGCTTGGAGCCATCCTGCCCTGAGAAATAACCGTAGACCTCCTCCTAACTGGTAATGAGGCAGAAGAAAATCCAGATGTTCAAAAGCTCACCATCTCCATTTGTCCCTGTAAGAAAAACATGTCATGCGCTGCCACCTGTAACGTGAACCAGGCAAGACTGGGTTTCCACACAAGACCATCACTTCTCCATTCTGAATGCCAGAATGTTCTCTTTGGAAAGTTTATGGACAGCTCATATCCTGCCTGTTTGCCTTTAATAAAGAAATGTTAAATATTTTTTCTTTAATGGGCCAGGAATATGTATCCTCAGGACTTTTGCTTCTTTAAACATCCTGAGGGATATAAAATCCCTGGGACTGGATGGGCTGCCATTGCAGGGGTGTGCCCGACTCGCTTGGTTTGTGGGGTTCTCCCTGGTTTATGGGGCTACAGCTGGACGGGGAGAAGAGTCTAGCCTTCCATCATTGCTCATTTAATTGTGCCTGTCCTTTATCTGCATTCTTCCTGCCGCTTGACTGAGCAAATTCAAAGCTTTCTTTCTCCCAGGGCCACTTTTCTTTGCCTGAAGAGACTTCAATGCTTTGCCACACCTCCACCAGCCCCACAGGACTGTGTGTGTCTCCTCTGTCCCTCATCCTTCTTCTCCAGGCATCTACCATGGGCAGGGAGAGGAAGGAGCTTTGAACTTGGGATTGGATGATTAGGTTACAAATCCAAGGCTCTTCACTTACTGACTGTATAACGTTGGGCAAATCAACTAAAAATGCCACTTTGGGAAAGAAGCTAGGCTTTCATTTATTTCTTTAAAAAAAAAAAAACCAAAAAACTTCACCAGGCTTACTACGTGTTGGGCAGCATGAGAGGTATAGGAAACAATAAGATAAATAGTGAGCAACTGCCTTGTGACTTAAGGGCTTGACCAGCTTAGCAACATGCTGTTCTCTTTCCAGGCAAGTTGTGAGGGTCAAACGCATGAATTTTCTAACAGTGCATCATCTCTAAGAGCCACTGAGGAATCGGAGGGTGCTGACCAAAGAAGGTGTCTTCCCGCCTTACTTCAGAGGTTTTTACATGTAGTTAATATGTAGTAACTGCCTGAGCTGAGGGCATCTACCCATTTGGTGTTTATGACTGTCATTTATTGTAACCTCATCCACAACTTCCTTTAAAAATAAAAGTGGGAGCATGCTAAAGTCCAAGTTCTGATGATTTGAAAATCAGGTTCCCCTGGGGTATTGCAAAACTGAGCTTGGGGCCTTAGTGGAAGATCTTTCTCGTTCAGAGAAGGGGAAGGCCACAGGAGAACTCCAGTCTGACAACGAAGATCATTGTATACTGTTGGAGCCGAAGGGTCAGGAGTTACAATCAGAATAATCTGAATACAAATCATAACACAGAGAAAGGAAATTTTCCATCCCTGCAAGCTCCTGGAGCCATTGATTGGAGTTACAGATACTGCTGTTCTCTCAGCAGAAATATATTAGGACCATATGCAAAGATAAATATTCTCTTCTGAACAAGATATGAAAACAAGAAGCAAAGAGCCAGCCAGTGGGGGACCTGGTGGACTGCTGGGTTTCCACCCACACTAAAGAATACTCAGACCCGCAGGAGGTGGGGATTCTGTTCACCCTTTCATTTGCTCATTTATTCAACAAATATTTATTGAGCACCTGCTGCGTGATGAGAATTCAGAAGGAAGCAAAACCTGGCATAGTCCCTGCCTTCGAGTGTGCTAGCAAAGGACACAGACACTAACTGAACGATCACACAAGCTCATCTGCCATTGTGGTGGCGATAATGACTATGAAGGGAGGTGTGTGGAACCAGGGAGATTGTGACGAAGAGAGTTGACCCTTCAAGAGAACACAAAGCAGGCTTTCAAGCCACAAGTCTTTCTCTGTCTTTTCCATCATCATTTAAGAACCTTTGTGATTACATTATGCCCACTTGGATTGTCCAGGATCACCCCCACCCCCATCTCAAGATGTCACCTTCATCACATCTACAAAGTCCATGTTGTGTGTAAGGTAACAGAGTCGCAGGTCGTAGAGATTAAGCTGTGAGCGTCTCTGGAGTCATAACTCTGCTCACACCACTGAGATCTATATTCAAACCTGAGGAGGAATTAAAGAGGGAGGGACAGAGGAAGAAAGTGTCAGCTATAAGCAACTGAAGATCATATTATAAATGCACTTGAGATCTCCTCAAGAAAGTGGACAGCAGGTTGGCTGTCTGGGCAGGAGTAGGGCTAGGGAAATGAGAGGCAGAGCCCAGAACTTAAAGCCCCAGTGACATGTTTATGATGTATAGGGTCCTCCCTCACTGCTTGATAATCCAAGGGTTGTGTGTATTGACTTGAAAATACACAGATCCTGGCCCTGTGTCCTGCTGTCTGTGGAGCAGGGCCGCCCGTGACAATCAGGGGTGTTATTTCTCTAAAAGCATCACCCCTGCCCTTGGAAGGAGCCTGGTTTTCTGCTCTTCTGGAGATTCCAAGTATGCACTGTTTATTAACACCACCATCCACCCCCTCTCACACACCTCTTCCTAGAAAAATCAAAATTGGTCTAATCATATTTTGTGTTTCCCTAGTAGAATTTTTCCAGTCCTAATTTTTCCAGTTCACTTTTATGGCGATATTTTTTTCTTCCCTTCTCATCTTCCTGGGGCATGAAATTTCACCACCACCACTCGGGTATGGGATACTAAGTACAAAATCTCAAGGGCCTTCAGTGGCACAACTCACAGGGTAGTGAAGAGCAGAAAATTAAGGCTGAGTGGACAGTTGCTCTTGGACAGGTTTTTCAGACACTGACCCAAGGCCTTGCCTATGATCCCACCTTCCCTTCTGTCTGACCACGCAGAGAGTTCAAGTTCTCTCCAGTCCGGTTCAAGAGAACACCTTCCTAAGAGATCAGGGCTACATGAAGGTGGGGTAAAGGTAGAAGATTTGATGACTAGGCTGGGGCTTTCCCAGAGTCTTTGCAAGCTAAACAAAGACATAGCAGTAAAGGAATAGTGAGGGATTCCCAGCATTGCAGTCAGGAGATTCCTCAATTCACTGTGAAAACAGAGGCCTAATTTTCTCTTCTAAAAGCCAATTTCTCCTTGTCTCTCCCTTGGAAGCTTCCAGAAATTAGCATTAACTCATTTATTCTTTGTGAGGAAAGAAAACTTGGGACCCAACTGAGAACCATGATGACTAGAGGTTGAGAAGGGTGGACTATGGAAGGCTGGATTTGATCAGTGCACTTTGAAGGCATATGTTGGAATCTGGCAATGAACCCCATGAGTCTCTACAGTTGATAAATGTTCATCAAAGTATCATTTAAAAAGTGAGAAATCTTGAGTAATAGCTAAAATCCACCGAGGCTTTGCTTTCTAGCTTGTAAAGGCCAGGATCAGAACTTGGAAGAAGTTGAGGTTTCTTCTTTCTACACTTCTATGCAGAGCCCGGGAGACACTCCTCCTGTGCTTCTCACCTACAAGAGGCAGGTAATAATAGTCTTATGTCATGAGAGAATATGTGACAGCCGAGATAATGTGTGAAAAGCGCCCAGCACCCAATAAGCTTTTACTAACTATTCACTAAGAGCGAAGATAATGATCATGATGATAATGAATTCCTCAGTTTTTCTAACCTTCCATTCTGGTTATGTTCTTGGGCTTTAAAAACATAAGGACACTTAGAAACATGTCTAGTATTTTTTTCCAACTTCACTGGAAAAGAAAATTCTAGCAACTTACACCGCCCCTTGCTCAACTAGCCTACTAGTCATACTCTGATCAAATTTACCTTAAAGAATTGCATATTTGGTGGAGTAGTGGTGAGGGGTCCTGTCAGTTACTGTTTCTAAGCAACTGTCTGGCTGCTGTGGAGATGTTGTAATGTTCTAGGAGAGCTTCAGAGTTAGGGAATTCTTTTTTAATTTATTAATTTATTTTTTTATTTACACATGACAGCAGAATGCATTACCATTCTTATTAAACATATAGAACACAATTTTTCATATCTTTGATTGTAAACAAAGTATATTCACACCAATTCATGTTCATACATGTACTTTAGATAATCATGATCATCACATTCCACCATCATTTCTAACCCCCTGCCCCCTCCTTTTCCCTCCGACCCCTCTGCCCTATCCAGAGTTCTTCTATTCCTCCTATGCTCCCTCTCCCTATCCATTACGAATCAGCCTCCTGTATCAGAGAAACATTTCTATGGCATCGAGTTCTTTAGCTCCTACCACACCCACCCCCCATCACTCCACTCAAAAGTCAAACCCTTAAATCACCAGGTCACACATTCCCTCTAACCTCACAGGCACTTGAAGTTCAGAGTGGACTGTGATGATGATCTGCTGGAATTTTCTCTCGCTTCCAAAAAACCAAGTTGATTAGGGATTGACAAGTGTCTCAGTTTTCCTAAAGGTCTCCTCACAGTGCCTGTGCTCTTTCATGACTTGCCCCCAGAAGCCCTTTCCCATCTCCCCCAGGGGTCTAAATGCCCATTTACAAGACTCACATGGGGAAGGAAAAAAAGAATACCAAAAAGATGGTTCATTGCTCAATGCAGCCCGTGACAATAGATCCCTCAGCTTCTCCTCTTTGCAGCCCATAAACTGCTCTGTAAAATTTAAAAAGTGGTGAATTTACAGAGCCCAAGAGGAGCCAGGAGGTGAAGTCCCATCTCCACCCGATGGGCCAGGCATACTGATGAAGCAGGAATATGAGGTTGTGCCAATTTCTGACCAATAAAACATCTTTCCTGCCTTTCCAAATTCGTGACCTTCTCTTTCCAACAGAACATGAAGTGGGAACACAATGAGGGGTGAAAGGTCAGCAAAAAGTAACAAAACAAAACGCAGTACCCAGAATGCCTTGGGATTATTGGGCACAATTGGGTCACAGTGACATCTCTTCTGGAACTTTTACTGCTCTGTGGATCTCTTGGTCAACCTGCCTACCTCTGTGTCCTCTGGTTTTCTATTCCAGGGAAATGTGGTTTCATCACTAGCAAAAATTGTTGCTAAAATTGTTCCAGCTGCAGATAGAAACCTAAAGATCCTGTGGAAATTGAGGTGACTCCGTAAATCCTGAGGAGTGGTTGAAGAAGCACCGGGCAGATTTGGGAGACATGGCTGGGCTATTCTGGCTTCGTGACTTTGGCAGGCTACTGTAAACTTTCTGAGGTTCAGCTTCCCACCCCGAAAGGACATGACTTGCCCCAGAACCCCTGGAGAGGATTTTGAGATTTCTTGGTCTGATGTTCTCTAGTTCTTTAGCAAGTTTGAAGCAAGAGAGAGAATGTCAGGGAGTGCATTATGGGAAATAGGAACTGAAGCTGTCTAGGTTCTGAGCCCTTAGCTCGAGCTTCTAAGTGACCATGTCACCTCATCCTGTCCATTGGCTACCTCTAGCAAAGATTGAATTGACTTGTATTCACATGGTTGGAAATCCAATTCTAAGAAGAAAAAGAGATAGATAGATAATGAATTAACATTGATTAGATGAGAAAAATATCATGAAGACATCAAAATATCAAATAATGGAGCTATTAGAATTATGATAATATGCCTTGACTATCTGTTCAAAGATTTTTTAAAAAGTGTCTTGTCTATGGTGAAAGAATGAAACCACATAATATTCCCAATAAACTTCCCAAGGGGATAATAAATTTGGTTTATCATCAACCACTTTGTGACATGTTGTATCTGTGGCACCGTCTTAGTCCAGTTTGAGCTGCCATAACAAAATACCTGTGATTGGGAAGTTTAAAAAGATTGGAAATTTATTTCTAATAGATCTGGAGACTGGGAAATCCAAATCAAGGAGCCAGGGCTTTGGTGTCTGGTGAGGGCTACTCTCTGCTCCAGGATGGTATCTTGCTGTTGTATCCTCTGGAGAAGAGTTATACTGTGTCCTTGAGTGGCAGAAATCTAGCAGGCAGAACACTGTATGGAAATTTTTTTCTACAAGGGCCTTCATCTCATTCACAAATGAGGAGTCCTCATGGCCTAATTACCTCTGAAAATTCACATCTCCTAATACTATCACTTTGGCCATTAAGTTTTAACACGTGCATTTTGAAGAGGACACACTCAGACCACAGAGGCGGTGGAGGAAAGAGGGAGTACAGATGAGTTTCTGTTTGAGTAATGACTTACTGTATGCTTATCTGCCAATAACCTGAGCAGGACAAAAATTAGATATGCCCCCCCCCTTGATTCAAACCACTGGAGCTCAGAGAAAGTTTTGTTTAAGCAGTTAGTGGGGTTCAGGCTGGAGCAATAAGCAGAATGTTTAAGGGTCCATCCAGTCCAAGATGCAGATATAGAATAGGGATTTTTCCAAAATGAAATTGTCCGGAATAGGGAAGCTCATGATAGTCCCCAGGCATGTTGACATTCCAGGCTGCTGGGACAGAAAGATTAATATCTAAATTAGAAGGTAGCCTAGTTCCTCTGTTGGGTTGTATCATCTCTGTTGTCCAGAATCTAGAAGTGGTTTATCTAAGGGGATGGGAACTTGTAACCAAATTCACTCATTCACTTGCCAATGGCCCCTGAAGGCACCATGTGGCAAACTGGGAGCTTCTTCAGGCTCCTCACACTCTGCCTGGTGACTTCCAAGATGGATCATGACCACTGCTTCCTATTCAACGCACAATCAGCAAAGTTTGACCCCTTCTTCCTTGCCAAACCTTTCTTTCTTTCGTTAAGGTAATAGGATGAGGAAGAGAGCATGCATGTAGATGTTTTCAATTTGGAATGAGAGAGTATCACGGGTTTTGGATGATGGCTCGATAAATATTCTGTAAATACTCCCCAAACTGCCTGAGCTGCTTCCTCCAGGCCTGCTTTGTCAACAAAGCTGTCTGAGGGGCTTGCCAGGGAGCAGGGAGCCTCAGGGCCAGGAAGATAGTCTAGAGGTGATGTGCAAATCTGAGCTTTGGAGAAAAACTCAGAAAGAATAAACCTTTGCACTGATGCCTGGAAAGTAAAACTTGCTCTGTAAATAATATTTATTTCCTTTTTAGTACAATCTGGAGTTTGGTGGTTTTATATTTTTTTTTAGTTTCTCTCTTGATTGTATATGGATTCTCCACCCAAAATGGCCTTTTGAGGTTCCAATACATACATCTGGAATGTGTTTGAGTCTGTCAAAGGGAGATGTCCTGGCCTTGTGATTTAGGTAGATGGGGCTGGATGAGGTCAGCCGCATATTTGAGAGTTCAGTTCAAGGGCCTCCAACTGGCAAGGAGCAGTCACCTCCTCCAGGACTACCAGCCAAGTGCATACTCTCCTCAAAGTCACCAAGCTGAAGATAAACATGGAGCCCATAATAGCTTTTTCATTTGATCTCCTTTATCACATGTTCCACACTTTAAATTCCTCTGCTCCACTCCTGTATTCTTTTTGATCTTTTCAGAACAAACATTGAAGTAGGGAAAAGAAGCCAACTGCCCTCTTTCCTCCACCCTTCCCATCCTTTTTGAGTGACTCACTTGAACTGGGACAATTAATCTTAATCAGGACAGTATGACAGCAGAAGAAGACATTCACAGTGAGGCACTTTGGTGTCAAAAACTGGTGAGGCAACCAGCTCCTTCCTGTGGGCTGCAGTGGGGGCGATGTGGGATGATTTGGTTGTTTTAAAAATAGCATTTTGCAAAATGAGAGCTGCCTGCCTGTATCTGCAGGTTGGACCGCAGGACAGGGGTTGTGTAACGCCTGTGCTAACCACTGAGTGAGCAGGCACTTTTAATAGTGTTGGCCGGGAGGTGATACAGGCCACCAGGCCCCAAGGATCAGCTCCACCTTAATCTCTGGGGGAGATTAAGGACAAATAATTCCTCATGTTTGTACTGGTTATTTTCTCCGCAGAACTCAGAGCTTCCGTGCATGTATCCTTAACCATTATCCTCATTTTCTGACAGGTGCAATTAATCATCTCCTCTCTTTTGCCCATCTCCTGTTTTGTTTTCTCCATATGGGTCACACTTTCCGATAAGCCATGGCTACACCTGGTACCCTCGAAAGGCTTTGGTGAACAGAGTGTACTTGTTGCAGAGAGGCTCAGCAAGTCCTGAAATGACCAGGAGAAATTACCTCATCCATCTCCTTTTCTCTGTCAGTGTCTTCGTCAATTCAGGTGCTACAACAAAATACCATAGACTGAGTTACTTAAATAGCAGATATTTGCTTCTCACAGTTCTGGAGGCTTGAAGGTCTAGATAAGGTGTTGGTGGATTCAGTATCCAGAGAGGAATCACTTTCTGTTGTATAAATGTCCACCTTCTTGCTGTATCCTCCCATGGAGACAGCATGTGCTGATCACTTGGTCAGTTCCTTATTAGAAGGGCACTAATCCTATGAAAGGTACAGTGCTTTTATGACATCACATAACTAATCCCTTCCCAAAGGCTCTACATCCTAACACCATCACACTGGGAGTTAAGACTTTGACCTAGAACTTCATTCAGTCCACAGTGCACCATGCGCAGTGCATGATTCCATTACCACTGTGGGTGCTCAAGTCATGCACCCAGGGGTCATTCCTGACTACTCCCCTTCTCGCCTACCATCTGCTGCAGAGCTATCATAATCATCTGGCTTCTCTTGAGTGTGTCTTTCACATTTATTCAATGTGTCTACTTTTCTGTATCCTCTCTCCCAGCACCTTATGCTCTTTTCCTCATTCATGCTTGACATCCAAATGGTCTCTTTAACACCATTTTTCCCCTTCCCATTCCTTATCTATGCTGTAGCCAGAATAGTTCTTTAAAAAAATCCAGATATTTTTCTCCAGTGATTCATACACTTTATTGGTTTCCCATTGACCTCTGGATAAACTCCAAATTCTTTAATTGTAGCTTAGAAGCCTCACCTTTTCAGTCTGTCCCCTTTCTACCCTCACTCCTGTCCAGGACCTTACTGGACACATGTCTTGTAGTCTGTGCTTAAGAGAGCTGAGTATTCATAAAATATTGTCATTCTCAGAAAAATCCTTTTTGTACCTTCACTAGATTCTTCCCCATCCTCAGATCCCAGTTAACTTTTGCTTCCCACAGGAAGCCTGCCTGAATTCCTACTCTCAAACCCCAATAAAAAGTCATTGCCTAGTTCCAGAATTGGAACCAATAGTGTTTTTATTTTCTTTCATCTGAGCGTCTTTTACTTAAATGGGACAGTCTCACCAGTACTGAAGAAAACACAATTAAGCTCATCAGAATCACCTTTTACCTTGGTGGGCCCATTGAAAAGGAAGTAGGGGATTCCTAATCCATAGGAAAATAAAAGGAAGACCTGTGAGGGTTCATGTTGGTGCTTAGAGGGGAGGACACCTGTCATTTCAGCACTTGTAGGTCCCCATAGGGTCTTGTGTCCACTGTGCTTCTTGCAGATAGTTCAGCAGTTATGCTGGAAGGTTCTGTCAGCTCGAGGGACAATAACATGAAAGAGTGCATGTCCTCTGCTCAGATGAGCTGAGGGCACTCTTGGATGCAGAACTTTTAAGATACTACTTTCAGATAATCACAAATATCTCAAATATTATATCACTGAAAGCCAGTCACACTTGAACAAAGTCAGTATTTTGACCATAAGTTAAAGCTACTGTACTTTTGAGATATATCATATTGTTAACAACTGAAGGTTACAGCTTCATTTGATTTAGAGATGGTTCTGTTGACTAGAGAAAGTCTCATCACATGGTGACCATTTCCTGGAACAGAGGTCTTTAAAAATAGGAGAGAATTTCCTGGGGACTTCTTTGAAGTTACCCTCCTGGGCTGAATTAGATGTACCTTCCAGTTCTGGGATCCCATTTACTCCCTTGTTCTCCTATCATGTCTTCAAGTTTACCTCATGGGGGTTTATTTAACACCTCTCATGTCCATCAGACCATAATCTCTATGAGGGGAGGGACCCATGTGACTTTTACAATGCTATGTTTCCATTCATGAGACCAAATGTGTTTCAGTAAATACCAGTTGGAGCAAAACTTGTCTGTTTGCTGCTGCTCAGTCACTGGTGTGAAAGATGAAAAAGGCCTTTGGCTTCATTTTCAGCTGGGTTTGTCTGCTGCATTCATAAGATAGCAGAGTATCTGCAGGGTAGCCACCAGCTCCTTGGGCTAAGAAAGATCGTAGGAAGAAGCCTGTCATTTGACCAAACTGCAGAATATGGGGAGGGGGATCCCAAGAAGAAAGACAAGGAGCCCCTAAAGCTAGGAGGACCTCAGGGGTCAGAGGTGCTAGAAGCACGCTCAGAGCCACATGGTCCGTTTCTCCCCTGTAACCTCAGGTTTCACCAACTATTAGACTGATGGAATATGTTCTAAATCCAAGCACTTCATGTCTGGGGCTCCAGTGGTCCTGATGAATAACTTCCATTGTTAAGGGCCCTTAATGGCACTGCCCTGTCTGAACATAAATCTTGCCTTCTCTCCCCCTGTCCATTCTACCCATCTCACCCCCAACCCAACCCTTATACTCCATTTTGCTACACAAACTACTAGGAAGACATTTAATAAATCATCTGAGCAGGAGTAGAATGGTAGGAGAAACACCTAGTCCATCACCACCTTATCCACTCCCTTTGCCAACAGCAAGGTGAAACAAAGACTCCAATATCTTTGAAACATTCAGCATCTGAGGAACATGTGCTGGGCAAGGGTATTCCTTCATTCACCCTCCTCAGCAGGATGCAGGAGCTTTGCCTTTAATGGGTTTAGAAGCATCGTGGAGGCAGTATTTGTAGATTCTACCCACCTTCCTTATCCAAGCTCAGAAATTCTGCATTCTATCCAGGGAAAAAAGCAACAGAAGGGCAGAGATCATTGACATTCTGTCCACTGGTATGTCCCAAACGTCTAGAACAATGCCTGACACCCAACAGGTGATCCGTAGATATTCACTGAACAATGCTGAATGGAGAAAACAAATGGATATTAAAAACAGCAACAAACCAATCGAAATATTTCTTTAATTTTAAAAACCATATTGGCATTTTCATCAGTCATTTGTCTCCATGATCATATTGTATAAGTCATGGTCTCCTCTTTAAAAGTAACATTTACATATTTTAGTGTTTATAGAAGTAACAAAATTTGATAGAATCCAAAAGGTAAAAAAATAATTGCACTCATCCCATACCTCAGAGACTAATTCTTCCTTGGACTTCTATCATATAGGCATTCATATGATGCTGAAATGAAAATCATCCCCAAATCTCTGGCGTCTCTCTCTCTCTCTCTCTCTCTCTCTCTCTGAAGATTCATTCACTGTTGCACTTTTCACCATGTCCTAAGTGTGTCCTATGTGAGGAGACCCTCAATCTCCAGTTTTAGTACAGCCCTTTCTCCTCAGCTCTGGCTCACGGTTTGGTTTCAAGAGTGCACTTGACAGTTTTTCTGGACGACTTTCTTGGTGGTCAGAGCTGGAGAAACCTCTCTTCTTCTCTGGGGAATGCTTGTTTCCTTGAAACCCCTCTCTGTCTTCCTAGGCATGTAGTCCAGGAACTTCTGGCACCTGGGCCTTCTATGTCATTGACTTGGCACAATCCAGCATGCGATGCTGGGAATCACACCTTTCCATGTCAGCCCCCCTCTGTCTCTTTCTGAGACTACTGTCATCACCTCAATCTATACACTGTCATCAGGTCAGCCTGATGGAAATACAGTCAAGCTGACACACCCACCCCTTCACTTAGGTACATTTCATGTGTGTGTGGCAAGAACTCTTAAGATATACAAGTGTATGGCACAGTATTATTAATATCGTTACCATGCTGAACATGAACTCCATCTCCAGAACTTTCATCTCCTTCAGCTTTCACCTTGAAGCTCAGCTCCATACCGCTGTCCATGGCTTCCTATAGTTGGAGCACCTTAGCCTGACATTCAAGACCCCCATAATCTGACCCAGAAGTAACTTTTTACAAATCTCCTCCAACTGGCCTTGGGATCATGTTCCCAATATTTCTGAACCTATCCCAACTATGAAGGCACACCAGCTCTTCCCTGTGTCTGTGTTTTGCTCATGTTGTTCTGTCTGATGGAGTGTTCCTTCCTCTTGCAATTCTGAGGTGGGTAGAATCTACAAACGCTGCCTCCATGATGCCCCTACACACTCACAGTGGGAGTTATCTTCTACCCTCTAAGTGCCATAAAACTTCACATTTGTCATACATCTCACATCACATCCAAAGGTGTATCACAATTGTAGATGAATGTACACTGTTCAATTAGCTGTGAGCCCCTTAAGATTTGCTCCTGATAGAAGTTGTAGAGGAGCCAAGGGCCAGAGGCCACACTTTGCACTTGGGTGGGATATTAGTTTTACTCTAGTCAGCTCTTTTTTCCCTTCTTTCTCCTTCCTGAAGGTGGTATTTGGCAAGACTTAGCATACATTAGCATAATAATATATTAGAATTATCATATAAAGGGAAAGATTGAGGAGCCTAAGGAATGGGCCTAATAGTTTATAGCACTTCTGAGAACAGGCTAGAGAGGAAGTAGAAATGGGAGCTCAAAGAAAATAGGAGGTAAAAGTTTTCAGGGAAATAAGCACACTTCAAGTGAGGTCTGGTGGCTAGGATGTCATTCATCTCTAACATGTGGGCATTTCCACCAAGGATAGGGGAAATGATCTGCCTATGGGAGCTATCTCCTAACCCTTGTGGGTTATAGACTTTGGGTGACTCCCATAGACTGACCTGAATGCTGGTAAAGCTAAAACTCTTTTCTTTGAATTTTTAACCTACAAATTTATAAAAATCCTGTTTCTTGAAGCTATAAAGACTGACTTTTCTCACATAATTTGATACCCATAAGTAAGCACATGAGGTCTAATGCAGTCACCCTGAGGTTCCTCAGGAACCTAGACTTCTCTTTTTCAGCTAGTCACAAGATATCTTTGCACCTCCACCATCCTCACATCTGTGTTCTAGGCTTAAAGAAGGCTGGAAGCTTTTACTTGAGGCTTTGACTATGTATTCACACTTACACTTTATATGATGTTGGACAGATTTGTGTCACATGAGTGAGCCAAGCTGGAGAATCAAGTGCTTAGCATTGAGGAATGCATACAAGAAGTTAGTTACATTTTTAAGTGAGCCAAACTGTTCTGCCTTTTATACTCTCTAACCCTCCCCTACCACAGACATTGTCTTTGAAAATAGTAACATGTTATCTAGATTTCAGTAAGAACTGGGTTATGGGAAATATGTGTATTTACTAATGGAACTGAAAAACAAAGCAAAAGTGCATATGGCAGCCCAAGGTGGTGGATCTAGAGCACAGGGGTTAGGCGTATATTAAAGAGAGAAAAGAAAAAGAAAGGAGGAAATCAAGTGTCTTAAGGTACACACACACTCTCAGCTGGACGCCAGCAGTGTGGTTCAGTGGTGTGGCATGATCTTCAACTCAAAGAATGTGAGAGTGGGAGGGACCCCAGAAAACCTAAGTCAAGCTACTCATGATCAAGACTGTAAGCTGAGGCACAAAGATGGGCATACCTACCCAAAGCTATGAACTTGATACTAATGATAGAGAATATCCTTATTTGGAGTCTGCAGCTTTTTGTGTTTCATCAAAATGTCAGTCATAGGTTAAATGAATAGATCTTTCTCCTCTACAAGTGGAAAGTAGAGAGTTGAACAGTTTCATTTGGAAAGAGCAATTGTGAAAAGAGACCTGACACCAAATCCCATGTCCAAAGTAACTTTTGAACTTCCAGCTCTTCAGAAATTTAAGGCATGTGTTGAGGTTCAAAGATTACTTCCCTGAAGACTAGAAGTCCTGGAAGGTTAGGGACCAGGTCTTATTTACATTTCTATCTCAAACACCTGGACAACAATCCCCTTTAAATAAATAATTATACTTTTCAAAATATAATTTATTCCCAGGGTCCCCTTTATTCTTATTCCCCTTATATTCTGTATACATTCACTGATCTCAGGCAAGTAAAGAGACGTCTATTGTCACAGACGGCATTTAAAATAGAACTCCTTTCAACTCTTGGGCTCCTTTTCCTCACCATTGCTATTGCAATTCTACTAGGAGACCTAGGACAAGGTAATAACTGAAGCAAGAATGCACACAAATTTTAACAAAAATGTATCTGTTAAATAATAAAAGGCAAGGTAGAGAAGAAAAATCTACAAACCAGAATATTGATGTTTAGTAAGAGATTCTTTAAAGTTCAAGGCTGGATTGTTCACAGGCATGTTGTTTATCTGCAATACCTAAACAAGGCTTGGTGTCCAGCCCTACATTGTTGCTAGAGTAAAATCAGTAAATCTTAGTGTTACATTCTTTAGGGTTCTCAAACTTTTGAATAACCTCTAAGGGGGGACTCCACAGCTTCCTTGGTACCATCATTTCAATTTATTTGTTATACCAGAGTTCTAACAGCATAAAAGTGACATTTCATCAGAATTGACAGAAATTCCTATGGTTATATTTTTAGATTTTTTTTTGTTGTTGTTTATTTATCATGGAAAGTCCCAGCTACTTTCTTGACCTGGCAAAACAGTCTTTACAGAAAAAGGGATAAAGCAATCTTGATAAACAGCAAGTAAACTGATTTGGCTGAAGTAACACTAGAGCAGAATGTTCCTGTTTTTCCTAGAAAGCATTTCCATTCTGTGTGGCTTTGGGAACAAAGCCAAAGTCGGCTTGAGAGGACAGAGACTTCCAGTACGTCAGGTGGGCATGAGTGGCTGAGAGAGAGTTCAGACACCCAGGTGCAAACCTGGGAAGGGCAATGTGCTTGGTTTCTCTTGTGTTTTCAGACTGACAAGGCCTCTGAGAGAATGTTAAGGGCCAGAGAGGGATGAGATTATCCAGAAGACAGGAGCCTAGACACCTCCCATTCCCTTGCCTCAAATTCACAAACCACAAAAGCAGGGTGGGAACGGAGGGAGAAAAGGAAACAGATGTGCATATAGGCGCTCCTTCCCCACTCTGCTAGTGAGACCTAACACGGCCATTCCTGATACTGGGTTTCACAATAGCATCCATCTTGGCCTCAGAAGCACCTCTTGGAATAGTCCCTGGAGATCAAGCATCATGTTTTTCTTCCCATCCTTCCCTCCAAATCACTCCCTTGCATCTATTTTTGCAGCACAGTGAACAGAAAAAAAAGCACAGGTGCAGGATTCACGAAGGAAATGAGGAAAGAGACTGAATTTCTGAACAAATGCATGCACCAGACATTCTGCTAGGTGTTTTATCTACCTGCCTCTTTTATATGATCATCATCATTCCCCAGACCTGGGCTGTAGGCCAGGTTCTTACATCAAAGGGTAAGATGGTAGATGAGTTGCCGAACCTCTAGGCATCTGATGAGTTTAAAGTGTGTGTCTAAAGTGGGGTGATGGCACTTTCCCAGTTGCCTTGGAGTATTGTCAGAATCAAAAGGTAATGAACACCTTGTGAAATGCTGAGTACATGCAAGGGATTATTATTTACCCAATAACCATTCTGCAAGACAAAAGTCTCTGAGATTCTCCCACTTGAGAGATGGCTCTTCTCTTTTTTAAAAATTTTTTTATTGGTTGTTCACAACATTACAAAGCTCTTGACATATCATATTTCATACATTAGATTGAAGTGGGTTATGAACTCCCAGTTTTTACCCCAAATGCAGATTGCAGAATCACATTGGTTACACATCCACATTTTTACATAATGCCTTATTAGTAACTGTTGTATTCTGCTACCTTTCCTATCCTCTACTATCCCCCCTCCCCTCCCCTCCCATCTTCTCTCTCTACCCCATCTACTGTAATTCATTTCTCTCCTTGTTTATTTTCCCATTCCCCTCACAACCTCTTATATGTAATTTTGTATAGCAATGAGGGTCTCCCTTCATTTCCATGCAATTTCCCTTTTCTCTCCCTTTCCCTCCCATCTCATGTCTCTGTTTGAAGTTAATCTTTTTTTTCCTGCTCTTCCTCCCTACTCTGTTCATAGTTGCTCTCATTATATCAAATAAGACATTTGGTATTTGTTTTTTAGGGATTGGCTAGCTTCACTAAGCATAATCTGCTCTAGTGCAGATGGCTCTTCTCTACCCCAAACATGCATGTTGACTCCCATGCAAAGTCATGGTTTCAAAGATCTGAACTGATCTTTGGCACCACCCAGCAAATCAAACATCTCTTCCTGACCCTGCCTTTATTTGCAATGTAACTTCCAAGGCAAGAAACCAAATATCAAGCTCCACAGTAATGAAATAAGGAGGCTCAAAAGCTTCACCTCCTACCTTTGAATTTGATACAGAGGGGTGATATATCAAGTGATGATAAAGGAAGTCAGGGGTACAGTGTGAAAATGAGACATGGCATCAGAGGCGATGTTATTGTCCTGGTCATGATAAAAGGTAAGGTCTTGCAGAGGGTGGGGGTGGGGGAGGGGACATTCTGTGGACAGTCAGAAATGCCAAATCATTCCTGAACCAAATAAGAAGTGCTAGAAGGGGAAATTAGAGAAAGCTTGCAAGAAGAAATTTCTAAAGGAAGGAAAAATTATTTGATTACCTGCTATGTGCCAGAGGCTGTATTATACATTCACACATGTATCTATGATCTCATTTCCTCCAGCCTGCCTCCTTGCTGCTGATGTGATGTGTTAGGTCATTGGAGAGAAGTCAGCTCTGGGTGGTAATTCTCTAGTAGCACAATTCCTTTAGGAATCCAGACAGTACCCACCCATTGACTGCTGGAAGAAATAAATCTGGGTCAGGATGAGAACTGACAAAAAGGAGGGAAGGGACATGGAGCTTGTGTGGTGGCGAGGGTGAAAGTGCATCTCTTAGGGAAAATTCCCAAAAAGCAACTCAGACTCTGCCACTTACATGTGACCATCTGCTCACCTCTCCTCCCCAGCCCTTGTCTCTACTGAGCATCTACCAACACTGAGCTCAACCACTATGATCCTGATTAAAAATTGAGATAGGCTTGGATTCAAGTCCCAGTTCCTCTACCTACTGTTTGTGGGAGCTTGTTTTGCCAATTATTCCCTAAGACTTAGTTCCTCTTCTATAAACAGAGTCATGGTGTCTTCTAGGTGTTTAGTAAAATTGAGATGTGTTTGCAAAGTGTTGGACCCAATGCTCGGT
Source organism: Urocitellus parryii (assembly GCF_045843805.1). Classification (NCBI taxonomy): domain Eukaryota; kingdom Metazoa; phylum Chordata; class Mammalia; order Rodentia; family Sciuridae; genus Urocitellus; species Urocitellus parryii. The sequence continues at coordinate 312,571 of NW_027554244.1, forward strand.
TCTGTAGTTGGAGTTTTTAATTATTACTCTCCTAGGTGTCATCTCTGATCTGTCATCTCAGATAAACATCAATTAACTGCTGACTGCTTACTATTGAATTAGTCACTGATAAAACAGTCACAATCCTTGACCTTAAAGACCCCGCAATCTTAGGCAAATAATGAGCACTATTTAGACCTTCAGGAACATTCTGGCTGTGGTCCTCTCTATGAAGGTATGGCTATGGACAGAGGGTGGGCTTTCTGAGGGGCTCCAGAAGAACATGGGGTATAAGTCAGTGACAGCTGGGGTGCTCAAAAGCTCTGTGAATTCCCAGGAGTGGTGCTGAGTTGGGGATCTTGCAGAGGTGACCCCTGTCAGGGGTCTGCTGAACTCCGGGTGGTCTTCCCATGCTGATGGGACTAGGGCTTTGAGGAGGTGTCTCAGAAATCTTTCTGTGGAGGGAAGCTGGTGGAGGCAATGCTTTCTTTGTATCATCCAGAGCAGCACTGAGTTTATCTGTTTAATATATTTAAAAGCTGAATTGGATTCAAAGAAAAGATCAAGCTGTTAACAATATTTGTAAACAACGAGGGTAAATGATTCCTAAAATCTTTCTGAAGATAGAACATCAGTATTGTCTCTAGCCTCAGTGCAGAGCTGCCTGGAACTGACCCACCTGGGCCTGGGGTTCATCCATATTCAAGGCCTGCAGGCCCCTGGATGTCTGAGACTCTCCATCCAGAGTTCTTTAATTCCACCCTGCTTTTCACAGAGCACTTCCCAATACCTCTTTATCTTCCTGGTCCTTGACCATTTTTCCCTTCACAATTGCTCTTTCCCACCAATGCAGAAATCAGAAAAGAGGCCAATTGATCCAAAAAAAGGCTTAGTCTGTTGAGAATTGCTAGAGAAGTTAAGTTCTCTGTTTGCAGAGGAACCAAGTGCAAACATAACAACAGGCCCGACAACTGTTGACTTTATTTAACTTGAACCCCATTTCATCAGCCAAAGTCTTGACCTACAAGTCAGAGGTCAGGCCATCAGAAATATGCAAAGACAAGCTCTCCGGGCAGTGAGAGCCTGAGTACTCCACTAAGGAGGCCTTTCTGAACTGTAAAGTTCCCAGGGGCTGGAAGGGGGGACTCTGGCTAAAAAATAGGGCCTGGTGTGAATTTTCTCATTATGTGAGAGCCACACCTAGATTGGGCTGAGCTCTGTTTCCCAGGACAGTTTGAATGCAAAGGTGGATTCAAGATCCTCGTTGCTTCTTTATGACAAAAAGCAACCTCCTTTCTTTCAAAAGGAAGTAGAAGAGAAAACAGAAAATGAAAATAATAAAGGAAGGAAGGGAGGGAGGGAGGGAAGAAGAAGAGGAGTCCTGAGAAAACAAGAATCACACACAATAAATGAAAACCAACATGTTTCCTCAAAATAGCAGCCTGTGATACAATCATGGCTCTCAAGTTTTAAAATGTGGAATATTTTTAGTGGGTCATAAACTTGAAGTAGAGCATAAAGTTGTCAAGACCTATTCTCATCCCTGGTGTTAGAAGCAGCTGACCAGGCAATTTAACCGTTTACACAATGGTTCCTAGTGTTTCCATCCAAAATAGACCTGTTGTGTCATATGTCATGGTCACATGTTAAGGGAAACACCCATCCTTCTGTGAAAGCAGCCAGGAGAAGCCATGTGAAATAATGACACTGTAAACTTTTCTCATTTTAATGATCTGTTTCTTATTATGTGAATGTCAAAACCCAATTCATACGTTGATTTACCTATCTGCTTGAGGAAAATTGTCTGAAATTATGATTTTATGAAGCTCCCTTTGTTTATAAGCAAGGATCACAGTGCAAATTTTAAAGTCTCATTCCCATGTAAGGGAATTTGTCTCATTTCCAACCTGGATCTTTTGTCCATAATTCCAGGAACTTTGCCCAACTGGAAAGATATTTGGAGCACATCTTCCCCAAAGGGAGGAGAAAGTTTTTTCTAGTCATTATAATCACAAATGATTGTGATTGTAATCCCACACCCTTCCTCCTAGTCATTCCAGGATGTCAAGGGTAAGTAATAGACAAATATAACACATTATTCTATTGTCCAGCATGTACTTCCCCTAACATTCCTGTGTTTGGCCTAATATTGAGTTGCTGCTCTTTTTAATTTCAATATTTCTTATTTTAAGTATCAGCCATCTTGACTCTCTTATTCAATCTGGACACTTGATTTTCCCTTCATAAATGAATTCTTTGTATGCATCCCCTTTTCTCAGGTTCATATTCATGAAGCTGTTCTTTTTCCTTCTTTTGTATTTCTTTCCTTCCATAAGGGCACACTGAAGAACAGTTTATTCCCACCACTTTCTGGCAATGTTAATTCTATACATATACCTCACCTGTTGCTCTCCTTGTTTTCTACTATAACGTTGTAGCCTTATTTCTTTCTAGAATGTTTTTCTTCTGGGAAGATGATATGTTAAAAAAATGGAAAGATTTTTTTAACACATTACCTTTGAGTCAGGTGATGGAATTGAGGGACAATCATTCTTTATTCTGATTGCCTGCACAAGTGTGGTTTCAATTACTTCCTTCTTTTGACTAGCAGGTTTACTGATGTCAGGTAAATTTCCACTCTTTTGGTTCCCAGTGTCATATTTTACTTCTGACAATAAAAACAAAATAAGGAGTATACAAAAATTTTGTAATTTAAAGTCAATAAGCAGCACAATTTCAGGCAGTCTTCAAATAGCTTACCATCCTTCATGGATTGTCTGGAAGCTTTAATTAATTCTCCTCCTTTTGAGATAGAAAAAGAGGGAGAACTTTCAAATTCATTCTATGAGGCCAATATCACCCTGATCCCCAAACCAGATAAAGACATCTCAAAGAAAGAAAACTACAGACCAATATCCCTAATGAATTTAGATGCAAAAATCCTCAATAAAATTCTGGAAAATTGTATACAAAAACATATCAAAAAGATCGTGCACAATGATCAAGTAGGATTCATCCCTGGGATGCAAGGCTGGTTCAGTATACAGAAATCAATAAACGTTATTCACCACATCAATAGACTTAAAGATAAGAACCATATGATCATCTCGATAGACGCAAAAAAAGCATTCAACAAAGTACAGCATCCCTTTATGTTCAAAAAATTAGAAAAACTAGGGATAACAGGAACTTACCTCAACATTATAAAAGCTATATATGCTAAGCCTCAGGCTAGCATCATTCTAAATGGAGAAAAACTGAAGGCATTCCCTCTAAAATATGGAACAAGACAGGGATGCCCTCTATCACCACTTCTACTCAATATAGTTCTCGAAACACAGGCCAGAGCAATTAGACAGACAAAAGAAATTAAAGGCATAAAAATAGGAAAAGAAGAACTTAAATTATCACTATTTGGGGATGATATGATCCTATAACTAGAAGACACAAAAGGGTCTACAAAGAAACTACTAGAGCTAATAAATGAATTCAGCAAAGTGGCAGGATATAAAATCAACACGCATAAATCAAAGGCATTCCTGTATATCAGCGACAAATCTTCTGAACTGGAAATGAGGAAAACCACCCCATTCACAATATCCTCAAAAAAAAAAAAATTGGGAATCAACCTAACAAAAGAGGTGAAAGATTTATACAATGAAAACTACAGAACCCTAAAGAGAGAAATAAAGAAGATCTTAGAAGATGGAAAAATATACCCTGTTCATGGATAGGCAGAACTAACATCATAAAGATGGTCATATTACCAAAAGTCCTCTATAGGTTCAATGCAATGCCAATCAAAATCCCAATGGCATTTCTTATAGAAATACATAAATCAATCATGAAATTTATATGGAAAAATAAAAGACCCAGAATAGAAAAAGCAATTCTAAGCAGGAAGTGTGAATCAGGAGGTGTAGCGATACCAGATTTCAAACTGTACTACAGAGCAATAGTAACAAAAACAGCATGGTACTGGTACCAAAACAGGCAGGTGGACCAATGGTACAGAATAGAAGACACAGAGACTAATCCACAGAGTTACAACTATCTTATATTCGATAAGGGGCTAAAAGCATGCAATGGAGGAAGGATAGCATCTTCAACAAATGGTGCTGGGAAAACTGGAAATCCATTTGCATCAAAATGAAACTGAATCCCCTCCTCTCGCCATGCACAAAAGTTAACTCAAAATGGATCAAGGACCTTGATATCAAATCAGAGACTATGCGTCTGATAGAAGAAAAGGTTGGCTCCGATCTACATATTGTGGGGTCGAGCTCCAAATTCCTTAATAGGACACCCATAGCCCAAGAGTTAATAACAAGAATCAACAAATGGGACTTACTTAAACTAAAAAGTTTTTTCTCAGCAAGAGAAACAATAAGACAGGTAAATAGGGAGCCTACATCCTGGGAACAAATTTTTACTCCTCACACTTCAGATAGAGCCCTAATATCCATAGTATACAAAGAACTCAAAAAATTAAACAATAAGAAAACAAATAACCCAATCAACAAATGGGCCAAAGACCTAAACGGACACTTCTCAGAGGAGGACATACAATCAATCAACAAGTACATGAAAAAATGCTCACCATCTCTAGCAGTCAGAGAAATGCAAATCAAAACCACCCTAAGAGGGACTGGGGATGTGGCTCAAGTGGTAGCGTGCTCGCCTGGCATGCGTGCGGCCCGGGTTCGATCCTCAGCATCACATACAAACAAAGATGTTGTGTCCGCCAAATACTAAAAATTAAATATTAAAATTCTCTCTTTCTCTCTCTCCCTCTCACTCTCTCAAAAAAAAAAAAAAAAAAAAAAAAAACCACTCTAAGATACCATCTCACTCCAGTAAGATTGGCAGCCATTATGAAGTCAAACAACAAGTGCTGGCGAGGATGTGGGGAAAAGGGTACACTTGTACATTGCTGGTGGGACTGCAAATTTGTGCGGCCAATTTGGAAATCAGTATGGAGATTCCTGGGAAAGCTGGGAATGGAACCACCATTTGACCTAGCTATTGCCCTTCTCGGACTATTCCCTGAAGAACTTAAAAGAGCGTACCTCAGGGATACTGCCAAATCAATGTTCATAGCAGCACAATTCACAATAGCTAGACTGTGGAACCAACCCAGATGCCCTTCAATAGATGAATGGATAAAAAATTGTGGCATTTATACACAATGGAGTACTACACGGCACTAAAAAATGACCATGGAATTTGCAGGGAAATGGATGGCACTAGAGCAGATTATGCTAAGTGAAGCTAGCCAATCCCTAAAAAACAAATGCCAAATTTCTTCTTTGATATAATGAGAGCAACTAAGAACAGAGCAGGGCGGAAGACCAGGAGGAAAAGATTAACATTAAACAGAGCCATGAGGTGGGAGGGAAAAGGAGAGAAAAGGGAAATTACATGGAAATGGAAGAAGACCCTTAATGTTATATAAAATTACATATAAGAGGTTGTGAGGGGAATGGAGAAAAAAAACAAGGAGAGAAATGAATTATAGTAGATGGGGTAGAGAGAGAAGATGGGAGGGGAAGGGAGGGGGGATAGTAGAGGATAGGAAAGGTAGCAGAATACAACAGTTACTAATATGGCATTATGTAAAAATGTGGATGTGTAACCGATGTGATTCTGCAATCTTTGGAATGTTTTGAACAACCAATATAAAAAAAAAATTCTCCTCCTTTTTCTGGGATGTTCTAGGAAGAAAAAAATTAAGGAATAATGAGAACCAAAGATGACAAAATAATTATTGTTCTCCACTACTGTAGGGTACAACAGAATAAGCATTCTGATGTACACTCAAACTACACTTCTCTCACTTAGTAAGCTATGACTTCTAATGGGATAAGAATTAGGAGCCATGACAGAGATATCCCCAAAATGTCACTCCCCTTGTCTACAATTTATTTTAACACAAATACTGAAATCCATTATACTATTTTCTTAAGCTGAATATGTAGAATAAAAATTGTAGCCATCTTTATTTAGACTACTTTTGAAAAAGACTAACAATATGAGAAATTATATGTGATATTTTAATGTGTTTTTATGACTTATATTGGCATGAATTATCTCTTGAGGGGAAAGCTCATAAGACATGAGCTTTTAGAGTTATCTATTAAAGAAGATTGATTGGATTCATAAACAGTATAAGTTTTGTCCATCTTATGTGTTAAATAGCTAAAGATAAATAATTATACAAATTTTGATGCTTCCAAAAAAGATAAATGATGAAAACAATCTTGTGGGGGTTATATCAATGAATAATAACCACACAGAGCTGCTAAATAGAAACATTGACTCAATAACCAAACCACAATGACAGAGATGGGACAATGAATAGACACTGAAGAGATGTTTTCTGCAGGGATATATTAAGTATTAGAGTAAGTCATTGTTTTAGAAAGGGAGACATGTTCTTTTTATTCCATTGCCTTCATATAATTAAATTAACAAAACAATAAGATATAAAACAATAAAATATTTTTTAATAAACCAGGTGCTGCTGCCACAAAATTAAAGTCATTTCAGGTTTGCTTGACATAGGTTACAAAAGACAGTGGAGTAAGTCATTTTTTAAAAGACAAGCGAGAAGGAAGAAACTAGCAAATTTTTATCTGAAGTCCAAATCTAAACTAAAGTTTGGAGAAGGCTTGGAGGATATTCTTGTTCCTACTAACATATTTATGACATTACTCTAACTTGTTTAGTCTTCCTTTATGGCACCAATTTGAGTTACTCAAAACTTTCACATCCCATATATTAACAGAGAATGCAAACTTAAACCATATTTTTTAATTCAGTAGACCTAATTACTAGTTATCTCATGCATATTATACTACTTAGGACATTTCAGCAAGTAAACATTTATTTTATCCACATTTACTCGTGTTCAACACTGTATGTAACACCAGCTTTTTGAAATGGTGCATTTCTCCAGGCCAAGTGAGCTCAGTTGTGTTATAAATAATACCAAAATAGCATTTTAAATGGAACACAGAATGATAACTCTATACTTTTATCTCCCAGTTAAAATTACACCCTTGTTACTCACATAATATTTAGCTCTTTATAAGTGAAATAAAATTAAAGTCATTTCAAAAACAAAAGATATTTTTTACATTTAACCTTATTTTAGCTTCTCCAGGATATTTGCAAATATATTTCCTAACCTGGAATAGTTCATAAAAATAGTAGTGTTTTACAGTAAACATTAAAGTAAGTAAATACAGAAACATCTAAAATTTGAAATTTTAAAATTTGACATAGAATTTAGATATTTTAAGAAACTATAATGGAAAAACAACAATTCTGAAACTAAAGTATTACCATACAATTATTGAGAGTTTCTGCTTCCAAAACTGGTTATTACTTTGCACAAACCATCTATTCTTTGATTAAATTAAGAGTAAATTTTTAGAAAATTTCATTACCTCACATTTTTTTTTAGAATTTTTATTGGTTCTTTTCAGTTATACATCAAAATAGAAGTTATATACTAGAATATAATTATAAAAGCAGAGAATATAATTTGTTCTAATTCAGGACCTAGTACTTCCTTCTGTTCTTCTAATCTTTCTGCTATTTACTTATAGTTTTTTTATTTTAATCACTGTCACTTTTAGTGGAAAGACTCAAAATATGGATATGCAAGCCATTTTTAATACAAGTATTAAGATACAGATTCTAGATTTCTGGGTTGCCATAATTCCCAATATTATTTTTGTATAAATATGGAGCCATGGAAAGAAATAGAGAATATAGGTCTCCTCAAATGCTATGATACCAAAATATCAAGGGTCCAAGTAAAAAAAAAGAATAGTTTTGTGCAATGTATATTATATATTCCAAACTAAAGGCACCAGGGAAATTCCACAATTCTATAAAAATTAATTTAGGCATGAGTATTGTAAGTCATGTAAGAATGATTTAAAAACCACAATAATGAAAACTGATACAAAAAATCCTTGAATAAATATTATATTTCCTCTACAGTTATAAAGCTGTTTCTAATGCAATTTGTCTTTCACTATGTATTTCACAGCCCATTGTTACTTCCAGCCCCCACAATTGCCAAGTACTTGAATGAACAGTGATACAAAAAGCATTTTTTAAAAAAATCTACATAATTCTTTAAAATGGATTCTTAGCAAATATTCATATAAAATATAAGAAAAAATATAGCTAAATTTTCAACATTAACATCTTAAAACACAAAATTCAGAGCAAGAACATGAGGTTTTTTACAAAAGATCACCTTACCTTAATATGAGCTTCATAGCTGCCCCCAACCATTGCAAACAAAGAATCACCTTAGTGTGATTGTTTGATAGATCTTTAAAGCAAAAATGTATAACAAAAATGGTGAATAGTTTTTTTTTTTTTAAATAAACTCCGTTGAATTTAAGGTATAACTTATTAAATGGTGTTTCTTGATTGATTAATTAAAATATGACCTCCAATTAAAAAATAGCTCATATTCACCTCTTTCTGACTCTGCTGCTGTGAATCTATAAAATATTCAATATAGATATGAAGGCACTCTTAGTTCCAATTCAGAGCAATAGCCAATACATGAGCAGAAACAGATAATAATTTGTTCTTGCAAATTGCCTGTCTTGAAGGCTGAATTTAAAACTCAAGTAATGGCTGACATTTTTTTTTTCACCTGAACTGAAACAAACCTCTGGTAACACAAGACAAGATAACAAGATGCACAGTTCTCTCTCCTGGATATCCGGGAGTCGAACACTAAGCAATGTTGTTCTTCAGCATGGAAATCACCAATAATAATACACTATTTATTCCCTCTACCCACAAATAATTCACAGAGTTCTCTGGAACTTTAAAAATTTTTGAAAGTTAAAAAGTAAATATATATGTTATTTAGAATACCTTTGTCAGAAACATTAAAATAAATTATAAAATTGATTTTTCCTGTAGAGGTCCCACTTTATTCAGGTCCTCATAAACTAGCAAGCCCTTTAAAACCTTTACAGGCACTCAGACACTTAGGGGGAAAGACTGCCAGAAAAGCAGAGTCTTGGTATTTGTACCTCTGTTTCCCTAGCTATTATGTAAATATTCTCCTTCCTCTTGGAATCCATTTCCCAGTCACTCATCTGCAAAACTCAGTGGCAGGCTCTAAACTTGAAATCTACATCCCTTGAATATTCAGATTCCTGACACAAGGTTAAACTAAATGGAGACTCAATCATTGGCCTGTCTGAATACCTTTCCAACTACTAAACTGAAGCTTTGTAATAAATTTCCCTGCCAATCACTCCTGTGCCCAGCACTACATGTACATTTTAAGGACATCAGCAATTTGGAAAGAAAGTAAAGGTGAATGAAAACCTGTTTTGTGCCACAGATCCATGTATTCTAACAATTTCCAGTCTGTTTCACTAGTCTCTAATCCATTCTTGCATCACAGAGATGAAAACAGGCAAAATACAAGCTATTAGGACTTCCTCTAAATTTTGTATTAATATGCCTTTATAGAGAACTTTTAATATTCTGTGTCATTCATTCCTGTTTTGTGCTCATCAAACTAAGATTTTGGTCTCTTTTTTAAAATGCTTATTCCTACCCAACACAGTGTTGTTACTCTTGGTAAATACTTTTATAGCCCTTTCCTTCACTAGTTAAATTTTGATCCTCTACCACTGTGTTCACTTAAAAATTCTAGTCTTGTCCTCTTTAGTTGGGTTCCTATAGTCAATCCTCAATCTATTATTTTAAAAAAATCACCTTAAAAATGATAACCAGAAAATGTACTGAGCTCAGAATTAAGAAACTGGAGTTTAAATCTCATTGTTGTCATTGTTTGTACCCAGAAAACTCCCTTTAATATATTTAAGTTTCTGGTATATCCTCAAAACTATCATTTGGCCGGCATGTAGAAGACATGCTGAAAGACTAGAAGGTTGCTAAAATTCCTTAAAATTCTAAAATTTCTAAACTTTTTATCTGTCAAAAGAAAAAAAATATGCAATTGACAAAATAAAACAGAAACACAAAGAGAACAAAACAGAAAATACAAATAGAAATTAAGTAAAAGGTTATAGACATAAAAAAGGAAAAAAAGTATAAAATTTTATAAAATTCATAAAATTGTTAGGGGTAAGTAATTGAAGAGAAACTAACTGGAAAATCAGGAAGTATAGAAATTAGAATGTCCTCTAAGGATTAATATAAGTAATACAACATTGTCTAAATAATGTTATTTTTAACTTCCGGTAAAATAATTTCTCTACAGCACTTTTCTGATTTTCTTGTTTATTAAAAACCATGAGGCCATAGCTCTGTGAGATTTTCCATAAAAGCTTTTGATATATTAAGAAAAAAATCTGATTACTAGTGGAACTGTCAATATCAGGACAAAATCTTGGACTATAACCTGGCTTATTAGGTAAAATATAAATCAGAATTAACACACAACTGCCTTTTACTTTCTAAATTGATGATACACAATTTGAAAGTTAAAATGTGAATATATATGTTATTTAAAATACATTTGAAAAAAAATAAAAAAATAAAATACATTTGTCAGACACATTGAAATAAATTATAAAATTGATTTTTCCTGTATAGGTTCCACTGGGTATCAACCTGTACAGTGGAACAACACAATGGAGTTGTCAGCTAGGTAAGACTACAGTCTAAACACAGGCCTGGAACTTATTAATTACACAAATATGGGACAAATGGTCAACCTCTATGAATGACAGCTCTTTATTAGTAATTAACAGATTATAATAGCACAGATACTTCCAAAGTGCTTATAAGACAACTTTAGGAAACAAGTGTTAACTGAATGTAGTGTCTGTCCCACACTAGAATACTCAAAAAATCCTTCTACCTCCACTCTCCACTTAGTTAATTGACATTTTTTATTTAAAAATCTGTAAATTCATACCTTCTTAATGAGTCATCTTTAGAACTTTCTTTCACTATTAAATATAACAGTAAAATATATAATTAATCCAAAACAGAAATGTAAAATATAAAAGTTTACTACTCTAATGTTTTGTTATAAAATGTTCCTCCAGACCCATACTCGGAGAAAGTTTTAGAATTAATATTAATTGTATTTATGACAGGTAAGTGATGAATGCATTAAAAACTCCTATGTCTCCCACTTTGTACTTATCAAATGCCAAGGAAGAAACAACAGAAATTTTAAAAGTTCGATACTTAAAAGTAAATCCTTGGTCCCATAATTATAATCCTTACTAAAAGTTGCAAAAATGAAAGAAAACCTTATCATTGTCAAATAAAGTAGCATAAATATATAAGTGTCAAACAAGGGGATACATGATGGTGAATTACCAGGAAGTGGATTTTCTCACAGCTCCACTAAATGGGACTCAGAGAGTGAGAAAACTGCTTCTCTGTTAAGTGGGAGATAAAAACATGCCACTGATACTCAATATTGGACAGAGACCTTGAAAACTGAGGAACTTGCGGTATATCAGACAAAGATGAGAAACAGAGCTGAAGCTTAGGATCTGATGTGAGTGGGGGAAATCAGTACATTAGGACAAAAAAAGACTGAAAAGTGATGTAGACAAGGGGCTAGGGTTGTGGCTCAGCGGTAGAGTGTTTGCCTAGCATGCATGAGGCACTGGTTTCAATGCATGTAAAATAAAATAAAGATACTGTGTCTACCTAAAACTAATTATATATATATATATATATATATATATATATATATATATATATATATATATATTGCAAACAGTCTTGGAATGCAGAATGTGGGACCAGAGGATCAAGCTATTCTACTCATTAAACTGTGGCGTGAAAGTCACCACTGGTCTGCCTGGAATGTACAGAGAGTTGAAGCTGGAGACATATTTAAACATCTGCACTGCAATGACACCAACTCAGACTGGGAATTTAGATCCATGTGTTGGGGCTCAGTCCAATATATAAATCTGGCAGACACCATCCACAAGACATAAACAGAGCCTAGCAAATCAGGAGAATTTCTGGCATGGACAGTATTTCTCCTGGGGGTAATACTAGTCAGATAGGCCAAAGAGAGCCTGTCCTCCTCTCTCCCCTTGACACAGCTGTGCCTAAGACCAGTGGCAGTTGCTTCAAAATCTCAATGAGCAGGAGTGATGGAGCTTGATGCTTGAGGATAGACCTAAGGAGGTAAGAAAGAACAGTACCCTGAAAAAACAGAACTAATAAAGGACTGGCTTCCCCGTCCCATGAATGTAGCCCTGGGGAGAAGAGTAAAGTCCTAGATGTGCACTGATTTATTTATTCCCAGTAACTCCCCATGAAATGAAACACCTGGGGCAAAGACAGGACCTCACTGCCTCCCCTGAGAACATATTGTAGAACCTAGCATGACCTATACCCTGGGGTGGAGCTGGCAGCACCTTTCACAGCTCCCCATACCATCCCATGGAGAATGGAAACTGAGAGATGGAAAGACACTTTGGAAGAGACAGCAAGCACATACTCTCAGTAACAATCCTGACTTTTTTTTCTTTTTAGTTTTTCTATGTGTACTGATGGATACATGAAGGACATTCATATACTTGTACATATTTGTTTATGCTTTCTCATTTGTACTATTCTGAAACATAGTGATTTTTCCTTACTCTGTTGTTAAGGATTAAAGTTTTCAAATAGCCTATTTTGTATTGAGTTTGTGTTCTGTTTCAAACCTTTTATTTCTTTTTGTTTATATTTCATTTCTCTTACAAACTGTCAAATTCCATTACTCTCACTTTACTCTTTATTTCTTTTACTTGTTTTTTCTTCTTCCTCATAAACAATACATCATATATCACTTTGTTTCTGCCCTACTCACATCTTGAAACTGCTAATCCTTTTCTATCAACCTTGCTTTTTTCTTCACAATGAACTCTATTTTTAATTTCTCCCAGAACTCATGGTTTATAAAACTCTACACACCACCACTAATGCTAAAGCAACAATTAATAAAATTGACTCACCTCTTAGAAAAATATATACACAGACTAACTGTGAAAGGATGGGAACAACATATCATTCACATGGATATTATAAACAAGGTGTTATCTATTTTCATATCTGATATAATGGGCTTTCAGCAAAATTCATCAGAACAGATAAAAAATTCCATTTTCATACTGCTTAGTAGAGTAATAAAACAGAAAGAAACAATAGTGGTAAATATATATCCTCCAAACTATGAAGCATCTAAGTAATCAAAGAGCTCCTTCTCAATATCGAGAATCAAACAGATCACAGCACAGTAATATTGGGAACTTTAAGATGTGTCTCTCATCACTAGAAAAATCATACCAACAAAAATTAAATATAGAACTAAAATTACAATAAATAATTTAGACTTAACAGAAATGTACAGAATATTTTACTCATTAATGCCTGAATACATTTTCTTCTTAGCTGCACAGGGAACATTTTCCAAAATAGACCATATTTTAGTACATAAAGCAACATTTCACAAATACCAAAAATAGAGCTAATACCTTGAACTCTGTTAGATCATAATGGAATAAAACTAGAAATCAACAAGATGAAAATTTTAAAAACAGCTAACACTAGGAGACTAAATTCACTATTGAATAATGAACAGATAGATGAACAAATCAGAGTTTAAATAAAAAAATAAATGTAAATGAGAATAGTGATACAATATATAAAAACCTCTGGGACACTATGAAGGCAGTTCTAAGAGAAATGTTTATAGCATTGAGCCCATACATTAAAAGAATAGAAAGTTACTGAGTAAAATAATCTAACATTATTCCTTAAGGACCTAGAGAAAAACACTAAAATCAGCAAAATAAAGGAAATAATAAAAATCAAAGATGAAATTGATAAAATCAAGATGTAAAATTGAAAAAAATGAATCAAAAAAAATTTTAAATGAACAAAATTGATAAATATTAACCAAGCTATCAGAGAAAAATGTAATGTACCAAAACTTATGGTAAAAATGGAAATATCAGCCCAGATACCACTGAAACAGAGCATAAATAGAAGCTATTTTTCACAATCTATACCCCAATGAGCTAGAAAATCTAAAAGACATCAGTAAATTCCAGGACACAAGAGCTACCTAAATTTAACCAGAAGTATATAGAAAATTTAAAGAGATCAATTTCAAATAATGAGAATAAAAACGTCATCAAGACCCTACCAACAAAGAAAAGCCTAGGACCAGATGGAAGCTCAGCCAATTTCTACCAAACCTTTAATGAATAACCAATACCAATCCTCCTCAAATTATTTCATGAAATTGAAAAATAGGGAATTCTTTAAATTCATTAAATGAAGCCTATCTCACACTGATACTAAGTCCAGACAAAGATAAATCAAAAAAAGAAAAATTCAGACTAATATCCTTGATGAACATACATGCAAAAATCCTCAATAAAATACTGCTAAATCTCATACAAAAATAGATTTTAAAAAATAGTGCACATGACCAAGTGGGTTTCATCCCAGGAATGCAACATTGATTCAACAAATGGAAATCAATAAATGTAATTCATCACACAAATAGATACAGAGATGAGAACACTTGATTATCAAAATAGATGCAGCATCTATTTTTTAAATAATACCCCATCCATTCATGCTTTAAACACTAGAAAAAACAGGAATGAAGGAATCATACCTCAACATTGTAAAAGCTATACATAACACACCCAAGGACAACATAATTATAAATGGAGAACAACTACAGCACTTCTTCTAAAAACTGTAATGATAAAGGGATGCCCACTTTCACTATTTCTATTAATACACAATGCAACTCTTAGCAAATACAAAATGTAGAGATAATACTCTGCAATCTATCGAATCATAAATGAATAAAACACCTGAAGACCAAATTCATGACTGAATGATAAATAGAGAGCTGAACAAATCAGGTCCTTTAATCTCTTGCCAGAGCAATTTGACAAAGTAATGTAATTAAAGGGATATGAATAGGAAAGGAAGGGCTAAAACGAGCACTGTTTGAAGAAAATGTAATTCTATATTAAGAAGATCCCCTCAAAAAAATACTAGAGAGCTTCTAGAATACAAATGAATTCATCAAATTGCAGGATACAAAAGTAACATTCATAAATCAACTTGGTTTCTATAATCCAATAAAAGATGAGCTAAACAAGAAATTAGGAAAATTATCCTATTCAAAATAGCATAAAAAAACACTTGGGAAACAATATAACAAAAAAGGTAAAAGACCTCTACAATGAAAATTACAGAACACTCAAGAAATAAATTGATGAAGATCCTAGGATATGGAAAGACTTCCCATGTTCTTGGATAGGCACAATTAATATTGTCAAAATTACCATACTACCAAAAGTGCTATAAAATTTCAATGCAACTCCCTTCCAGAGCCCAAAGATGTTCTTCAAAGAAACAGAAAAATCAATAATAAAATTTACTTAGATAAACAAGAGACCCAGAATACCCAAAAGAATACCTAGCAAGAAAAATGAAGCAGGAGGTATCACAATATTAGACTTCAAATTACACTACAGAGCTATAAAGACAAAACCAGTATGGTATTGGCAACAAAACAGGTAAGACCACCAATGAAACAGAAGACAGAGACAAACCCACATAAATACAATTACCCCATACTAGACAAAGGCATAAATATCATATACTGTTGCAAAGATAGCCTCTTCTACAAATGGTGCTGGGAAAATTGGAAATCCATATGTAGCAGAATTAAATTGAACCCAAATCCTCCCACCATGCACAAAAACTCAACTCAAAGTGGATCAATTATTTAGGTATTAGACCAGAATCCCTGTACCAGATAGAAGAATATGTAGGCCCAAAACTCCAACATATCAGCTCAGGAGCTGACTTATTAATAAAATCTCTAAAGCACAAGAAGTTGTTGGTGGGCCAGACCTTGGATCTACATGGAGGAATGCTCATCTTTCTCATTGTGCAGCAGGGATGTCCTAACATACAACACTATGTTTTGGAACAGAGTGTTTTCAGAACACTGGAAAGCAACATTTACCTGCTCCTTTGACAAGAAGTTACTCCCCAGTTGGTACAAGGCAGTTGTTAGATTCTTGGTGGCAGGACTTTCATATTATATGTTGTGTATCCCCTCTGGCCTATCATGAATGCCATATGTAAATTGGAACATAGTCACTATGAAAGCTAGTTTTGCTGCATAATATAGCAGAAACAATTATCTGCAACTGTCTTTGGAGGGGTTTCTGTATGTCCTCAAGCTCCCAACGGTAGATGCTGAAAGGGCAGGCCCCTCAACACAAAGTAAAATCAATTTTCAATAAATGGTGCTCCATCAAACTAAGAAGCTTCTTCACAGCAAAGACAAAAACCCAGAACATGAAAAGAGAGCCAACACAATAGGAAAAAAATACCTTTGCCACCTGCACCCCAGAAAATGCATTAACTTCCAGGATAGATAAAGAAAATAATAATAATAATAATAATAATAATAATAATAATAATAATAATAATAAAACAGCTTAAAACAAATAATAACACCATCACCCACCACCACCCATTTAATAAATGAGCAAAGAAATTCAACAGGCACTTCACAGAAGAAATACAGATGGTCAACAAAGGTATGAAAATAAAAACATCTACAGAATTTAAAGGAAAGCAGTAAACAGATCAGGGACAGAAAGCTTACAAAGACATTCCAGTGTAGGAGACAGCAAATATGCTCATCTCTTACTTCCAGCTACTTTTTCTAACTTATGTTTGGTACAAACAAAACTTTACTTCCCCTAGGGACAAAAGTGTTGAAAGATGACAACCTTCAGAGTTTATACACTCTTATCCATACCACATGGTCATAGGGAAATATAGAAAGAAGCACTAGGGAAGTAGCAGCAAGTTGTTATGTAATAATAGCTGATATGATAAAATATTTAAATAGGCTATGAACTCACTCATGCTTTTCAGAATGAGCCAAACATTGTCTCTCCATATAGAAGAAATTCTTTCCCACTTCATTAAAACTATAAAACAAAACAAAACAATACAACAACAAACGAATAATAATAATAATAATAATAATAATAATAATAATAATAATAATAAACAATGTGAATCTTTTGGCATTTACTCAGAGAGAATATACTGGCAGGGCAGAGGAAAGAACTAAGTGGTAATCTATTGCATAGAATGAAGGAACTCTTGCTTCAATCCCAACAGTGAAATAAATAATGATGATGATGCTCACAATGATGGTGATGATTATGATGATGATGTGGAGGAGGAGGAGTACAAAAGACTTGTACTGTTTGCTGCACCCCTCCCCTGACTCAGGCAATGGCAAGGCCCTACTGAGGTGGATGGCACAAGGCGTCCATCCTCTGGAGGAGCACAGTATGTTTCTGGGAATGGGCTGATTTGTTTTTGTATTCCTTTAATAAGTATAGTTGCAATTTCTCATATGACCATTAAGTATGAAGGAAAAAAACATGACTTTCCCAATTAATGCAACTACTTCTAAAGCATAGATCTGTTTGCTTTAAATGCAATGATTCAGCTGTGGAGTGTAAATTGTTAATGTCTAATGAAAAACTCCCTGTATTCCTGTCAAGGAAGTTTTTGAGAAATTAAATTAAAATATAGAAAAGAAAAATTAATGTTAAGAAGACAGATTAGTGCTTAGTACTGGGCAACTTGTTCTTGTTCCTGTGCACAATGGTTTGTGCTCTTACTTTTGTTTGATTAAAAGTAATAACAAGTCAAAAACTTGCCATAACCATGGCACCAGTTCCAGTCAGTAAGTCAAGAAAGAATAGTCAAGGTATAGGCCAATAGTTTGGGATATTTGTAACTATTATTAAAAGTTAACTAAGCAGAAACAGCTCAAAGCAAAACTCGAACTGAAAGTACAAATGCTTGCTTATGCATAAGCCAAGATACATTCTTCTATTCTAATTGTAACTACGTAATATTTTGTTTCTTTGAATAATGATTCCTGTTTTGTAACCACAAAGTACTGTAAGCCTGCCAAAATGAAAAGTATATATGATCAACTTCACAAGATTGGGATCAGCACCTTCACTTTGGTGTCTGTGTTGTTTCTCCACCCCCTCTTTCGCCGACTCCTCACCATCCATTTGTCTCCTGAGACCCCCTGTTGGAGCTGGTCTCCGACATCTGGCGCCCCCCCGAACAGGGACGATCGGTAATCCGTAAGTCTGATGCATTCATTTCATTGAGAAGTTTTCGGGTGAGGATAGGATCTTACCTAGGGTACTGCAGACCCCTTAGCAAGGTGCTAAGTAAGTGAAGGGTAAGTAATCAGAGAACTTATTTTGAGAAGTCATGGGCCATAAAGAGTCTAAAGAAAGAGGACTCTTTATTGATATAGCTAAGCATATACTCCATAAACGGGGCAATTCAGTTTCTTCTAAGCAGTTAAAAGACATTTTTTTTTCATTTCATTCAAGAATGCTCTCCTTGGTTCCCTGAGGAAGGAACCTTGAATTTAGAAACATGGAAAAAACTAGGTAAAGAGATGAAGGTTTATTATGATTATCATGGGCCAGAAAAGATTCCTGTAGATGCTTTTGCATTATGGAATGTTTTTAAAGATGCTTTGGATCCGACGCATGAGGCAGTTTGTTTGGCTCGTCAAGTGACTGAGTCTGAACAAACACCCTTAATTGGGGCTGCTGCTACATCTATATTTTATAAAACTACATCCCCTCAAAAACAGTCTCAATCTGATGATGAACAAGGGGATGAAGAGGAGGACGAACAACTTTCTCCTCAAGATCAGGAGGACTTAGAGGAGGCTGCAGCACGATATCATATCTCTGATTGGCCACCCAATTTGTTAGTTTCTGTGTCTCCAGAGCCTCCTTAGAGCTTTAAATAAACTATGGAAACTATGGGAGCCTTACAACTGGGTTTCCCATCTCCTACTACTATACCTAAAGATTGTAACATAGTGGTGATAGACTTATAAGATTGCTTCTTTGCAGTTCCTTTATCCAAACAGGATTGTAAAGGTTTTGCTTTTAGTCTGCCTTCCACAAATTTAAAAAGACCTTATCAAAGATTTCAATGGAAAATTTTGCCTCAGGGAATGAAAAATAGCCCCACCTTATGTCAAAAGTTTGTTGATAGCCTTAGTCTCCACGAGAAATAAGTTTCCATCTGAATATATAATTCATTATATGGATGATATTTTATTAGCTCATGCTGATTATTTGATACTCCAGCAAATACTTAATTTTATGATTACAAGTTTACAAGACTGGGGATTAAAAATTGCTCCTGATAAAATTCAAACTCAGGCTCCTTTTTCTTACCTAGGAAGATTAATTAATTCCAACAATATAACTTCTCAAAAATAGAGATTAGGATTGATTCTTTATGTACTTTAAATGATTTTCAAAAACTTCTTGGGGAGATCCTTAATAGTTCTACAAATTTCAGTAGGTTCCTGAAATATAATAACAATAAAACTTGGCAGACAGGATTGCTTTGAGGATTTACTGAGCTATGTCTGCAGAAGATTTAGAACAATTCCTAGCATGTATTAAGCATAACATGTCGTTGGTGTCACTGTTAGCACAGATGTTTCTCCTTGGGTGAATATGAACTTTGTGGCACCAGCAGAATCAGTGGGACTCACCAGTAACAGTAAAGCCACCTTTTTCCTATAGCCCAGAGTTAGGATGTGGAGAGAAGGTAAAGAGAAGGTAAAGTTGTAAGAAAAATTAATTCCATGAAAAATCTACAACAAATCATGATGTCACAAAAGTTTCACTTTGAAATAAATGTTTTAAGCTAATTTTCCAGGCAGAGCTATGTGCTTGAGGTGAAAATTGGCTCACATTGTAGAAAATACACCTAAGATCTACACAGTCTATATATTATTCAAGAGCAAATGCAATAAAACAAAATTCTAGTTCCTTAAGTCTGTTTCTTAACAAAGTTGTGTGCTTTACTTATTTGAGAATGAATGTACACATGAAAATCGGGGAAAGATGCCTGAACTCTTACCTACATGACATGTGAATCTGTCTCTGTACAAGTTGATATAGTTTCTAGAAATTTCTGAAAACAGTTTGCTGAGAAATTATTCTTTCTTTTCTTGAAGGCCAAGGATCAAAGGCAAACCAAATAATGGGGTTAGGGGCTTCCCAATAATTAGTGTCCTGGATATTCTGTATTTTAGTCATTTTCTGCCCTGTAACTAGAAATTAATTATTGAACTATACATTTTATTTTGTGGAGGCTGAGCTGAAGAGGACGTCTATTAACATCCCTCAGAGGCCCCAGGGGCATGGGCTGTGACCTTCTTCACCTCCAACCAGCTCCTGAAATATGGAGTTGTAGTGGAAACATCTGTTAATCTGAATTTTAAAAACATCCTAACAAATACATGATAGATTGTTATTGCTATTATTATCTACTTTTCTTCTCCAACATCCACATTTTCACCACCCACAGCAAACAGAGCAGGGATGGAGATCTATGTACGTGAGTCTTGGCTTCATTACTCTTTATGTTCTATGCTTTGGCCTGGAACCTTGGGAACTGTGCACTGTTGTCCAGAAATCTTTTAGTTGCTCAAGCCTTATTTTTTTCCAACTCCCAGCAACCATAAAACTCTTGTCTTCAAGACACTGAGGAGAGATGGTGCCATCTTAATGGCAGGAAGTGTGTGCATTTGCATAGGCCTTCACCTTCCAGAGGAGGGCTTGCATTTTTCTCTTTAATTAAAACAAAGGATTAGATGAATTCCAGATAGGCAAAGGGGTGGAAGGCAAAGACGGCAGGAGATTACCAAGAATGGTGGAATATGATGTACATTATTATGCAAAGTACATGTATGAAGATTCAAAGTGGGTGTCAACATACTTTATATACAAGCAGAGATATGAAAAATTGTGGCATATATGTGTAATAAGAATTGAAATACAAAAAAGTACATGTATAAAGGCATGAATTGGTGTGAACATACTTTATATACAGAGATATGAAAAAAATTGAGCTCTATGTGTGCAATTAGAATTGTAATGCATTCCACTCTTGTGTATTCAAAACATAGAAAGAAAGAAAGAAAGAAAGAAAGAAAAGAAAGAAAGAAAGAAAGAAAGAAAGAAAGAAAGAAAGAAAGAAAGAAAGAAAGAAAGAAAGAAAGAAAGAAAAAGAAAATATGGCAGGTGCCTAAGCCAAATGAGAAGCACATATGTGAAGGTCCTGGGATGGCACTTATCTGGCAATAAACTTGTCTTTCCATGGCATGTTGAGGCAGACTCAGCTAAGAACAAGCACACATGGCCCTGAAACCCTGGTCACCTAGACCTTGAACAGGCAGTACCAGTTCCCTGGGCCTCACTGTCTCCAATGCAAGAGGGGTGCCATACTGCCCCTGCCTGTGTGGGAGGAGCTGTGGGATGGAGCTGATAGCCCCTGACATTGTTTGACCTTGAGATCTTCTCCAGGGCCCTTTCTCCAGGTCTGGGGCTCTCCTTCATCATCTTCAAGTCATATATTTTGCTAGTGAGAGGAAGAGCTTGGCTCTCCAGGGAATTTTGCCTGCCTTTCCAAATCTACTACCTCCTGTATTGCATCAAAGTCCTGGTTTGGAAATCCAGGTTCCAACACTAACATCACTGTCAGCTAACTATGTGACTATGACTTCCTAATTTGTTACCTTGGCAGTTTTCACCAGGGATTAAAAGTACAAGTTTTATCTTGTGTGGAAATAGATAACCAATTTTTGCTCATTCAAGTCTCTGGAAGAAAGCATTAGGTATTCATTAAGAGATTAATGAATGAGGGAGTTAAAAAAAAAAAGTAAAAATTTACTATAGTCCCAGGGATGGGTTTCTCTAATTTTCTATTTTTGAACAAAGGAAAAAAGGGAATTTGATATCCCAGCTAAGGAAATGCCTGGCTTAGGTGGTGATCTCTCCTGCTCCTTAGTTCCCACCCATGGTTCTTCAGACTGCTATCTGCATGGGAAATAAGAGGCATTGCAGGTAGAGCTGATTTACATTAAATAATACTGGAGCAGGCTGGGCCCCTAATAAAATATGACTTGGGGACTGTATCAGAAGAGAAAATTGAGCACAGATTAAGAGAAGCATAAAGGGAGGGTACCATGTGGGCCCTGGACCCCAATGCCCCAGCCAAATAACTATCAGGCACTAGGAGAGAAGCTGAGGCAGACCCTTCTCTAAAGCTTCCAGAGGAATCAGGACAGTGTGAGGCATTATCTTACATCTCGGGATTCCACTCCTTTCAGACACTTTTTGATGCTCCAGCAACTCCATACTGGTACTTCCTGGTAGCTTCCAGAAACTGCAACACCTCCCTAGGTCATCACCACATCTTCTTGCTATGTCCAACTGTTTTGCTTGGTGACCAGAGTTCCTTCCCCAACATGTCATCAAGGACAAAGGAGCTCCCCTCAGAGGCCAGCCTGCAGCACTCACTGTTGTGAGGAGGCTCTTGTGTGGTCAGGGCACTTACTATTCTAGTGTGAATTAGAGAACATGATGTGTCCTAATACCCAATATCAGTTTTGCTGTAGCTTGCTTCTTAAGAAAGCAAACAAATTGCACACACCCACATACACACACACCATCTTTAATTTGAATTTAATAAATTTATGATACATATCATATTCATAATTTTGACTAGTTGTTACGTTAAAATTCAAAATCTGGTAGAAAAAAAACAATAAAATGACTTTAGTATTTTCAGTAAGAAATAGTCAGACCCCAGTGTAAGCATTGAGAGAAATAGTATTTCATGACCCCAGTTTGAATGTGTCTTTGTCAAACTGATCTGTCAACCAAGCCCCATGACTGGGGAGGCAAAAGACAACTTGTGGCTCTCACCATAAATGCACTCATGGTGTGGAAGATTGGAATGGTGGCAGAGGGGGCCTTGGTGTCCCTTGATAGATTTACTTATTGCCCTCCTACTTTGGTTGTTGATTATATCAGGTGTCTGGGTGCACATGATGTGTGAACAGCCCTACATTAAAAGTGACTAGCACCTCTTGCTCTGTTCTGGTCTGTCTCCTCAATCAAAGGTGGTACAGAGATGAAAAAATCAAAACTGAATCCCTTGTCACTTTGTGGATGTAAGTTTGCATGCTCATTCCACATCACTACTTCCCTTCAGCTTTTCTACATCTTGCACATGTAGCATGTCTGTGTGTGTCAACAGTTTGGGTGGCTGGATTCCATTTTGGTGATGAGGCCTTTAGTGGTTGGGACATCATCTCAGCTCCTGTTGCAACCACCTGCATCTTGGAGCTCTGTTCAAGCACATGAGGAAGATCAACCTATGGCAGATCGATGGTGTTGGCAAGTTAACCTAAACCAAGGTGCAGCAATTTGTTCCCATTACCGAAATTACCCACTGACATTGAACAAAGAGCAAAGATGGGTGAAAACTTCTTGGTTTCTTCAGGATGCTGAGTGGCTAAATTGCAGCAGGCAGATACCACTGTCCTCTCGGACCATGGTGCTTTCCCTTGAGAATAAATATATTATATTTATTTATTTTGGTTGTTTGTTTCTTCCTAAAGTTCTTAGCACATTTACTCTTTCCTAATAGCACTCTATTTCTTTAACTAAGTTAGAAATACTCTTCCACACTAGACATGGTCAATTCTGTTGCTGGCAAAAGCCACACTGGGCCAGTTAATTTTTCCATTTTTAGTGGAGGGACAAATCACTGGAAAGAGCTTATGTTGTGCTTCATTCAGACGATCCTTGTTCTCATCCCTATGGGTCATGGCAGTGCTCCTCAGTGAGGTGCCCTTCCTGTATTGCTGGCTGCCTGGGCTGTCAATACTGAGCAAAAACAGGGCTTCCCACTCCTGCTTTGATCTCTGCCTAATCACCTCTTGCTTAGATTAAGCCTAGTTAGTTTTTTTTCTTGCTTGCAAAGAGATAATTCCCACCCACATTTCTATCTATTTAAACATTTCTGACTCAATATTGTGTCGGTTGAGTTCCAATTCAGTGCTCAGTGTTGGTCTGAAGTCTCAGCAAGGCCTATGGAATCTCTGCCCTTGACATAACAGAAAACTCCCAGATGGCCATGTTAGTGGGTTTGGGATCTGTTCAGTTTCCTGGAGGCACATTCGGTTGGATCACAGCACCAGCTATGGGTTCTGATTCCAAGGGAAGTATATAGATTGAGCCTATTTTACTTTCCTTAGCATTGAAAAGGGCAATATAGATTTCAGAAGTAATTGTTATTCCTCTACTATTTCTACGGTCAATTTATTTAGTCAAAGTGGTGACAAAGACTGATTAAAACAATTTCTAACTTCACCTCATCTGCTTTTTGTGATGAATTTGAATTCAGTACCTTACATATTCTGCATGCAAACTCTCAGGGAACTGTGACCCAAGCTCAAACATCTAACTTTATATTGTACTTCACTGTTTGCTTCACTGTTTCTATAGTGAAAATGTGCATAGAAATCTGCTAAGATCTCGGGGTATGCAAATATAATTGAGATGCATCAGAGAGTGCATATGAAAAAAGCAGTACAATTTATCAATGTTATATAAATAAAGTGAAATATCCTACACAAAGTTTAAAAAAAATAACTTTTGGGAAAAAAAGGAAAAGTGTGCACTAGTATTTAAATGAAGGTAATAATAATTTTTACTACACTTATTTGTTTCTGGGTCTCATTTCAATCTTGACTTTAATTATCTATTCATTTTATTAAGTGCCCCTATAGATGTTAAACTGTATAAGGTACATTTATTGTGGTCTGACATGTTATTGGAAAATATTGGCATTCAGTGAATAATGCCACCAATTTTCTGTTCTGCAATATTAAAGAACTGTGTCAGATTTATTGAAATGAATTGTTTTGTTTAAAGGTAAAAGAAGTTTTTCGAATGTGGAAATTACTAAGATAAATTTGTGTTTTCCCAAAAAGTCCGTAACAACCATACTTGATGAACTTTGTGTCATAGTGTATACAAAACGTTGCTTCACTACCCCAAACCAAACATCATTGGAATAACCTTGTGTAGTATCAGCATATACAAGGTTAGATGAGGACTTTTGCATCTTTTCTCCTTTTACTTCCCACCTACAACATGGCTTATTTTTCATAAGCAAATTTCTATGCTTTTTAAACCTTTTGCACATCTCAGAATTCACTGGGAGGGATTCATGACAACCTAGAAACAAGCATATGTGAGATAGTGTAGAGATTAATATATGAAGATGTTCAAGAAAATATTGATCTGCCCAAGATATGGTGCACTTACTGTATAAAAAGATAAAAATTAAAATTCAAAGATAATACTCCCAAGAATTACTAAGAATCATGTACTCTTTGGAAGCAGATATTTTAAGTAGAATGATCTTGAGACTGATGTCCACTGCATGTTCCATACGAACATTTGCTCTGGTTTTGAGGGCCACCAAATTTTAGCCAGTAAACTTTTGGCTTTATATACCATATTCAGAAATCCCACCATTCTTTTTATATACCAAGGCATGGTTTACTAAACATCTGTTGGTTTTTGCACAGACTTTTTCTTTATTTTTTTATACCTAGCCCATTAGTTTTGTCACATTCAAATTCGTTCATTCTTCAAAAAGTAGTTTAATTAAATTTCCTATTTTTTTTAAATAAAATCTCCACCTAAAATAATTTCTATATTATAAAGCATTTTATTTTAGTATCTAGAATCTTTATGACTACTAAGAAATGACATTCTATGTCTCACTTTTACCATTGTCTCTCTCATATTACTTTTTTTATTTATTTGTTTTTATTTTTTTAAATTTATTTTTATTAGTTATTCACAACATTACAAAGCTCTTGGCATATCATATTTCATACATTTGATTCAAACGGATTATGAATTCCCATTTTTACCCCATATACATATTGCAGATTCACATCGGTAACACATCAACTTTTTTACATAGTGTATGTTGTATTATGCTACCTTTCCTATCCTCTACTATCCCCCTCCCCTCTGTTCCCCTCCCAACTTCTCTCTCTACCCCATCTACTGCAATTCATTTCTCTCTCTGGTTTTTTCTCCCCCTTTCCCCTCACTTCCTCATATATGTAATTTTTGTATAACAATGAGGCTCTCCTTCCTTTACCATGCAATTTCCCTTCTCTCTCTCTTTCCCTCCCCCCTCTCATCCCTGTTTAATGGTGATCTACTTCTCATGCTTTTCCTCCCTATTATGTTCTTAGTTGCTCTCCTTATAGCAAAGATGACATTTGGCATTTGTTTTTTAGAGATCGGCTAGCTTCACTTAGCTTAATCTGCTCTAGTGCCATCCATTTCCCTGAAAATTCCATGATTTTGTAATTTTTTATTGCAGAGTAATACTCCATTGTGTATAAATGACACATTTTTTATCCATTCATCTATTTGAAGGGTATCTGGGTTGGTTCCACAGTCTAGCTATTGTGAACTGTGCTGCTATGAACATCGTTGTAGCAGTATCCCTATAATACACTCTTTTAAGGTCTTTAGGGAATAGTCCAAAAAGGGGAATAGCTGGGTCAAATGGTGGTTCCATTCCCAGCTTTCCAAGGAATCTCCATACTGCTTTCCAAATTGGCTGCAACAATTTGCAGCCACACCACCAAAGCACAAGTGTACCCTTTTCCTCACATCCTCACCAGCACTTGTTGTTGTTTGACTTCATAATGGCTGCCAATCTTACTGGAGTGAGATGGTATCTTAGGGTGGTTTTGATTTGCATTTATCTGGCTGCCAGAGATGGTGAGCATTTTTTCATGTATTTTTGATTGATTGTATGTCCTCCTCTGAGAAGTGTCTCTTCAGGTCCTTGGCCCATTTGTTGATTGGGTTATTTGTTAAATTATTGTCTAATTTTTTGAGTTCTTTGTATACTCTGTATATTAGGGCTCTATCTGAAGTGTGAGGAGTAAAAATTTTTCCCCAGGATGTAGGCTCTCTATTTACCTCTCTTATTGTTTTTCTTGCTGAGAAAAAAACTTTTTAGTTTAAGTAAGTCTCATTTGTTGATTCTTGTTGTTAACTCTTGTGCTATGGGTGTCCTATTAAGGAATTTGGAGCCTGACTGCACAAAATGTAGATTGGAGACAACTTTTTATTCTATCAGACATTTGTTAGCAAGCTCCTTGATCCACTTGGGTTAACTTTTGTGCATGGTGAGAGAAGGAGATTCAGTTTCATTTTGTTGCATATGGATTTCCAGTTTTCCCAGCACCATTTGTTGAAGATGCTATCCTTCCTCCATTGCTTGCTTTTAGGCCCTTTATCGAATATAAGATAGTTGTAACTTTGTGGATTAGTCTCTGTGTCTTCTATTCTGTACCATTGGTCCACCCGCCTGTTTTGGTACCAGTACCATGCTGTTTTTGTTACTATTGCTCAGTAGTATAGTTTGAAATCTGGTATCGTTATACCGCCTGATTCACACTTCCTGCTTAGAATTGCTTTTACTATTCTGGGTCTTTTATTTCTCCATATGAATTTCATGATTGCTTTATTCATTTCTACAAAAAATGCCATTGAGATTGTGATTGGCATTACATTAAACATATAGAGAACTTTTGGTAATATTGCCATTTTGATGTTAGTTCTGCCTTTCCATGAACAGGGTATATTTTTTCATCTTCGAAGATCTTCTTCTATTTCTCTCTTTAGGGTTCTGTAGTTTTCATTGTATTAATCTTTTACCTCTTTTGTTAGGTTGATTCCCAAGTATTTTATTTTTTTTTGAGGATATTGTGAATGGAGTGTTTTTCCTCATTTCCATTTCAGAAGTTTTGTCGCTGATATACAGGAATGCCTTTGATTTATGCATGTTGATTTTATATCCTGCCACGTTGCTGAATTCATTTATTAGTTCTATTAGTTTCTTTGTAGACCCTTTTGGGTGTTCTAGGTATATAATCATATCATCCGCATATAGTCATAATTTAAGTTCTTCTTTTCCTATTTTTATGCCTTTAATTTCTTTTGTCTGTCTAATTGCTCTGGCCAGTATTTTGAGAACTATATTGAATAGAAGTGGTGATAGAGGGCATCCCTGTCTTGTTCCAGATTTTAGAGGGAATGCCTTCAATTTTTCTCCATTCAGAATGATGCTAGCCTGAGGCTTAGCGTAGATAGCTTTTACAATTTTGAGGTAAGTTCCTGTTTTCCCTAGTTTTTCTAGTGTTTTGAACATAAAGGGATGCTGTACTTTGTTGAATGCTTTTTCTGCATCTATCGAGATGATCATATGGTTCTTATCTTTATGTCTATTGATGTGGTGAATAACATTTATTGATTTCCGTATATTGACCCATCCTTGCTTCCCAGGAATGAATCCTAGTTGATCATGGAACACAATTTTTTTGATGTGTTTTTGATTCCGATTTGCCAGAATTTTATTGACGATTTCTGCATCTAGGTTCATTACAGATATTGGTCTGTAGTTTTCTTTCCTTGAAGTCTCTTTGTCTGGTTTCGGAATCAGGGTGATGTTGGCCTCATAGAATGGTTTTGGAAGAGCTCCCTTTTTTCTATTTCTTGAAATAACTCTAAAAGTATTGGTATTAATTCTTCTTTAAAGGTTTTGTAAAACTCCGCTGTATACCCATCCAGTCCTGGGCTTTTCTTGGTTGGTAGACTTTTGATTGCTTCATGAAATAGAAGAAGCCATCTCATATTACTTTCATTATGATTTGAGTATGTCCCCAAATGCTCATGTGTTGGGAACTTAGTTTCCAAAGGGAGAGAGTTGGAAAATAGTAGAATGTTGAAGAAGTGAGATCTAGTAGATTGTGGTTAGATCATTGGGGGGGATGACATTGGAAAGGGTTAATGTAAAATTCATGGGACACAAGAGAGTTCCTATTAAAGCAGTTGTTACAAAAAGAGATGGCCTTGTTTCTGAATCTCTCTGACTTCCTGTCTCATTATGTTCTCTCTCCCTCTCAAATGAGCCCTTACCATAATGCCATCTCTTGTGTAACGCAGATGAAGTGGCTGTCATAGGAGCTGAGAAGATTCTGGTACAGTATACCAGAATCATATTCAATATCATTCACAATGTATCAAAGCATTTAATATGAAATCAATTCTTTTTCACCACTAGGCTATTTATTCTGGAAATAAGACATGGAATTATAGAGAATGTAGAAGCATTTTAAATTATATATCATACATTACTAGACATCAGAGAAAATACACTGGAGAGAAACTTTAGAAAGGAGACCATTTGTATGGGTTCTTTTCTGTATAAATTCGGTTGTTAATGAAGTTTAATGTTTCTTTAAAAGTATTAATTCATATTAATTGTGAATGATATTCAATATAATTTTTGTATGGATTCCATGTATAAGAAGACTTTATCCTATGGTAGCTGATAAGACAACATTTTATGATAAGAAACTTAATCTTTACATACAACCTTCTCAGTTTACCTTATTAATTGGTCCATAGAAAATGAGAAAATAAAACATAGCTCAATGATTCTTTATTCACATTTCACATTCACCAGGGTGTCTTCTGCTGTGGTGAATAAAGCTTTATTTTTTATTAAAAGTTTTGCCACATTATTCACATTTGTAGGGCCATTCCCCAGTGTGAGTTCTTCTATGGTGAATAAGGCCTATTTTATTGCTAAAAGCTTTTCTACATTCTTTACATTTGTAGGGATTCTCTCGAGTGTGAATTCTGCTTTTGCAAAAAAGGGTTTATATTTGAGTAAAAACTTTGTCACATACTTTGCTTTTGTGAGGCTTCTCTCCAGTGTGAGTTCTTCTGTGGCAAATAAGGTGTGATTTTTGACTGAAAGCTTTGCCACATTCTTTACATTTGTAGGGCTTCTCTCCAGTGTGACTTCTGCTGTGGTGAATAAGGTGTGATTTTTGACTGAAAGCTTTGCCACATTCTGTACATTTGTAGGGCTTCTCTCCAGTGTGACTTCTGCTGTGGTGAATAAGGTGTGATTTTTGACTGAAAGCTTTGCCACATTCTGTACATTTGTAGGGCTTCTGTCCAGTGTGAGTTCTACTGTGGCAAATAAGGCCTACTTTTTGACTGAAAGCTTTGCCACATTCTTTACATTTGTAAGGATTCTCTCCAGTGTGAGTTCTCTTGTGGCGAATAAGATGTGATTTTCGACTGAAAGCTTTGTCACATTCTGTACATTTGTAGGGCTTCTCTCCAGTGTGACTTCTGCTGTGGCAAATAAGGTGTGGTTTTCGACTGAAAGCTTTGCCACAATCTTTACATTTGTAGGGCTTCTCTCCAGTGTGAGTTCTGCTGTGACAAATAAGGCTTACTTTTTGACTGAAAGCTCTGCCACATTCTTTACAATTGTAGGGCTTCTCTCCAGTGTGAGTTCTACTGTGGTAAGTAAGGCCTAACTTTTGACTGAATGCTTTGCCACAATCTTTACATTTGTAGGGCTTCTCTCCAGTGTGAGTTCTGCTGTGGCGAATAAGGTGTGATTTTCGACTGAAAGCTTTGCCACAGTCTTTACACTTGTAGGGCTTCTCTCCAGTGTGAGTTCTGCTGTGGCAAATAAGGTTTGATTTTTTACTGAACACTTTGCCACAATATTTACATTTGTAGGGCTTCTTTCCAGTATAAATTCTCTGGTGGTGAACAAGGCCTGATTTTTTATATGATTTCTGGTTTTCACTCTCACTTGTAGTTTTCCATATTTTGTCTTGTTGTAAATAGTCAAGATCAGAACTTCTATATTTCCCACTTATCTCTTTGTGAAATATATGTTTTATGCCCTTCTCTGGTGACTCTCCTTGGGTATTATGAGAATTCATGGCTGAAATAAACAAAAATAAAAAACAATACCTACTAGACAGGGATAAATATATTTTGCATACATATCATGAAATAAAGGTAAAAT
This sequence comes from Urocitellus parryii, assembly GCF_045843805.1. Taxonomy (NCBI): domain Eukaryota; kingdom Metazoa; phylum Chordata; class Mammalia; order Rodentia; family Sciuridae; genus Urocitellus; species Urocitellus parryii. The sequence continues at coordinate 343,468 of NW_027554244.1, forward strand.
ACGTACATCAGGAGTGTAGAAGATTAGTAAGTCCAAGTCATCATAAATCAAAAAAAATTATCAGTTCAATAAAATGACCTTGAGAATATTACCCAAATTCTTGTAGAGACCACAGTATCCAAGAGGAGTACATCATTAAGAAGAGTAATATAATAAAGTGAAGGTAAGTATGTTACTTTTATCATCCACAGCCTTTTATCCCATAAGATAGCAATGTGTATTTAGGAAATATCTACCTACTACCTTCACTCTCAGTAGAATAAGAGAAATGTGAAACATATACAAAAATTTGTGGATTTTTCAAAGAGTGTCCAAAAATTGGTTTTGGTCTACCATGACATACAGCCATGAAAATAACTAGTATATTTTCAGTGATAATGCCACAAATATTCAACAAGGGTAAAGAGGCTATGGACACTTAAAAAGAATATGAACAAAAAATTTACTAAGAAATATACACATGTTTATAATATTTTCCATAAAAACATTTAAAAAGACTATAGAAACATTGCATAGCCTATGGCCATAATACTTGGATGAAGTCAACACATTCCAATCAAGTATAATAAATTAATTTTTATATTTTTAAATTTGTGTGATATGATGATTTCTTTCATTGACAAATACACCTTTGTTTATTTCCTAAATATATCATGGTATTTTATACTATATATAAAAGGAAAATGACTAAATATAATGAATTAACCCAAAAAATGAATTAACACAATCATTGTTTCATATACCTACCAGTTTTGTTCTTACAAGGTATTGTATTCCTTCTATTAGTGTTCATGAAGAACATAATACACTCACCATGTGGTAAAACAAAAGTCTTTACACTCTAATGCTCAATAAAATAAAAATATGTGACTTTGACTAAATATCAACCCTACACAAAACACAGTACCTGGTGAGCAAAATTTTACTCACTAAATTTCTGACTTCCACATGTGAATCAAATGCTCTTGCAATTTAATCTCTGCCTGCCACATTTCACTTAATGCAAAGACCTGCATATATTTCTTATAACAATTTAAGAGACAAAATATTATATAGTATATATTATATAAAGAGAAGTGGGATATATATATATATATATATAAGAGAGAGAGAGAGAGAGAGAGAGACAGAGAGAGAGAGAGAAGTATGAAAAGAATCCAAGTATGCCACAATGGAAAGCAATGATCTAGAAACTAAATCATTAATAAAAATAGAAAATAATAAGAAATATAGAAAACAACTTACAAAGTAGAAGTGTAATGATTTTTTCACTTCAAAATATTTATGATTATCAATGCATTATTGCAAAACACTAAACAAAAAAAAATTTCTAACAGAATTGAATCTAAAAAAGAAACTGCCAAGTCAGTTCCAGCAGACAGCATGAAAAGAAACCAAGCATAATCTGCTCCTAGAGGCCCTATTTGTTTAAAGATGGATAATTCCATTGCCTTTACATCTCATCATTTTGCACAATTTTTAATCAGTAAGATACAGTTTTAAATCATGAAATTTCTCATAATCCTTTTGGACAAGCTTTTTTTGAGTGTGAAAATTGTATCCATATACTTGCCTTTTAAAACAGAAACAAACAAAGATCTAGCCTCTCTCATATTAATATGCATTATATATTATTTTATTTACAATTAATGTTCTCAATATACAACATAAAATTAAATAATCAAAATTGGACATCTGCATTGAATAGACATTTTATTCTCAAACAGTCATTACCAAAAAAAAAAAAAATAGGTAATATATAAGTTTCCATATGACCCACCATGACATGGTCCTATGCCTTTGATCACATGGGGAAAATCACAGACTGCTAAACATATGCCAACATGTCCTGTTTGGACTCTAGCTTGAAGCATGGATATAGCAATTATAAATGTGCATCAGGGACTTCACAAGCTGATTCCTAAGTTTCATTTAATTCTGGAAGAGAAGAGTCCCTCCAAACAAGAGAATAATCATTCTCCTCAAAAGAGTAGAAACATTAAAGAGAAACCCAAGATACTATAATTTCAGTTACTTGTGGGGATATAAAACCATTAACAGCCTCAGCTCAACAGATGTTGGCTAAAATGAGGTTAGAATGTACTCTAAATATCTTTCTTACTGCTTTGATTGGTAAACTCACACAAAACTCTGTAAATGCTTTGGTCTTAATAACAAAGTTGCTCTGTTTATGTACACCAGCTGTGGGAAATTCAGTACTGTCAGATCCTGAACTTCTACACCCCATTACAATATCTTGACTCACTTGGATGAAATTGTTACATACCTACAAAAATGTCTCATGGTATTTATTGTTGTCTTAGCAGAATAACTGTGTCCTTACCATCCACATAGTATTTAATAGGTCACCATCCTGCACAACTAATTCATAAAATGTTTATTCCTCTTGATAAAAACTGTGATGATTCAGTGAATCTTCTCTCTAAGGCAGAATTTATTGCTTTATCATTCTCCTTAGTGAGTTTCCCTGGATTAGCTCTATGGGCTTACAAAACTACTATGAAACTCACCTATGCTATCATAAAAAGTATTAGTCATGCCTCCATGGCCATTAATATGCTTAATGAAGAACAAAAACATTGTCAAGCCATACCTGACAATCATGCTGCAATTGATTGCCTGTTATTGCAACATCATAAAGGATATGAGAAGTTTAATAACGTGTTTCTTCAATTTAAGTGATAATAGTAATTTTATTTCAAAAGAATTAGATTAATTTAAAGATATCATTAATAAGGTCCAACAAGATGATGGATGTTTAGACTTCTTGGATTGGCTAACTTCATGTATACACAATTTCATCTGGATCAAAATATATTTATAGGTGGATGTTTACTGATGTTTGTACTTGCTGTTGTTTATTCCTGCCCAATTTTTTGCCCCCCACCAGCATTAAGGAGATAAGTAATATTATTTATTCAAAAGGCCTTAAAAAAGGAGGGGGGCTGTAGGTATTCTGACCTTGGAAATAGACAGAAAAGTGTGGGGGTGATGGTAACTGGCACCCTGAGTCCCACAATAGTAATGCCCAGCAGTTTCTCCCTGAAGCTATTACGACAACTATACAAGTTCACTATGTAGTTTCAGTGGTAATGTACTTAGGAAGAAGGGACTCTACGTTTGTATTAACTCTGCCTTATCTTGGTTAGCTAGCATTTGGGGTTAAAATAATACTGGCTTAGAATGTATTCATGGTAATAGAAGCTATGTAATTTTGGTGTATACTATGTTCAGCAGTGAAGGAGTGGCCAGTTTATTTTTTTATTTTATTTTTTTTTCTTTTCAATGTGTGCATGTCTCTCTTCTGTTTGCTTCTTTACAGGTTTTCTCACAAGAAGATTTTTAACAGATCATGCTGGCCCTCACAACAAAAGGTAAGTTTGGGTGATTAATCTGAATAAACTGGGACATCACTAAATTAGAAAACAGAGGACTACAAAGAATTTGAAAATGTGATAAATGTAGGGCACTATGTGTTCAATGTTTACAATAAAAAGAAATAGACCTAAGATTCTGGATTTTTTTCTGCTGAATAACTACTCTCTCAATATTTTTTTTAGTTTAGTTTTCTCCATTGGAACACCTCAACTGTGCCCCCTGCTATGTGTAGGCTACAATAATTTACATCACTAAATTACACTAGTTACTACTTATCTAAAATGAAGCATGTATAGCACACCAAGAAAGGGAGAGATTAAAGAGTAAAATAATATATATTAAAGAATAAAATGTCTGTATTAAAAATGCCCTTTTAATTTGAAATACAAATCTGAAACTAATTCTTATACAGAAGTTCCCAGAAGATACAACAAAAGTAAATTAAATGATAATGATTAATCAAAATTTTTTAAAGGAAATTAAACTTACCCAGGAAGGCAAAGTTTCTATAGTTCTCTAACATCACATCTTTATATAAGTTTTTCTGAGCAGGCTCAAGGCATTCCCACTCTTCTTCAGTAAAATCAATGGCTATATCCCTGAATGTTAACAATACCTGAAATAAGAATAGGTAAATAAATAACACATTGACCACATGAACATTTGCACAGTCTATAATGTAATTGAAGTTGAAATGAAAGTTAGTAGACTATCATGTAGGTGGTGTTTTGGAACACAAAGATACCATTACCTGCTTCTGCAGAAAAAATGATTTAAGTTCAAAAAAAGTGTATAAAATCCACATTTATGAAACACAATATAAAACTCAGGCATTTCCAAAAATATATTTATTTTGTAATTTTTTATATTATGATATAAATTATACATATAGTTCAGATGAGAAAATTATGGTAATTAAGAAAGGGAATCCTCAAATATTAATTATACAACCACTAATCAGAGATTTACTAAAGTGTAGAATTTTATTTGTTATTTCTCTGATGCACCTGGCTGTTTTGAATATTTAGTGAGATCTCTAGGAATCCAATACCAATGGTGTAAGAGAAATTTTGAAATTTTTGGAACAGCACCCTCAAAACTATGTCAAGACTCCAAAAAATCTCAGTTCACAAAACCATATTTGAGAGTTATGCTTTTCCTGAGTTCAGGAGATGAAGGACATGACCACTTCTTTTTGTGCTACAGGTGAAAGATACATTTTTTTAACCAATATTTCTCCTTAGGTATAAAAAACTACAGAGAAACTGTCCTGATGGTAGGGAGATTTAACCAGAAAGTGTATGATGTGTGATTGTGTGTGTGTGTGTGTGTGTGTGTGTGTGTGTGTGTGTTTGTTTTTTCTGCACATCCAAATATTTAAGTCTATTATTTAAATTGATTAATGGTATAGTCCTTATTTTATGACATGTCCTTAGACCCAATGGCCTGTCTATAACATTTTCTTTTAATTCCTAGGATGAAAGCCCCTTAAGAAAGTGTACTTGAAATCAAAATGAATTGTGTTGCTATGCATGATGTCATACACCTGTAATTCCAGGTAGGAGATTTGAAATTTTGCTTCTTTAAGAAGACTACTAAAGCACAAGAAATAGAAACAAGTGTCACTAGATTGGATGAATTCAAACTTAAAAGATTCTTCTCAGCAAAAGAAACAATCAGTGAGGTGAAAAGTGATACCAGAGAATGGGAACAAATTTTTACTACATGCACATCAGATAGAACCCCTAATATCCAGGATATATAAAGAACTTAAAAAAACTTAATGCCAAAAAACAAATTTCCCAATCATTAAATAAAATGGGCTAAGGAAATGAAGAGACACACTTCTTAGAAGATAAACAATCAATCCATAAAAAAATGTTCAACAGGTATAGCAAATAAAGAATTGCAAATCAAAACTACTCTAAAATTTAATCTTACTCCAATCAGAATGACAGTTATTAAAAATAAAAGGAAAAATATATGTTGGTGAGGATGTGGGGAAAGAGGCCCACTGTTACACTGTTGGTAGGACTCTAAATTGGTGACACCAAGCTGGAAAAGAATAAGGAGATTTCTTAGAAAACTTGGAAAGGAACCAAAATCGACCCAGCTATTCCACTCCTCAGTTTAGACCAACCAGAGCTAAAAACAGCATAATACAGTGGCATATCTACATCAATGTTCATAGCAAAACAATTCACAATATGTAAACTGTAAAACCAATACATGAATGGATAAAGAAAATATGGTCTATAAACACAGTGAAATATTACTGAGCATTAAAAGAGAATAAAATTATAGAATTGGAAAGTAAATGGATGGAGTTGGAAAATATCATGTTAAGCTCAGCAAGTAAACCAATCCAGTAAACCAAAGATCTAATATTTACTCTGCTAAGTGGATGCTGATCCACAATGAGAGAAGTGGGAGGTATCATGGAAGAAATGAAGAAACTTTAATAAGACAAAGGGGAGGGATGTGATGGGAGATGGTATAGAGGCAGGTAACATGGTGGAATGAGATGGAAATATTTTGTACACAAAGTAGAGTTACATGGGTTTTGTAGTTATTCTTTCTTTATAAGAGAAATAAAATTGTGTGCTCTACTTGTGCACTATGAAGTGAAATGCATTCTGCTCTAATAGCAAGTTAGAAAAAATTAATAAATTAATTGATTTTTAAAAATTCAGGAAATAGGCTTGGCTATATATATATATATATATATATATATATATATATATATATATTATGTATATTATATATGTCATGCACATATTTAATGTATATAATTTATAAACAATTTTTTCATATTTTTATTTATTTTTTTTAAATAAATGACAACAGAAGCCTTACAATTTTTATTCCATGTATGGAGTACAATTTTGAATATCCCTGGTTTTATATAAAGTATGGTGATACCAATTTGTGTCTTCATACAAGTATTTTTGATGATGAACTCTATCCACCATTCTTGCTAATCCCCTTTCCCCTTTCTTTTTTCCCACCTTTCATCTGTATCTAGAAACCATCTATCTTTCTCATGCTCCCCCTACCAACCCCATTATGAGCAAGCCTCTTTATATCAGACAAAACATTTGGCATTTTTTTTTGGAATTTGCTAGCATCACTTAGCATTATCTTCTCCAAAGCTATCCATTTACCTGCAAATGCCAGATATGATTTATACCTAGAAAACTTTAAAAGCTCCACCAGAAATCATCTAGAACTAGTAAATAAATTTAGCAAAGAAGCAGATATAAAATTAACACCCATAAATCAAAAGCATTTCTGTATATTAGTGAAAAATCTTCTGAGAAAGAAATGGAGATAACTACCCCAATTACAATAACTTCAAAAAAATAAGATATTTGGGAAGCAATTTAATGAAAGAGGTGAAAGATCTAAACAAGAAAAACTACAGAACCCTAAAGAAAAAAATCAAAAAAGACTTTAGAAGATGAAAAGATCTACCTTACACATAAATAGGCAGAATTAATATTATCAAAATGACAATGCTACCAAAAGCACTATACAGATTTATTGCAATTCTGATCAGAATTCCAATGGCATTCTTCATAGAAATAGAAAAAAACTAACCATAAAATTTATCTGGAAAAATAAGAGACCAAGAATAGCTAAAGCAATCCTTAGCAGGAAGAGTGAAGCAGGTGGTATCACTATACCAGACCTTAAACTAGACTAAAGAGCAATGGTAACAATACAGCATGGCATTGAGAAAAAAAAAAAAAAACCTGGAAGACGAATGGTACAGAATAGAGGACACAGAGACTAACCCACAAAATTATGGTTATAATATATTAGACAAAGGTGCCCAAAACATGCACTGGAGAAAAGATAGCCTGTTCAACAAACCACTATCTCTCACCATGCACAAAACTCAACTCAAAGTGTATTAAGAACCTAGGAATTAAACCAGAGACTCTGCATCTAATAGAATAAAACACAGGCTCTAGTCTTCATCATGTGGGAATAGGCCCAAATTTCCTTAATAAGACACCTATAGCACAAAAATTAAAACAAATAATCAATAAATGTGATGGAATCAAATCAAGAGTTTATTATCAATAAAAGAAACAATATGTGAGGTGAAGAGAGAGCCTACATCCTAGAAGAAATTTTGTACCCCTCGCACATCAGATAGAGCACTGGTGTGAGAGGGGTACATAAAGAAATCTAGGGTACATAAAGAACTCAAAAAAACTAAGCAAATCATCAACATCATCATCATCATCATCATCATCATTCAATCAAGAAATGGGCCAAGTATCTGAACAGAGAATTCTTAGAAGAGAATATACAATCAATCAACATTTTTATTATATATCTGATTGGTTATGGTGCTCCCTTTACAGGGCCAAGAATAGTTCACGTTCAGTTACTAAGGAAGGGAAACATGAGCAAGAAGGATTCTCAACTTTCCTTTATGAATTATCAAATGCAATTTTCTATGTCAAATTTCTAAACATAGTTGGACATGGGAAATATAGGCTTTAAGCAGAGAAATTTTTTTAAAAAAACACAGTGTAAAAGAAAGACAAAAATAAACATAATTTTTTGCACCACATTGAACCAAAAGAGAAATGGAACCTGGAATTCAGAAAAGAAAGATTCAAACTTTTATACTTGGAAATGTGGATGACATGGATGCCTAAAGTGAAAAGGCTATTACAAGCTTTTGAAAGAAAATTCTTGTGAGTGGCAGATAATGGTTAACCAATTAGAATCTGCACAGTGTCTTTCAGGGGCCTTGTCAGCTGTGCACTACAGAGAATACAGGTATTCATAGCCTCTATGAAGAGCATTGTTCATCTGTATGATCTAAAATTATTCCCATAGTACAGATAAAAAAAATATGGGTACCTGGATACTAAATTCCAATTAAATGTCCCACAGAAAACTATCCAGAGACAGAACTGCATGAAATTTCTTCAAAGACCATCAATGTATTGTTACCTCCTGATACAGGGATGTCAGTCTGGGGAAATATTATTTTCTCTTCATTTTGAAGAGAGTGCATTGAGAATACATTTCAGGAGCAACATAAATACTTTTTTTTTTCCTTTCATGTTAAGAAACCATTCAGAAAAAGAGCTCACAAGACAGATTTCTTAGAAGGGTAAATGCCTGGAGATGAAAAAAAAAAAAAAAAACAGCAGTGGCCCTGTGTGACTCAGTAAGGAAATAAATCTAAAAGGCTTATTAAAAACTGAAAAGAAACAAGTAAATATTTCTGAAAATAAATATTTTCATTAGTTTCTATCTCCACAATAAGTCATTAAGTAAACAACAAATTATGTATGAATATTTCTAGGATTGGCAAATTTTATTCCATACGATTTTATATTAAACCTCAAAATCCAGATAATAGAATTCATGATTCACTGCCAAAAATATTTTTACATAAAAAATTTTAAGGAGTGGATATTTAGTAAATATGTCATTTAACAATTTTATTACCATATGATTTTGAAGAAATTTATTCATTTTCCTGCAGCCATAATGTAGAGAAATTTCTTATTCATTTTTCCAGTAGTAATTAACAAAGATAAGCCCTAGAATCCACTTTAAATAACCTACCCTCACAATCACACAAGAAACCTATAATAAATGATGAAGAAAGGAAAAAGTCAATTTGAAAAAATAATTTAAACTTTTTTCTTTTTCTTGAAATCAATCCCTAGCTGCATTTTTGGATAAATTTTCTCATCTTTTAAGCCAAAAAGATATAAAGGACAGAAGTTTGAACTGAAAATTTATACATGAGATATGTGTATTAACTATAAAACACTAAATGTTTAGAAATTTAAGAAATACAAAATAAAAAAACCTATCATGGGAAAAATTAAGTAATATTGATGAACATTTAAATCAAATTAATAATCATTAACTCAAAATGAGTTTAAGTTAGTATCTATTTGTGGAAACTATTTTGGTATCAAATATACATGATACTCCCTATCACAGACACTTACTGAAATTAGAGCATATGTGATCCTGATAACATAGAAGGACACAATGGTAGTCACCCAAACACTTGAAGCCCAAGGGCATGGCTCAATACAATATACATCTTAGAAGAGATAAAATAATAATCTGTAGGAAAAATGATCACTAAGGCCCGTCACATTTCATAATATATCCAGTTTTTAAAAGAGCATAAAACACTATGTATAAATCTTACATAGGTGCCTTATGCAAATGGCATTTCACATGTGTACATTTTTAGAAACAAAGTATGTAGAACTTATGAGAAAATAAAATTCACAAAAAGCACATAAAAGACTAAATTATACAACCCACACATAGATGATGAAACTCATCATTTTAAAGGTGATAATTTTCCTTCAACCCAAAGTATATCTCACCAAAATTGCTATGTACAAATATGAATATATCAAAGTGAAGTCTACTTTTATGTGTATTCTTCAAAGCAATAATTTTTAAAAAACTATAAATAAATATACAATAGAAGAAAATAGGAGAATAGGGAAAGGGGAACTTCTGGATAATGAAGGGGAGCAAATTATATTCATGTTTTATGGTTATGTCAAAATAAACTTGACTATTAAATACAACAATATTGCAATGATAAAAAATCAGGAAGCTTTACTTTAAATGAAGTAAGAAACCAAAGCAAAAATTTTTAAAATTCATCTTCAAAGTTATATGTAATTTTAGCCAAAAACCTTTTCAATTATTAGAGCAGGAAAAGAACTGATCATGACCTACTATTAATATATATTGTGAAATTATAATATTACAATAATCATCAAAGAATCAAAATATAAATAAGTTCCCCATATGAATATATATGTATGTAAAAACTGTATGCTTTATTGCAATAGCAAAGTCTAGATAAATCAAACCATAACAAAAATAATGTCAGCAACTTAGATAGGACCTTTCTCAAAATAAATTTAAACCTGTTAGAGCTGTTTACTGGTGAATAGTCCTTGCTTCACCAATGCTGAGGTATAACACCAGAGAAGTATAGCAAGGAAAGTTTACAGTGGAAAGTAGAAGCTTTATTAAAGGACAGCAGAAAATTCTTCTCCCCAGAGGAAAAAGGGGACTCAAGAGGTAGAATCATGGAAGGGTTTTTTTGTTTTTTTTTTTCTTTGTTTTTTTTTTTTAGCTAAGGTCTTTTAGCTTTTTTATAGCTAAAGTCTTCCTTCAGGTATCCCACATTCCTGTCACATTGCTTTTCTTTGTTCTGTTATCTTGCAGTGATGGAATATAGGTGGGAAGGCCAAAAGTGTGCAGGACAGGTGGGCTGAAGGAATAATCTGGGCAGGTAGGGCTTTTGGATTAGCATCTCTATGTTTGCTGGGGGCTGCTTCATTAAAATTTTGGGGGGATGGGCTAAGGACCTTGGGGACATTTTTAATTCCCTTTTTCCTGATTCTCAATGTGGTGTTCATTCTTGATTTTACTGAATATTAGACCCAATTTACCTAACTACACTAACTACCTATCTGTAAATCTGGCTTCACTAGCAAGGATATGGCTAAGTAGTACAGTATCCCTGACCTCACCTAACTTTAACAAAATAATAATAATGAAGAAAGTAAAAATAAAAGAATGTCAAAATGAAAATTAGCTAGCTCAAGAGGAAATTAGTTACCCCAAAATGACAGCTGCTCTCCTGCAGGAAAATGGCCTTTGGAGATTTGATTTTGATAACTATTTCACCTGTCAATCTCCAGAATTTGAGCTGCAGGATCACACCTGACACAAAATATTTCATGCACATGCTGAGGATGCCCTTTGAGCATAAGGAAGGTAACAAAGGGTATCTGCCACTGACATGTTCCCCACCTGGTTGGCCAGTAGGACTGAGGACATAGTGGCCCAGTGAAGAACGTAAGCCTGCAGACTACAGAGACTGCCCAGAGGACCAATCTGCTAGCTCCTGTTTTCAACACAGCTAGTCTTGTGGTTCCAATAGTCTTTCTCCCCCAGCCTCCCTTGCTAGGACAATGCACACTCACCATTTCCTGGTTCACAAGAGTAGGGCTACTTGGGATCCTCAGTTCCTGCACAGCAGAACAACCTGTGACTCTGAAGTGTGAGACTACAAATGGCAAAAATGGATGACTCAGGAAGTGAAAGCTCTTCCTCCCTGATGACACACAGGATTGGACAGTTCCCACAAAATGCTCTTGATTGGAAGGGGCTTCAGATCATGAACATTGAATCTGAGAGAAGTGAGCCTTTTTCTGTGTGACAGGCAATATTATCCAAACCAGGCATGAATAAGGGCTAGATTTTTTTTTTAAATCTGAGAAATGTACCCCAGAGCCTCAGGCTGCTGTTATTTTAAGGCAAGGTTTTTTTCCATAAGTAGGAACTTACCCAACCAACAGAACATTTTCATTTAAACTTACATATAAAGTCATTTCCGTTAATAGATTATATATGCTTGTATATTATTCAGGAATTAATATAAAATAATGACAATAACTATCCAATTTTATTTAATTTTTTTTGATCTCTGTTCTTTTTAGGTGACAGATTGAACTGTAAAGAAACCCCCTAAAGTAAAAATGCCCAATAAAAACAACACATAATGGGCTAGAATTTTGGCTCAGCAGTACAGTGCTCACCTTTTATGTGCAAGACCCTGGGTTCAATCCTCAGTACCACATAAAAAATAAATAAGTGAAATAAAGGTATTGTGTCCAGCTACAGCTAAATAGTGCATAAAAAACATAAGGTACAAAGTGAGAAACCAGCCTCTACCTCAGAGCAAAGATTGTCCAAGGAAGGCTGCATGACCCTGGTCCTTGGAAAGACCTACAGAGCATTCCTAGGCACATACCCATCCTGCTGAGTTGTTTCTCTACAAATAACAGGAGAGATCTTCTGTTCCTGGTGTCCCTGACTCAGTCAGGCTAGGTGGTGACCCAGAGCAACCCCCTAGCAGCCACAAAACAGCATGAGACAGGGAAAATACCTGGGATGCCAGATGACTCTCCAAGGAGTTTATGGTGGTTGATAATATTTTGGGAAACCATAAAATTCAGCAGATACTCCCCTCATGGCCTAAGCCAATCAGTTCAAACGAATCCCCATTTTGTACTAACCAATCACCCTTACCCAACTTGTTCCCACCAGTGAATGTGCTAATCATGTTTTAGAGTTGTTTATGATTTCCCCAAGGTGTGTGATGATTTGCTAAGAGATGCTATGATGTATGAGGGGTACCTGCCTTCCACAAAGAGTGTACAAAACTGCTGCAAATCCTGGGCTCAGGGCCTCTAAGCCACAAGTTGCTTTGTATGTGGAGGACTGAGTTAGCTCGCAATAAACACCTCTTTGCTGCTTACATCATTCTTCGGCTCTGGTGGTCTTTTGGGGGTCCTGAATTCGAGCATAACAGTCTCTCCTGAAACCCATGGGAAAAGCAGACAGCACTCCAGTTCTCTAGGACTGCAATTTTATAGCACAAAAAGTTGTCTTGAGAACTTTACACAGATAACAGGATTTTGACAAGGATAATACAAAGGCAGGTAGTAGGTTAATGGTATAAGTGGTTCAGCACTTTGAGAGTAAGTTTAGATCACAACATCAGAATTTATGATGCACCACTAAAGTTTCAGAGTGAGTGTTATTTGGTCAGGGAAAGCCAGAATTTATGAGTCATCACTAAAGTTTCACGGAGGGTTTTTATCTCATCAGGGAAAACCAGACATGGGTGAGTTCAAGGCATTGGCAGGCCTTTCAAGCAAGTTTACAAATCACAGTAATTTATAATGAAGCAGAAATTAACTTTTCATGCCTTTGTGATGAGATGGCTCTCAGTCTTAAAAAGATATTAGGCTGGATTTTTCACTTGCTATAGCCATAGCTTTTAAAGTATATATTTCATACTTTAACAAGTATGAGCATTAAATTATTAATATTAATTACTACTAATTTATTAAAAGACTGAGTAAAATAGGAACTAAGATATTTGTTATTATCAAAATTTATTTATTATTAAAATTTTGATTAATATATTGATAACATAAACATAGAAATTTTTTTTAAAGAGAGAGTGAGAGAGAGGAGAGAGAGAGAGAGAGAGAGAGAGAGAGAGAGAGAGAGAGAGAGAGAGAATATTTAATATTTATTTTTTAGTTCTCGGGGGACACAACATCTTTGTTGGTATGTTGTGCTGAGGATCGAACCCGGGCCGCACGCATGCCGGGCGAGTACCGGGCGCTACCACTTGAGCCACATCCCCAGCCCCCATAGAAAATTTTGACAATGATAAATAGACATTTAATATAAGGGCTTCAATATTATAAGTCCCTCATGTTCAGTCCTTCAATGATTTTTTTCATTTTTTAGGTCATTTTGAATTACACTTCTGCAAATGTTTGTTAAGTATACAAATTCAAGATTTTGTATTTTGTAAAGTAGAAAAATGGCAGATTTGAGCTCCTTTCAGGATTTTAAAACTTATAAGCCATGTGAGGTATCTTAGCACTTTTTTTTTTCATATTTGCACACAGTCCAATTCTAGAGAGGAATGAGTTGGAGATAGAGTCTACTGTCCTGAGCAAAAGAGAAATTGCTTTAGGCTATTTATAAAGCTTTTTAACTTTTCTAAATTTTCAGAATTTTTGGTAATATGAAAAAAATTACTTATTTTAATAAATGAATTGTTTGAAATTAATTATTTATCTTTCCTGCATTATTTTTCATTTTCATTGATTTTTTAGAAGAACTAACAGAACAGAATTCCAACAGTGTTCCATATAAATTTAAAGGTATGTTGCTAATGATCAAGATAGAAAGCAGAAGCAAAACATCATCTAGTTTGATGGTTCTGGTTCAAACTACAGAGTTACTTACTTATTTCTGCTATTATTCACTAGGTTCCTGAGTATGCAGAAATCACGAGTCAACAAAGAGAAAAGTCTTTTTGGTTTGTTTCTCACAACAAATTCAAGCTAAAATACACTAGTATTACTGTAGTTTCAGACCACAGTGTGTTTCTAAATTATAAAAATAATATGTATACATAAATATATAAATAAATATAAACTAAAATACAATATTAGATAGATTTTTTTTCTGGATAATCATCTTGTACATATTTCCCTTTAGACACAGTTCTGGGAACAAAGTGTCACAAATAAGACATGAATCCTACATTGCTACACAAAGTAATTAAGGCACATACTAAGAGCTTGGTATAAAACTTGGCAGAGACACATAAATAACTAGAGAGCACCATAGAAAATGATACCCAAATGCAAAGCAGCAAATTCATAGTCTTTACGTACATGAAGAGATAAGTTTTCATAGCAAATTTTATAATTCAGTTTCTCCTAATATACAGAGATAGAGATATTTATTAAGAGATGGTTTTATGCAGATTTTTGGTTTAAAAAGGGAAAAATCAAATAATGTAGGTGATTTAAACATAAGCAATAATATTTTTCTGCATTCAGTACCTGTTTTGCAGATATATGAATTATAATTAATTCCAACCAGTAAAATGCAGAAATAGTGTAAAGATTATTCACTATGAGTAAAACTACTTAAAAAGAGAACCAAACTTCCATTCCTGTCCAAATGTTTATTCCTGACAAAAAGACTGCTTTTTTTGAACCATTTCTGTAGATATGATTTTTTTTGTAATAAATATTTTGGTGATAATTTTTGCATATTACTTATTATATTTATGCTTCACATTTTCTCTTTTGTCTTATTTTACCACCTATATTTTGAAAGAAAAAAATTTATAACTCCTTAACTCCCTTCATATTTGAGCTTTGTTTTAAATTTTAAGCTTAAATCATTTCTATAATGAAGACTATGCTTTCAGTAAAGAATTACTATTATTATGCACCTGGCTCATTTACAGGAGTTTTGTTGTGTTCTTTGATTTTATTTACAGTGAAGTAAAAAAAAAAAAAAATTAATGTTGGACCAAAGCACATAGAAAAGACCACCAACTCCAATTTTAAATCGAATTAAATTAAGATTGTATTGTGTACACAAAAGCTGGCCAGGACTGTCTCTTACAAGATCCCATGCTAGAGATCATCCCCCTGATCTTTAAGAAAAAAGTTTTACAGCACAAAAAGTTACAAAGAAGGTGGGTGTCTAGGGTATATACAGCTAACAAGATTTTGATAATCATACTAGAAAGGCAGAAAAAAGGTTAAGGATCTACATGGCTAACATTTCAAGGTAGGGAATAAATTCAGCTCCAGACATTAGAATATATGAGCAACCACTGAGATTTAGAGATGATTGTTATTTGGTTCAGCAGGAGTCAGAATTTATGAGTCACCAGTAAGTTTTTAGAGAGGGTTGTAAGGGATAGCCAGGCATAGGTGAATTCAAAACACAGGTAGAAATTCCAAGCACATTTAAAACATCAAAATATTGTCAGGTCAAAGAGAAATTTTAGTTTTCTTACATAAAACAGAAATAAAATTTTAACCTGTAAAAGCTCTAAGAGAAGATTTTATTATTTTTTTTGTATTTTCTCACATCTAATGGCTTCTGGCATTCCTTTGTTTGTGACCATACATGCTTCTCTTCTGTGTTAATTGGGTTTCCAAAACAAAAAAATATATATAGATAAGCTCTTCTCATAGGGAATATGTTTCTAACATAGCAAGTAGAAACCTTTAACCCCACAGGGTCTGACAATCATACTATAGGATATTAAAGACCCTCCAATATGCATGTTCTTCCAACCATTGTTGGCAAAGATTGACAAAAGTCAACTCATTGCACAGAATGAGTGAGATGGGTCTCTGCTCTGCAGTCCAGAACAGGTGGTAAAAGAGCCTGCCAAGTGAGTCTAGGACAGGGCTTTACATGACATAGCTGACAAAATCCTAAAAACAAAAGAAAACAAAAATTCAGAGAGAATCATACCCACATAATCTCTTTTGACAGAAACAAATTCATAAGAAGAACAGAGTACAGAGGCAAATCTAAAGTGATTTAACTATATTTTCTTTTTCTAAATTGCTATCAATGTCTCCCACAATTACATAGTTCTGGATCTCCTCAGTTAATACTTTATCATTACCTTCAACCTACAATGCATTAGGCACACTGAATTTACCCTCATACTTATGCACTTATCACTTATTTTTTTTCTATAGAAATGCATATGTATATGAATACATTTTTCCCACATTTCTAAGATTCTACCCTGAAAATTTCTGTGATATAACTTCCCTGAAATGCATTTTCATTATTTCATGTCAGTTCATTTAAATATTCCCTATCATGTGTAGGAAAAGATGAGACTTCTCTAAGGCCCTTCTTATTTGACTATTTATAAACTATAATTAAAGGTCAACCTCAGTACCTCCTCAGAACTTAAGTCTCATTCACCTTTCTCATTCACAGTGCTTTATTTTTTAAGTAGGTAGCAGAAATTTTATTTTGAAGGAGAGTAAATGACTTAAAGCC
Source organism: Urocitellus parryii (assembly GCF_045843805.1). Classification (NCBI taxonomy): domain Eukaryota; kingdom Metazoa; phylum Chordata; class Mammalia; order Rodentia; family Sciuridae; genus Urocitellus; species Urocitellus parryii. The sequence goes on from NW_027554244.1 coordinate 360,325, forward strand.
ATTCAGGGTACTTTAGAGGATCCCAAAAACCTATGGTTGTGGTTTTTAAACAACTTTATCACTGAAAGATCTGGATAAACTCCAAGTTTGACACTGATACTATGCTTCCATGGGAAATGGTTTCTTGGTTGTCAATATTGTCTTTCCCTTTCCTCTATAGTCTTGGAAATGTGTGGGTTGTTTGAACTTTTAGAATCATTATTATTAACACACTTAGCATGGACACATTAGATAATAGATGACATCCATATTCTGAAAAAAAAAGAAGACCCTTCACCAAGCCCTAAATAAGTGATAAAATAATCTCTGGAAAAAAATAACAATCATCCATTAGATTATTTTTTAAAAAATACTAAGAATAAGTTTAGTGAGTAATAGTAAACATACTGTGAACATACTGTACTAGGAAAAGTCATATAAATGCAATTTTAATTTTTAAAGTTCTTTCTGATTAATACAAAGAGGGCATAAAAAGCTGGGTACATGGGCTGGAGTTGTGTCTCAGTGGTAGACTACTTTGCAAGCATGTGCAAAGCACTGAGTTTTATTCTCAGCAATACATATAAAGAAATTTTTTTTGGTTTTATTTTTTAAATACATGAAGCATATTGCATCACAATTCTTATTACAATATAGAACAATTTTTCATACCTCTGTTTGTATATAAAGTATGTTCACATCAATTCCTGTCTTCATATATGTACTTTAGATAATAATGTCTATTACATTCCACAATCCTTGCTAATCTTTACACAACACTCCTACACTGGCTACTTCATATAAAATTGCCACAGGGATTTAATGCATTAATCAAATAGATATTCTGCAGCCTATGCAGTGCTGTTGGAATGACTATTATAAAAATCTAAAATTGTCATGTATGGTGGCATATGCCTGAAATTCTAGAAGCTATGAAAAATGATGAAAAAAAAATAAAAAAGAAAAATGATGCAGGAGAATTGTTAGATCAAAGACAGCCTCATTAACATAACAAGGCTCCAATCAATTTAGTGATAGCCTGTCATAACATAAAAAGGAATGTGGATGTGTCTCAGTGGTATGCACCCCTGGATTCAATACTCAGCACCAAACCAAATAAAACCAAGCAAATATCTCATAATTAATAGGAAATCCAGGGCACATAAATATGTAAAAATATTGGTGACAATATAAATTTAATAAATATATTTTTTTATTAAAGTATTAAGGATCTTAAAAAGCCCAAAATAAAAATGCCACCTAATCCACTAGTAATTTGGGGTAGCAGTGCAAGGTTGTACATGCCTGTACTCCCAGTGGCTTAGTAGGATAAGATTTAGAAAACAACGGGTTTATTCTCAAGGTAAAGACCAGCCTCAAGAACCTGGCAAGGTTCTAAGAAACTCAGTTACACCCTCTCTCAAAAATAAATAAATAAATAAAAGTGTTGGATACTGGGTATGTAGCACACTGGGAAAGTGTCCTGGGGTTAATCTCCAATATTTAAGTAAATGTAAAGATATAAATAATAATTCTTGTTAAAAAAGTTATACAATCCACTAATAATAACTCTGGATATCTATGTAAAGGGATTGGAATCCTTTTGCTAAATATATTGCCACATGTCTATTTTTATTGTATCTTTATTCACAGTATCTAATAAAATGAAACAAATGAAGTACCTTTTAGATAAAAATTTTATCAGAAAATGCCTTCCAGTTGCAAAGCATCCAATTAGTTCATCCCTTCAGAAGCTACACACTTAAAATTCAAACTGGTCCCTAGAAGGCAAGACTTAGATAGTAGTGTTTTTTAAATACTCCAAAAATTTTGATATCTCTGTGAACCTTGTTTCAGATATTCTAAAACTTAGAACTAAGTTCCCATTATAGTTTTTAAAATTTCTTATTTGGGACACATAAACCTCATTTAGGAGAGTCCATTCTTTTTAATGTCACCTAATTTTATTCTACTTTCTTCTCATGTGAAAATCTCAGAACGATAAATTAAAATCTTTTAAAAAATGTCCTTCAGTTCTTGTAGAAAAACATAAATGATGCATCCATTTGTAATAAAACTTGGGAAAATAATGATTGATAATGCTGAAAGTGGAGTTTTGATATAAGCCAAAATTTCTTAGTTTGCCAATTGAATCTAGGTGCTTGTCTCATAAATTTTAAAGAAAAAAAAATCTAAAATATAGCACTCCCACCATGTGGTATGAGGAATGATATCAGAAAAAAAACTAATTTTGGTGTGTCATCTCAGAAGTTTACCAATGGTTTAGACAGAACACAGAGCAAAATGCATTTAGTATAGGCTTTGGAAAAGGCATACAGACTACCATAAGGGTTCACTTTCATTCTTTGAGTGACCCATCCTTTTTTCTTCAAATTCAATCAGGAATCACCCCTGGGACAAAGGACTTCATGGAAGGTGTTCTCACAAGTGGGCTTCAAGTTCTTTTACATTTTAAGTAGGCCTTAATGGTGCTCATTAACATATCTTCCAGTTAGCCTCCAGCTGTTGTTGAGAGAGGCCCATTATACACATTACAAGGTCATTCTATTATCTTTTCTATTTTTTGTAGTTTTTCTCTGTGAACAGAAAACCCTAGTTTTGGATCTGTGAACAGAGAGCTAGAAAAATGGGGGTTTATTCTTAGACCTATGCAGAGCTAAGCTGAAGTTCTGGATTTCAGATTTTTGTTCTGATTTGAGATACTGCTTCCCCTAGATTTAAAAATCTCAGGACTCATGAGGAGAATTAGTTAAAAGCCAGCATCATCAAATTTGTGAGACCCTAAGAAACTCGAAGGGACCCTGTCTCTAAATAAAAATATAAAAAAGGGGGTGGGAATGTGAATCAGTGAATGAACCCCTCTGGGTTGAATTTCTGGTACCAAAAAGAAACACACACAAAAAAAAATTCAACAAACAAACAAACAAACCCTCATGAGTAACAAGCCCTAAAATCAATAGCCTATCTCATGCATGAGTACAACAAATGGATTTGGGGTTCTCACTTGATATTTATCTCAGTCTTCACTACACAATCTGAAGATATGCTGGACTCATGGGACATTGAAGCTCTCAAAGGGCTTTAGAAAGAAGCTGAAAACACCATACAATTATGGAACAAAATGCCCAGATTTTCAACTGCTCATCTAAGCCTCACTAGAATAGTCAGAGGCAGGTGAAGGATAAGCTGCCCCACAGAGACCCTCTGGTCACAAGATTCTGGAGAGGACCACAAGGAGTCCCTAGCTATGACTGCCAATTTCCACCATTGCCACTCCGGTCAGCTTTAAGCCACCTTCATACCCAGTCTCAAGATAACAAGGCACACTTACCATTTCCTGGCTTTCAGGGTTCTCAGCGTTCTCCCTGTGATTTGTTTTCAGATTCTGCATAGCACAGACACCTGGGCTCTGGATTCAGGACCGAAGCCAACAAAAAGATTGAAAAAATGGTGGGCTCCAAATGCCAAGGGAACAGAAGATTGTGGAAACCCGCCCCCTCATCACCAGCTGCATGAGGATTGGACAGTTCTCATCTAAGAGACTGATTGGTCAAGGCTTCAGGCACTGCCTCCAGCCTGAGCCAAGTGGGTGTAGAACCCATCTGAATGACTGGCTGCTCCATTGTCATTGCTAAAAGACTACAGATCATGGCTGAGGATATAGCTTAGTCAGTAGACTACTTGTTTTGCTTATATAAGGCCATGGATTCAATCCCCTGAACTACACACATACACTCCTGCCAAAAAAATAAATTAAGTAAAGGACTTTGGGGACTAGGGTTATGGATCAGTGGTAGAGTAATTCCCAAGCATGCGTGAAGTACTGGGTTGAACACCCAGCACCTCATTAAAAGACCAACCATCAAACTACTAATGATATTGTGTTCATCTAAAACAAAAAATATTCAAGAAAAAATAAAGACTGTGTATTCGACTTGTGCACCTTCACTACAGAACCCATAAAATTCTCCCATGATGGCTTTTCAAGTAACTTATATTACAAGCATGCTTCAAAACCCTGAAATCCTCCCAACGTCACTTATTATTATTATTATTATTATTATTATTATTATTATTATTATTATTTGAGGGTCTGTGAATGTGGTTATTTTAAGGCAAAGTTTTCTTCCAATACTAGGATCTATACCAGAGGGAATTGCATTGACATTTAAAACTGTTTATAAGGTTAAAGCAATTGGTGAATAAATATGTCTATATTTTTATTTATGAAAATGATATCACATATCTTTAATTTTTTTCTTAACTTTTCTGTTCTTTGTCTCATTAAAAAGCAGTTTGAGCTTTAAACTCATAAGCAATGTCCCCATATCCCTTCCCCCCAAAAAAATGATTCACATATATAATTCAAATTATTGAGACTCATAAATTTTGGATCCTTTACTTTAACTAGTGAAGTCTATAGATTTTCTTTTTATTTTCACTCTTAAATGAAGCCCAATTTTTATAGCTTTCTTATTGTGTAACTGACCTTTAATGATCTGCATAGTTTACCCCAAAATCTGATCACTTTGGACTATTGATGTCTTGATGGAGGGGATCTCAAATTTGTCATGCAAAAGGCATGAAATGGATACAGGAAGATGTAAGACTGGAGATTGCTGAGTATGTAGATTGTGTATTACAAAATACGTATTGGTGGACTATATGGGAGTATAGAGAAAAAGAGCAATGAAAAAAAAATAGAAAAACTTGAGCAGTAGAGGGGTTCATATTGTACAAGTCTACAATGATGGTATGAATGTAGAGGGGTAGTGTTCTTGGAAGCAGCAATAAAATTTGGGGGGAAAGATAAAGGTAATTTTTCACAGTTCCCAAGTAAGAGAGCCAGGTGAATGGGTTCTGAGTTCAACTCTTCCCACCTAGGAGTGGAATTTATAGTTCATAGGATATGTTTTAGTAAGTAGTAAAACACCATTTCCATGTACCTTTACACTTTGTCATGGCTACAAGCTGACTTTCACAATTCCAGTCACATTAAAACTTGCACTTGTTATTAATTAATTAATTAATTCCATTATTTATTTGTTTATTTATTAATTCACTTTAGTTGCCATTGTTTTTACATTACTGGTGATTATATAATTGCATAAATATTCTGAATGTTAACTGTTTTTTAAATATTGTTTTATGTGTTTATTCATACATTTACTTTTCATTCAAATGTTTTTCCTTGGTCAAGCCTGATTTATATTAGACCTTAACCTTTGTTTTTGAAGACTAGATAAAATCGCATTATTCCAAATAACTCAAGGCTCTATCATCTTGGCAGAACCCTCATCACCCACTAAATTTGACCCAGTGTGGGTCAACTAAAAGCTGAGTCAAAACTCCTTTTTTTTTCTTATAAAAAGCTTAATAAAGAATTCCTCTCTGACTTTTATATGTTGGAGAGCAGACTAAATTTCCAAAGCAGCAATTAATAACCTAGATGTGTTTTCCAAGTAGCTCACTATTACTTTTAAATTATTTACATCCTTGATACAAAGAGTGTCACTGATTACTTTTTTATTTCTGCAAGATCTCTCTCTCTCTCTCTCTCTCTCTCTCTCTCTCTCTCTCTCTCTCATATTACAAATTGAAATCAGATATGCTTTTTTGCTAAGAAACACTCTCAGCCTTTAATAAATTATTCTATGAAGAAAAAAGGGTTTTACTGATTTTCTTACAGCCTCACTAAGTTGCTGAGGCTGACTGACTTTAATGTTTTAGAATATAATGTTATAGAAATAAGCATTATATATATATATATATATATATATATATATATATATATATATATATAAAATTGTGTGTGTGTGTTTGTAGTGTTTGTATCATGTATACTCACCAGGAGTATATACACAATAACAGTAAAGCAAAAGTGAATGAAAAAAAATTTGAATGAATGAATGAATGAGTGAATGAATGAATGAATAAATAAATAAATAAATAGATAAATAAATAAATAAAACATATGAAAAAGTACAAAGATTTTATGTGAGTGGAATTGCCAAATGTTGATTGCGGCCACAAAAATTTGCAAAGCTACTTGGAAATGGTTTTATACTACCTACTTAAACATACTCTGTGAATTATGAATTCCACTCCAAGGTGGGAAGAAATAAACACAAAATCCATTCATCTGACTCTTTCTTTTGGGGGTTGTGACAGAGTTACTTTCTTCTTTTGCTTCTCCCTTATTTCTGCCTCCAAATAAACTACCCCTTACCCTCATGCTACTATTGATCCACTACTAGACTTTTCATTTTTTTCTTTTTTTTTATTGGTTGTTCAAAACATTACAAAGCTCTTGACATATCATATTTCATACATTATTTGTGATTCTGCAATCTGTATTTGGGGTAAAAATGGGAATTCATAACCACTAGACTTTTAAAATCTGAACCCTTGAGCTGGTCATTCTTTCCCTCTTTTCTTCACAACACTTTTTTCTCTACCTGTAGCTATTCCACCAATACTTTTTCATGAATACTCACTACTACATAGTCCGCATCCACCAATCTCACATCGTGACTCATCTGGATCCTGCCTTTTCCATGGATCACTTTGAGATCGCCTCCACTCAGATATCAATAGTCCAGAGTAAGGTCAAGTTAGGGTGTTATATATGCAGGTTTGTAAAAGTCATTTACATAATAATAAGCCTATAAAAATTGGAATGTATTTTATCTGAGGTTAAAAAGAAAATTTACAGACTGCACTGTTAAACTGAAGTGTCTAAAATTCACTAATCTCAATAATTTGAAAAAAGAAATTCTACAAATAGGAGAGTAAAGAAAAGTGCATAATACATGAAGTAACAAATTTGAAGACACACCAAGTATATATATGCAAAGAGTGTCATATATTGGTGTTTTCAAAAACCAAATTAATTTGAAATAAATGTGGTAATATTTATTAATTATATATATTGGTAGTATATATGTATATGTATAAAGTGCATCTCATATAATTATGAGTATATGTTGCAAGAAATGAACTCTACAGTAATGTTTTTTTTTTAATTTTGCTGAAACACTATACATACCTAAATCTGGGTTTATGTATTACCAAATATTCATGATAGATTTTATACTTTATAAAGTTTATCACTGACCAACAGACTTTTTGTAGAAGGAGTAGTATTTATTGCCAATTAGAACATACTGCCATCATTTATTTTTCATTTTTAATTACTTTTAAATTATATATGACAGCAGAATTCATTACAATTCTTATTACACCTATAGAGCACAATTTTTTCATTTCTCTGGTTTTATACAAAGTATATTTACATGAATTCACTTCTTTATACATGTACTTTATATAATAATATACATCAAATTCAACCATCATTTATTTTTAATAAAGATTTTTTTTTTGAGAGAGAGAATCTTTTTTTGTAGATAGACACAACAGAATGCCTTTATTTTTATGTGATGCTGAGAATTGAGCCCAAGTCCCACCCATGCTAAGTTGAGCACTCTACCACTAAGCCCCAATCACATCCCTCCACCATCATTTCTAACCACATGAACCCTCCCCTCCCAATCCCCAACAGGTCATTTTGATACACACTGAAGTATTCTATGAAGTTATAGAAAATATTATATACCTTATAATAATATGAACAGATAAACTTTTTAAACTAATACCTAGAATAATAATAATAATAATAATAATAATAAACAACTTTCCATTTAGAAAAAAATAAAGTATACATCTGGTACTACTGACTTCTTTTCCAAAAAAAAAAAATGACATCTTCTCCAAAAAAGAGGGGTCATTTGTGGGAAAAATTATAATCTATACTTTCTTAATATCAAGAATAAATTATTGGGCTGAGGATGTGGCTCAAGCGGTAGCGCGCTCGCCTGGCATGCGTGCGGCCCGGGTTCGATCCTCAGCACCACATACAAACAAAGATGTTGTGTCCGCCGAGAACTAAATAAATAAATAAATATTTAAAAAAAAAGAATAAATTATTTTCAGAAGTAATATATATTTCAATATAAAAATAAAGTAGAACAAGATTCCATGGCACACACCTCTAATCCCATTGGATTGGGAGGCTAAGGCAAGATAATCGTGAGTTCAAAACCAGCCTCAGAAACTTAGCAAAGCCCTAAGCAACTATGTGTGACCCAGTCTCTGTGTTCCCCTGATTTAAATTTCTAGTAAGAAACAACAACAACCAAAAGAATACAGAGTATTGATGAGGACACAAAACAAATTCTCATGAAGTAAAGATGGAGTAGAAATTGCTGTTATTTCTTCATGAAAACTGTTTATGTATATATGAAGTACTCCTCACCAAGCAGCATAGACCTGTAGAAATTATAGTATATGTGTACCATGACACTGTACAGTTACAGGATAGCATAAGGCTAGAGCTATACTTGTTCACCCAGTGGAAATCTGGGGCATAGGAGGAAAGAGGAGGTACATTCAAAAAAATAAAAATAATAAAGTTTGAGGAAAAATTGGTTTCTAGAGCCCAGAAAGATTCTTGATTTAATTAGAGTACAAAATACCATATAAAAGTATTATACTGAATTTACATCTGTTAAATACATTACATGTATAATGGCTTTCAAGGAAAATATGTAAAACTTATCACAAACTAAATAAAAAATTAGAAAAACACATAAAATACTATGTGTGTAAATAAAATTAATCATTAAAAAGAAAATTATTTTGACTCAATTTAATACATAATATTTTTCCATCAAAATTTTAGCATTTTTTTAAAATACAAGAACAAAGCTGGATGTGGTGGTGCACAATTGTAATCCCTGTACCGTGGGAGGCTGAGTCAGGTGTATTATGAGCTCAAAGCCAGCATCAGCAAAAGTGAGGTCCTAAGCAACTCAGTGAGACACCATCTCTAAATGTCATACAAAATAGGTCTGGGGATGTGGCTCAATGGCTAAATTCCCCTGAGTTTAATTCCCAGTACCAAAGAAAAGCAAAAAAAAAAAGAAAGGAACAAAAAAAAATTTCATCTTGGAAATAAAATATGTAAAATACTTCAAAACGTTTAATTAAAAAAAAACAAATAATATAGTTATTTTTATGTGACACATTTAATTAATCGCAATAATACAGTGCTGAGGGCCATTGCCAAGTAGGAATGATGCATCAAAATCTCCTTGCCAGCGTACCCCATGCTGCTTAGAGGACATTCAATGGGACATTGCATGTATGCTTTAGTAAAGTGACCTTGCTCAAAGACCAGGGCGGATCCGGGTTTAGAGCTGATCAGGTGTGAGGAAGTTTCCCTGCTCCTTGAGTTTAAGGCGTTCCCGGTTTAAGACAAGTTTAGGGTGTTCCCGGCTTAAGACAATAGGGGTTTTAGGGAAGTTGGAGGCTGAAGATTATTGCTGCTGGGATTAGGGTGTTCCTGCTGCTTGTTCCCGTTGAGTTCTCATGAGATTCAAATGGGATTTGGAAAAAAAGCCTCGTGGAGTATTGATTGGGGGCGGCAGCATATTGGAGATTGGAGCAGAACGTGTTTGTAGAGGCCTGTGTGAGTTCGGGAATAAAGAATTGCTGTTTGAACCTGCAAAGCTGTGTGGTGGCTCGTGATTCTGTGCCCAGTCAAGACTGTGGCAATACAGAAGAATAAATCATAACATGAATCAAATCTGAAACCATATGTATATCAATAGTATTGTTAAGAGCAATAGAAAGGCATATGTAAAACCAACCATATAAAAAATAACATTAGATTGAATGAATGAATCTATCCAACCTAAAGTTAGAATTGGGACCTAGTGGCAAAGTTCATGGTAAGAGTGTGTGTGCAGAATGTGCAAGGTAGTAAGTTATAACCTTAGCAACACTATAAAAGGCAAATGTTAAGAGGGAATGATGTTGAAAATAAAGCAGAATATTAAAATGAGACACACTCTCTCTATCTATATTTACATTTAAGAAAAAAACTACTATGAGTGTCTCTTTGACAAAATTATAATGAGTAGAGAGATTTAGATACACTGAATATTAATCCTGTCTTGAGCAATGTACCACATTTGAGACAAAATCCCCAATTACCATCATCACTTATAGTAAACAGAAATGTGAGAGATGGGCTGAGGATGTAGCTCAGTTTTTAGAGTGCTTGCCTTATATGCACAAGGCCCTAGATTAAATCTCTAGCACCACATAAAGAAAGAAATAAAGAAGGAAAGAAAGAAAGAAAGAAAGAGAGAGAGAGAGAGAGAGAGAGAGAGAGAGAAGGAAATATGGGAGAAGTGATACAAAAAAAATTGTGGTGATATCTAAGATCCATAAATGGCTTTTCAAGTGTTTCATCAGCTGTGATCAAGACACAGAAATACCCAAATATCAAAGTTGTCAATTTATCTAAAAAGAAAACCATCTGCCAGCATATTTTCCCAACTACTGTTGCTGACAGATGAAGTTCACTCTAGCTTGTAATTTAGGGGAAATAGGGAGGAGTCCAGTAATCTACTCTTAGCTTGAGTGAGATTTTAGCACTTTCTGAATCCTGCCCCAACCCTGACATACTAGTAATAATGCCTGAACTACCAATTGCTCCTAGAAAAATATGTGTGTGTTTGTGTGTGCATGTGTGTGTGTGTGTGTGTGTGTGTGTGTGTGTGTCCTGAATTTCTCAACTTTAATATATTTTGTTTATGTTACTATGTCCTGAAGTTCCAAACTCTGGAACAAATTTGACTGAGCTTATGTAAATCTATAGATTTCAAACAAATGAACTTACATCCTTTCCCAGCACTTTTATGAACTATGATACCAAATAGTAATTCAGAAAGGAGGTTAAAAACCAATGATCCCTGTTTATTCCAACAAATCTTTACAAAATAGTCCTACATTGGCTACTTCATATAAACTTTCCACATGGATAAATTGCATCAGTAAAACAGATTTTCTGTAGTCTGAGCAGTGTTGTTGAAAAGGTTATTATAATAATCTGAAAGAGCAAGGTGTGGTGGCAAATCTACTAACAGCTGGAGAAAGGAGTCAGGAGGATTTTAATTTGAAAGACAGCCTTAAAAAACATAGCAAGGCTATAAGCAACTTAGTGAGACATTAGTGATATATCACCTGTCTCAAAAAAAAAAAAAAAAAAAAAAGGACTGGGGACATAATTCAGTGATTAGCACCCCTGGAGTTTAATTCCTAGCAGCAAACCAAACAAATATCTGAAAGATAATAGGGACTCCAGAGTATATGTGTATATGTATAGATAAAAAATTAGTTAAAATATAAAGTTAATAAAATAAGCAACTTAGTGAGACATTAGTGATATATCATCTGTCTCCAAAAAAAGGACTGGGGACATAACTCAGTGGTTAGCACTCCCAGAGTTTAATTCCTAGCACCAAACCACACCAAACCAAACAAATATTTGAAAGAGAGTAGGGACTCCAGAGTATATGTGTATATGTATAGATAAAAATTTTGGTTAAAATAAAAAGTTAATAAAGATACTTTTGAAAAAACTATCATAGTTAAAAGCTCAAAATACAAATGCCATATAATCCACTAATAGTAATATTTTGAAGCAGAGTATTATTGTGAATGTCTGTACTCCTGGTGGCTTTGGAGGATGAAAGAGGAGGAAATTAAGAACAAGACCAGCCTCAGAAACTTGGCAATGGTTTAAGTGACTCAATGATACACTGTTTCATTAAAAAAGGGGGTGTGTAACACAGTGGTAAAGTGCCTAAGTAAATAAAAATAAATAATAATTTTTTTGTTAAAAAATGTCCTATAACCAAGTAATTATAATTCTGGATATATATCTAAAGAAATTGGAATTTTTTGTTAAAAATATTACTTTATTTCCATTTTCATTGTAGGTTTATTCACAGTATCTAATAAAAGGAATCAAGTTAAGTGCATTTTAGATACAAGATATTGATGAAAAGTTTCGTTTTGTCTACTTTCCTTAAAGGCTGCATACTTATAATTCAAACTGCTCCCTAAAGGCAAGACTCAGATACTGGTTTTTCTGAATACTCCAAGAGATTTTGGTACCTCTGGGAAAATTGTGTAAGACTTTTCTAAAACTAAGGAATAGGTAAATATTGGGTTTGGAATGTGGACAACACACTGTAAATTCCTCAAGAGGGAATCTTAACTCAGACACTGTGATAAGGTGTCTGAGTCTGGGGAAGAAAGAGGAAGTAAAATCAGAGTTTGAGATAAAACTAGAATCTCAGCTTCACTGATTTCTAGGTTATTTATTTAATCCAAATAGATATTGGAAAAGGGTTAAGGCTACTAATTAAAATTTATCCAAAACAGGTATTTAAAAAGTACCAGGAAAGAGCTGAAGGTATGGCTCATTGGGACAGTGCTCCCCTAGCATATATAAGGCCTTTAGTTTAATTCTCAGCACCACAGATAAATTTTTTAAAAAAAGTAAATATTTAAAAAAATACCAGGTAAGGGTCCAGGGTTGTGGCTCAGTGGTAGAGTGCTTGGCTAGTATGCCTGAGGAAGTGGGTTCAATACTGAATCCATAATAATAATAATAATAATAATAATAATAATAATAATAATAATGTGTTCATCTACAACTAAGAAAAAAAATATTTTTAAAAAGTACAATAGTGCCATGGCCCGTGACCTTCCAATTAAATGTGTTCTAATTAAGCCTTTACAATTGAACTTGCTTGTAATTTAAATTAAACTCCAGTTCCACTTTTATTTCCTGCCAAACCAGGACATAGGAGTTTGCTTCAATATTAGGAATGTTTCTAAATGTCATTTTAATAGACTTGTCTTACATATTTAAAAACTCAATTGAAAGCAAACTTGGTGGCACAGGCCATAACCTCTGTGGCTAAGGAAAATTATACATGGGTATCATGAGTTCAAAGCCACCCTCAGCAAAAGCAAGGCACTAAGCAACTAACTGAAACCTTCTCTCTAAATAAATACAAAAAAAAAAATGGGCTGGGGTTGTGTCTCTGTGCCCCTGAGTTAAATACCTGGTATTAAAAGAAAAAGAAAAAAGAAAAAAAAACTCAATTGAGGACAAATACATTAAAGAAACAAACAAACAAACAAACAAAAACCTTAATTTTGGACAAATTAACTACACTATTGTGAGGATGGCTTTAGGCCTGGCCTAAAAATCTCCATTTTAAAACCTCAGTTTGAAACATGCAGTCTCACCGGGCATGCCTAAAGAAGCCCTGCAATATTGCCCTCAGACATAAACAAATCACTTCCCCTCAAGCTGAGAAACAAAGTGAGGCCTCTGGCAAGTTGTCCTCAAGTAGTAAGAGGCAAGGGTGAGAAGGCCAGGGTGCAGACCACCAGACCAGATGTTTTTGGCCCTAGAGTAAATGATGTCATAGAAATATCTGGTGGTAACTAATAAGAATTAAAAGGGGGGTAAAAAAGCCTCAAAATTTGATATAAATAATAGAGCAAATGAACAGATGTTCAGCCAGCTCAATCAAAAATGCACTTGAGCTCCTGAGGCTAATGACATCTCATCATGTCTCATCATTTGCATTATTCTCTCCACTCTTAAAACTCTACAGCCACATAATGACCTTAGTGAAAGGGGGAAGGGTAAAAGATTACGTGACGTTCTTCTCATGTGATGAAACCTTAATTTCAGTGGGGAGAAACCCAATGGGGAAAATAAAACCAAGAGGCAATAGAGCTAACCATTTTCTTTAACTGTTTTAACACCTAAATATAATTACTCCAAAATTTATTCTTCATTGTTTTTGTTTTTGGTGTCAAAATGGAAAGACAAGAGAGAAACACATGGACAGACACAGGGGATGTATAAAATTTTCTGAGGTTAAACTTTGTTGGCACACCTATTTCCAAGTCTTTGCTTGGAATCAAGATTTCTTTTCTCTAATATATTAAATCATTAAGATTTGGTAAATTAGAATGCTTATTAGTTTTAACTTTACATCAAAATTGATTCAAGATATTTTCTTGCCAAGAATTTATTTATTTCATGATCCTCAGATTTTTGAGGCTTACTTAATATTCTTATCATCGTTCTCTTATGATTGCATTACTCAGAGATAGAACTGCTGTACTCTTTCTTATGTATTTTCTTTTTTTAATATTTGTTTATTTAGTTAGTTATTGGTGGACACAACATCTTTGTTTGTATGTGGTGCTTGAAAGGGTAAAGTTTCTAAGCTGGAAAGCTTGAATGTAAAAGATTAGGTATTATTAAGTTCCTCTGTTACACCTAGATTCCTGAGATAGTTAAGACAACACCCTACTGGCCATTTAGCCTAGGGCCCTGTGCAGTTCGTCACAGGGCCTGGACCAATCAGTTTGAATGTGTAACCCGCTTACGAATGACCAATCAACCCCGCCTGATCTGTTCCCACCAATGAATGTGCCAATGACGTCTCAGAGTTGTTGTTCAATTTCCCCGCGCCTCATGATGATTTGTTCTGATGTATGCAAAGCCTCCCGCCCTCCCCAAAAAGTGTACTTAAGCTCTGTTTGAACCTCTGCTCGGGGCTCTGCGCTGCTCTCCCTTCTTGAGTGAGCATGGAGCCCCAGCACGCTGGAATGGATCCCCAATAAATCCCCTTTTGCCAATTGCATGGAGTAAGTCTCTTGTGTGGTCTCTCCCTCCGACGTTCCGCCTGACCCCCCCTTACAGTGCTGAGGATCGAACCCGGGCTGCACGCATGCCAGGCAAGCGCGCTACCGCTTGAGCCACATCCCTAGCCCTCTTATGTATTTTCTGAAGGGTAAGAACTTCAGAATATTTGTTTGGGTATCAAAAGCATTTTAATTTAATCTCATGGTAAAACCACTCTAATTACACCTCAAATTGAGGTTTTCTTCAGAGCATATTTTACTGAGTATTTGTGTTTCACAATAACAGATTCAAAAATTTCAGTGACTAAAAGCTATTTATTTACTGAGATATGTAAAATTTGGATTTTTTATTTTTTTACAGCTACAATATTTGATAATAATATTTATGATGCTTTCATGAACAAAAGGATATTACAAAAATAGATGTATTTCACTATACCTTAATAAAAATGTACATGTACATGTATCATTATTCAAATGTTTATTTTTACCTCTGAGTATATTTTCCAATATTATTATAAAATAAATCATATAAGATTTATTAATTTGCATTAATTTGTTTTTACCATATTTTGTTATTATGTTATTGTTATATACATATTGCTGGCTAATACATTCTTAAAAATGAAATGCTGTGTAGTAATCATAGCAATTTTACTTTAATTTTAAAGACCCTTTTAAACTACTCTTTTAATACATATTTTATTTTATCTTCCTAAAACCTTCTAGAATGTGTAAATTTATAAATATATACATTGAAGAACAAGAGATCCTATGGCAATAAGTAATATATAAAAGTGAAAAAATTTGATAAATTCAGTGCTAGAATTAACACTGTTTTCCTGAATTGCAGGTCAATGATGTCTCTAATGCAGATAGTAAACAAAACATTAAAATAACTAAAGAACTGTAATTGAAATGATTCAGCAAACTATTTGGCATGCCCATATGTGTTCTCAATTTTAATCAAATATATATTAGATTTATTTCATAATCCCTAGGTTAATTTATTCCTTTGTGATCATTATATCTTCTTTGAGACATGACCTCTAATAAAGATCCTCATTTGGCCTCAGGATGTGTGTACAGTAAGCAAAAAAAAAAAAAAAAAAAAAAAAAAAAAAACTCAAGAGTTATCCCTATTATATTCATAATATATTTTTTCTTATATCCCCAAAGACTTTCACATACTGGTCAGTTACACACAGCAAGCAATATTAAAGTTCATGAAGTTTTGCAGTATAACATTTTTATACTTCCAAGCTATTTCTAAGACTTCCTTGTGATTTATTGAATACATCAGGGAAAATAAATATGTCTTTTTTGGACCCAGAACTTGAAATGACACTGGACTCAAGAGATCAAGTTTATGAAGACAGGAGTTATGTGAATGGCTTCTGTTTATCTGCAGAAGAGCTGTCAAGGTGAAAGGGGTTGTATGAGAATGGCCTTAGGTCTGAGCCTAGGCAACTCTTGTATTGCCAGATTCATGGGACCCCAATAGACCTCCAGGAGCCAAAACTGATGCAATCACACAACAGTGTTTATTGTAAGCTCAAGCCTGGTCTCACAACAATTTCAGATGCATCGGTCCCAAGAGTGAGTCCCGACCCTTAGTTCAGTGAGGATTAATAAGATTTTGGGGGATACTGTATGCATCACAACATCACACAGACAATCATTTCACATCACAGGAAAGTCAAAAAACAACTCTTAACATTGATTAGCACATTCATTGGCAGGAACAAGTCAGGTAAGGGTGATTGGTTAGTTCAAGTGGTGGATACATTTGAACTGATTGCTTTAGGCTATGAGGGGTTGCAAGAGTGTATATAATAAACTTGCAGGGTTGCCTAATCATTTTGCCAATCACCAAACTACTCGGAAGGTCACCTGGCATTTCAGGTATTTTCCTTGTCTCGTACTGATTGTGGTCACTAGGGGGTGACTATGGGTCCTAACCTAGTGTAACTGAGTCAGGGTCACCTGGCATGGAAGATCAATCCAGTTATTTACAGACACAACTCAGCAGGTTGAGTATGTGCCTAGGAGCACTCTGGGTTTTTCCAAGGACAAGGGTAACACCCTCCTTTGGACAGTCTTTGCTCTGATGTAGAGGCTTATTTCTCAAAAATGGAGTCACATCAGTTTCTCACTCCATTATTAGAGGTCATTTATCACCAGGCACACCCACAGAGCCCTCTAATATGGCCTCAGACAAATTACTTCCCCTCACCCTGATAAACTGAGTAAAGCCTCTGGCAGGCTTTTCTCTCCTGATAAGAGTGAAAGGTGAGAATATCAAGATGGAGACCACCAGACCAGATGTTTCTGACCCCAGGATAAATAATATCAAGGAGAAATCTGGCGGCACCTGATAAGAATTGCTAGGGGTGGTCAAAAAACCCAAAATTTAGTATAATAATAGAGCTAATAAACAGGGATTCAGACAGCCTAAACAAGTATGCACTCAAGCTGGAGAGGCTGATGAGAACCTGCACTGAAATCTCATAACTTGCCATCATTCTCCTGATTCTCTCTGTGATCCTCACTGTTCTTAAACTCTACCAACTTGTCTGGACCTTTGTGAGAGCTGCAACTTTTCCCTGTGACCCTCTCCTCAACTGGTCATCCACTCCACACCAGAAAAAGCCTGTTTTTGTTCAGGACCTGATCACTGCTGTCTGAGTGAATGTGCATCTGCAGGTCATAAAGCCTAAGGCTTGAGACTTTTGAACTTGGCATAAAGAGGAAATGTCATGTCACTAGCCTGTCATGTTTTGTAATGCTCAGAATTAATCTAAAATTGTTTTCTGTGAATTATTTAATCTAGAATTTCTTGCTGTTATTTGATTATCTCCATTGCAGTGCCTATCATTAAGGATTGTTGTTTTCTTCATTAAGAACCTGTAGAGTAAAGTTGTATTGAGTAATTTGAATGAATAAAGAATTGAAAGGGGTAGAAACACATGGACATTCTTTATTTCTTCCCTTGACTGCATATGTCACAAATTTTCCCCCTGGAGATAGGTTGTTATTATTTTTAAAGTATCAAATTAAGGAATTCTTATCACTAAAGATTACTTTTATGTTCAATTCTAAATGTTGACTATATTTTTGGCATTATCTCTGTCCTCTGACTGTTATTGTTACCACTGTTTACTGGTAATGAGGCCTCGCTTCCCTGAATGGTGAAGTATAACACTGGAGAAGCATGCCAGGGCAAGTTTAGAGTGGAGAGTTGAAGCTTTATTAAATGAGAGCAGAAAAGCTTCTCCCTGGAGAAAAAAGGGGACTCAATGTAGTGACACCCCCTTTCTCCAAAGAAAAGCCCTCTTCACCATGGCTGACTTGGGGACTGTCAGCCAAAGAGTCTCTGCAAAAGAGTTCAATGTCGATAAACTTCCTATTTTTCTGTCACTCTGTTTACTTGACCACTGGCTGAGAAGATACCAGCACTCTAGATGCTGGACAACCCCTTACTAGTTTTTCACAAATGTATTCAGTAGAGTACTTTGAAGAAATGTGTAAACAAGGCCTCTGGCCTTGAACTGGGCTTCACAGGGATGTCTACATTTTTAAGATAAGTTACAAATAAGCTCAAGATAACAGCTGGAAAGGGGAGGAAGAAAAAGAGGAAGAAGCTCTCACCTTCTCAGGTGTTGTCCTTGAAGGGTTAATTTGCCCAGAACAGTGAAAGAAAAAGCTGCTTTTATGTGAACTTCTGCAGACTGTGAACTTCTGAGCCCCTTCCCTTACAGGCTTGGTATAAAACTCTGAAACTATCTGAACATGGGGTTCAGGGGATTGATTACAACAAAAGCTGTGCCCTCTGAACCTGACTGCAGCCAAATAAAACTGTCTCCTGCTATCTTCAGTGTCTTGCCTCATTTGTCCCTACAACAAACTGGGACACAGTGCTGGAGGGAGTTCTGTCACATGTGGTGAGTCAGGATCTACAGGAGAAAACACCAACTGGGCTGCTATCCCATACACATTTCCCACTTCAGGGTAGAAAAACTGATTCTGGGCATTGCCCTGAAACCTCTCCCCACCACAAGATGCCTTTACATATAAGGGTTTACTGGCTTCCCCATGTGAGTCACATGTCATTTGGAAGCCAATGGCAGATCCACATGTCCCCACCACAGATGTTTTATTACACACCTGCACTCCATTGTTCCAGGACCAGTTCCCAGCGGGCTCCAACTCACTGGCATCTCTGTTCTACACCATTTTCATGAATTCCAGTCAAATAAGGCACTGTCTGGCTCAGTCATGATGAGCAACAGGAGATCCAAAGATTTCCCAGTGCTTCCTGGTCATGAGAATTTCAAAAATTTCATGGTATTGTTCTAGCCATCATTCAAGGATAAAGTAGGTGGCACTGTGGGTTTCAATACATTCAGGAACCAGTAAGTGGTGATTAATCTCCTATCAATGAAAGCTCTGAAGAAGTCACAAAGGCAAGTCTTCCTAAAAAGCAGCCAAAAGTTCACATGAAGCCAGGCACGTTGAGGTCTATAATGTGAGGTCCATGTGTGTTTTGTTCTCAACTATGGCTGACAAGTCTTTCACAATTAAATCATGTGATTCCCAGTACTGCTGAGGAAAGCCACCATGGGCCTAAATCTCAGTTTCCAAGGGCACATCTCATGCTTGGCCTCTTCAAATCCCAACACAATTCATGGCAATACTTCTCTGAGGTCAGTTCCAGAACTCAATCTCTAATGGGAATCACACCAGACATCAAGCTGAGATTGGCCCAGTCATCTCTTCCAACCACCACACAAATGATCACAATTCCAACAAAAACACTCTCACAAGTTCCTCATCTTCATTCATATAGTCAATCATCATAACATTCTGGCTGGAGGTTTCCATACAGGAAGCAGTCCTAGATTGTGTCCAAAGTAAGCTCCCATGCCCCTCATTTGCCTAAAGCCATGGTGGCCTAGACACCCTTCTTGAGAACCAGGAGAGATAAAATGAGCCTGCAGTTAATACTTACTCTTTTTATTTTGTCATTTTAATTTTGGATGGACACATGGCATCTTTATTTAGTTTTATGGGGTGCTGAGAATCTAAGCAATAGCCTAACGCATGGGCAAGAGGATGATTCAGACACATCTCCTTACAGAGAACTTTACCAAGGAGCCACAGGGGAAGTCCCTTAATTTCCATTTTAAAACTATTTTCTTAAGGCTTCATAAAGCGGTGGGTGGCCTGAGGCAAAGACCTTCCTGACATTCAGGGGAACAGATCAATAGGTAAGAAAAAAGCCTGGAGACAGATGTTTCCACAAGATGAACACTATCACACTTACAGCTCCTGATCATGCTACTTGGGTTGCTGTCTAGCCAATCAGGGTTTCTCCACTGAGAGCCTTACCAGTCACAATGATTTCTGAGTTTTATGAAATGCTTGGCATTCCATTCAGCAATCCAGTATATGGCTATGTCACAGAGTTTGGAGGTGGTACATATCTTGGACACAAAACCACAGCCCCTTCTGGAGAGTGGCCAAAATTCAGGAAGAATATAGAAACTTAGGAACATAGTAGTTGTTGCTTATCTGCAAGGCAAACAGCAATCCATTCATATATTCACCAGGAGGAGTGCTGGGAAGCTTTCCATTAGACAGGAACATCCAATGATGCATTTTTTTTAGTGTCTTTGACCACACACACAGTGGGATCCATCAACATAGAAACACTCACCTTTAGCAAAAGGACTCATTAGTAAACAGTCCACTCCAAACAGAACAAACTATTTTCTCCATATTCTCAGAACATGAGACAAAATCACAAATTCAAACACACACCCACAAAGACACACATACACCACCCTGGAGTTAGTCTGCATCTATCCAAAGTGTTCTTTGACTAGTGGGTGACGCTATGTTCCCAAAGAGTGTCCTGTCCTGTATCAGCTCTGGTCTCCTTGGCCAACTCTGTGAAGTTGTCAGGAGCCAGCAATGAGCCAGTACCTTCCTTCTCAGGAAAGGCCCCTCTTCAGAGCTTTCCTGGTATTTGGCCATCCCCACATCAGTAGGTGCCAAGAAAGAATGACTCTGTCCTTGGTAAATCCAAACAAGTGAGCCCACAGGGACTGGGACTGGCTCTGGGTGCCTCCCTACCTGGATCCCAAGTAGAGAGTTCCATCACCAAGAAAGTGAGGTGAGGTTAATTCCTTCAAGAAAATAAATGAGGTCGCTGCCTTGGAAACCACTTTGTTTTAACAGTGGTTTCCAAGAGTCCCTTGAGATGGAGACTGCCCAATCCTCCTGTGACATTTTCACAAGTTATCAAGGTATTCATACCATAAGCGCCCAACATTAGCTATCCCCACAGGCCTGGTTTGGTCCATATTGTCTTCATTGAGAATAGAGAGGCTGATTCAGACACATCCCTTCATCCTGACCAGGTTGTTTGCCATGGAAGATAACTTCAGGCCTCTCAGGTCCTACATCGCTGCCTGGAATTCATCTCAAACATCCCACTATGCCTCATGTCATCCACATTTCATGGGATTCCTCTGTCACTCAGCAAGTTTTCTCTTCCATGCTGGGTCCACTTGAAGTTTGGCTTTGATCATCAGTTTGGCTTGTATTTTGTCTCCCCATGCATAGCTTTGCCATTAGCTTCACACTCACCCTACAGTGAAGATCATTCATTCCTTCTTGCTATCTCCACGGTGAGTACAGTGTGTGGCACTCATGGATTCACATAACATCGTTCCATAATGGAAGTCACATGATGCAGGTGTGTTAGTCAGATGTTCCTAACTGGAAAATCCTAAAATAGGTTAGTTTGCTGGCTCGGCTGCCTCTGGGGTGTGTGGGTGAGGTCGGTGAGGGCTGCAACGGGATGCGCTGGTGGCCTTGGCGGGTCCCGGCGGGCGTGCACGGTGAGGAGGGTCGGCCGTTGCCGCCATGACCAAGGTAGTGTTCCAGGCTGGGCCTCCGGTGGCGGCAGCGGGCGGGAAGGAGAAGCGCTCCTTTAGAAAGTGGTTGTTCTGGAGAGGCCGGTGGGAGGTGGCAGCCGCCCCTCCTCGCCCTCTTCAGCGCCCCTCTTGGCCCTCCTCTGCTTGATAGGGTGGGCAGCTTCCGAGCAGTGTCCTCACTCTCGCACCTTCGCTCCGAGGGCGCCGCGGGACAATGGGCCTCCGCAGCAGCTGGTTCCCGCCCAGGGTCCCAACTGCACCCACGCCGCTGCCCTGCCCGCCCTGCCCGCCTGGCCCGCCTGGCCTGCGCCCAGAGCTGGTGCCGTGAGTTGGGGGCTTCGCAACCACGCAATGCCTGCTCTGAACACCGCTGCAGCGCCTCAGACACACCCAGTTCTTCCCAAGCACCTTCGCTGGGCTAGTACCGGGGAGGGCACCTGGAGCCCTCCCTGACCCGAGCAGCCCTCAGAATGTGGTGCAAAGTAGCCAGGGCGAGGTCACAGAGCAGCTGGCGCACCTGTGCGGGCCCTCTAGACCCTGGAGTACACCCCTCAGCACAGTTGCGACTTCAAGAGTACTGTGTCAAAGAACGCACTTCAGGATGGGGGAATCCCAGCATGATGCCCAGGAGTCTCTGCTGTGGCTTTTGTACCTCATAAAGACCTCAATCCTGCTGGAAAGCAGGGGGACCAGCCTCCTCTGAAGCCTCCATCAGAGACTGATGTCATGCCCGTGGGACCATCTTCTCCTGTGTGTAGCACTTTTGTACAAGAACTTTTTCAAGCCCAGTACAGATCTTCTTTGACATATCCCCATTGTCAGAAACAGAGCAACACTTTGGATCCTTTCCTCTGCATTTCTTTGCCAATTCCTCTAACCCACACAAGACCTATTTCACTATAATGTACCAAGGGAAATGTCCTCATTGCATGAGGATTGCTGTGGCTGTGCCACTGTTTGGGACTGTTTCCAGACTTCAGGAAGCAATAGCTATGGAAACAAAGATCCTCACTGATCAGATTGCCTTGACAGAAATGTACTATGATGGATTCCTCTTTTTCTTTTGTGTTACAGATGACCTGGAGACAGTCAATGAAAGTGAAGGCATTTTTGCTTTAAGACTCCAGAAGTATTTCGGCCTGAAGGAATTCTCAGTCAAAGAAGAATTCACTTAAACAACAATCTCAATCACTTGAAGTTTGGCTTGGATCATCAGAGACTATCTTCCTCTACACAAACAGAAGCAAAGCAGGGGGAATTGGACCTGCCCACCACCAGAGCAGGCAGTGACAAGATTGTCATGCTGGTGTGTAACTGAGCCTGCACTGGGCAGCAGGGAAGGAGATTTGGACTGCCTTTTATGCTGCACTTAGAGAAGATGATAGCATGGGACCTTCTGCAGAAGAAAATTTTGGAGAAGATGAAGTATTTCCTGAGGCCTACTGTTTGCATTCAAGTGTGTCCGTTCAGTTTGCATGTGGTCAGTTTTGTGGGAATTACATACTTGCTGTCCCAGGAGGAACAGCCCCTGTGCCACCCAACAGTAGAAAGGGCATTAAAATCTTGTGCACCAGGTGGCACTGCTCATGAGAAGTTAGTGGTAGGATGGGACAAGGAGACAAAAATTTCTTATTTGTACACACTGAAGATGAGTATATCCCAGATGCAGAAAGTGTCTGCCTGCAGAAGGAGGGGCATCATCAACCTCAGACCTGCACTTTATCCCAGTGTTTCCAACTGTAAGCCAAAGAGGAACAACTGGTCCCAGATGATGCCTGGTGTTGCCCATACTGCAAGCAGCTGCAGGAGGGGAGCATCACGCGGAGCCTGTGCACTCTGCCTCATGTGCTATACACCTCAAGAGATTTCAACAGGAAGGTGACAGGAATGTGAAACTTCTAATCATGGTCAAGTTCCCCTTGACTGGCCTGGACATGACTCTTCATGTGGTCAAGAGAAGCCAGAGCAGCTGGAGTTTGCTCTCCCATTGGTCCCCATGGAGGCAGCCCTATGAACTCAGGAGGGACCCTTAGGACTACATCTATTACCTGTATGCTGTGTGCAATCACCATGGCATCATGCAAGGGGGGCACTACCCAGCATACTGGAAAAACTCCATGGATGGCCTCTGATATTGCTTCAATGACAGTGATGTGCAGCAGCTTTCGGAGGACGAAGTGTGCCCGCAGACAGCATATATAATCTTCTACCAAAGGCAGATAGCCATCCGGTCATGGTGGGCTAACAGCTCAGTAGCCAGCTTCACAAGTTCTTCCCTGTTCGAGCACTGGGTGAGCTAGCTTCCAGGGAGCAGGCAAGCCAGTGTGACTTCAGAGGCCTCCTCCAGACGAACCTCCCTGGCCTCACTCTTCAAGTCCATGGAAATGACTGCGGAAAGGAGTGAAGATGATGCTGGCTTTTCAACGCGGCCATTTGTGAGGAGTGTCCAGAGCCAGAGCTTGTCCTCCAGATCATCTGTGACCAGCTCCTTGGCTGTTAATGAAAATTGCATGAGAACTTCTTGGTCCCTGTCTGTGAAGTTGCAGATGTGCTCCATTTCTCCTTCCCACCTCTCAGGGTGAAGCCAGATTTAAAGATAGGTAGTTAGTGTAGGTAGGTAAATCGGGTCTAATATTGAGTAAAATTGAAAATGAAGGCCATATAGAGAATGGAGCCTGGGAAAGCAGAGTACAACTTGGGAAATTGAAATGTTAATGTTCCCAAGGCCCAGAGCCTATGCCAAGGAAATGTGAATGAAGCAGCTCCCAGCAAACAGGGAGATGCTAATCCAAAAGTCCTTCCTGGCCAGATTACTCCTTTGGCCCACCTGCTCCCCACACTTTGGGCCTTCCCACCTAAATTCCATCAGTGAAAGATAAGAGAACAAAGGACAGGAATGCTGACAGAATTGCAGGAAAGCTGAATGAAGACCTTAGTTATAAAAGAGGGAAGACCTTCCCCCTTCCACAGATCCCACCTCTTGGGTCCCCTTCTTCCTCTGGGAGAAGTCTTTTCTGCTGTCCTTATTTAAGCTTCTACTTTCCATTCTAAACTTGCCTCAGCATGCTTCTCTGGTGTTATACTTCAGCATTGGGGAAGCAAGGACTCATCACCAGTAATCAGAGGTAACAAGGGGACTCTCCAGTTCACAGCTCTGCCTCCACCTTAGAGAAGATCCAGTAAGCAGTGGATGACAAGGTCTCCATCTCTTGCCTTGGCAGCTTGAGGAAACTTTCCAGCAGTTATCAGGAAGCAAGTGATAGTCACAGTCTATGAGAACACAAGGCTGTTAGCTGAGCCCCCCTGGCTGTCATGTAGGGTGTGTTCAGAGATGAGTCAGATACCCAAAATTGAATTCCAGTGTTCAATTTTAGATACACAGAGCAAAAACTTAGCCCAAGGGGATCGCTTACCATTTGTCTCCTATGCATTTTATAACAATAACCAGATTGCTTGCATGGATCAGAATGATCTCATGGACTTCTCTCCTGTCAAAGAAGTGAAACCCCAGGCCATCCAGGCTCACTCACAAATAGAACCAGAGAGCACAACCAAGAAGTCTCCCAGTTCCAAAGGCATTTCTGAGCCAGATCAAAGCTTGCAAAGGGGAGAGCATCCTTGGCAAGCCAAGAATCATCTCTTTCAAGTACATCCCCTTCTTCTCTGTTCCTGTCAACGTTTCTCTAAAGCCTTCTCGCTCTTGAAGCAAAGGAGATTCTTCTAGGGCCTGTGGAAGGCATTCATGCCCTGCTCCTGACCAGCCCAGTCCCATGATTCTGCACCATCTCCCTTGCCACAGAAGCAGAAGTCAGCTTCTGATTACACTGCTTCCTCTACATCTGCTAAAAAAGCCTCAGGCTCTGCCACCAGTGGCCCCTTCCCTCCTGGGAAGAAGAGGACTTCAGAGTGAACCTTGAGTAGGGAGATCTCCAGACAAAGCCTGGGTTCCCACAGAGCCAGTGTTACCTCCATCTCCAAACCCAACTCCCCTTGGGTGAGCCAGGCCAGAGCCAGGGAGGGCAGAGGTAACAGCAAGCATGTGTGGAGCTCCTCCGTGGCCAGCCTATACCTCCCCAGCATGAGTGTGCAGTCTGGTCTGAAGAGGGACAGCAAGTCTGAGGATAAGGGTCTGTCCTCCTTCAAGGAAACTAGGAGGTCGATGAACCTCAGCAAGACAACCTTGATGTCTAAAAAGACACGTAGGAGCTCTGTCAAGTCAGACCATAAGAGTGCCAGTGATGACAAGGCTGAGAAAGGCCACAGCCTCCGGGGCCCCCAGCAGCCAAATTCACATGCAGTTGCAAAGGAGCAGCTTGTCTCCAAGGAGCCTACCCACACTGAACATTCCTTGCTCTCTGCTCACAAGACCATGTTTTCTCAGCTGGATTCCACTCTTCCCTCATCTCCCAGAGGCAAGCAGCCTGATGTGAAAGCCTCCAAAAAGTTCCCTTCTAGCATACAGACCTCTGACCAGCCTTCTCAGAAACCTCAGGGACATTTCCGCAGCCTAAGTGTTCTCTGTCTGTAAAGATGTTTATTTAGCAGCCCTTCTCGCCCACCAAAGCCCTCTATGCATTTGTTTTGTTATTTTTTGGTCATGTGACTGATTGCATGTGCGTGCATGTGTGCATGCGTTAGTGAGTGTGTGTTTGTATGCAAGGAAAAGTCAGTTGTAAATTGTTAAAAGAGTCATCTTATTCTGCCATTGAACCAAGTAACAGTTATAGGCAAAGCATTGATACCAGGCTAACTGAAGTCATCATAGACAATGCCTGGACAGTCCCTTTAGCAATTTTATATATATATATATATTTTTTTTTTCTTCTTCTTCTTCTTCTTTCTAGAGAACTCTAATGACTCTCACTGGACACTAGGGTCTTGAAACCTGTGAACCAGTTAGGCTATCATTAGTGTATGGAAGGGTGGATTATTTGACTTGGATTTCATCTGATCAGGATTTGTCCACACTGTGGGTTGTCGAGTGGCACAACTGTAAAAATAACATATGAAACAAACCGAGGGAAAAACTGTTGCTTTTGGCACTTGTGCCCCATTTACCAGTCTTTGTAAAGGGAAATATTTTAACACTAATGTTTCTAAGGTATCTATACTCAGCTAGTCCAGGATGAATGTGCATCAGTAAGTGGATTAAAGAGAAAAAAACCTTAAAATAAATAAATTTAGAGGAGAAAAGTTTCATGTGGTTCATGGTTTGAAAGTTGACAGACCATGGTCAGTTAGCAGTATGGCTTTTGGGTTATGATGAAGCACAGAACACCATGATATGGAAATCATGAGGAAGCAAATCTGTTCACCTCATGGTGGCTGGGGAAGCACAGAGAGGAAGAGGAGCAGTCAGGATTCTCATCCTTTCTTTAAAGGCATGCTCCAAATAACCTGACTTCTACTAGGCCCCACCTCCTAAAGGTTCCACCATATCCCAATAGCATCACTGGCTGGAGACCTGTGGACATTCAAAATCCAAAATATAGCAATGGGTACTTTGTGCTTAAATGTCTGCTAAATCTAGAGATGGAGATCATGGAGAAGAGGAACTTGTACCCTAGGTCTATAACAAAAAGCTTTGTACATGACTATGCCCAATGTTATGTCTATAATTAAGTTAATACCATCATTCGTAAGAATTGCTACAATTTACCTGTTAATATAGTCATGTTTCACATTACAACATTTTAGTCAACACATCATACAACTGTGGTCCCATATATTTTTAATTTTTCAAGTTTTGTTACATAAAGTAATGGTTTTTTAATACTGAAAAATTCCTGTGGCTTAGTGATGTCATGGCTATTGTAACTTTGGAGTACAATATACTACCCAGATGTTTGTGGTGTTACTGATGTAAATAACACTGCCAACTCTATGTAAAATGATAGCACATATATATTATGTACGACACATAGTACATGATAATTTAAAAATGACCGTAAATGATTTATGCATTTACTATATTTTGTATATTATATTAGAGGGTACTCCTCATTTAGAAAAATGTTTACTGTACAACAGAGATACAATTTTAATTTAATATCACTGATATCTAATTTTTATTGTGTCCTCTCTGCCTTTTTATTTTTTAATTATTTTCTTTTTAAATTTTTTTCTTAGTTAATAGATCTTTATTTTATTTATTTATACATGGTGTTGAGAATCAAATCCAGTGCCTCACACATGCCAGGCAAGGGTAATATCACTGATCCACAGTCCCAGCTCATTTCTGCCTTTTTATAAATAATATTTTTCTTCCCCTCTCCCATGATTATTCATCATATTTTTCCTGTTTGCCACACAAAGCTGCATCTTTGCTCAAGCATATTCAAGAGTATGGAATTCTGTCAGAAGGACACATCCTAAGGCATTGCCATTCATTACAAGTTATATATATATATATATATATATATATATATATATATATATATATATATATATATAACAGATTGAGTGTTCTCTATCCAAAATGCTTGGGAGCAAACATTTTAGATTTTGGAATTTTTTAAAATTTTGATACACTTGTATAAATATAACACAAAAACCATTTATATTTCATGTACACTTTATGCCCTTATGCACATAGACTGAAGGTGATTGTATACAATAGTTTAAGTTTACCATTGTTTTAAATATGAGCCATTGCATAGACCAGATGTGGAATTTTCCTCTCAAAGTTCATGTCAGTGCTCAAACAGTTATGGATTTTAAAACATTTCAAGATTTTCAGATTAGGGATTCTCACTGTATAATAAGAAAAGTAACTGATATCTCCTTAATTTATAGGGAATACGACAGTAGGTGCAATTGTGTTCTGATTTAAGATCTTTAGTCAAATATCATCCAACACCAAACTCAATTTTGCTTTTTAATTCTTTTATAGAAGCTAATAGAATCTCTGCATGTCACGGGACTAATGCCAGTATGTCCCTATTTATTACATATTCCAATGGCTCTTGAGACCCATTTTGTTACAATCTAGCCCAAATTTTGCCCTTTACCATGACAGTGATTGCATATAATTCTGTTTGTACAAGAAACATTTTTATGTTCTTCCCCTCTGAAGTATAAACCTTGTTTCTAAATTCATTTTATTAATACCTGACAAGCCTTAATGACTCCCTGAAAATAGCTGAAAAGAAATTTGAGAGGCACATGTGTCAGAAAGTGGACTAGGCTATTGTACATTTATTTGAACATTTGATTTTTGCAGACATATAACTACACATCTCTAAGTGCTTTCTTTAGAAAAATAAGTCACATTTAACCTTAAATTTGCATTACTCTGAACAATAGCTACACATCTGAGACCACATTGAGTAATGTATTTCACTTTCATAGATAAATGTGAATGTCTATGCATTTGTGTGCTTCTTTGCAGTTGCAAATGCATCCAACCTATTTAGTCTTGCTTGGATAACTAAATAGTACTGCTGCTAGAATTTTTAAAATGTGAAACTCTTAGGTTAAAGTTAGGTAATTTGTTTCAAAATAGAATACATTTCATATAGAGATTTTGATTAAATTGAAGAATATCAAGTGGTCTTCATTCAAGATCAAGGAAGCTTCATGATTATCATAATGAATAATTTGGGATTCTATAGGATTGTGTTTTACATAGATCACTCATCTATATTCTGACCCCATCAACCAAAACTCCCTGGACATATGTACTTTCCAGGGAAATTGGTATGATTTATGAGTGGTTCTCATTGTGGCCATCACCAAATCACCTAAGTGATTCTCACCCTAGTGCCAATGATATGGAGTAAATTTTTACTCCCCACCCAAAAGTATGTTTAGGTTCTATCTCAAGTGCCTTTTCTGGAAATAGGAACTTTGCAGTCATAATTAGCTAAGCTGAGGTCATCTTGGAATAGAGTTGGCCATTGATCCAATATACCTGGAGTCCTTATAAGAAGAGTACAAGAGACAGACACACAGATGAACCGAGAAAAAAGCCATGTGAAGAGAAAGCAGAGACTTAAGTAATGTAGTGTCAAAGATTGCTGAAAGCACCAGAAACTAGGAGGAGATGAGGAAGTATTCCCCTTAGGCTTCATAGATACATGGCTCTGCCAACACCTTGATTTCTGATTCATAGCCTCTGAAACTGTGAGACAATATTATTGTTTGTTATTTAAACCACCAGATTTTTCAAATTTTGCTATGACAATGATAGTAAACAAATATAACTACTTATTCAAGAAGTAAGGCAAAGGGAACTGTCTTTTGAAAGGTGTATGCCCTCTAGTGATTCTGCAATGAGCAAGCTTTGGAATCAAGAGATAGATGATCTCTGGGATTCTAAAATCTCAGGTATGATGATGGGAGAACACATATGTATTTCATGCAGGAGGTTTATATCTATTTCATTGATGAAAACTAACTCATCAAGACAGTGATAGAAGAGAAATCTCCTAATTATGATAATGAAGCTCTACATGAGGCTATTCTGTAGTTGCTACCCTAGAAGTACAAGGCACTTGAAGGTCAATTCAAATTTCATTTTGACAAACACCTCAGCTTAAAGTTATTTGCTCTTGGAGATATGATGCTTATTCAGTTTTTCGTGAGTAAGTGTTAGGGTGCTAATACATTTGCCTCATAATGGACAATATATCTTCTATGTATGAACATCTAGTTGTTTTGCAATTATTTCTGGTGATTGATATTAAACTATTATTTATTAGACTGTGGCACCAAATACAAATTTATTTTTCATACTGCTAAATTTAGACGTGCCTCTCTCCCATCTGGGTCTGCCCTAGTGACACAATAGTGTCTTACACAGCAGAGACAGCATGAGAGATTCACACTATGCCCAGAGCTGACAGAGTGCCTGAGTAATGGCAGCTGTCTCCTCAAACACCAGAAGGGCCTCCATGCATAGCAGCAGCAACCAATGACTCCCAACTCCACAGTACATCTTGTTCAACATCATTCATATAAGCTGTTCTTCTACACTTTTTCTTTATTACAGGTCTTCACTGTGGACTACCAATGGGGATCCTGAAGGAAATGCAATTCTATGAGGAGTTCTTTTTTTTCCTCCAGAGAAAGAAAAGAAAAACTCTAGCAATTTTCTCCCATATAGTAAATTATTGAACAAAACAGGGTTAAAAATTACTCAAAAGTGATCAGGCACTTAGGAAACAGAAGAGGAAACTGCCTGTCACAGCCCTATGTATGGAAGAGGCTTGCAACATAATTATTGGGAGATATCTGATTTTTGTCTTCATAATGAAAACACACACACACACACACACACACACACACACACACACATACACGAATACATGCACACACATTTGTGTTTGGGTTACTGTAAACAATCTTTCATGATAGTTTTGTCTAGCCTAACAGGGATTCTCAGATGGAAGTTCACTATCAAGTTTATTTAATAATAGTCTTTCATTTTCTGGTCTCATAAATGAAAAAGCTTGCTTATTTTTATTTTTCTCTTTTTTCCCATTTCAACTTTATTTAGAGATTGAGGATAATGTGAATACCAAAGTACACACGAAAGAAGAAACAAGTGTGAAAACTTGTAGAACGTGTGTTAGAATTTTCTTCAATCTAGTCTAAACACTGAGGCTGATCTAAATCTCTGATGTGGAATTCTGCCCTATGAGATTATACTGACATATTTTTAGATTATTGCAGCACTTTATCTTCTATCGTTTATTTTTGAATTGACAACATTATTGTGTGGGAAGTATCCACAATGATATTTAAATGACCAATTTTTGAATACATGACCTGCAGTATATTGTGTGGTATTCAAGATCAGAGACCATGTCTAAACTTCCTTGTATATATCATTTTCTTAGCTTGGACCTGGCACATAGTAGTAACTTAATACCTTCTTTTACTTGAATTGTTTCTGGCTTCTAACAAATAGGGTGGAAAGGAGCAAACAAAATACTGTGCCATATATCACAAATAATTGGGAATAAGATGTGGTTCTTATTGGATGTGATTCTATTATATTTCAGGGTCTGACATAAGACAAAAAATATCATAACCAATTCATTAATAAAAATGAAGATTGTTACTGTTTACATTATGATCAGAGGTACTACCTCTGTCCCCCATGTCACCTACTAGTTCCTAATGACTAGAATACACCAGAATGCCACAACTTTTTGGCATTCATTTATGCTTATATTTAATAAAAATGCAATTCAAACATATGCTTTCTCAGGCTGTGGTTGTGGCTTAGCAGTAGAGTGCTCATCTAGCATGTGCAGGGCTCTAGGTGGGATCCTCAGCACCACATAAAATAAATAAGTAAAATAAAGGTCTCATGTCCAACTACTCCTAAAAAATAAATATTTTTTTAAAATATCATATACCTTCTCCTTTTGTGATCCTCTCATTGTCTGCTCTTTCTTTTAATACACAATGTGAATGTCAAATCTGTTTGCTTTAATTATGCTAAAAGGTTATATTGGAAAGTTGTCCATTTAGTCTTAAACAACATGAAATAGCACTTATATTATCATTATCACTTTCTGCACATAAACAAGAACTTGATTAACAGTAGCTAACCATGAGAAAATAAATGTTCTCAGAAATGTGGATATTTTTATTAGAGAATGTCTCCTGTACCCACCTGCCTCCCCCAGGATGGAGAAGTACTGAAATCCCTTTAGGTCAGCAGCCAGTAGAGCATGGAACACTGGCACCTGTGGACAGATGTGCTCCAGGCCAGGGCCCAGGCCCTTCTGCCCCCAACCCACAGAATGGGTGGCTGAGATGAATAAGCCCTAGTTTCTGGAGAGGGCCATTTCGTCTCCACATAGGTAGGTGGAGGGAGGAGATCCTGCCCAGGGATCTGCTGTCAGGGAGGAGATCTCTATGTGAATATTCTCTAAAGACTACCAGGAGGAGTTCTGTGCCCATACCACCAGGAACATGACAACCACCAGCCACGAGCATGGCTCTGGAGCCCGATGTCCCCAGTACTTAATACAGTCTGGCTGCAGACATGGATCAGTACTGACAGCAGGGGAGTGGCCCCTGGAAGACAGGAAGAAGGTAAAAGTTAGGCTGTCAGGAACACATTTCAGAGGCAGGGGGTCAGGCCATGCCTTCCCATGAAGACCAGGGCAGCACCATGCCTGTGGAAGTCCTCCAGGAGGTTGTCGAGTTCCAGCACCATGGTGTAGTTAATGCTTCAGATGTGTGCACTCTAGGACAGCTCAGTGCCTGGGGTTCAGGCAACTCTGTCACACCTAATAAGAATATCAGAGTGGCAAAACCCACATGACAGGGGGAGCTACACTTGGGGCACTATGGTCCTTGATGAAACAGAGAGCAGGCTGTTCTGGGGCCCAGTGCCCTCTGCAGATCTGTGTGTCAATCTCATAATGGTGCAAGAAGGTGAGCATCTCCCTAATGCCTGGGGCTGGTCCTCACATCCTGAAAGCCAAGGCCAAGGAACAGAGAGAAGTGGAACTGAGGGCAGTGGGAGCTCACAGTGACTTCAGCCCAGCCACATACCTTTCAAGACCTGGTTCAGTATTACCTCCCAGAAGGCCTCGATGGGAGGGCAGTACAGGCCATTGACCAGCTGCAAGAGAAGGACCCGTTCCTCTGACACCTGGGAAGGCAGAGGGAAAGGATTGAGTTCTGGAGGCAAGGTGGATATAGTAGCTGCCAGGCCTTGCCTGTCCCACGCAGAAAGCCCATGTTGATCCCAGTGTGCTGGGGGAACAGAAGGGGGCACTGGCAGGAGGCCAAGCACTGAGGAGACTGCTGTAGTGCATGACCAAAGGACATCATGTTCAGTAGGGACTGAAATCACCCCATGAACTCAGACACTAGGACAGCCAGGACAAGGAGTCACACCATTGTGTCCACCCCTGGTCCACACTTGCATCTTGGGCATGGCTATGGAGTGCAGGAGGATGAAGAATAAAACCAGAATCCCATCCAGCATGTTGTACTTGTCCTCCCAAAAACACAGCAGGAACCTGACACAGAGAGGTAGCAGGTCCAGCCCTGGGAGAAAAGTCTGCTCAGAGGTGCATCTCCTCCCTGGATTCCCACTTTCACCTGAGTCCAATGCACCCTACAATTAGCAGGACAGCCTTCTGATCTTCACAAATGGAGCAATGGTGGTCATGGACCCAAAGCAGCCCAAGGGGCCTTCATTTCTGAAGCCTCAGGGGCAAAATCCACAGTCCAGCATGTCCACACTCTTAGGAATTAAAACAGGACAGGATATGATCTGAGCATCCCAAAACTCTGAGAAATAAGAGGGCCTTAGAGGCATGGGTGGAACCCTAGACCCCCCTTCTTTGCAGATGTTTTAAATATTTGTGTGTGTTGAAGTAATGTTTAAATACAAAGAAATAGCTTAATGTCCCCCCTTGATTGTGAATCTACCAATCAAGATAACATATCACTCATTCTGAAAAGTCTCCTCAGGACTTCACCCTTAGGAAGAACCATTGTTCTAGGCAGCATTGTGGCACACACTTATAATCCCAAAAACTCAGAAGGCTGACACAGGAAGACTGGAAGGTCAAGGCCAGCCTTAGCAACTTATAGATTCTCTCTCAAAGTAAAATGTGAAAAAGGGCTGGGAACATGGCTCAGGAGTAGATCAATTGACTAGTGTGCTGAACACCCTAGGTTCCAGAACTGCAAAAAAGAAAAATAAAGATTGTTTTTGAGTCTGACTTTCTGGGCTCAGTGCATCCTCTGTGAGATTCCTCTGGGTTAGTACTAGAAGAAGCAGCTCAAATGTAGAGGACCAAAGGGTAAGGGAACCCAACACAGCCACAGGAAGCCAGCAGTACCCAAAAGAGAGATGGACCACACAAGAGGATGACCTGCTCAGAGACTCAGGCAGAGCCCTCCAGAGCTAGTGATGCTGACCCAGGGGCCGACCCCTTCCTGGCACTGAACCCTATAGGCCAGGCTTTAATTCCATGGCACAAACTTAGCCATCATTTTTATGCTTTTTTATATTTATTTTTTCTTTTTACTTATATATGACATTGGAGTTTATTTGACATATTTATACAAACATGACATATGTCTTACACTAATCAGGATATGAGAAAATGTGTACTATGGACATTCTAGTCCAGCTTTGCTTTCTAATTAATGTCTTGACATGGCTACATTCTTGTGAACAGAGAAGGGCACTTAAGGGACATGGAGCTTAACTGTCCTCTTTTTCTAGGGCTGACACACAGGTCAAAGAAAGCCAGCCTTGCTAAAGATGGATGCTTTCCATCCAGGAACTCCACAGAGGGAGTCCACCTCCCTGTTGTTTTCAAGGCTGCCACAGGATTGGGGTGGGTATCAGGGATGAAGCAAGTCAAACTTCTACAGAAGTCACTGTACTTACAAAGCCCCAGCATTTTTCTTAAAAAATGGTCCCAAATTGCTGTCACCACAGGTTAATTTCCAGAATTCTTATAAAACTTTCTGTGTTCCTCTATGTGGTCCTGAATGACTCTGTAGATATGAGCAAGCTAAGATTTTAAGAGGGAGAGTTGAAGGGAAACATTTGGGATAGAGGAGGAATCAGGAGGAAGGAGCATGGGAAGGAGTGGGAAGATACTAGAGATGAGATTGGCCAAATTATATTTCCCCTGTAGGTACAAATACACCCCTATGAAACTCACCATCCTGTATAATTAATGCACACCAATAAAAGGTAGTGTTTTTTCCTAATTTCCAGAATTCTTAAAAAGCTGATTTGGTCTTTTTTTTTTTTTTTCAAGTTGTCTCACTGGTTTTGTTGAGGCGATAATTCTCAGCAGTCCCCACTTGAATTTCTCTGATATCTCTGTAGTTCACATTTAAGAAATGAATGAATTAGCATCATAAGTCCCCTGTGAGGAGGACAGTGACCCACTAGCTGGCCATGCAATTCTGTTAGGGGGTGGCAACCACCACTAAAAGAATATGACTCATCCTGGGCACAGGGGCAACACCTATAATCCCAGCCACTATGGAGGCTGAGGTGGGAGAATCACAAGCTTAAAGACAGCCTGCACAGCTTAGTGAGTCCCTGTCTCAAAAAGGACTAGGATGCAGCTCAGTGGTGGACTGCTTGCTTAACACATAAGACCCTGGTTCCATCCCCAGTACCACAAGCAAATCAGCCAACAAACAAATGAAAACTGGAAATAACCCCCATGTCAGAACAAGCATCTTGTATTAAGGATGAAAGGAAACAATGTGGCTGGGGCCTCCCTAGAAACTGAGGCACTGTGAAGGGTTCTTGAGATCAGGTCAGAAAAACTTCAGACTGGTGCTCAGAGTTAAAGGTATGTGTCATTCAGAAAGGACAGGAAAGGGGGAAATGAAACAATCTCAAGGGATGTTAGAAATACCAGTGTCACAGGGAAGCAGGGAGCTGAAACTCCAAACCTCAGTTCTTGTGTTTTGAAGAAAGAAAATTTAAAATCAGACACCAAAAGCATGCAGAAGAACGATATTATAAGTGAAAATGAGATGAAAATGAAGTTAAAAGCAAATGAAGATTAAGTAGAAATCACTCTCCAGAGGGAGAGTGGGCCATCTCTTAGCAGAGAAAAACAAAGGAGACAATGCTTTCTCCAAACATTTTGCTGTTTGATGTTCACCAAGAGAACTGGGGCCCACCTCTGTACTCTTCCTCTCCAGTGTTCAACTCCTCCTTCACTTCAAGTCGCGGAGTCTTTGACTTTATTTGATCCTCTCCAGAACTGTCATGGTGGCCATCCTATTTATGGGAGCTTAATCTACAAGTCGACCCCATGTAATGTGGGCACTGGGGTCAATAGCTAGTGAGAAGTTACCTTAGTGCACCTGTGCTTTTGAAGCAATTTTTTCTTCCTAGAAAAATGGAGACACCTCTGGCCATAATTCCTGGCTTTACATCAACATCAATGAACCCTTTCAAGAGGTTAGTCCCATGAGTCCTTTTCTTTTAATATGTTTTCCAACTAGCTCCCTTTCTTATCTTTTCTTTTTTTTTTAATTTTCTGCAAATTAACTAACACCACATTGCTTTATTGTATACTTTGGGAGTAGTTTTAAAAAGACCCTAAAGTGACTTAGAAACACTTGTGACCTTGCCTGCATTCTCTGCTCATTGCCAGATACTACCTATCATCAGGATACTGAAATAAATAAAATATGAGCTCCAGAGTGGGTGAGTGAGGCCAACTTTTACTTCTTGCAGAGGCCATGTTACAGAAGCTGGTTATCAAGTGTAGCCACTCGGCCTGCTGATATCTTTAACATAAGGCAGCATTGGCCTTTACTCTGATTGGAGGAGCTCAGATTACAATCTACAAGACTGGCTGTTTATAAAATTGGGGGTGGGTGGGAGGCAAAATAAAGGACCATAGTCAAAACGGCTATCATTGGATCCAATTAAAGCTACGTTTTCAAAATGGACAACCATAAGCCTTTCTATTTCCCATAGGAAGAGAGTGGATTCTCTCAGAGAGAAGAGGGATGGTGCACTTCTCCTGATCACCAGTTTTGTGATGAGACTAGATTCCACATCTGGCCAACTTTCTTCTGGGTTCTTGTTTTGCAAATTTGAAGAATAAAATTCAGGGACAAGCGGAGCATGGTGGCACATACTCTAATTCCCAAAACATGGGAGGCTGAGACAGAATGATCACCAGTTCAAAGCCAGCCTCATAAACTTAGTGAGTTTCTATGCAATTTAGCAGACCCTGTCATGAAAGTTTAAAAATTAAAAAAATAAAAGAGTATGGGATGTGGGGATGTGCCTTGGTGGATGAAGCACCCTTGGGTTTGATCCCCTGTACAAATACAGAGAGAAAGAAAGAGAAAGAGAAAGAGGAGAGAGAGAGAGAGAGAGAGAGAGAGAGAGAGAGAGAGAGAGAGAGAGAGAAAGAAAGAAGGAAGAAGAAGAAGAAGAAGAAGAAGAAGAAGAAGAAGAAGAAGAAGAAGAAGAAGAAGAAGAAAGAAGAAGAAGAAAGAGAAGGAGGAGGAGGAGGAGAGGACAAAGAAGAAAAAAGAAGGAGGAGGAGGAGGAGAAGGAGGAGGAGGAGGAAGAGGAGGAGGAGGAGGAGGAGGAGGAGGAAAGGACAAAGAAGAAAAAGAAGTAGGAGGAGAAGGAGAAGGAGGAGGAGGAGGAGAGGAGGAAGAAGAAAAAGAAGGAGGAGGAGGAGGAGGAAGAGGAGGAGGAGGAGGAGGGAGGGAGAGAAGGAATGATAAAGGACAGAAGAAAGAGGCCTTGATGGTGCCCATTAATATTTCTAGGGGTCAATTTTCTGTGTGTTCTCTCCTTTTGAAGAAGACCTTAATTGGGGCCCACTGCCAGACCATACTGTACTCTTATTACCAGGAAGCAACCAGAGTCCTGCCCAAGTCTCCCTCCATTTGACTTTTGATTGACAGCTTGGGGGCTGCATGACTGCCTCCCAACAGGATAGTGTGGTACTCAGGGTAAGAGGTTTAAAGGAAATGCGTCCCCCAGTTTCTGTCTTAATTTACCTTCCCCTTAATCAGTTCATTACCTTTTGAATAGCCTCCATCACATTTTGTGAGGGTTTTAGCTGTCAGGATGATTAGCGGTTGTGGCATAGTCTTAGTAGATATGGGGGGGGGGGTGCTGGAGACTTGGTTACAGGAGGCAGTGAAGATAGGATCCTGAGGGTAGCCTTTCTAAATGAAGGCTGGGGAGAGGGGTTCTAACATACCAAGCCCCCACCTCCTAGGTGTTCATACCTAAGAGAAGGCTCCCTGTGGCTGTTGGTCAAACTCCCAATTTTTTATGTGCATGTCACTCATGGCTGAGCACCCACCTTGGGTTCTTGTCATGCTATGAGAAGTTGCCACCAGCTGCTGACCTCCTGGTTGGAGGGTCTGAGCCTACAGTGAGCAACACATTTAGCGCTGATGCAGGACCTTTCCAGCCTTTCCTGTTTTAACCCAGGCAGAGATTGACACTGGGACATTTGTTATTCCAAGAGGAGCAAGGTCCTCATGCAAGAATATTCAGGCCCAGAAAAGTGTTAGAACAAAGCGACTGGGCCAGATACAAACATCATAGATCATTTCAGCTTTTATTAAGGAACAGGACTACATTTACAGTATTGGACTCACTTTCTTAGTGGAAAATGAGCCACTGAACAAAGGAGAGGACTAGGCTTATATAGATTGTGGATGATTTAGTGAGCATATCAGTCTGGGTACTCAGGAATTTGAATTGTTGGGTTGGGAGTCAGTGGCTAGCACTTGAAAAGGGGTTATCACTGAAGAGATTAGTGTTTCCTAGAGGCTATCACTTTAGGTTTGATGAAATCCTTTCTCCCCACCTGCAGCCAGCATCTGGGAAGAAATTATCTTGGGAGAGATGAAAGCTAACAATGTATGGGTTTTTGATCCTTTTTCCCAGGCCACACTATCTTGGGGTTTTTCATTTTCCATAACAAATATAAAAAGCTGACCCCACCCCCACAAGTTGACTCTAAACAATTTTTAACCAAAGATCTGAAGACAGTTGGAAAATAGATGCTACAGAAACTGGGAGCTATACATCCATCTTATTTGGCAGGGTCCTTTTAAGCAATTCAAAAGGAGATGCAAGTGTGTTATTCGTTCCATGGATACACATGCCCTGTATCCAGATATATGGGTCTGGGAGGTGGAGAGCCCAGAATCCCAAGCCAGAGCAGGCATGGAGCAGTGAGCCTCAAACCCGGACAGCCCTGCCTCCTGCGATTTCACTCACAAGACCTTTGTTCTCAGCAGCCCAGCTGTCAACACTTGTACCTCCAGCAGCCCCTCCCATCCTCTATATACACACACACACACAGATACCCACTTGCTTGCACATCCAGCAGAGTGCCTCTGCCTGCCCTCTACAAGCAGGAGAGTACCCTTCTGTGCCCTGCAACTGCTCTGTGGCTAAGAAACATGGAAGTGATGCCAGGACCTTGAAAACATGCAGAAGAGAAACAAAGTCACACCTCATGTGTGCTTGGGGTCAGATCCACTGGAGAGGGCAAGGAGAAGATCAGGGCTTCCCATGGTATGTCCCTAGGGCAAGAAACTGAAGCAGGTTGGACTGAAGACTGCAGTCTGGTTTTGTTAGGAAGAACTTGACAGCTCCATTTTTTAACAGATCCTCCCCATTAGAATAAGAGTTGTCCCAGATCACTCTGACTCAGCCTGACCTGAACCCAGGCAATAACCTATCATCACACAGAGAAGGGGATCATAATCCAGGACTGGAATCCTGAGAAATATCTGGTTCAACAAGGGGCAATGACTACATCAGTGACCACCAAGGTGACACCACAATACACTTCCCTGATAACCCCTAGCAGTGGCCTAACTACAAAAACTTTCCCACTCCCTTGCCCCACTACTTTCCTGGGCTATAGGCAGAAGTTGGGTTCTAGCCACTCATTTTTTTTTTGTAAAGTTATATTTAAATTGATTGATAACCTATTACGGTTTGAACCCAGAAGCACTTTACCTGAGCCATATCCACAGCACCTTTTAATTTGAGCCAGGGTCTGGCCTCAAACTTCTGATTCTACTACCTCCTCAGCCTCCCAAGTCTCTGGGGTCACAGATATTTGTCATTATGCCCAGACTCTCACTGGTGTCCTGAAGTTTGGAGGAGCAAGTCCTGGTTTCAGGCTCCAGGGCAGCTAGCCACTACTTCTGTGGTGGTGGTGGACACTTTATGAGGTGCTGGGTGCCTGGGGCTGGGGACCCACATGTGTCTGGGTCCTCCCAAGGCTCTCCTCGCCCTTGGTGGATGTGAGGCAGATTCGGGGGACCCTGAGTCCGCAGAAATCAGGGCCTCCTCCGTGACGTGTACCAGGCACAAAGGATCAAGAGACGCCTCCTGGGGGAAGGAAGGTGATCTGGGAGGGTGCAGGGTCCTCTGAGGGAATCACGTGATGGGGAATTGCATCCACTTATCCTTCCTATAAGTGGCTAGGAGGCTGGCTGTGGGGCACGTGACCTGGGGACAAAAAGAGAGCTAGGCTCTTGGGCTGTAGATGCCATTGGGTAGGTGGCGGGATCTTGCTGGGCAGGATTCAGACATGGGGGCTGCAGGTGTTGTGGGTGCCAAGGTGAAAAACCAGCCTCTACCTCAGAGCAAATCCTGTCCAAGGAAGGGACATGACCTTTGTCCTTGGAAAGACCCACAGAGCACTCCTAGGCACATTCCCCCTCTGCTAAGTTCTTTATCTACAAATAACAGGAGAGATCTGCTGCGCCTGGTGTCCCAGACTCAGTCAGGCTAGAAGGGGATCCATAGCAACCCCCTATCAGCCACCAATCAGCATGAGACAGGGAAATACCTGGGATGCCAGATGACCCTCTCAGTAGTTTATGGTGTTGGGAAATCATGTAGTTCAGCACAACACCCCCCTTGGCTTAAACCAATCAGTTCAAATGAATACCCCTTTTGTACTGACCAATCACCCCTACCCAACTTGTTCCTGCCAGTGAATGTGCTAATCATGTTTTAGAGTTGTTATTTGATTTTCCCACAGTGTGTGATGATTTGCTAAGAGATGCTATGATGTATGTGAAGTCCCTGCCTTCTCCAAAGAATGTATAAAACTGCTGAAAACCCTAGGCTCAGGGGAGGACTGAGCTGGCTCGCAATAAACACCTTTTTTTGCTGCTTACATCGATCTTGGGTCTCTGGTGGTCCTTTGGGGGTCCTGAATTCGAGCATAACAAAGGGTTTCTGTGGCAAGGAAACCCTTCCGTGGGTACTGGATTCCATTGCGTGGGTACTGGATTCCATTGCGTAGGGTGTGGGGATGCGTGTATAGGTCTCCTGGGCCCAGAGACCTCTAGGGAAGGTTACACGGGTGTGGGCCATG
Source organism: Urocitellus parryii (assembly GCF_045843805.1). Taxonomy (NCBI): domain Eukaryota; kingdom Metazoa; phylum Chordata; class Mammalia; order Rodentia; family Sciuridae; genus Urocitellus; species Urocitellus parryii. Next base: position 401,723 of record NW_027554244.1, read on the forward strand.
AGTCTCGCAGGGCTGGTTACTGGCCAATGGGTACTTAAGTTCTCACGGGTAGGGTGGCAGACCGGGTGGTTACGAGGCCGGGTGGTGCTGCATCTTAAGTGCAGGCGTCTCTTTCTGCGGGTTCAGAGCTGTAATAGGCCAAGACACATTGCCCCAAAATGTGACCTGGGAGATAGAGCATCCCCCCAAAACCCAATACACTTAGGCATATCTCTGGCTGGCTGTTTATTCTTTAAAACCTGGAGTCCAGGAGTAACTGGGCTTCTGTAAAAGAAATGGTTCCCAGTGAAGGAAATCTGCATTAGTAAAGAGTCTGCTCCCAGACAGCTTTGGTTACCTGGGAAACTGTCTAATGCAACAGCATCCATTCATCTCATGGTTCCACCCTCACCCTCTCTTAACTGTCCTCTCCAGGATCCCAGCCAACTGACCCTTCTTCAACTCATATTTTGTGTCTAAGTATGTAATTAAATGTGCAAAATTATCCTTCTGTTAGTTGTCTGATGTTGATTTAATTCATAGCTCAGCTAAAGAACCTAGGAAGGCAGAGGGGAGATATTTTTTCCTTCTCCATGGTGGAAAAGAGCCTGGGGAAAAGGGGGGGGGGATCATTGAAAGTGTTAGAGTGAAGAAGTTCTCCAACCTTGGTGGTATTTGGTTCAGGGGTTGTGTGGAGGGGAGGGGACACTCTGGGAACTGGGGTTGGGTGTGGCAGGTGAACCACCTGGAAGAGCTGGCCCTGCAGTGCAGACCATGGAAGAGAGGCAGGGGCTGCAGCAGAGGAAGTCTGCATGCAGCTGGGAACTCCAGCTGGTGAGGGGACACTGATGTTGACTGTTGAGAGCCACAGTTTAGTCAGAATGATGCCTGGCATTTGGCTAGAGGGAATGGTTGAAAGGTGACCCTGCTCTGGGATTAGGGTGGATCCTGTGGGGGTGGAATAGGGCGGCTCCAGGATTAGGGCAGATCCTGCTTGGATTAGGGCGGATCCTCCTGCCTTGGGCACCCACTACTTTGGAGTTCCCATTGAGTTCTTGAGAGAGTTTGGGAGAATTGGCACGCGGAGCCCGGTGGAGGGAGTGTGTTTCCGGGAAGTGTGTGTAGAGTGCTGGTGAGAGTTCAGGAATAAAGAGTTGCTGTTTGAACCTACAAGGCTTTGTGACGGCTAGGCTATTTTGTGCCCAGACAGACTGCGGCAGTGGTCACTGCTTCTGCAGCTATTTGTTGCAGGACCAGCAGAAGACGATGGTGTATGGGTGGATGTCCTGAGGATTCACAGGTTAGAAAACAACCAAGGCCTGCCATCTTAACGCCAACCAGGAGTGGCTGTGACCCTCTCCCTAGTTGGATGCCACTGGTCAAGGATAGGAGTGGGCCTTCATAGATGGCAGTGTCCTCTCAGTTACTGGTAACTCGGGTCCCAGACTGTTATCCCTGGGCTGCCCCACACAGACTGACCACTGCAGGAGGCTCTGCGCACAGAGGTGACCATGGCCACTAGCACCTCTCTAATGCTGTAAGCTGTCCCTGTAAGACTCACCTAACCCTCACCTGTGCTCAGGGCTATTTTTGGGGCTGCTGTCTTGTCTCCTTTCTCAGGGAGCAGGTTAAAATACTAAGGCTCCTGTGAGGAGGCCTCCAAGTTCTTTGGCCAGTGTGGAGAGGCCTCCTCCTGCAGCCCCAGGACCAGACAAGTCCCAAGGGGCACTGGGGTAAGTAAAGAGTGGGGGAATCTGTGCCTTTAAGGTAGATGGGAGCAGGGCCAGCTTTCAGCCTCACAGTTTCCTGACACCTTCCTCCCAACTCTTCCCTGGTGGCACTTTCCTTAAGCAGTTTTCTGAGGTTTTTTTGCTGGAGTAATCTGTCCTGCTTAAAGTTTTCAGTCTCTTTTCTTTGAGGGAACTGGAGTTTAGTACCCCTTTCGGATGAAAAGACTCTGGATGAGCTGAAGGGCCCTGGATATTCCAGAGGATATTTTGGGAGGAGGTTTCTGAGGCTGCTGGAGGGGGAGGGATCTGTGGGTTTGCAGTGTCCTTGGAGGAGTCCCCACACCTGCCCAGGCTCTCAGTGGAGGGACAAAAGGGCTCCAGCTGTCAAATGGGTCTTCCTTGTTGAAGAAAGGGATAGAGAAACTACCTCCCCTGCTCCTGTTCCACTACCCCAGAGCCCAAGGGGCACAGTGTTATGCTCAAATTCGGGACCGCCAAAAGACCACCAGAGACCCAAGGTTGATGTAAGCAGCAAAGAGGTGTTTATTGCGAGCTAGCTCGATCCTCTGCGTGCACACACAGCAACTGGTGATGCTGAGAGGCCCTGAGCCTAGGGTTTTCAGCAGTTTTATACATTCTTTGGAGAAGGAGGCACTTCACGTACATCATAGCATCTCTTAGCAAATCATCACACACTGTGGGAAAATCAAATAACAACTCTAAAACATGATTAGCACATTCACTGGCAGGAACAAGTTGGGTAGGGGTGATTGGTCAGTACAAAAGGGGTATTCATTTGAACTGATTGGTTTAAGCCAAGGGGGGTGTTGTGCTGAACTACATGATTTCCCAACACCATAAACTACTGGGGGGTCATCTGGCATCCCAGGTATTTCCCTGTCTTAAGCTAATTGGTGGCTGATAGGGGGTTGCTGTGGATCCCCTCCTAGCCTGAGTGAGTCTGGGACACCAGGCGCAGCAGATCTCTCCTGTTATTTGTAAATAAACCACTTAGCAGGGTGGGAATGTGCCTAGGAGTGCTCTGTGGGTCTCTCCAAGGACAAAGGTCATGTCCCTTCCTTGGACAGGCTTTGCTCTGAGATAGAGCACTCCCAGAGGGCAGCACTGCTCTCCCCAGTTCCAAGGACACCCAGAGCACCCTTTGAATCTGCAACCTGTGCATAGCAGGGAGGGCCTGGGAGAGAACCACACATGTGATCTGAAGATGTGCCACTCACACCTGTGCTTGAGTGGGAACTGTAAGGGTCCGGTGGAGCGTCGGAGAACGAGACCACACAAGAGACTGACTCCATGCAATTGGCAAAAGGGGATTTATTGGGGATCCATTCCAGCACGCTGGGGCCACGTGCTCACTCAAGAAGGGAGAGCAGCCCAGAGCCCAGAGCAGAGGTCAAGCCGAGCTTAAGTACACTTTCTGGAGAGGGCTGTGGGCTTTGCATACATCAGAACAAATCATCATGAGGTGCGGGAAAATTGAACAACAACTCTGAGACGTGATTGGCACATTCATTGGCGGGAACAGGTCGGTCAGGGGTGATTGGTCACTCCTAAGTGGGATACACATTCAAACTGATTGGTTCGGGCCCTGTGACAAACTGCACAGGGCCCTAGGCTGAATGGCCAGTAGGGTGTTGTCTTAACTATCTCAGGAATCTGAGTGTAACAGAGGAACTTAATAATACCTAATCTTTTACATTTTAATTCAAGCTTTCCAGCTTAGAAACTTTACCCTTTCAGAACAAAGTCCTTATTTCAGCTTGCTGCTCACCCACAGCTGACCCTTGGCCCGAGTGTGAGCAGGTGACATGGGTGTGAGTGGATGTGAGGGGTTCTTCCCTGCTCTGCCAGGGTACTCTGTCATTTTCAGGAAGTGTGAGGAGTCAGCTGCTTTCTTTGGTTGATTTTTGCTTCCTTGGTGTTTGATCTCTGGCTCTTTGGGAAGGGACTTTGAATTACAGTGAGATTTGGAATCCATCTTTTCTTCTGGAACCTAGCTTAGCCTTGGGCTTTGGGCCTTGGGCAGATGCACTTAGTGATCTGAATGGCTGTGGATTTTCTTGCCTTGTGAAGATAGAGCTGTGGAATGGTGGAGCCAACAGGGTTCCCCACCCCTGGGTATCAGGAATAACATCTTCCAGATGGGCCCTTGGGAGGGGAGGGTTTGCAGTCCCAGAGATTTTAAAACCAACAAGCTGCTATCCTGTAATGTTCCCAGCAATGTGCTAAACATGACATTATCATAAATTCCTGTGCTATAGATGTTGAGATGAAACACATAGAGGATAAGTAAGTTGTCACAGCCACACAGCTAGCAACAGGAAGAGATAGGACTTATCCCTCTGGAGCTTATAGGCAGGTTTAACTGTGGTTGAGGTCTTGCTGGTCATGGTTTGAGGGAGAAAACGGGTGCTGGTCTGAGTGATAAACAGTGCCAGCCTGTCTCCATAGGCTTGCTGAGGGGTTGGCATTAAAATCAATGATGCAACTAGATAGGGTGGACCCTGAGAGTGGCTAGAAAAAAGGCCAATGGGGCTGACACAGCACCCTGAGGGGCTTCATTTAGCCCCCATTCCTTTGGGAAGTGGCAATCCACCTTCATCCTGCTGCAGAGCCTCCCCAAAAGGCCACTGCCCTCTGCCCCTCTTCATTTTTGGTGAGGGCCTGCGTTGGGCCCAGAACCCCTTGCCAGCAAAACCAAAACAAAGGGGGATGTTCCTGAGAACAGGGACATGTGGCCTTTTTATTAAATTCCCCTGATTCTTCTCATACTGGAGTCCTACTGTGGCAGGAATCAGAAAAGAAGCAGCAAAAGACAAGTCTCTAGCTCTGACCCTGAGCCTCCACAGAGTTTACACTTCAAAGGGGAGTCAATAGATTCCTAGGGGTAGTTATTTACAATTCAAAAGGCAAAAGGTAATCAGGTTTCCTGAAAATAGCTGACTAGAAAGGGGCCCTCCCAGACATGAACCCTACCTTTTCTAGGCACTACTTCTCTTTTTTTTTTTTTTTTTAAAGAGAGAGTGAGAGAGAGAGAGAATTTTAACATTTATTTATTTTTTCTTAGTTCTCAGCGGACACAACATCTTTGTTTGTATTTGGTGCTGAGGATCGAACCCGGGCCGCATGCACGCCAGGTGAGCGCGCTACCGCTTGAGCCACATCCCCAGCCCCTAGGCACTACTTCTCATCACAGTGTTCTGATAATTCATTTTTTATCCAGGCCTGCATATGTCATCCATTACACTACAAGAGGGTGCCCATCCATGCAGGTAGTGAGAGAGGGCAGAGTTGTCTGGCACCTCACCTGAGCCAAAGCCTGGCAGGGGTGCCAGCCCTGGCTTCCTCATACCTGGGGGTAGGAATTGAAACTGAAACAGGAACTGGGAACTTGGCTCTGCAGCAGAGGGAGGCCACTCCTCTCAGTCACTTGAAGGTTTTCCAGGTAGTTTCACCTGCTGGTAGAAATCCCGGGCCGATGTGTTCTGCCAGGTACCCAGGTCTAGAGGTCTCTTGGATGAAAGCATGGGTGGAAACCTGGGGTCTCTGCACAGGCAGGGGTTGGGGGTGGGGTGAGGGCTTTGAGAGGTGTGGCCACCCTTTCCTTCCCAGGACCCCAGGGACCCAATTGGAACTCTTTCCCCAATGCTGGGAGGTTCCTGGAGGAGGCCTGAAGGTCCAGGAACCATGTTTCTTTTTAATTCTGTTTTCCTGGAGGATGTATTTTTCTATGATGGAGGAAGTAAGTTCAGAGTTGCCAGAGCATCAAGGCTCCTGGGAGGTGGGGAGTGTGCTGCTTGGAGCCAGGATGGTGGACACCACTTGGGAGGGAAGCATCCTTGACTCTGGGGCCCAGGGTGGGTGGGGTTCAGTCCAGTCCTGGGCATGAGTGGGTGAGACCCCATCTAACAAGAATGAAGTCCAAATAGCAAGGTCCCCTCCCCTTGAGGCCTCCCATGGGGCTCCACTGGAGACCCAGCACAGGGAGGGAGTGGATGTGCACCAGGTGGGAAAGAGGCCTGGGCCATGGCATCCAGTGTCTCAGTTCTGCTCCCCTCTGCCCCCAGCACCTGCCACAGAGTGGGCTGGCAAAGTCTGTTCTGCTGTGCCCAGGTGTATTTGCTTTTGAGTTGTAACAGAATTATCACCATATACATTTGGCATTTGATCTCTTGAAGTGGAGCATTTCAGGGGCCTTTGGAGCTTGTCTAGTGTCAGTGAGCTGATGTGAGCTTTCACACACTTTCTGGTCCTGGGGATTGAACCTAGGGGTGTTTAGCCATTGAGCCATATCCTCAGCCCTTTTTTTTTAAATTTTGAGATGAGGCCTCATCACTGGGGCTGGCTTTGAACCTGTGATCCTCTTGCTTCAGCCTCCTATATTGCTAGGATTACAAGTGTTTGACACTGTGTCCAGCTCTTCTTCATAATTCTAAGGAAACTTGTGTGCTGAGCAGCTGGAATACTCTGCCGTGTCAGGGTCTGAAGCTGTGAGCAGCCTGGCCTGGCCATTCCCATCCACCTGCAGCTGCTCGGCTGCCTCCCTAGATAGATTCCTGCTCCTTGCCAGTGTGTCTAGAGAACATGCTCCTGCACCCCAAGACTGGATGCTTACCAGGGAATCCTCTGCTAGGCCCCAACCTCTATACTGCCTTGGCTGCAGTGTGCCTGAGGTTTCATCTCCTCTGCCACCCTTCTCTCCCCAGTACTTGGAGCCCTTCATCTTGTTCATAGTCCAGTGTGGTGGGCAGAAGTGGCACCTGTGGATCCAGTTAAGATCTCCATTAGCAGGGAAGCCAGGCATATTTTGGAAATCAGATGGCCACATTTATTTGTTTTTGTTGACTATGCCTGTTGAGATTTACAGACCCTGGGACTGTTTGTGTTGGAGGACACAGGAAGCCAGGGCCTGGCTTGAGGGTTTGGGCATGCCTAGGGTCTTGCTCCTTTCTCTGGTCCTGGCAGCCCAACCCTTTTGCACAGGACAGCTATGTCCTCAGGCTGCAGGTGAAACTGACGTTGGCCAAGGTCCAACATCCAGCTCACCATCATGGATCCCTTTAGGACGGAGTGGGTGTGTCCTATTCTAGCAGAATCCCTGGAGCTCCTGAGTCTGTCCCTGGGGCCAGAGAAGATGCCAGGTTCTGGCAGGATGAGGTTCACTAGAGCTGTCTGTCCAGCTGGTATAATGGGAGGGAGGCCCATCAGAATCCTGGGTTTATTGTTAAATGTCAGATGTGAAAGGGAAGTGGTCTGGGAGTGGGGTATGTGGCAGAAAATTTTCCAACTTTTTTGTGATGTTTTGTGTGTGGGCAGTTAGAAGACTTGGTATAGGGTCTGAGTCCTGCATGTGGTTTTGGTGTTGAGTTTGAGTTCTCCACAGGGACTAAGCATAGAGTCTGAGTCCTGCATGAGGAATTGATATAGGGTCTGAGACCTTTATGTGGGCCTTCTTTAATGTGTGTGCCTGAGGGTCTTCTTCCTCTAGCACTCTGGGCCTAAGGTCTTCATAGAATGTGTAGGGAGGAGATGCAATGGTAAAAGAGCTGTGAGAGGAAAAAGAGCAGGGGTTAGGATAGAGGACACCTGGAGCTCAGAAGGCCTGGGCCTTGGGCAGTCAGCTCAGAGAAGGTCCCAGGCACAGGCTTGAAATGGCACCATGTCATCAAGACCCAGGTTTGACAATAGAGATTCTTCTAAGGAACAAATTTGGGATCAGATATGCAATCTTGAATGGCTGTGTGTGCACTGTGTGGGTGACATATCTGGTCAGGTGAGGTTCTCCACAGACAAGAGGGTAGATAGATAGGGTAGTGCTAGGCTAAGGTAGGCAGGCCTCAACTGGGAGTTACCTGGACTGAGGCTTCCTGCTTCTGAGCAACAAGGAGGCCTTTTCTTATAGGAAGGAAAGGACAGGTTGTTTTGGAGCTGCAGCGTTTGGAGTATTATGGACATTGGTCCTTTTCTGCCCCTTTCTTTTCTTTTCCTCTCCATTTCTCCTGCACTACCCTTTTCTCTTTCTTCCTTGGTACTAGTGATTGAACCCAGAGGTGTTCTACTACTGAGCCACATCCCCAGCCCTTTTGATTTTTATGTTAAGACAGGGCTTCACTTAGTTGCTGAGGCTGGCCTCACACTTGGAATCCTCCTGCCTCAGCCTCCCCAGTTGCTGGGATTGCATGCACTTGGCAGCCCAGGCTCTTTCTGTCTGATTTGCTCTTTGCAGCTGGGGCTGAGTCTTTGGCCACATCCTGCCTGGCTGGTAGCAGAAACCACAGCAGGGCCTTGTGGGAAGACAAAAATGATCTCTTCAGGGGTCATCCCAGTGTGGCCTTCTGGTGCTCCCTACCTTTTCCATGATTTGACCTGTCCTTCATCTCCTTGTGTAGATTCTGAGATCAATAACTCCTCGGTGGCCCAATCCCTGAAGGAAGAGATGGAGTGCAGGGAAATGCTGAAGGAAGATAGGGACCTGTGCTTGTCCCAAGGCTCCAGTAATCGGCAAGAAAATGCAGCTGAGCCCAGTTTTGATGAAGGGTCCTGGATTATCCAACGAGTGAACCATGCCACCTCCACCCATCCCTTTCCCTGCTCTGTTTCCCTGGTGGTTTAGATGGGCTGTCTGAGCCACCCTCACTGCTGACCTGTGTCCCCAGCCACCCGACATTTTCTCTGTAAACTTACTGCACTGCAGTCCAGCTGGCCCTAGAAGTGCTACCACATGGGCAGTGGCCTGGCTGCCCTCAGTGTCTGGTGCATCCCACAGGAGCCTACGGGCTTCAGGCCCTGGGTCTCCACCTTCCTTTCCCAGCTCTAGACCAAACATCTGGGTGTCTCAGGAGCTGTGGCTGGGCCAAGTGTGGGTCCCACTCTCCTCTGGGTCTACATGTTGAGGTGTGGAGCTGGGTGCACCTCTACTGTGCTACAGGGCCCATGTGTGGGTGGTCATTTGTTGGCAGGTGCTCTATATAAGAGGTGAGACCTTATTGGCCTCTGGGAGTTGTCAGGCACTGGGGAATTATTGTTTGGTAAGGAAACCCATTGGAGCCCCAGGAAGCTTCTGAGAGGGATCTTCCTGCAGGTGTTCAGGAGCACTGGGAGGTGCTCCCTGGCTCAGCTTCAGCTCATAGACACCCAAAGTGTGGAACCTGTTCCTAGGTTTCCTCCTTGGCATGGAGTGGATTGGGGCTTTTTGTTCCTTGGCTGGGTCTGGTTTGTGAGAGGGTGCTCTGTGGTGTGGAAGTGATACACTGGGGTTCACTATATGTGGTGCCTGGAGGGGAAAAAGAATTTAAAAGGTATAAAACAATAAAAGGGAAAGAAAATGGAAGCCAAGAGGACTCCAGTTGTTGACCCACTTTGGAAGAGGCACCGTGAATGGGTGCATGGTTTCTGACTTAGCGGGAAAGAATTCCTTAAAGGAACACCGCGTGGTTCATAAACAGAACTGAGATCAAGAGGAAAGGAGAGGTGGATCTGAAGTCTCGAATGCGGGAGGGTGGAGTATCCGGTGACAGGGGCAGCGAGACCGAGTCCTCCTCTGCCTGTGTGGCTCTGGGATGCCTCCTCGCCCCCCACGGAGGGCACTGCTGCCTGAGGTGGCAGCAGAGAACTCTGGGTTCAGAAACCTGCCATGCTAAATGTCGGGGAGGCTCGATACTGAGCCCCGGTTAACTGGAGGTCAGTGACAGAGGGTCAGGACCCCCTCCTCGAGATTCAGTTCCAGATGCTGCCAGGTAGGGGCGGGCCGGGCTGTCTGCACTCCCCGAGAGATGGGAAGAGTCCCCACTGGAGAAAGCGGCCTCCGACACGTGGGGCTGCCCGATACACAGCAGCTTCCTATCATCAGTTCATCAACCCTGCCTGCCATGCACAGAAAACTTCCCCTGGGTTTCATGCCGCATTCAAATATGAACGACTGAAAGATATTGGAGAATATCCTCTGACTTTAAAAGCAAAAAGTAGAAATTTCAAGAAAAAGGATTTAGAAGAAAGATGATGCAAGAAGAAGTAAATCTCAAGAAGGTATCAGTCATAATTTTAAAGAGACAGAAAGATACTGCACCTGTCAAGTAAGAATACAATGTTATGGGAAAAGAACGTGTAGAAAATGAGAAAGTGCTTAATAATAAAACAACTGACGAGCAGCATCCAAAGCTGAAAGTCCAGCTGGAAAGTGGGAAGATCAGTTTGAGGAAATATCTCTCAAAGAGAATAAAATTACAAACAAATAAAAACTAGAAAAAACAAAGATAAAAAATTAATCTCTAGGTACCAAAAATATCAGAAACAAAAAGAAGAAACAGTGGAGAGGAAATTCTCAGAGAAATAATAAAAGAGCACTTCCCAACTGCAGGGAGAAAGACCTGGAGGTCTAGGGCAGATTCAAGGGGTCACACATGGGCCTCTCAGGTCCAGGACTGGAATCTCAAGGGCACCGACCGGGGCAAAGACTGCCAGATTCTGAGGGGTCTTGGTTTCCAAGCAGGATCTGCAGACCCAGCAACCTGATTAGGTTAAAAAGCAGGATCCAGACTGATACGATCTCAAAATGAAAACAAGCAAACACAAAACCACTTCCTGTGCACTTTTCCTGTTGCTTGTGGTGCTGGAGGTTGAACTCAGGACCTCCTGCAGCCAGCCAAGAGCTGGACCACTGAGCTACAACTCCGCGCTAAGCTCACCTCTTTAACTAACAGAGTGCCACGCCTCAGTAAGCCACACCCAGCTGAGAGGAGAGGCTATATATCTATATCCTGAATCTGACCAAGAGGAAGTGTCTTCCCAGAGGTTTTTGAGGAGGAGGAAGAAGAAGAGACACATGGCTATCTGGGACTATGACAGAGATTATTGGTGGTTCCCACTATGTATTTACTCCTTCTTCCCGGAAGAGAACTCAGAATTTTAGCTAATACATGTTCTGAGGTGGAGGGAGGGTCAAAAAAGAAAAAAAGATTTTAAGAACTTTATAATAAAGGCATATATCTAGGGCTGGGGTTCTGACTCAGTGGTAAAGCACTTGCCTAGCATGTGTAAGGCACTGGTCTCGATTCTCAGCACCACATATAAATAAATAAAATAAAGGTTCATTGACAACTAAAAAATATTTTTTTTTAAAAAAAAGACATATATCTAATTTCACTTCTCCAGCCTTTTGGGAAAAAGCTGTTCAACAGTCACAGAAGTGATACATGTACAGAAATAAGCACTGAAGGAACCCAGTGTACAGTTTTGAAAATTCTTCCCGCCATCTTCTTGACCCATGAAAATGTCCTGTATGATACAAAAAGCACCAACCATTTTTATAAACATTCAGAAGCAGTAATAATTCCACGTGCAGCAAATTCTGCTACCCAGCATTGTATCTATGCACTGCTGTGACAGTGGCCTTTGACTCTATCCAATGAACATGTCTGAGATCAGCCGACAGACGGGAGGCACATAAAAGCAAGTGTAGAAGCAACAGCTTCCGACACACTCCAGCCATGCGCTGTCGTCTCCTCTAGTGCGACTGAACACAGCACCAGTGTTGCCTTCTTGGCACAGGAGTATTTCATTTATTTCTCTCATGGTCCTGTAGTGGACAATTCCAGGTCCTTTGGGTGCCCGGGGGACCTCCTCAGATAGCTGCTCCTAACACAGTTGCAGGCCCCCAGGAACCTCTTATCAGCTCGCTGACTTCACAGGCGTCTGTGAGTAACTTTCCCTGGGGGCGTCAGGAAGGAGCCCACATGGACAGTGGGTGAAGGACAGCTATAAGAGCTAAGGCCAGTAACAACTACTTAGCATCTGCCCTGCGGCAAGCAGAGGGACTAAAAGCTAAGAATCAAAGCCATTTCACTCTCCATACTCTGCAGAGACCAGACAAGAAGAAAAACAGATTCCCAAATGCCCTGGGCAAAGCTAAAGTACTTTCCTCTTTTGTAAAGATGAAAACTCATAATCCCTCGGAAAGTTCCATTTTAGTACTGAAAAGCTCAACTATGCAGCTTCATGTCCATCACACACTCTTACAAACCCATGTTGTTGGGGCAGAATTTTTTTATTGGTTCTTTTTAGTTATACATGACAGTAGGATCCATTTTGACATAATTATGCAATCATGGAACACATCTAATTCAGGCCCCGGGAAGGAGTACTGGGCAGAATGTTTTTTTAAAGTTCAATACCGAAAAGAACTTACTGAGAGCTGTATTCACGTGGCTGGGTTCACATCTTTTCCTAAAACACAGTGTGGACAGCAGGTAAAGAAGCTCGACCTCCATAGTTTTCTTTCTGAACTTCATCTCCCAAAATCTTTTGCTTAGCAATATGCATGCTTTTTTATTTAGAAACCTAATTGTCACTGGCGGCCCCCCTCTGGAGAGAATGGCCTTCATTGAGCAGCAGAGGATTCTCCCAGGGTGTGTTCATCCAGTTCTTCCTTCTGCAGTGGGGAGTGGCATGTGGGCACAGCGGGGGACCAGGGACACGGAATACATAGTTCTATGATAACACAAATTAACTCAGCTAACAAGAACTTCACAGGGCTCACACCGCCCTGCCTGCTGCACCCGCCCGCCAATCCTCCTACATCCTTTCCACACAGAAAAAAAGGCACTTCTGCTGGCATGCCATTACATTCCAGAAATCACTGTTCAGAACAAAGGCGAAAATATTTCCCTATGTTGATACATATCTGTCTAACCATGCAGGCCCCCCATGAAGGCCCAGAAACTGTGAACCCAGTTGTTCTGGGAAACTTACAGTCCTTGAATTTTGGCCGTGCACTGGGGGAAGATACTTTTCTTATTCCCTCCCTACAGCCCAACTGTTAAACTAAAATAGTGTTAATTAATACTGGCCAGTGGGGAGTTTTTTAAAAAGTCCTTTTAGCTGATTTCCATGTTTTAATCTTGAATCAAAGTCCACAGGACAGAAGAAATAAAAAGAAAACCTTGCAATAAAGTAAACTTCAAACATCCAAGTGGGATTACGGAGTGCTTGAAAAATGCACTGGATGAGAACAGACCAGAACCATTTTCAAAATACAAAGCTCCAATTTATTTCAATTTAACCCAGCTTAGGTGTCACTCAAATTTGCTATCCTAATGCTCCTGAAAAAATCCTAAATTAAATGTTCGACACTGATTATAACTGCACAGAAGTTAATGGTAACCTGAGTAATAACGCCACCTATTAAATGCTTTGTTTTTTAATAATGTTCTTTTCTCCAAGGACATTCTGAAAGTCTTGATTAAAGGAAGCAAGACACAAGGCACAGATCACAACCTCCCCCACCCTCCCTCTACTCCATAAAACACAGAACTCTGATCCAGCAATTTTATTAAACTCCTATTCCTACATTTAGCTCTCCTCAGACAGGAACATCTACCTTGCTAACAGGTTTGTTCAAATGTCTCATGTGCAACCACACACCCCGGTCCTTTGCTGGGGTCACAGAAAACAATCAACACAAGAGGCTTCCCCGGAGCGGGTGCCAGGGCGCCCGGGCAGGACTTACCCATCCAGGAGATTCATGGTGGTGGGGGTCACTTCAGCAAACAGAATTATTTTTCCAAGCTGCTTGGTCTGCAGATTTTGTCAACAGATCCCTAAGTTAAAATGCTCTGACGAGAAGACCTCTGCCTCGGTGATCACAGGTAGCGAAGAGGGGGTGATTCCTATTTCATATGTGTAAGATGAAACAAATTTGAGGGACAGCTTGCTGTATTTTATTACTCCTTCAGAATCAACATGTCTCCCAAGCCACTGCATAATCGGATCCCGGATTTCCTGTGTCATTAAAAAAAAAAAAAAAGGAATGAAAATGTTGTAATTTGGTATTTCATAAGATGATGGAGTTTTTCCTAAAAATGCCATTTGGGTAATATAAGTACTTCCTGATTCATGACTAATAAGAACTAGGTTAACATATTCTGTACATCTAAACTACTATACCATATGATAAAAATATACATTAAGTGCTGTGTTTGAATTTTCATCCCCCAGAATTCATATATTGGAAATTTAATACCCAAATTCATATATTAATGGCATTTGGATGTGAGACCTTTGGGAGGTGACTGGGTCATGGGAGCTCTGCCCTCATGAATGGATTAATCCATTAATAGGTGAGTTATTGAGGGAGAGGGTTAGTTACCACAGGAGTGGGTTTGTTATAAAAGCAGTATAGCCACCTTTTGCAAGTTCCCTCACCATGTGAAGCCCTGCACTGTCTCTAACTGCAGAGTACTCCCACCAGTGCAAAGGCCCCTAGATGTGGCCCCTCAAAAAGACTTCCCAGCCTCCAGAACTGTAAGAAATTAATTTCTTTTCCTTATAAATTACTCAGTCTTGGGTATTCAGTTATAGCAACAGAAAATAGACTAAGATACTAAGTATGATTACATTATAAAAATAAATTTCAGAAACCAGGATCCAAGGAAATAAGGACAGCATACTTCCCAACCTGTTACACTTCAGAAGTCACTTTCACGCCTAGCATTCACAAGTAACTCGCTAGTCTTCTATGCATCTATAAAATATGTGTATCTTTTGCCCCACAGGAAATTCATTATCCTGTTTGGAAGCAAACAAACAAACCCCTAGGTACAGGAAGTCACAGAATGCAAAGCACTAAGACACGAGACCACCAATCTCAGGCCCTGGAGGACCACTGCTTCCTCTTGTGAACCAGCGGAGCACTGGCCACCAACAGGTAAGAAACAAATTTCCACACAGAGAAAATAAGGGGACCAGGTGCAAATCCAAAGAGAGGGAGGAAGCCAGGACCCAGAAAAGACACCATCTAACCCAGACACAGGGCTCTCTATTCTATGTCCAAAATCATAATGGAGCTTGGAGGAGGCTCCCCTGCTCTACTCCAAACCTCAGAGGTCATCAGGAACTGGGGCTTCAGGGGAGTCTTCATCCTTAGAGGCTTGCACGAAACAGATGCAGGCTTTTATGGCATCCTCTCGCCAATACCAGGTATTTTAAAAGGAAAAAAAAGCAACCTTCCCATTAACATCAAGAGTGTGCCCCAGGGCTGGGGATGTGGCTCAAGCGGTAGCACACTCGTCTGAATTGTGTGCGGCCCGGGTTCGATCCTCAGCACCACATACAAACAACGATGTTGTGTCCGCCGAGAACTAAAAAATAAATATTAAAAAATTCTCTCTCTCTCTCTCTCTCTCCCTCTATCACTCTCTCTTTAAAAAAAAAAGAGTGTGCCCCAACTTCCACATGGTCATTGAGAAGCAGCTTCGAAGATAAAATTTAATTTAATCAAATTCAACTGATGTTTCCCCCTTCGGTGCTGGGATCAAATCCAGGATCACCAGCCCCCATTAATCAATGTTTAAAACTTATTTCCTATTTGCCAAAAATACAGAAGAGAGAGGGAACCGCAGAAATGATTTCAAAAGGAAGCAATCAGAAGAAACCCAGGAAGTGAGATAGTACAGGTCAGCTGGCTGGACTCATCAACAATGTCAGGAGGGAAAGGCCATGTGGTGCAGAAGCACAGGGGGTGTCCCATCTAGATCAGAAGGGACAGGAAAGACAGGAGGAAATGCAAGGAGTGGTTCCTGATGGATTCTGGTTCCAATCAACTAGCTGGAAAAGGCTCCGTGAGACGATCTGGGGT
Source organism: Urocitellus parryii (assembly GCF_045843805.1). Taxonomy (NCBI): domain Eukaryota; kingdom Metazoa; phylum Chordata; class Mammalia; order Rodentia; family Sciuridae; genus Urocitellus; species Urocitellus parryii. The sequence goes on from NW_027554244.1 coordinate 417,080, forward strand.
CCTGAATATGGACAGAATTCACTCCTGTCCGTTTAACAGGTGTGATAAGGATACTACTGTGGCAAAAGAAGAAAACCCTTCATTTTTTTTTAAATGTGTGTATGTCATAATATCGATGATTGACTGCCAAACAGAAGAAGCCAGTGAGGCCAGTGTGAGTCACTGCTGAGCACAGGTGAAGGGCACGTGGCGTACCTGTCTCACCATTTCTCCCTCTCTCCGTGTTTGAGGATGGGCATAACTAAAAGGAGCTCTCAGAGTGGTGACATGAACACGAGCTACTGGCTTAGTGAGCTTTTCACCACTGAGATCAAAATACCTGACCAGGACATCTTAGAGAGGAAAAATTTATTTTGGCTCCCAGTTTCCAAGGTTCCATCCAGGACTGGCCAGCTCCCTCGCTCTGGGATGGAGGTGAGGCAGAAAATCAAGGCAGAAGGGCAGCGGAGGACAGCTGCTCCACTCATGGCTCCCAGAAAGCAGTGAAACAGGCAAAGCCCAAGGACAAAGAATAAACCCAAAGGCACGCCACGGGGGACCTTCTTCCAGCAGCCACACCCCACCTGCCTATGGTTCCTTCCACCCAGTACAGGAGTCCTTTCAGATTGTTAAGCCAGCAAGTGGGTTCATCAGGTTACAGCTCTCACAATCTGAGGACTTCACCTCTGTTCATTCCTGCATCGGCTCCCACATGGCTTTGGGGGGCACCTCATATCCAAACCATAACAGCTACTGGAAAAACAGTGGGTCCAGCTAAAACATATTAGCAACCTATTCATTCTCTCCATAGGAGGAAGCAAGAGCATCAGCCAAGAGAGAAGAAGAGGAAGTAGGGGGTGGGGGTCCGAGCAGGGAGAAAACAATGTAGTGGGGGTACATGGCAGCAGCTGGAAGCACAGGGCCATCAAAGGCCAGAGCAGCTGGAAACACAGGGCAATCGAAGGCCAGGGAGCCTCGCACCAGGGGCTTCTTTTTTTTTTTTTTTAGAACTTTTTAGTATTTATTTTTTTAGTTTTTGGCAGACACAACATCTTTGTTTGTATGTGGTGCTGAGGATCGAACCCGGGCAGCACACATGCCAGGCGAGCACGCTACTGCTTGAGCCACATCCCCAGCCCACACCGGGGGCTTCTGTCCCACCTCACGCAGCCGCACAGTCAGAGGGTGAGGCACAAAGGCAGAGCCAAGGGTGTAGGTGAAACAGCCACTGGAGACGGGGCTCTGCTGCAAAGATAATCCACAGCAGAAGCAGCACGAACCATAAAAGGGAAAAAAATGATACTCTAGACCTCCAAGGAGAGTAAGATCAGTGATACTGTGCTCCCCAGAGATAGCGTCAAGGGGCTGGGGGCAGCTCCTCTGTACACTCCAACCCCAGCCCAGGCCTTGCCCAGCATGTGCAGGCCCTGGGTTCCGCTCCAGCACCATAGCAGAGAAAAAAAGAAGACGTAAAATCAAGAAAAACAAAAAGACATGCAACTAACTAGGGAAAATTATTTGCAATATATATGTCAGGAAAAGGACTTGCAGTCAGAATATTAAAACGAACTCTCCACATTTATCAAGCAGTACACAGAAATGGTACGTTCTCTTAAATGTGAATCATATCTAAATAGAGGTTTTTTTAAAAAAGCAAACTGCAAAAAAGACTGTACAACACCAAAAATAATAACCCCCATGAGATGACATTCACTGAGGTCCAGAACATGAACATGTGCCTCCAGAGACAGTGCACACAAGTACCTCCATGGGGGTGTGAACACTGTTCTTCCTGCGGCTAAGATGGGGCACACACGGCTCGTTGCCCCGTCACACTGCCCCGTCACACTGCCCCATCACTCCAGAGCTGTTCCAGCCATTGTGGTCTTATCCGCTCAGTTACTCACCTAAGTCACATTACATTCACAATATTTATTATAGAATCTGTTGTGTGTTGGAGCTCCTTTGCCAAGAAACAAAGAATAACCAACCTTAACCAATAAAGGCTTTCTATCTCAGACACATTTGGCCCCTTGTAAATAATTAGATTAATCCTGCCTCCGTCATAACATTGTAAGTTGCTAGGAAACCAGAAGCGATAAATCAGAAAATGAATCGTCATAGACACGGCACGCAAGCCTTTTATGGGTGTCTCATTCTTAAACACTTTCAAGGAAACAGGAGAAAATACATGTCTACTCTCATGGAATGTGAGTACGTGAAATGATCCAACTCTTTTTTTTTTTAATCTATTCAAAAAACTGTCATTTTTAAGATTTATTAATTTATTTTTGCAGTGCTGGGGATCAAACGCAGGGCCTCACATACAGCGACACACATGCTGTACCACTGAGCCACACCTCCAGTCCCAACAAGGTTTACTGAGCACTCAGATACCAAGCGATGCAGTGTACGCTGATGATATTGACCCCTGCTGGGCAAGGCGGTGCACACCTGTAATCCAGCTATTCTGGAGGCTGAGCCAAGAGGGTCAAAAGTTTGAGGCCAGCCCGGGCAAGTCAGCCAAGCCCCATCTCCAAAAGAACTGGGTGTAGCTCAGAGGTAAAGTGCTTACTTAGCATGTGTAAGGCCCTGGGTTTGATCCCTGGTTCTACCAGAAGAAGGAAAAAAAAAAAGAGGTGACCCTGCCCTGAAAAAAATCCTAATCTAATGAAAAGGCAAACATGAAATGTCCAGGTCCTATAAAGTCCACTGATTGTTCAAGTGTTGCAGAATAACATCTTCCTGAGGAAGCTACATTTTAATAGCAGCCTCCTTAAACCAAGTGTCCTGAAGACATTGAGGAATGCAGCACTAATGGGGGACAGCTGACAAAGAGGGGCAGCAAGGGCCCAGACCAGACGCCCTTGATGTGCAAACCCTTGTCACCCAGTGTCTCAGTCAACCTCTCCTCTCTAAGGAACCTTCTCTCCCCTCTCACATTAGGAGTGGATGGTGCACCGTCAAGGACATTTACAGCAAACCCAAAGCCAAAGCCAACATCATAACAAATGGAGAAAAACTAAAAGCACTTCCTGTAAAATCAGGAACAAGGCAAAGCCGTCCACCCTCCTCACTCCCATTAAATAAAGTCCTCAAAAAATTAGCCGGAACAACCAGGTGAGAAAAGGAAACCAAAGGAGAACAAACAGGAAAACTCGAATTCTCTGTTCTATGATATGATCCTATACCCCAATACCAAATCCTCCCCAGAAGACTTCCAGAGTTTACAAGTGAGCTTAGTGAAGTAGCAGGATACAAGATCCAAACCCATAAGTAAAGAGTGTCCTACATGCCAACAGTGATTCAGAGGAGGAGGGAATCAGGAAAGCCACCCCATTCACAATAGCCTCAGATCAATCACATACCTGGGAACTAACCTGACCAAGGAGGAAAAGAGCTCTGTAATGAAAATTATAGAACACCGAAGAAGGAAGTTGAAGAAGACCAGACTTGGATGATGGAAAAACATCCCATTTTACGCTGATGATATTGACCCGCCTTGCCCAGCAGGGGTCAGTATCATCAGCGTACACTGCATCGCTTGGTATCTGAGTGCTCAGTAACCTTTGTTGGGACTGGAGGTGTGGCTCAGTGGTACAGCACGTGTGTCGCTCTATGTGAGGCCCTGCGTTTGATCCCCAGCACTGCAAAAATAAATTAATAAATCAGAAGCAATATTGTCAACATGGCCATACTAAAAAAAAGCAATGTACAGATTCATTGCAATCCCCTTCAAAATACCAATGACATTCTTCACAAAATTAGGGGAAAAATTTTTTAATTCATCTGGAAGAATAAAAAGCAATACTAAGCAAGAAAAGCAAAGCAGTAATTCAGTAATTCAGCAATCCCAGTAATTCAGGAGGCTGAGGCAGGAGATGGCAAGTTCAAAGCCAGCCTCAGCAACTTAGCAAGGCCCTAAGCAACTTAGTGAGAACCTGTCTCAAAATAAAAAGTAAATAAATAAAAAGGGCTGGGGATGTGGCTCAGTGGTTAAACTCCCCTGGGTTCAATCCCTAGAAATAAAAAAAATAAATAGCACAGAGGCAAATCCACATACCTACAGCCATTTGCTATTTGACAGGTGCCAAAAATATATCTTAAAGAAAAGGCAGTCTTTTTATGGTATTGGGAAAACTGGTTCGTTATATGTAAAAAAAATGAAATTAGACCCCCCATCTCACCCTTCACAAAACTCAAATCAAAATGAGACTTAGGAAATAGACCAGAAACCTCACAACTGCTAGAAGGAAAGGTGGGTCAACAGTCCATCATAGTTGCTGGCACTGACTTCCTTAACAAGACCCTCAAAGTGTCAAAAAAAAAAAAAAAGCAAGAATCAAAAAACAGGATGCCACCAAACTAAGAAGCTACTGCAAAGCAAAGGAAACAAGAATGTGAAGAAAGCCTCCAATGGGAGATCTTGGCCAGCTACTCTTCCAGTAGGGGACTGGATATGTATCCAGAAGACACAAAGAAGTCAGAAACTAAATACCACAAAAATAAATAACCCAATCAATAAGCGAGCAAAGAAACTCAAAGAAACTTCTCAAAAGAAGAAACACAAATGGCCAACAAATACATTTTTAAAATGTTCAACATCTCTAGCAGTCATGGAAATGCAAATTGAGACTATACTAAGGGGGCAGGAGCTGTGGCTCAGTAGTAGAGCACTTGCTTAGCATGTGTGAGGCACTGGGTTCGATTCTCAGCATTGCATAGGAATAAAATAAGGGTCAAAATATCAGGATAACTTTCAAAAAACTACACTAAGATTCTGTCTCACTCCAATGAGAATGGCAATGGTCAAGAATACAGAAAACAATAAATGCTGGAGAGGTTGCAGGGGAAAAGATACGCTGGCAGTTTATTGATGGGACTGCAGACTAGTACAGGCACTCTGGAAAGCAGAATGGAAAGTCCTCAAAAAACTAGGGATGGAACCACCATACGACCCAGCTGTCACACTCCTGGGTATTTTCTAAGAAATCTAAAATCAGCATACTACAGAGACACAGTCACATCAATGTTTATAGCAGCACAATTCACAGTAGCTAAATTATGGAATCAACCCAGTTGCCTGTCAGTAGATGAAAGGATTAAGAAATTGTGGTGTATATACATACAATGGAGTTCTACACAGCCATTAAAAAGGAATGAAATTACGGCATTTGCTAGTAAACGAAGGAAATGGAGGCTATCGTGCTAAGTGAAAAAAGCCAACCTCAGAAACTCAAAGGCCATATGTTTTCTCTCCTATGTAGAAGCCAGAGTAAAATAACAGAAAAGGGGAGAGGATATCATAAAAAATCAATCAAATAAAAATTAATAGATAAGTGAAAGGAAGTCAAGTAGAGTAGAGGAAGGAGAACAGGAGAGGGGAGGGAGAGCAGGAAGAAGAGAGGAAAAGGGGAGGATCATGAACCAAAATTGATTCCAGGCATGTATGAGTTTGTTGGGAAGAAGCCAAGTACTATGTAAAACTGTAAAGCTCTAATTTTAAAAATCAGGAAAAAATAATGAGGGAAAACAACTAATTGAAAGTCAAGGAAAACCCACACAGATAGAAACACTGGCATGAGATGACAGGCCCACTTGGATTCTGCCCCTTACATGTTCCCACTCATCTACACAGTTTACACGTGTAATGTGACATTCATACATGCATTCTGCATGGCCTAATTGTTCAATGTTTCACTATGGAGGCCAGACACAGGGGGCACACTTGTCAAGCCAGCAGCTCAAGAGGCTGAGGCAGGAGGATCACAAGTTCAAACCCAGCCTTGGCAACTTAGTAAGGCCCTAAGCAATTCAGCAAGACCCTGTCTCTAAATAAAAAGAAAATTTTAAAGGGCTGTCGGTCTGGTTAAATGGTTAAACGCCCCTGGCTTCAATCCTTGGTGCCCCAGAAAGAAAATATTTTAAATTACACTATTTGAAGAAATTAACAATTTGGTATAAAAATAAAATTGTTATAATTAAAAAAAATGGATGGTACATGGGCTGGAGTTGTAACAGTAGTAGAGCACTTAACTCACATACGTGAGGCCCCAGGTTCCATCCTCAGTACCACAGTGCTGCAGTCTGGCTGGGCACAATTCAGGAGCCACTTATCAAAAGAAACGAACTTTATTTTTAGAACACACACACCGAACCACACAGCTCTTCAGGAATTCCCTCAGAGCCCAACTGCCACCACCAGCTTCCCATAAGCCTCTCAACCTCCCCTACCCCTCCTACTCTTGAGGCCGATTGGCTGGGTCGTGTGGGCAGAGCCAAAAAAAGTCCCCCAATGAGCAGCTCCGTGGTCTGAAAGGGCAGGGAAACAGCCCAGTGAGCATCACCGCAGAGGAGCCAATAAGCTGGCAGCTAGAAGTTTGCTGGGGCCGCTGTGAGCCAATCATCAGCTGGCAGCTGGAAGTTTGCTGGGGCCCCTTCGGCTGTGGCTCTCAACACCACAGAAAGATAAATTTAAAAAAATAAAGACATTGTGTCCATCTACAACTAAAATTTTTTTTTTTAAAGTGGATGGTACATGGGGCTGGGGTTTTGGCTCAGTGGTAGAGCGCTCACCTAGCATGTGCGATGGGTTCGATCCTCAGCACCACATAAAAATAAGTAAATAAAGGTATTGTGTCCAACTACAACTAAAAAAAATACATATTTAAATAAATAAACTAAAGTGGATGGTACAAGTAAGACACTGTATAACTCATTTTTTGGTAAAGGATGACAAAGTTTATGAATAGCAGAGATCCCAAAAGGTGGTATGCTAAAAACTGTTACTCAACTTATCTTTGAGGAAACACAAAACCTCAACATTTCCTCCCCAGCCACTTCCTTCTTTTAAAAGTGTTATAAAGCACTCATCCCATCTTCCTAACATGGTTCTTTTTTTTTAAGAGAGAGTGAGAGAGGAGAGAGAGAGAGAGAGAGAGAGACAGAGACAGAGACAGAGACAGAGAGAGAGAGAATTTTTAATATTTATTTTTTAGTTCTTGGCGGACACAACATCTTTGTTGGTATGTGGTGCTGAGGATCGAACCCGGGCCGCACGCATGCCAGGCGAGTGCGCTACCGCTTGAGCCACATCCCCAGCCCACCTAACATGGTTCTTGAAAAGAAGGTTTGATCTTAACGTGGATCTTTCTTCATCACATGCCTCAGATCTTCAAAAAAAGTTGACCTTTAAATTCAATTTCTTCTACTTTTACCCTGCAACTAGATCTATGCTTGTAAGAAGATAAACTGGGTTTTCCTTTATTCAACAAGACTTTAGTGAGACCCTGCCCTGAGGAAACCCTGACCTAACAGGAGGCAGGCAAGCTCATGCGTGGTCACAGGATCCCGATGTGTCCTCGTGCCACAGGAGCCTGGTGAACTGGGAGAAGGGAGAGGAAGAACTTCCCAGGAACAGGAAAGCAGATTTTGTTTTGCCCCTTCCTAGAATCTAGCACATCCCAAATTCAGGAAACAAAAGGCGTTTCTATGGCAACCCCAGAAAAAGACAGAGAGGTAACCTGACCATGGTGAGGAGAGCGGGGGCCCAGGAGGCAGGGCAGTGTGGGAAGTCCTACTGCCTGTCACTGTGCACCAAAGCTCCCTTCTTCCCTGCCCACCGCCCAATCAGGGAGCACGACAGAAATGAATGGAGAGGGAAGAGCAGAGGGTACAAGGAAAGGCGGCGTCAGGACGGGTGCCACACCAGGCGCTCAGAGTGGAGGCTGCAGACTCCCTCCTGCTGACCTGCAGGGACTCCATGTAAACGGGCAGCTGGAGTCAACAGCAAGTTCTGTTGGCTTTCTAGACTAGTCAACGTGAAGAAACAACCCAGCTCTTACCAGTGTATCTTACACACAAAATATTCGCAGGCACTGTCACACTCAGGGATGAAGGCACACAGCACAGGTGACTTCATCATCAGAAGATGGCGCTGTGGATACAGCAGTCCTGCTCTGGGTCCTGGCCTCGCTGAAGGCAGGGGTGCTCACTGGGCAGCTCTCAGGTGGACTGTGATTCCCAGCACCAGGATCCAGCCAAACAGGTTTCAGGCAGGGCGTGGGATGAAGGCCACAGGTGCACCTCCTGGCCTGACTGCCCCAAGCCAGGTGCTCCTGTCCCAGCCACACCAGCCCCTCTGTGGTCTGCTGCCCTTGCCTGGCTGGCCAGACTCCTGGTTGGATGGTGGCTTCCCAGCCTGGGTTCCCAAGGCTGGGCTCCTACTCCTCAAGTGCTCATCTGTTGACCCCAAGCACCATCATGCCACAGTGGATGGGCCCAGAGGGGCTTTTGACCTCAGTGACACTGTGCTGAAATCTGTCCCCTCACAGACTTCAGGGCAACCATTGACAAGAGAAACCAGGAGCCAAGATGAACCTGGAGATGTGGTTTATTTGGTCCACCCATTTTGAACCAGGGCTAACATTTAGAATGGGGCTATTTCACACCGCCTCTTCTGCCTCTTCTGAAGACACAGCAACTCTTCCCACATGGCAGTCACTGGCTGGGGCCAAGTGGGACACACTCTCCAACTGGACCTGCATGTCCCCCAACTGGCCAGCTGCACTGTCTGCCCTTCCTCCTTCCTCCACAGGTATCTGGTGGAGGCCACTCATCTGGCCCCAATCCAGCAAATTCTCCCCTGGGGCCCTTGATGACACTTTTCTAGTTAGGTACATGCTAGTTCATCAGAGTGAGTCTAGCAACACAGACCCTCGAAACAGAAAGGGCCTATAATTTTTTCTTAAAAACTTAAACAGAGAATTAACATATGACCCAGCAGTTATGCTCCACCCAGTCACCCAAAAGAGCTCAAGCAGGGACTCAGATACTGTATGCCGCTGCTCAGAGAAGCAGCGTCCACCAGCCAAGGAGGAAATGAACTGTGTCCATCAACAGATGACTGGATAAACAAGATGTAAAGGGGGCGGGACAGGCATTAGATATAATATTTAATTTAATATTATCCAGCTTAAAAAAAGAATGAAGTTTTGATACATATTACAACATGGATGCACCCTGAAAATATTATGCTAAGTAACATAAGTCAGTCACCAAAAGACAAATAACTGATTCCACTCCTATGAAATACCTAGAATAGACAAATTCATAGAGGCAGAAAGCAGAACAGAAGTTATCAAGAACTGGAAGTTGGAAGAGAAATAGGGAGTAATTGATTAATGGAGAGTTTCTATTTGGGGTGATAAAAAAAGTTTGGGAAACAGTACAGGTGGCTGAACAACACTGTGAATGGGATTCACACCACTGAATTGTACCCCTAGAGATGGCTGACGTGACAGTTTTACTTTACAGATACTTGATCAGGAGAGAGAAAGGGGGAGGAGGCCTCAATTCCTTTATTCCCAAGAAGCTCCCTGATCTCTGTGAGGTCACCTGCCACTCCTGGGCCAGCCGGCACCTTAGCCACTCAGGGACTTCTCAGAACAAAAGTCTCTTCCAGAGACTTTCCACTCCGACCGAGAAGCGACCAGCAGCCTCTCTTACCAACAGTATGAATGCCACACCTGTTGCACACTCGCTCCCTGCCGAGCACTGTGCTGGGCGCCCTGGACCTGGGTCCCCACTCCTCCCGAAGCCACACTGCTGCATTACTGGCACCACCCACAGGTGACGAATGGAGCCTCAGGCAGCATTAATGGCATGCCCAAATCACACAGGCAGTTAAGTCACAGAGCTGGAATTTGAACCCATGAAATAAAATCTGCCGGTCCCTAAATCCTTGGCCTAATTCTTCTCCCACAAGCCTCAGCCAGGAGACCCACGGGACCCAACACAAAGCAACGTAGGAAATTCCTATCTACTGCCACCAAAATACTGATGGCATCACAAAGAAACATACACTCACATGGTCTGCAAGCATGAGGCAGTGATAAACATGGGCAGGGCTTGGAGCTGGGCAGTGGGGTGGAGGGAGCTGGGCAGTGGGGTGGAGGGAATTTGAAGCTTGGATCCACCACCCACTAACTGCAGCTACTTAGACAAAGATCCAAGAGGACATTTTCACATTTTACCATGTGAGTGAGTTATGGCTGACCTCCCCACAATCCGGTTTTGGCAGAAGAGATGGCACTTTGAGAAGAGTTCAACAAAGGACTGCCTGCAGAGAAGCAAAGCATGAGGGGCGGAGAGGCACCAGGGCCAGCAGCGGACAGAGCCACTAACAGGAGCTGCTAGCCAGGAGGAGGAGAGGTAGGGACACGGCTCTGGACTCTGTCCATCAGTCCAGCCAGCGCATCCCAGTGATGGAATCAACCAGAACTAAGAGGAAGGGCACCCAGAGAAGAGCCAACAGCACAGAGAGCAGGGTGGACTGTGTGGCCAACACCCTCCAGGAGGGAACACCACATTGTTCAGGGCTGGCCATGGGATCCCTGGTTAACCACTTAACCCTAGCACTGGCCGGCCCCGGGGTGCTGTATGAGCTTCCGCACATCCAGATCTTTCCCTGGTGCCTAGACCAAATCTACCATGGCAATTCTGCGGCTCTGAAGGATCTCCCACGGAGGGTCCCACTATCCGAATCCTAGGAGTTGCTCAACGGCTGAACCGGGCCTGGTCATTTCCAGATCCCACCAATGCCCGGTCCATGTGGGCATTCAATAAATGTCTGCTAAGCCATCTTCCTTTTATCATGTAAAGTGATAGCTCAGGCTCGGTGGCTGAAAGGCCCTGGATTTACTGCATTTTTCTGTTACGTGCCAACTAGCGAAGACCACAAAGGGCTTGAGGGGAACAGTAAAGGGGGGAATGAATAAGTCGTTTCTAACGAGGCCGTTTTACAGGCCTCACACCTCCTCTGGGCCAAGTGGGCTCATGTCAGAGGCGAGATCTCTTCTGCAACTGTGGAGACCAAAGAGGAAGCCACGGAGGGCACAGAGACAATGGGCCGATTTTCGAGGCTCCACCGTGCTACTAGGAAGGAGGTGCACACTACCACCCGGGGCTCGGTGGGGGCACCACATCCAGGGCCCTCATGAAGCCTGCCTACGCCAGCCATTTGTCTGAGTCCAACACAAACCGGCTTCTGACAGAGCAGGGAGAGTGGGGGTGCTGAGCCAAGAACACTGCACCCAGGGTGCTGGTGGGAAATGCCTGCCCACTGGCCGAGAGTGGACCAGCCTGGCAACATGCACTTGAAAGTGACTGTGAGCACTTCCTGCCACCGTCTGAGTGTGTCCCCTACAAGTTCACAGGCTGGGATCTCAATTCCTCTGTGCAGCAGTGCTGCCCGATGGGACCTCGTGGGAGACCTCATGGGAGACCTTTGTGCAGGGCTCAAAGCCTCTCTCCAGGGACGAGTCTCGATCACTCTGTGAGTCTGCATTAGCTACCATAAGGGCAGCTGTCATAAAGCAAGCCCACCCTTGTGCTCCAGCTCTTCTACCATCACCTGCTTGCTCTTCTGCTTTCCACCATGAGCTGAGGCAGCACGGCCCCCCCACCACCCTCACTGGTGATGCTACTGCCCAGTCCTGAACTTCCCAGCCTCCGGCTGAACTTCCTGGTTCCGACTTTAAGTCACATTTTCCTTTATAAATTGACTGTCTTCCAGGTGCAGTGGTCCAGTGGGTCTATAATCCCAGAGAGAGGGTGAGGCAGGAAAACCACAAGAAAATCACAAGTTCAAGGCCAGCCTCTGCAACCAAGCAAGGCCCTAAGCAACTTAGTGAGAACCTGTCTCAAAATAATAATATGGTGGGGATGTAGCACAATGGGGAAGTACCCCTGTGTTCAATCCCCAGTACCAAAAAAATTAAAAACAAACAAAAAAGTTATCCAATCTACCAGGTGCAATGATGCACACCCGGAATCCCAGAGACACTGAAGGCAAAGGCAGGAAGGTTGAAAGTTCAAGGCCAGCCTCAGCAACTTAGTGAGACCCTGTCTCAAAATAAAAAAAAATAAAAAGGGCTGAGGATGTATCTCAGTTGGTAAAGCCCCCCACCCCGCCATGTTCAACACCTAGTATGAAAACATGAAAATTTAAAAATAAATAAATTATCTGGTCTCAGGAATTTTGTTCGAGCAATAAAAAACTAAGACACCTCATCTCTTCTCAAACCTGAGTGTGTCCCAGACCCTGGTACTACTGTCTGCTGTGTGCCTGTCACTGGTCGACTGGGCTGGACTCCTCTGGAGCACTGCTTGTGAGATAGGGCATGGGACCAGGCCAACAGCGCCACCACCAGCCAGCAGTGAGACCTGCAAGGCATTGCGGACCTCATCATCGTCATCTTTTTTTTTTTTTCTGGAGAGGGGTGGGATACTGGGGATTGAACCCAGGGGTGTATAGCCTCTGAGCCAATCTCTAACGCTTTTTATATTTTATTCTGAGACATGTTATCATTAAATTGCTTAGGACCTTGTTAAATTGCTGAGGCTGGCTTCTAAGTTGTAATCCTCCTGCCTCAGCCTCCCAAGTTACTGGGATTACAGACACATGCTACCATACCCAAACAGTTTCTTCATTTTTAAAAAGAGAAAACTAGAACACCCCTTTCTATCAAAATTGAGCTTCAAGTCTTGTCTCCATTGTTTGATTCTCCACTAAAATGTTAAGATTGTTTCCAGGATTCCAGTATTAACATATATGTCACCTAAAAGGAGAGAAGTAGCTAGGAAAGAGTGGCCGGGAGAAGGGCGAGCCCATCCTCCTCCAGGCTGTCTTAGCAGAGGTTCGTTTCTTCAGCTGGCTGTCCCTGTCACACTCTGGAAAATTCAGAGAATCCAGGGAACAACCCATGCAGGGCCTGGAGGGGAAAGCAGGAGTCCAACATGAGCAAACAGCGGGCAGCTCTACACGCAAGAACCTCTTCAGTTTTAAGAGGACGTGGTCCGAGACACCAGGCACTCTGGACAGGAAGGGGCAGCTTGCTGACAGTCAGTACCGGACATAAAGATGACTGGACGCATCTTTAGTAACAGGTAACATGCTCCCAGCTTCTTCCTGGCTCCATCTTGCCGGTTTTCCCCAACACATCCGTAGCCAACTCTGGCGAACTCTCCCACACAGCTGCTGCAAACGCTCTGCTCCATCTGAATACAGGGTGACAGAGCGAGACTGGGCCAGGCGGCCATCCCAGGCAGGGCGGGCTTTCCCTCCAGGCCTGTCCAGAGGTGGGTCAGTTGTGGGCTTGGAAGCCAAGAGGGTGTCCCATAATACGTTAGCAGGACACCCCGAAGTGCTTTGTGAGTCTCACACACGCGCTTGCTGAACACTCATAAAGCAACATTTAAATTACTTTGTGGCAAATATAAAGTTGCATCAAAGACAGTATCTTATGGTTTAACTGCACTATGGAGCAAGAGAATATGTGAGCTGACAGGGAAACCCAAGGGCCACATGGAGAGCGAGATTTTAAACAGACAATAGAGCACACACACTTGGAAAATGCAGCTTCTGTAAATGTGCGGCTCCTACACGCTGCAATCATGATTCTCAAACTGAAAGTAAAATTAATCCGAGAAAGAGCCTGAAGTAAATAAAAGCAAGCAGAAAGCGAAATACTCTTTCATTGTACTCAACTGTGAAGCTGCACCTATCAACAATTCTAAGTTGTTCCAGTATAAAAATGAATATGGCAATCATCACAAATTCTTAGTAAAGGATACACTGATGTGAACCTTGTAAAAAGTCTTTTTAAAGTTTGTTTTTTAGTCTAATTGCTTTATCAAATTGTTTTGTAGTCTGACAGCTTTGCCAAGACCAGCGCGAACACCGCGAAGCCTGGAAAGGATCAGAAAGGCTGTCTTGTCCTCCTGCCTCCTGACAAAACTGTTTTGCAGTGAGAATTTGGTGACCGGCCTTTAAAAGGCCATCTCCTCTGAAGAGCTCATTTAGCCAATCTGAGATACCACACCCAACCCAACATCACGGAAGGAAAATACACCCAAATGGGAGAATTTGAAATTACAGACTTTTGACTTCCATTGCATTTTTATGGACCAAAAAGCTGCAGAAAAACAAACCATCAGTGTATCAGGGCCACCAGTGGAAAGTGATACCGCCGGGTAATAACCTGGGCATTCCAAAGAGCCAGGGTCTGGATGGGCCCGACTCTCCAAAAATGCTTGATGATTCTTTTAAAAGATAAACATCTTTATTAACAGAGATTTAAAATAGGAAGGGGTAATGGATTTAAACACTACACCATGTACATGTGTATCAAAGCATCATATTGTACCCCACAAATGTGTTTGATTTTTATACTTTTATGTTTCAGCTTTTAAAAATGGGAAGGGAAACTAATGAATGCCATCACTCAACTGCTCTCCAATAACAGCTGTGTGTAGGATTCACTTTTGTTCAAAGAGAAGAAAATCACTTGCCAGATGCTTTTCTAAGGCTCAGAAAAGCAGATCCTTGCATGCAGAATGCAAATTGGCTTTAAAGCACAAGTTTCTGCAGCTCAGTCCTCGGGAAAGACTGTGGTCTGTGACCCCAACAGTCAGAGGACGCAGGTGTCCTTGCGGACTGCTAACGGATAATGCCTTCCCACCTCCGCTCGGTCAGAATCTGAATTTCAGTCTTGAAGCAAAACTGTCCAGGGCTAAAGCAAGCCCTCTCTTCACCCTTAGCCCGAATCATGTAGCCACACACCTTCCACTGTGAATCTCCCCTCAGCAGAAATGTCCAGACGTTCCAGCCCATGCCTTGGCATCCCCAGGGTCAACGGGGAAAAGACTGCAACCACAAGGTCAGGTTCTAGTTCAGTAATCTTATTTTCTCCTGCAGCTTTAATTAAAGTGGACATATGGGGTTAAATACGTATTTACTTACATAAATGTGAGTTTAAATAAATGTACATATGTGTGTATTTCTACACATCCATCCACTAACATACATGCTTAAAATTGAGAAAGATGAAACACCACTAAGAAGAATCAAATAAAACAAATATTCTAAAGGCTAAGTTGTACTTATTTAAAATCATGTTCCTCAGCTGATGAAATGGAATTTAGGGCTGGGGTTACGGCTCAGGGGTAGAGCACTTGCCTAGCATGTGAGGGAGGAATTGGGTTCTATCCTTAGCACCACATAAAAAAATAGAATAAACTTAAAAAAAAAAACAAGATTTGGAGTTTAAACTGTACAACTTTTTATGAGGAATACTGTATCCCACTAAGAACTGAAATTATGATCAACTCCAACATTTCTCCTTTCTAAAATAAATCTATTTTAATTTGCAAAAATTGTATCTATTCATTGTGTGCAACATGTTTTGATAAATGTATTTGCTGACTCCAGCATTTCTTCCACAGATATTTTTACAACAAAGACCAAAAATATTTTAAGAAACAAAAATGCTCATGCCCCAAGTAACAGGAGTTCATGGACTGGTGCTAAAACATGCAGTCCTAGACACTGCGTGCGGCCCAGCTCAGCCCTGCGGTGCCTGGAAAGACACGCACACCTGCTCACAGGTGGCCGTGGGGCCAAGGCAGCAAACTGACCATGGAGAAGACAGCTGAGAAGAAATGAGCACTCTTCTATCTGCAGGAGAAAGAGCCCAATGGACAGACGGACAGATAGACAAACTAACCTTGGCTGTGTGTCCTGCTTTCCTAAAGAATCCAGAGAATTGTACTTGCATGCCCTGGTGTCCCCGCTGAGCTGCGCCCAGGACAGAGGTGCTCCAGCACCCTGAGATGGAGAGGCTGCCTCCACCATCCCACTCAGGCAGGAGAAAGGCCGGATTCAACACCGTTCCACCCACAAATTGCCTGTCAGGTCTGAACCCCCCAAAAACCCGCCAGCGCTTTCCCAGACGGTCAGCACCATACTTAGAGGAACATTCTCAAACTATTAGCATGACTGAAAACTCTGATTCACATCCCAAGAGCTGAAGGAGAACATTTATCAAACAGCACTCAGGTCTCAGACCCCAGCATTCCTGAACTGACACGCAGGCTCTACAGTTGGGGACAGCCTCCTCCAAGGGCCATTCCGATGCCACGCATGGGACACTGCGCACCCTCCCCCTCTAACCCAACCTTGCTTCTGCACCTGATCACAGGACCTTTGACCGTGCCCTCTAACCTGGTGCCAGTGTGGGCTTGTTCCCTGGAATGTGTTTTTTAGACCTGGGAGACAAAAATCTGCTGTTAAGAATGTTCCAAGATTTCCTAAAGACAGCTTCAATCGACTTCCCGGGTGGTAGGGCCATAATCCATACCCGCTCACACATGGCAGCGATTAGGAGCTGGTGGAGAAGACAAAAAGCATTTGGTCTTGGAGAATTTTTTATTCCGAAAGAGCCTGTTTCCCATCCACGAATTTGTGACTGTATAAATGGTGGATATAAATAGTCTGAGGAAAGAAAGCCGCCCTTCCTAGACACGGTGCCACCCAGAGAAGGTAACGGCTAGGCAGCATGTCCCTCCAGCCCAGAGCCCACCTTCCCTTCCCAGACCCCACAGCAAAATCACAACCCAGAGAAAGCCAAACCACCCCAGAATTCAGGAAAAGTGGAAAACAACCAAGTGTGTTTCTCTGTCGCCCCAATTTGCGCTCTCGATTTTACCCTGGAGTAAGAACTCCGCAGGAGGCTAGAGACATGCCAGTGGAAACTAGATCCCAGCAAAGAGGTCACACAGGAGCTGGAAAGCCTTCTCACAAAAGCAGACTTCTGAGAATGAACTAAGGGGAACACGCCACCTACGATTTCTTCTGCCTTTTGACACCAAGTGGCATCAGGCCTTTTGCCCCAGGCACTACGTGTGACAACAGGAAGCCCGTCAAAAGGAACAGAAAATGTCCAGTTTCAGTGAAGAGCAAAGGAAGAAAGGAGAGAGGTACATGAAAGACCCTTAAAAACACTCCTGGCTATAAAAGCTCTAGAATGTTTGCCTTAATCCTCCAGCCGCCTCAGGTGCGGTACAGTAAAACAGCCGGCCACCCCCGGCCACCCCGCAGCCACGGCTGCAGCGATTCAGGCTGCACCTGGGATTCTGGCTTTTCTCTCCTATTTGTGTCTCAAAAAAAGGAGCATATCAGGTGCACTGCAGAGCAGTGCTGGCCGCCTCTGTGCCGGCCAGGTTCAGAACGAGGGCTAAAGGCAGCAGAGGCAGGATTCCAGGCAAAATTCTTCAAGTCAAAGTTGCAGGAAAAGTTTTTCATTCTTCATTTGAAAGGGGAATTCTAATTAATTCATTAGAAAACTACACCATGCTCTTCTGTGTTGAAACCCAGTCTCTGGGCTGAGGGTGAAGCTCAGTGGCAGAGCTTTTGCCTGACACGGGCAAGGACCTGGGCTCGATCCCCAGCACGGCCAAATATTAAACAAATAAACAAAACCTCGACTCCTAAGGCTGAGGAGCTCTGCTCAGCCTCACCCACCCGTCAGGGATTTCTGATACTGAGCCCGGGTGCCTGTGTAGCTCCAGAGCGTGCTGCGAAGATCAGAAATATGCTCTCACAGAAGCCCCCACGGCAAGGGGCTTACACTCGATAGGCACTCAAATGTTTGCTGAATAAAGTGGTCTATTAGAAGGGGAGGGGTGAGGACTGCGTGATGTGACTTAGTCTGAGCTTCTTCCCAAAGACACCATTAGCAAAGTCATTGCCACTTCACTACAGATGAGTAGATCAAAACACACGTTGGACACCTAAGCCCTGACAATAAAAGATATTTTTTTAAAGGAACTCTTTGGGTAGAAGGGGCTATAGTAGGAGTTTTTCAAGTTTTTTTTATTTTGATAAATATCAAAATATTCTTGCCAACAATACCTGTTTTTTAAAGGGAGGGAGTTTCAGAGTAAATAATTTGGGGTTGAGTTAAAATGAAACTCATTTTTGTTCCTAAGCATGTGTTATCCCTTCCACAATCCCACACCACCAAAACAACACACATACACACCACGGTGATTTTGCCCAGTTACTTCAATAACAAACTCAGCTGTCACTTCTTGTTACGGTTACATCTTGATCCCAAGGGTGAAGTAACAGGACACCTTCACAGGACCCCTGCCGGCTTCCATTTCTCAGGTCACCTATGTTCCTAGCCACCATGAATGCCCAAAAGAAATTCCAAGAGTTTCCATTTTAGGGGGAAAAAATCTGTGCTCCCCAGTTGCTGAGCAGGAAGCTCAGGGAGCTCTGCAAACGTCCCCGAGCCACAGCCGCCACTGCCCACATTCTCCCCATCCTCTGCTTCATCCTCTAGCCTCAATGGGAGAGGGAAAGGGACTGTCCAGTGACGCTGCAGGAGTGGAGGGGGGGGTCTGGCTCTGTCCCCATGCAAGGGTTCAGGGTCCCACAGGTCCCCGTCGCTTGGCCTTGCCACAGGAACCCCTCTGGCTGGGTAGAACGACCTCTTCCCCTTTGTCCTGACTCCGGCAGAGATTAACTGGAAATGGAACCAGAGACCAGAAACAAGACAGCTAGATTCTAAAATGGGGAAGAATTGTATTATCTATAAAATCAAATTTTATACAAAATAAATCTATTAAAATCATCCTATGACACATCAAAGAATTGTGGTTTTTTTCTACAAAATCAGTGTTTCCCATAAACACGACCACGCTTCCTCACAGCAAAGTCCCCACCCGCATGGAGGCCGCCACGCAAGGTCACTTCACAACACCCACATCAACAGCACAGCCTCAGTCTCCCAATCCTGCAGAAAGAAAGCCGCAGGCAGCATGTCACGTCCAGAGAGCCCTCCCAAGAAACGGGACAGCCAAGCAGGGCTAGCACTGAAACTGGGAGCTAACACCAGAAGCACCTTCCCTGAGGCACCGCACGCCAACTAGAGAGCTCCTGATCGGTCACACCACTTACCAGAGTTGAGTGATTTACTAGCAAAGCTGAGCCTTTTAAATAACTAAACAGATGCCAAATATCCACTAAGTATCAATATCTACGCAAGACACTTGACCTTTTAACATTCAAGTTTTATCCATATATGGGGCAACTCCCAAGTTCAATGACATACACTAATTTGTTTTTTTAGTTTTTAATAACTGGTTTGCTCATTATAAAAAGTAACATCCACCCATTGTACTAATTTGGAAAACAGAACGTTTTAAAAGACTATTAAAATCACTCACAAGCCCACCATCAGAATTTACTCCACACATATATACATGGACACACACACACACACACACACACACACACACACACACATAGACAGGGAAATACAGAGACAGACAGATAGACATGAGTGTACTACATTTCCTTCCAGTCTTGATTCTGTGGACAGAGGTGTGGGCTTCATGGTTTAACATACTAGAACTCTGCTGAAGCCCAGATTTTGACCCTGCCCCTGGGAGGCTGAATTACAAATTACAAGAGGGGTTCTGGTCAAAGGGGAAGCCCAGCTGGCCACCCAGAGGCGCACCCGGCAAAGCCTTGCCTGCACTACATGGTGGAATGTTCCAGTAGGAGTCTCACACTTACTGTGGGGTCTGGGTGTCGTAGAGCCTCAGAACACACCCCTATCACGTGGGTCAATGTCCGCCAGGTGGGCTTCTCCTGTGTGGAACTCTCCCATTCTTCTCCATTGAATCACAGTAACATAGAAGCACACAGGGGCTTCATAGATCTTCTGTGCCACTCGCTATCAAGAGCAGGGTTAGGGCACCAAACTGTATCAACTCGCTGGGGATCAGTAAAACTATTCAAGTAACTCATGCATGCATTTTGTTTTCATATTCTTTACTATAATAGGACCTAGTATACGGTAAATGCTAACTCAAAGTCATTATGAGCTATGACACTAAAATAATTTCTACAGGCCTAAAAGAAAGTGCCACTAAAATAATGCAAAACTTCTAAATTATACTAGGTGACATTGATAAAGAGGAAAAAAAAACAAATTTCTCAAGAACTACTTTGTGGTTCTAGGGGCCCATATGCAGGCAGCCTAGCTCAGCAGCGACACCTTGTGGTGGAAGCTTGGCTTACAGCATCAGAGTATTTTCCAGAAAGCAGGAAATAAAACCCTGAGACATCCAAGTTCTAGGACAGGTGATTCCAGCAGTTGGCAGTGCCAAGGTCCTTTTATGTAACGTAATCCCACAGGCGTCAATGTGATCTATTAAGGCCACAGGAAAGAAAGCTAAAGAACAACCCACTTGTATTCCCAATTCTTGGGTCTGTGTCTGTAAATATGAATCCAGCAGCACGATGACTAGGTACTCAGATGTGTCTGTCTCAGCCTCAGTGACATCAGGACAACCACAGCAAGAGCAACCATCTGGCCACCTCCAGAAAGGCCATCTCAGTTTATCTATTTTCAAATTCATTGGAAAATAATAATATTAAACTTCTGACAATGTCCTTCTTAGTAGATTCAAGGTCTTTTAAGAGGAGTTGATAAATATTAAGGAATGGATATAGTCTTGGGGCTTAGTTCAAGGGAAGAGCACTTGCCTAGCATGCATGAGGCCCTGGGTTCAATCCCAGTACAGCAAAAATAAAAATATGTACAAGTGTGTGCAGACATGTGTACACACACACACACACACACACACAAGGAGTATAGCCAGAAATGAGCAAATAGAAAAAAGCAGTCCAACTGCTACATCGATGTTCATTGCAGCTGCTGCGCCCCTCCCATGACTCAGGCAATGGCAAGGCCGTACTGAGGTGGATGGCGCAAGGTGTCCATCCTCTGGAGGAGCGCAGTATGTTTCTGGGAATGGGCTGATTTGTTTTTGTATTCCTTTAATAAGTATAGTTGTGATTTCTCATATGACCATTAAGTATGAAGGAAAAAACATGACTTTCCCAATTAATGCAACTACTTCTAAAGCATAGATCTGTTGGCTCTAAATACAATGATTCAGCTGTGGAGCGTAAATTGTTAATGTCTAATGAAAAACTCCCTGTATTCCTGTCAAGGAAGTTTTTGAGAAATTAAATTAAAATCTAGAGAAGAAAAATTAATGTTAAGAAAATAGATTAGTGCTTAGTACTGGGCAACTTGTTTTTGTTCCTGTACACAATGGTTTGTGCTCTTACTCTTGTTTGATTAAAATTAATAACAAGTCAACCACTTGCTGTAACCATGACACCGGTTCCAGTCAGTAAGTCAAGAAAGAATAGTCAAGGTATAGGCCAATAGTTTGGGACATTTGTAACTATTATTAAAAGTTAACTAAGCAGAAACAGCTCAAAGCAAAACTCGAACTGAAAGTACAAATGTTTGCTTATGCATAAGCCAAGATACATTCTTCTATTCTAATTGTAACTACGTAATATTTTGTTTCTTTGAATAATGATTCCTGTTTTGTAACCACAAAGTACTGTAAGCCTGCCAAAATGAAAAGTATATATGATCAACTTCACAAGTAAAGATTGGGATCAACACCTTCACTTTGGTGTCTGTGTTGTTTCTCCACCCCCTCTTTCGCCAACTCCTCACCATCAGTTAGTCTCCTGAGACCCCCTGTTGGAGCTGGTCTCCGACATGCAGCACAATTCACAATAGCAAGACTGTGGAACCAACCTAGATGCCCTTCAATAGATGAATGGATAAAAAATATGTGGCATTTATACACAATGGAGTATTACTCTGCATTAAAAAATAACAAAATCATAGAATTTGGAGGGAAATGGATGGCATTAGAGCAGATTATGCTAAGTGAAGCCAGCCAATCCCTAAAAAACAAATGCCAAATATCTTCTTTGATATAAGGAGAGTAACTAAGAACAGAGTAGGGACAAAGAGCATGAGAAGAAGATTAACATTAAACAGGGATGAGAGGTGGGAGGGAAAATGAGAGAGAAGGGAAATTGCATGGAAATGGAAGGAGACCCTCAGGGTTATACAAAATTACATACAAGAGGAAGTGAGGGGAAAGGGGAAAATAATACAAGGGGGAGAAATGAATTACAGTAGAGGGGGTAGAGAGAGAAGAGGGGAGGGGAGGGGAGGGGGGATAGTAGAGGATAGGAAAGGCAGTAGAATACAACAGACACTAGTATGGCAATATGTAAATCAATGGAAGTGTAACTGATGTGATTCTGCAATCTGTATATGGGGTAAAAATGGGAGTTCATAACCCATTTGAATCAAAGTGTGAAATATGATATGTCAAGAACTATGTAATGTTTTGAACAACCAACAATAAAAAAAAAATTTAAAAAAGCAGTCCACAGCAGAGACACCCAAGAAGACCAAACAGGACCCAACATTTCTGAGGCTGGTATGTAAGGTGGGGCTGGTAGGGAGCATTTGTGTGTCCACAGAGCAAACGCTTGCTTTAACCAGCCTCGCCTAGTTTATGAAGGGTGAATCAATATTCCCCCAATTGATCAATAATAGGGGAAAATTTTCTCCCACACCTGCTGCCCCAGACAGTTTAAATAACTGGAAGGACAAAAATATGTTTTAAGGTAAGTAGACGCATAACACAAAGTTTTAGCTTGGGTATTTCCGTTATGCCCACCCTAAAGAATATACCAGAATGGGCTGAGGTTGTGGCTCAAAGATAGAGCACTCGCCTAGCATGCGTGGGGCACTGGGTTTAATCCTCAGCACCACATAAAAATAAAATAAAGATATTGTGTCCACCTACAACTTAAAAAAAAAGAATATACCAAAAAAGACCAGTGTTCCAAATGTCTGCTCACAGGCCACTCTTTCTTCTCTGTTCTCAGTCCAAGAGTGCCAAGGTCCCAGTCCTGAGTCCACCATGGTCAGAGCTCCCAGGAAAGGTGAGGGAGCACTACCAAGGGCCAGTCTGGTCCACATGGGGGGAGCCCCGGAGCAGACAGGCACTCCCTCCCAGTCCAGTCCAGCTCAGGAAAGGAGAGAGAAGCTCCAGACCATGACGTCACACTCCCCCAGGACCCGCAGTCCTCACCCACAGGGCCCCGCCCCTCCTACAAGGGGCTTATCTACAGGACCTGAAATGCTACAGATGGCTTTATTGTGGTGTTTCTGTACCACAGAGTGGTGCTTTTCCTTCTAGTATCTGAATGCATGAAACAGATGAAAGACGGGGAATTCTGAGTTCCTGAGACGAAGGTACAAACAAAAGCCCCATCATAACTCCCCAGGCATGCATCAGGAGCAGGGCAAGCTGTCAAGAGCTGGGTGAGGAAAACACAGCAAGAGCATGTTTCTTAAACAAGAAACAATCCCTTGCTGCATTTTAAAAAATATTATTTTAGTTGTCAATGGACCCTTATTTATTTATATGCAGTACTGAGAACTGAACCCAGGGCCTCACATATGCAGACAAGTGCTCTTCACTGAGCCACAACCCCAGCCCTCATTGCTGTACTATTAATTTTTAAAATTAAACACATTACCTTTGGTTTTTCTAGACTAGGTGCCAGGCACTGGTCAAACACATTCTAAACTTTAACTCATTCAACCTCCCCAAAACCTATAATAATCATTGTTACACTGTTATTTAAATAATAATTCTTTGTATCATAATGTATATTATATATAATCATATAGTACATAATTATATTTTATTAAAATAAATTGTTATTATTATATTTTATTATTAGCTTATTTAATAAGCTGTTATTTAATAATAATTCACACAGAACTTCCACAGATATTATTTCACTCTGTCCTCAGGGAATCCTGCGAGGCAGCTCTCGGGTTTGACATCTGTCTTCTCCAAGGAGCAGATGGCATCCCTCTGTAAATTCAGCTTGCCAAGGACCCGAGCGGTCAGGAAGACAGTGCCCTCTCTAGCTCCTCTGTTGGGGCGAAGGATATGTTTTGTTCTTCTCAAGGGAGGGCAGGTGAACCCGGTGTGTACGTCACCTGGGCAGCAGGGTATTTTCTGAAGCTACATGGTCACATCACTAAACTCAGATCCCCCTGTTAAGGGGAGACAATGAAGAGACACCCCCAAGATAATCAGATTGTCACTAGGAATAAGAAACTGACAGGCAGGGCCACGTGAGGGGATTAGCAGGAACACACACCTGTAGAATTTGGTGGCCTGCCCGAAACACGGTTTCAACAACAGGGAGCAAATGCAGACCCGAGGCCAGAGAATCCCCAAACACATCCCCAGCTCAGGGCATTTTCCTTCTAGACACAAGTGACAGGGATGGAGATCCAGAGCACTTCTGCCACAAGATGGCAGACGTCTGCACAACACAGGGAAGCTGGGACTTCCTCATCCAAAGATACGCTGAGGAAGGCCCAGAACAAAATAACTCGTTTTGATCCCAAACAATTATGGTTCCCAAATGTAGCCATCCCTTGGGATCCATGGGGGACTGGGCCCAGCACTGCCTTCCAATGCACACTGAGGTCCACAGGTGCCCAGGTCCCTCATAGCAAAGGACAGAGTATTTGCATTTAACCTACGCACATCCTCTGAATCCCCTAAATGAACTCCAGATGACCTGCACACCTCCCACAATGTGAGTGCTGTGTGAGTAGTATCACACTGTGTTGTCTAGGGAGTGAGGACAGGAGAGAAGCCTGCACGTGCTCAGTAGAGACAATTAATTTCTCCACTGTTTTTTGAAGTTGGCTGGCTACACCCTCAGATTTAGAGCCCACAGATGTGGAGGGGCACTGTTCACTCTCGACACACACAACAGGGATCCTCCCCCTAAAAAGGGTCATAACTTGCAGACCTGACACCTCCTGAATTCCAGTCTTCTCCACCTCCCTTACCTACGCACACCAAAACAAGTCAGAGACACCCGCACATCAGTAAGAGGGTTCCTAAACTCAAAGTCAACGCAGAAATGGAAAATCATGATAAAAATCAACACCAAAGCCAATGGGAACAGCCACAGAGCGGAGTATGAGGTGCTCACCTCCAAAGCCAACAGCAGGTACAGGGGCGTTAAGGCAGGAGCTTCTCGCAGGTCACAGCTGACACCCAGGGCCGAGAGGATCTCCTGGAGGACTTCGTATCTTCTCATGTTGCTGGATTTCAGCAGGTCGAAGTCTTCTTGGGTAGTTCTGGGAGGTAGTTCTAAGTGCACCTGGACAAAAAGACAACACTTGTTAAATCAAGGCACTTACAGTCTCAGAGAGCTTCTTCAACAGGTTTTCTAAAAGTGTGAATCCCTCTCCTCACCAACAGCAATATAAACTTTGGACCTGAATATCTGAAAAGTAATGGCAATAAAAACAAAAATATTCAAAAGGACCCTTTCATTGTTGTTGTTGTTGGTGGTGGTGTTACTAGGGACTGAACCCAGGGGTGCTCCACCACTGAGCTACTTCCCCAGGCATCTTCAATTTTTATTTTGGTGGCCATCCTGGGGGTTAACATCCTGAGTTGCCCAGGCTGGCCATGAACTTGTGATCCTCCTGCCTCAGCCTCCTGAGTTGCTGAGATCACAGGTGTGTGCTACCACACTGGGCCCTGGAGGGCCTCCTGCACTTGTTGCTACCAGGCTGAGACACTGGGTAGAGTCAACCCTAAGGGGTTATCAAACTCTTTACAGGTTGATTTTTATCACCAGCTGTGTGACCTTGGGCAAGTCACTTTAAGTTGGTTGTAAGCCTAAGTCACCTGCAGTATCCTTGTGCTGAGAGCCTAAATGAGGTGCTACTGAGATCACACAGGGAGGCAGAGGGCCAAGCTGAGAACGTCCACCCTGTCCGTCAGTCCAAACTGGGAAGCAACTCCTGGAGGACAGCATGGGGAGCATCTGCAGGAACTGAAACACAGGGGACCTCCCCCACTGCCCTCCTCGACCTGGTACAATTCTAAGACTCAGAGCCTCACGTGCTTACCCAGACCTGCTGTTCAGAGAAAATCAAATCAGCTCTACCACCAGCCTCTGTCTCGCACACTGGAACTTCCAGCTCCCCTGAGATCAGATTTTAGTTGTGTTTTAAAGCCTAGAGCTTCCAGGATACCAGCAAAGTGACCAGAACTAGTTTGCTTTACTTGGTTTTTGTCCACTGTATGGAGACCTTCTGACCTAAAGATTAGGAAAATAAAAAGCAAGGTGCCAGCCTTTGGGTACCTGCACAACTCTCGATTCCCACCTGAGCTCTGACCAAGCCAAAGACTCTGTCCCAATATATTGTCTACAATGGTCCAGATGCTAACATCGAGGCCACACCTAAAAGGTTTGGGAACACTGTCCAACATGGTCCCCACGCTCCAGTTAGGCATCAGTGGCTGGGGCTTCCCCACAGACTGAGCAGGCCTGTCAGTGGGCAGCAGGGTCCCACCTGTCCTCCAGACAGCCCCGGGCAGGGAGGAGGCAGAAAGCGGGAGCATGGGTGGGATCTGTGTACTCTTGTCTCCTTGCCCCAAGATGGGCCTCTGCTCTCAAGGGGACACAGCCAGGCTGGTGGACAAGCCACACCACAGTGGACACACTTCCTTCAAGTGAGCAGGTGGCCATCCTGGGGGTTAACATGCCAGGAGTTAAAATGAAGGAGAAATAAAACAAGCACAGTTCTGTTCCCGCCAGAGCTCAAAACAAAACACAAAAAAAGGAACTGAAAACCAAGGGAAGAAATTGGGACCAGAAAAGACTAAGAGATATTAACAAGCCCAACCAACCCATCAACCAGTAAATATTTACCATGGGCCAGCTCCTGTGCAAGGATTTGAAGGATAAAGAGAAACAAGTAAAGAGAATTATGATCCAATATGACAAGCAGAGTGTTGTAGATTCACAACTGAGGGACTGTGAGTCAAATATCAGCCCACAGGTGATCAGGGAAGGCTTCCAAGAAGAACCTAACAACTAGTGTAAGAATTGGAGGACAAAAACATTAATTTAATCAGGTGCAGAAGAGGAAATTTCTCACATTTACAGGTTTAAAGCTATTCCAGACACACAGCAACATGTATAGAGGCAGGGGAAATGGAAATCAGAATTTGTTTCCTGAACTGGGAAGAACTCAGACAGAAGCTGTGGAAATACATAAAAGATGGGCTTGGACACTGAGATTGGTAACTGCTTAGATGAAAGAGGAAAAGTAGATCAAGGAATCAGCAATTCCTTGAGGCATGATAATGCTTTTCCCAGATACAGGATGTAAAGGAGAAGGAAAATGAGTTTGATAGTGAAGATAAGTAGGCAAGATATCAATATAGCTGGAAGGGGGAAACTGTTCTGGAGTAACAGCAGTAGCTATTGTCAGCCTTAGGGAGACCTGGGTGTAACCTGACTGATTAGCAGAATGGAATTGCACTCTTGAATTGGCATCTTCCCAAAATTAAGCCTAACTTCCATTGTGTATATATATTTCTCTGATCACTGACCATGTGAAATGCCCAAATATGCCTGAGAATGTCAGCCCCAAATGTACTTAGGAGTTTACTCAAAACTGAATTGGGAAATGGTCTTCCCCAAGAACACTGCTTCTAGTCATAGCAAATCCTACTTCATAGGAGAGATTGGCAGGAAAACATTGACAAAGTCCTAAAACTAAAAGTCCGTCTCCAGGACCCAATTAAAATATAGATTTTTATATAGACCTTCAGCAGTAGGAAAAAATGAATAAGAGCTACCAGTACTTTTAATCAGAACTTAAAATTACAAATATGTTTTTATTAATTAAAACTCACATGTAAAATTGCCTACCAAAGCAAACACAGGATAAAATAACTAACTCATTTGTTCTCATCTGTCCTCTCAGATCCAACAGTCTATTAAAACCCTCAGGGGTAGAAACTCTGGCTTATTTGCTAATCTTGCCCCAGTTTGTAGCATGTAGTATACAGAAGTGCTCAATAAATGTTAAATAAGAAATATATGTTTCTATATAAATTGGGAAGAAATGAAAATCTAAAAGAATATTTAGGAGTCTTGGAGAATCCCAGGCTGAGTCAGTTAAATGCTGTTAATATTGAAGTCAAGATCCTAGGGTAGGTATTAAGTATAAGTTTAGTTACCTCACATATCTGACTACATAACCTAGGAATCCAAAAATGTGTGGTGAGATGTTTGTGGAAGAAGGGATTAAAAGTGAAGATTTCTTTCTTTTAATAATGTCTTGCTATGTAGAAAAATGAGAAATTATACCCCAATGATTCAAATGTTTGAATTGCCAAGATCATTGTAATGTCATGTGTAGCTAATTAAAAAAAATTAAATTGAAAAAAAAGGGCTGGGGCTGGGGCTCAGCGGTAGTGCACTTGGCTAGCAAGTGTGAGGCACTAGGTTCGATCCTCAGTACCACATATAAATAAATAAACAAAGGTCTATCAACAACTTAAATTATATATATAAACTAAAGTGGAGAGCTGGGGTTGTGGCTCAGAGGTAAAGCGCTCGTGTAGCATGCATGAGGCGGCACTGGGTTCGATCCTCAGCTCCACATAAAGTAAAATAAAGACCTTGTGTCCACCTATAAGTAAAAAATAAATTTTAAAAAAATGAAAGTCGAGTACTACAATGCTCAAGTGTGAGCTCAGAATTTTATATCTACCTAAATTATCATTCCAGTACAAAGGACACAGTTTTAAAAATGCAAACAAACAAAAACCAAAAAGGCTAATGAACCATACAAACCCCAAGCCCCAAGACTATAAACATCCCTCTCCAGAAATTTGCTGGATAGTGAAGTACAACTATGGAGAAATGACCGGAAAAACAATGTCAAATAACCAATTTGAGGATTAACTCCATTTAATTGTAAGAATAATTGTTCACAGTAGAGGATTAATATATAATGGCTAATACAGAGTGAAATTACACATAAACAACAACAACAAAAGGGTCTACCATCCAAATCCAAGACAGGATGCAGGCAAACTTCAGGCACACAGGGTGAGAGGAGAGTCCAGCACAAATGAAGGGGACAGCCTGGGTGATCAGACATGGGTAGCAAGGGCTCAGCTGGAAGGCACCTTGGGCAGATCACCTGTACCACAGCAGCATCCAACAGGCTTGGGCTTCAGGCTCATCCGGAGGAGGACCCCATAGCGGGAGGCCAGGAGTGTTTAATGTTGGGGAGTCCTCCTGGGGTAGTAGCCGGAGAAGCAGAGAATGTTACTTTTCATTTGTTACTTCTTGGTATTACTTGAATTTTCTTAGCAATACATTGTATTCTTCCTTCTCTTTCTTCTTCAGTACTGGGATGAAACTTGGGGTCTCCTGCATGCTAGCTTTACCACCAAGCCACACCCCAGCCCTTATTTTTTTATTTACAAAACTACTGTAAAAATTTTTGAGAGATGTGAAACATATGGTCAGACTAACATTTTTTAATGTACCTTTTTTAAATGAACAAAATTTTCACATTTCCCTGATTATTATTAAAGAAGGGAATTTCTGCCCTTTTACCCCTTACTTCAAGTGATGGGGCCTCTGCTCCTTTCCCAAAGATAATTTGGGTTCTAGGGTAACTGTCTGGAACAATACTTTGTGATGAAACAAAAAAAAGGGCCCTTTTTTATTTTGGATGACATCATTCCTGGCATGTGAGTCAAACTGTTAAGTGTGAATAAGAACATCATCAAGGGGAGGAGAGGGGAGGTGGCATCGGAGGGTGCGGTGGACACAGCAGACTTGCCAGAGCACAGCTGGTGTGGCCTTGAAGTTACGTAGAGGCAAATTCTACCTGCACATCAATAACCAGGGTCAGGGCTGGGGATGTGGCTCAAGCGGTAGCGCACTCGCCTGGCATGCGTGCGGCCCGGGTTCGATCCTCAGCACCACATACCAACAAAGATGTTGTGTCCGCCGAGAACTAAAAAAATAAATATTAAAAAAATTCTCTCTCTCTCTCTCTCTCTCTCTCCTCTCTCACTCTCTCTTTAAAAAAAAATAACCAGGGTCAGGACAGTTTGATGAAGTACAGATTCTAATTAAGAGCCAGAGGACCACAGCCTCACCACCTTCTCAGCCCAAGTTCAAACTTGAGTAAGGATTGCAACGAAGGTGGCTGGAGACTGCTCCCTCACACTGTGCACAGGCATGGACTCCAGTCAGGCAGTTACCAAGGAGAAAACTGGTAGAGACTACCCAAGGATGTTAATCAACTGGTGGTTTACATCCTCCAGTAAATAAAGTAAAAAGTCTTGTTCTGTGCTCTGTATTATTGCCTTGAACTTGGAAATTAATCCAACCTATAAATTCTGACGTGAGGCCAAATAAAATGGGTTGGAATGAAAAAAAAAAAACTTTAACCGTTCTAGTTGGTTCTGGCTGGTCATTATATCCTAGAACCAGAGCTTTTTTTTTTTTTTTTTTTTTTTTTTTTTGGTAGCACAGATGGAACCCAGGACACTCTACTGCTGAGCTAAACCCCAGTCCTTTTTTGAGATAGGGTCTCAATAAATTGTGAGGGTCTCACCAAGCTGTGGAGGCTGGCCTTGAAACTTCCAATCCTCTTGCCTCAGCCTCCCAGTCACTGGGATTAGAGGTGGACACCACCAGGTTCTAGCACAGATGGAACCCAGGACACTCTACTGCTGAGCTAAACCCCAGTCCTTTTTTGAGATAGGGTCTCAATAAATTGTGAGGGTCTCACCAAGCTGTGGAGGCTGGCCTTGAAACTTCCAATCCTCTTGCCTCAGCCTCCCAGTCACTGGGATTAAAGGTGGACACCACCAGGTCATACTGAACCTGTACTTTTCAAAGTGACCACTAGGCCAGAGGCCTAAGCAGGCATCTATGTGAATAGTCACTTTGGGATCTTGGAGTGCAGCAAGGGACTGGCTATCCTCACTTCAAACAGACCAGCTCTGGTTCATCAGTATGAGCTGTTTTGATGTGCATTATGTTCATAAAAATTGACATTAGAATTATTTGTAAGATT
The DNA here is from genome assembly GCF_045843805.1 of Urocitellus parryii. NCBI lineage: Eukaryota > Metazoa > Chordata > Mammalia > Rodentia > Sciuridae > Urocitellus > Urocitellus parryii. The sequence continues at coordinate 447,763 of NW_027554244.1, forward strand.
TCATTTTATGTTTCATTATTTCAATTTTTTTCTGCTCAACTTTTACCCTAAATAATATTCATTTTCTTGAGCTATTCAGGGAGAAACATTCATTTGTAATTTATAGGATGAAAATATATTTTCAATGGCCTTGAGAAAGAAGCCATTTCTCTTGAACCTGGAATTTTTTTCTGCATATAAGAGAATAAACAGTCTCCTCACTGCAGACAATAAGAAAGCAAGGCAGTCTCCCCAGAGTTGCTCACCATGAAAATGTGTCCAGAAAACCTTATGTGCATGGGAACCAGATGGCACCTGGAATGAGGACTCTTCCTTCCACACAAGTGTTTACAACAAACCATTGTTAACATCTTTGTATGAAAACATGACAGGACATACTAATGAGAAGCTTTTACTTGATGTTTTATTTGTAGAAAAGTTTCAGTTTTGCCATATTTATATTTTAAAGTGCAAATATGAGAAGAAATGAGATTCTCCAAAATGTGGCCTGGGAACAGCTGATCTAGAAAGCTCTGGAGAGAAGGATCTGCATCCACAGGCCTGGCAGGCACTGCACTCTGTGTAGTGAAGGCTCTGAGCAGCCCTGCTACAACCGAAAGGACCCCAGGTATACCCCCACCAGAGAGAAGAGGGCCAGGCACAGTCATCCACCACCACCACGAGCAGAATCCAGACCTGGTCTGTGGCAGGTCCAGGCACTGACTGACCTCCCTAAGCCCTGGACACCCAAACAGGGCAAAGTTGATTTGAGCTTGGCCTGCTGCTGTCAGCTGCTGATTTGTTGATGCTCCTCTCAAACAGCCTGGCCTCGTGCACTCACTGGGAAGGGAAGCAGGTGACCCATAGCTGCTGGCTACCATGGCAGTCTGCTTTCTGAACAGAGGCTGATGCCTACAAAAGTAACTAAGGGAAATGGGGGCTACAGCATGTCTAGGAAGAGGTGCATGCAGATAAAACAACTACCCGAGGAAAAGCAGGAAGAGGTGAAGAGCTACAAACCCTTCAGGTGTAGCTGAAATGAAAATGGAGAGGAAATGGAAACCCAGCTTCTCTGTCCAACTTTTGGGAACCTTCCTTGCTAAGAGGTCAGCCATTGAGTTTGGGGAGAAAACTTCAGAGACGGGAGCTGAGGTGTGACATTGAGTGATGGGTGTCAGAGGGACTACCTCAGCCTAGTAGGATTCATAATGGGAAGGGAGAAGGCAGCATTTTTTGGTGGGGGAAGGAGGGCAGCGGGAAAGTACAACAGCTATGAACTTGCTCAAATAGGCTGGGCAATGGGGCCACCTACAAGGAAAATCAGTGTTCACTGGAGTGGAAGATGAACATGGGCAGACCAACTGGGCCACCAAGTGGGGAAGGAGCCTGTGAGGGGGGAGAACAGGACAAAAGAGGTGCCATCTCCCCAAACCTGCTGAACTGAGTGTCCAGCCTGTGAGTGGCCCAGTAGGGCCATCAGCACTGGAGAGAGACAGCGTGGGGTGGAAGATGAGGACAGAAGGATTCAGGCCACAGGGAGGGCCCGACTGGTGACACAGCAGAATCCAGGAGGACAGGGCAGAAAGAGCAGCCCACCAGGTCAGGAGCTTGTGGCATGCTGAGACTTGTCCAGCCGCTGTGTCTGGAAGCAGAAACACCCTGTTGTGGTGGAGCCAGCTCAGGCCAGCATGAGATCTGCTGCAATTAATGGAGAACTACAGGGACAGTTTTATTGCATCCCAGTTTCCAAGCAGGCTAGGATAATTCTGCAAATCCCCCTCATGCATTATATAAGGGTTAGATTATGATTTAGGAGACAAGCCTTTTCAGGAATATTAGTTTATCAGTGAAAAAAGACCCACTTATAATTCATTTACTGAGAACTCAGTAGGACAAATAAAATAATTAGGCTTTTTTTTTAAAATAGCACTTCAGCTTTGCAATTGTTCTTCATAATAATGAGCTGTTATGTACAGAGTTTCCACTCTTTATTTTTTTAAATAAGAAATTACATGCAAGCCAAGTATGACAAAATGCAGATCTAGAGGTTTCTGTGGTTATAGTAATCGGCCCACAGTACATAAATCCCCTGTCACTGGAACCTGGCTGCACTAGGAATAAATCTCTTATTTATGCATTTCACAACCATAATATTTAACAGTGTCATTTTCATGAGTACATGTGCCAGATTTAAGAATGTAAAACATTCTGAATTTATAAAAACAAATGAATTATATTTACATTACAGAAAGATTTACTGCAGGGTTCTTGTAACCAATAAGCTCCTCTAGTGCATTGAAGATGTAATTTCTAATGCATCTTAGTCAAACTTTTTGATCAAGAACATATTACTATACCATGCAAAGTATATAGCAACACCGAAATCACACTCAGCTTTGGGGGTGAAAAATGCTACAATATCTGTGTTCACTGACTCTCCTTCCTCCAAGTCCATGGTGGACGAGTATCTGACAATATGCAAATTGTCTAACAAGTACTTACTATGCCATCTGTGGGGTATACGAATGTGATTAAGGCATGGCACCCAAGAACAGTTCTTGTAGGTCGAACTGTCTCTGTGAGGCATGAGAAATGGAATAATATAACCACCCACCAACTGAGCCACCATTATGAGTCAGAATCCATGACTCTTGAAACATTAATTGAATCCTTCAACCTTTGAGTAGGTGCCATTTCCATCCCATAGATAAGAATGAAGATCCAGAGAAGGCACATGACTCCTGGACTTGGAAATAAGAAGACACAGTTCAAATGTCTGCTCTTACCAGGGCCCAGGGCATGTCACTGAACACTCCTGGCTTCTATCTTCTCAACACATAGTAGGGCATCAGCACCTCCACAGAGCAATGGGAAGGATTAAAGCACTCAATGCATGGTCTCATAAGACAGTATTAGTTCAGTAACTTTTGCTAGAGATATGAAATTAGGGAATTTTTATCATATTCCTGACTGTCTCATCCCAAACATGGTGCTTTGGAAAGAGGTTAAGTTTTAGACTCAGTGGGAAGGACCTGAAGCAAAAAGGTGGCATGACAATAATGTTGGAAGTCTGAGGAAGGGTCTGTGTTCACCTTGGGCCCAAAGAGCTGGGAGGAAGACCCTGGGGAATCCAACTTTGGGAAACTATTATTTTCTATTCCTGAATGAGAAAACATATTTATAAGATTTCTGAAATCTCTCCTCCCATGTTTATTTTAATCATTCCCTTAAAAATGACTATTCTAGAGCAAATACAAGTAATGTGGGGCTCAATAGTTGCTTTGGAGCTAAGTCAAAATAGGAATAAGTCTTACCAACATCTGTCTAGAACTGACACCTAGAATATTATTTAGAATTACAAAGCAAACCCATAATGCACCTATAAGAAGAGTTCCCCCTCTCTGATTAATGCATTGGAAAAAAATATTAGTCTTAGAAATTTTGTTCAAATGTTTTAACTTCAAATCATCATTTAACAGTTTTTCAGCACTGAGACTGCCAGGCCTAGTAATACAAATATTAAAATATATATGCATTTTAATTGGGTAGACTCCGAAGAGACAGCAGAAGGCAATCAGTGCAATCGTGAAGGTATACACCATGGATGTTTGTAACTACTGGTTACAGTGAATTATGGTAAACAGTCCCATATTACTGTCTTTCCCTGGCCATTAGACTTGACATTCCTATTCTCCATCAAAATCTCATTTTCTTATTAGACCTACAGTTTCCATAATTCTCTCATAAGACTTTCTCAGGGCTGGGGTTGTGGCTCAGGGTTAGGGTTTAGGGTTTAGGGTTTAGGGTTTAGGGTTAGGGTTAGGATTAGGGTTACTCAGAGCATTAAGCTGCACCCTCAGGTCTCAGGGCCCAAGTTCCTGTAGAGGACAGAGCCATGAATCCATCAGGGCCCAGGGAGCTGCCCCAGAGTGCACAGGGGCCAAGGTGCTGGGCCCACCTTTCAGTACAGGGCTGTGAGTGAGAACCTGGGTCAGGGTGTGGCTGAGGAACCTCTTCAGCGCATCCGCAGAAACCCTACCACACGGGAGAGCCTGGAACACACCAAGCCTGAGCAAAGCAGAGGGAGACTCTCAGGAGGAAAGGCTGCCCCTTCAGGCCCAGTCCTCGCAGCATGGGTCTCGCAGGCATTCCTTTCTTTATCCTTAAAAGCGCTTTCTTGGTCAGGCCATGAAGCTGCAGGGGTTTTTGTTTTTTCTTTCTTCTTTTGATACAAGGAATAGAAACCAGGGGTGCTCTACCACTGACTACACCCCCCAGTCCTTTTTATTTTTCATTTTATGACAGGATCTAAGTTGCCCAGGTTGGTCTTGAACTTGCATCCTCTTGCCTCAACCTCCCGAGTCCCTACAATCACAGGTATGGCCACTGCACCTGGCCAGCTCTAGGCTTTGAGTGGGATCCAAGGAAAATGGTCTTATCAAGACAGAAATGAAGCAGTGAGGAGCCGAGAGTGCAGAGGCAGGCTGGAGGCGAGAACCAGATAAGGAGGATGGGCCATAACTGAGCAGAAATGGGCAGCCAGGAGGCCTCAGCCACCAGGAGCAGACCAGGGCATAGCACCCGGCATGTGCGGTGGCTGTGGCAGCTGTGCTCTTGTTAGAGCCAATGACTCCGAGAGAACAGGGAAGGAGCATGGGGCAGATGTCCCTAGGCTGGGGTCCGCCTGCCACTCTGCAAGACTCCCCAACATGGGTAAGGCACCCACAGCCATGGCAATGAGGGGGCAAGAACCAAGGGGCCAGCAGTTAAGTCCTACCCCTGCCAGCCTTCTCCACAGAGCACACTGCAGCCGGGCCAGCAGGAGCCTGGCCATTCCCATGAGAGAATGTCTGAACTTAAAGTACTACAGCCAAACACAGACATGAGAAGAAACAGCACAGCAAGCCACCCGACTCAGGAAGCTTGTCTCAGAGATCTGGCCCAACAGGCCGTCTGGGCCGGACCTGCCAGCCTAGCTCAGTGGGGAGCCTACCTGAGGTGCACAGACAGGGCCTCATTACAGGGTCACAGAGAGTGTCCTCACAAGAAGCCAGACCTGCTGGCCCTCAAACTCCAGCTTAGACCCAGAACTGTGAGAAAATGTCTGCTAAGCCACACAGTCCACTATATTTTGCTCTGGCAACTTGGGCAGACTAACACACACACATACGCACACACACATATACACACACACAAATAACGTGGTGCACTCCTAATTTTGTACCCAAAAGGACTTAACATCAGCATATTATAGCAACATGGCCTCATCAATGTTCATAGCAACTCAATTCACAATGGCTAAGCTATGTCATCAACCTAGGTGCCCTTTATGAATGCATAAAGAAAATGTGGCACATATACACAATAGAATTACTCAGCCATAAAGAATGAGATTATGGCATTTGCCAGGAAATGGATGGAATGTATCATGTTAAGTGAAATAAGCCAAACCCAAAAATTAAAGGCAGAATGTTCTCTCTGATATGCAGATGCTGACTCACAATGGGGGTGGTGGAGGGGGTGGAGGTTCACTGGATTGGACAGGAGAGTGAGGGGAAGGGAAGGGGATGGGAAAGACAGTAGGATGAATTGAACATAACCTCCCAGTGTTCTTATGTGAGTACACATAGTATGTCAAAGTACACTCTACCATCACATGTAACTCAATAACAAAATGGTGTTTTAACCACTGCAACAGAAACACTGAGTCATTCAGCACATCAAGCCCCTTGTAAGAGATAAAAATCAAGAGGAAAACAATTAAAAGACTGAGAAGAGGGCTAGGGATGTGGCTCAAGTGGTAGCATGCTCGCCTGGCATGCATGTGGCCCGGGGTTCGATCCTCAGCACCACATACAAACAAAGATGTTGTGTCCACCAAAAACTAAACAATAAATATTAAAAAATTCTCTCTCTCTCTCTCTCTAAAAAAAAAAAAAAAGACTGAGAAGACCTGGAAATATGGGGGCCTCTACCTGTCCTCTTGGGATTCCACCCTCAAGGCCCTGACCCACTGTGCACTGAAGCACATCCTTACCCCCACCTCCCACGCTCAACTCTGTGAGTCTACGGAGCCCTGGAAAGAGAAGGCCACCCTGACCAAGCCTGACAACGGCAGATCTGAGCAGGACCCAGAGAGCAGTGTGGGGCTGGCCACACGGGAGGACCAACAGCAGCAGCATGTTCTGGGAAGCTCTGTGGTAGGGTCTGAGAGCAAAGAGAGGAGGAAGCCATGGGGCTCAGCTCACGTCAGGAGGCCCCATTTCCTGAGGGACTCCAGAAGCAGGAGTACGGGGTGTGTTTCCTACTGGCTCTCAGAAGATGAAGGAGAGAGTGGTGCCCTGGACCAGGGGTTGCTACACTAGACGGGTTTCAATACCATGGGAAGGCCTCCACTGAAAGGCTTCTGCCCCTGGCCTCCCTATGAGCATGGACCCTTCCCCAAATTGCCCACATACCAGCAGTTCACCACCCTATGATCGGAGGACTCCTCCTGAAGGCCGGCAGCCAAAGTGTCAAGTGCCACTGACAACACAGGGCAGAAGCAGCACTCAGCAGGCACTAACAGTCTGTCAGCACCCACCCTCAAGTGCTCTGGGAAAAGGGGTCAATTTCTGAGTCTCAGGCCTCTGAAGGCCCTTAAATCCCATGGCACTAGGTCCAGCCAGCCAGTTACCTACCCTGAGGACACCGAGGCCTGCCAGCTTTTTGTTTTCTTTTGTGGTTCTGGGGATGGAATCCAGGGCCTGGCACAAGCTAGAAGTGCTCTGCCACTGAACTGGGTCCCCAGATCCTCACAACAAGCAGGCTGCTGATGCTGCAGTGAGCTGCACCACTGTGCAGCCCTGGAGCTGACTGTGCAGCCACACTGAACGGGGCTCTGCAGCAGCACGCCGGCCAGCTACTGCCAGGGCAAGGCCGGAAAGCTGGGAAGGCTCCTGAGCAGCCACGTGTTCCCAGCTGCAGGGGCCACTGACTTACATGAGAGCATGCTCTGCAGCACCTCAGCAGCCACCTGTCAGAACAGAGCACAGGGATGTCACTCGGCAGTGTCTGGGCAGTCACGCACTCGCACTAGACACACCTGTCACCTCTACAAAGAAGAGCACCTCCAAAATTCCTTCACAAACCTAGAAATCCCCCAATGCTGCCCACCATGACACCCAGGCATGTCCCCGCAAGGTCTAGGCCGGGACCCACAGCCCCCGCTCTGGCTGCACCCCCTCCCCTCCTGTGCTGCCAGGATAGACCTGTGCTGCTGTGAAGACCCCTGCCCTGGAGACCTCTGGAAACTCAGGACACCCTCAGTGGTCACTTCGCAGAAAATGATTTCCTTACGCAAAACTTACAAGTGTGGACACAGAACAAATGGCAGCCACTAGCCCAGGAGTTCCAAAAGGAGCCAAGACCTGGTGGGGCCTGCTCCTCAGGCCCCAGCCCACTGCTGCTAGGAGGCTGAGTCGGGAAGCTCCCTGCTCTGCTGTCCCTCCTACCTGGGACATTGTTCCAGTCTCCTCCACTCTTCTCAGATCCGAGTTTTCCTGAAATCCCTGTGAAACCAACAGCTCCACAAAATCTGGAAAACCACAAACCAAAGTATTTACACACATATGGTCTCCAAGCAGCTGTGACTCACACAGATCCCTAGGGCCACCCAGCCCCATTCCTATCAACATACACGCACTCGCCAAGCCAGACTTACCCTCACTCTATTTTGGAAGTACTTAGCATACATCAAATTTATATTAAGGGCTTTTTCTCTTAATGCAAAGAAGTAGATCTCAAGGGATGGCTCATGGATGGTCCCCCCACAGCAAATACAGGACATGCAGCTCATCCCACCAGGAAGGAGCTTTTTGCAAGGGAGGATTCCAGGCAATGCAGGCAACCAAGGCTCACAGAGCAGACAGAGCTGGCCACTAATGGAAAATGCAGCCTCTGCCAAACCCCTCCAACTGCTGAGGCTAAAAGCAAATTCAGGACACCAGGAACTTGCTGGGCCCCACGCTCACAGGCATGGCGGATGCTCAGCTTCCCACTGGCCGTGGGAACTTTTTTTAAATATTTACTTTTTACTTTCAGTTGGACATTATATCTTTATTTTATTTTTATGTGGTGCTGAGGATCAAACCCATGGCCTCATGTATGTCAGGCACTCTACCACTGAGCCACAACCCCAGCGCCCCCAAGGTACTTTTCTCAGGAACTATGAACATACCAGAGAGCACAGCCCTAGTGATGTCCAGGTATGGGCAGGAGGTGTCTATCTGCTGGCACAGGAGGCGCAGGTTCCTGAAGAGCCACGCCACCACCGCCCGCATGTCAGGATGGCTGGGGATACAGCACACAGTGGATCTGGGTCTGCCTGACCCCATGGCTGCCTCCCCTTACTTGGCAATTTTCTGCAACCCTCACTCCACTGTGAAGCCTAGTCTTTCTGCTCCAAAAGTCCATGGACCAGCTACAGGGTTCTGCCTGGCTGCAAATGACCCAGAAACAATCAATTTCAAATGGTTCACTTATCTGCACTGAACACTGTAGGGATCAGGGATGGGACACATACGGGACATGTGCAGCTCCTTTGCACATACTCTCTGTATGTCTTTGTTTCCTACTTCACTGGTTTCTGCTATAACCCTTATTACTTTCTCCCTCCATCTGGCTTAACTTGCTCTTCTCTTTCTAGTCTCTGAGGTTAAGCCTAGATTGATAACATTCTTTTTTGAAATATAGGCTTTTACAAATATGGATTGCCCTCTAAACATTTCCTTAGCTGTGTTCCACAGATTCTGGAAGACTATTTTCATTTCCACTCATCTCAAGGTATATTAGGTGCACACTAAACTTCATGTAGTGGAGTTTACTACCCTTGTATAGCTTCTGGCTCTGTCACGTTTAGGCTTCCCACTTCAAGATCACGAAAGTCCTCCCAGGGCTGGCTTTTATGTATTGACATTTTCCTCTTTAATTCATCTAGAGGTTTTGTTTAGTTTTGCATACAGAACCCAGGAACTCACAGGTTCCAGGCAGCTCGAGGACACTGAGCAACCCCATAGCCCAGGCTTTTTTTGAAATAAGAAAAAGATATGACCTTTTTTAATCAGTGTGAGCCACTGTCACACCACCATTTGGATTCAGGTGGTGTGGAAAAAAATCACACATGATTTCAATAACAACTAATGTTCTCGTTAAACAATGAGGCATTTGCTTCTCCAGGTGCTTTTGGAAGTAAATAATTCATACTAAACAGCAATGTCAAAGCAACATGGATTCACTAGTGCACTACCTTTCCAGTGGCTCTTGTAGGCTCACGACACTTTGCACATGAAGACGCCATACAGCTTCAAGCAAAAGAGAGTTCTGAGGAAAATGAGTGTTATGAGTCTGTGCCTGTGTCCCAGCGTAGGCTGACTTCATGCCCACTGAAACATGGCCTGAGGCCTCACTTTGGGCTCACGTTCCTACCCCCCTTCAGGCTCTTCTGCTGTCCTGGGGCTTCTCTCCGTTCCCACAGTCTAACCTGCTGCCTGTCAGGCTCTCGCAAGCCACCCCAACCTGGCTCCATGCAGCCAACACAGCAACCCAGTGGTTAAATGCCCCTGGGTTCTAATCCCTAGTACTCCAACTCTTCTGTAGATGCCTTTACTGGCTCCTCATCGCTTTGGGGACAAAGTCAAACTCTTATGCATGGCATAGGCCTTTCCTCATGAGCCTCCCCCAGGGAAGCCCCCCTGGACTGGCCAGGCATTCACACCATTCCACTGGACCCTGCTCAGACCATGCTGATCTTGTCCCCCACCACCTGCTATCCCCTCCCCTCCCCCAACCTCCAGGCAACTTTCAGCTGCCAAGAAGCCTTTCCTCACACCTTCTCTGCACAATTGTGAAGATGACACAATGCAATTTTCATGTGCATGTCATTGCCTTGTCCTAAATTAGATGCAATGAGCACAGGGATCATAAGCAGGATAAAAGGATGGAAGTTACCACTTTTATACACTTGCTCAGGCAGTTAGCACAAAATGGTAACTGAGCACTTTCAAAACTTCAAAAAAATCTGTAAACTGCCAGGTGCAGTGGTACACACCTGTAATCCTAGCGGTTAGGGAGACTGAGGCAGCAGGGTTTGAAGCTTGAGGCCAGGCTCATCAACTTAGCAAGGCCCTCAGCAACTTAGCAAGACCCTGTCTCAAGATAAAAAATAAAAAGGACAATGGATGTGACTCAGTAGTTAAATGTTCCTAGGTTCTAATCCCTGGTACCAAAAACCAAAACGAAAAATATCTGTAAACCTACAGAGTTTGAATTATTCAAAAAAATACTTTCAGTATATTTAAATACTCTACTACTACACTGAAAAAGACTTCATGATAATATACCCAAGAAGGCAGACCACCCTGTTTCTGGGATGCACTGTATTCTAATAAAGATTGCCAACAATGGGCAGACACTGGCAAAAGGACTGAGGCTCTTCCTTCCCAGCACAGGAGCATCTGATGAACTTTTATTTCATTATCATTAAACAACATATTCAACTGAATCCCCAAGAAAACCCAGGGTTCTGGCTCCAACCAAATCAACAGAGCACTGCTGGACAAGACCAGAGTTGGGGTTGTTACCTGTGCTTTCCATACTTCTTGGCAGAAGGAGAGGCGGGAGAACATGCTGTGTGCCAGAAGATACTGAGCAATCTCAAGCAAGAAAGACAGTTTCTTCTGAAAGGACAATAGATCTTTTTTGAAGACAGGCAGACTACCTAAACTACAGCAGTGTGCTATTTCCACACAAACTCATGAGCAACAACATGTGACATTTAGGGGAACTGGCATCTCACTCTTTGCTCGGTGATGAGCAGCACGGGATGGCTAGGCTCCTCACAAACCATCTTCATACTGCAGGCAACTGTCCTTGCCGACAGTTTCCCCACAGGAACCCCCACCTTCAAGGCCTGATCCTGAAAAGCAGAGCCTTAAAGACAAAACAAAAAACAAAACTTTTCCTGAAAACATCAGCAATTTGAGTTAAAATATCTTTTTAAGCCACAGCACACAGAAAACTGTCTTCAAAAGGGGGGAAAATGTAAAGGGAAAAACATGATACACAAAATAAGACACTTTCATGGACCAAGCAGCTCTACTACAATGAGAGGTAATTTCTGAACCCAGAGCTGTGCACACGCACAGGCAAGCAGGATGAGCAGATATGCTGACAGCTACAGAAAGAGCTCTATCTCCACCGTTCAGCCAGCACCACCGAATGAGAACCCCAGCAGGCTCTTTCAACTACTCTTCTCCTTTCTCTTCTTTTATTCCCCGTGCTGGGGATGGAACCCATGGCCGTCCATGCTAGGTAAGTGCCCAGCCACTAAGCGTTCATGGGTGCAGCAGTTTGTCTTCCTGATTACTTCAGCATCCAGATGACCTGTAGGATGGAAGCATCCCATCGCCTTTATAGGTAGGGGCTTCCCAATGCTCTGCCACACACACCTGGTGGAAGCAAGGGCCACAGGTGGAGTCAGTCTGCAGGGCTAACAGAAGGAACCCCAATGCTGACTCTCAGGCAGCCACCAGGCTACTCCTGAGCAACCAGTCTCTAGTCTACCTTCCTTGAAGTGAGAAACGCTGTGCACCCTGGAAATAGGTAACACCTACAAGCAGTCACTTCCTTAGCTTCAAAAACTAATTTATGAGAAGAAATAGAAAGTTCTAGTACATGATCATTATCTTCAAGATTCTGAAAGCACATATTTATGAAGTGAGCAAATGCGATGGTTTTAGAGGCTTCAGTAGAGTATTAGAAATCAACTATTTGTTGCCATGGAAAAATTTATTTTTATTTAAAATGCATTTATCTTATTTACTTATTTAATTTTTAAAGCATGGTAGCCATCTCTTCAGCAAAAAACAAATTTAGGGGCTGGGGTTGTAGCTCAGCAGTAGACCACTTGCCTAGCACGTGTGAGGCCCAGGGTTCGATCCTCAGCACCACATAAAAATAAATAAATAAAATAAAGATACTGTGCACACTAAAAAATAAATATTAAAAAAAAAAGAAAAGAAAAAGAAATTTAAAAACTAATGGATGGGAGCTGGGGTTATGGCTCAACGGTAGAGTGCTCGCCTCGCATGTGCAAGGCCCTGGATTTGATCCTCAGCACCAGATAAATAAATAAATAAATAAATAAATAAATAAATAAATAAATAAATAAATAAATAAAAATAAAGTTATAAAAAACAACAACTACTACTACTAATGGGTGGAGGGTCCATACTTCTGTGATTAAGGATAAACAGCACAAGATCTCATGCCTTATCCAAAGTCCTTACAAGAATGTACAACCATGCCTGGCCCCTGGACTTGTGACTCATCATCTGTGAGATTCAAAACCAGTTATGGCAGTGAAAATCAGGATCATTTCCCAATGGCACACAGCATCAGAGATTCTGCCAGACCTATTATCTAAGGTTACCTTTATACTTCTTAAGAACAAATTAGTGATTCAGTTAATTCCACTATTTGCAAAAATAGCTGTCATGTAAAAAACTATGAAGGACAAGAAGAAATCTAACACATTTTTTGTTATCTCCTCCAGAGCCTTCCCTATCTCACTATCCCAAATTGGGAGGAAAGTGGCCACCTAGAAACACACTTACCCTCCTCCTTCCTCCCTGACACACACCTAGAAACACACTGCCTTCCTGCCTGCTCCCGGCACAACAACCTCTGCTTGTGCACCTCTGTGGATGAGCAGCACACACTGCGGTCTTTCATAAATCAGCTTGGTTCCTACCCAAGTCAGTCAATTTCTAAACACAGCAGCAAAACAAGCCCACACCAAATCATAAAATAACAAATCCTCTAACTCCATGAATTAAGAATCCAAGTGTAACTCACCTATGAAGGAACAAGAACCATCCGTGGAGGCCTTGTCACTGTCACAATCAATCAATCTGTCGAGGCACAATTTTTCACAGAGTGGATCTTCCACCTAGAATCAAAGCAGGGCGTGCACCACTGTCAAAACCCAGAGGCTCCTACCGGGCCGGCCTGAGACTTTTAAAGTGGAACTGACTGACCGCAGCCTGGGGAGAGTCGTTAACCCACTCCTCAACCGCGCTCTCCACCGAGATGCCCCGCTCTCCTCCCCAGGCAGCTGGGAGCCAAGGCCACACCGACTTCCTCTCACCTCAAGCAGAAGGTCACTCAGGCTCTGGTGGCGTCTCAGGAGTTGCACCGCCGAGTTCTTCAGTTTCTGTCCCCTTTCAGGATTATATTTTTGCCTCTTGACTCTTCCCGCTAAGGAAAAGGAGAAAATCAGTTTCCAGACGTCGACCCAGCGAGCTCCTGCCCCGGCCCAGGGGACGCAAGGCGTACCGCCCGCGAGGTGGCCGGGGGCCCAGCGGGCGGAGGGCCGGGCCGCCGGGACCCTTCAGGCCGGAGCCGGCCAGCCGCGGTGGGGAAGCGCCCAGGGAAGGGGCTCGGGCCGGCGGAGGTCCGCCCACCTACCCAGCAGCTCGGCCCAGGACCTCCGGCGGCGTAGCGGATCGGAACCCGCGGCTGCTCCCGGAGGCGGCGAGCCCGCCATGGTGAGCGCCAGGACGTCGAGGCGCTAGCTCTCCGAGCCCGCGCTGCCTGCCTTCTCATTGGCTGCGCCCGGTTCGCGTGTTTCGGGGCTGAAGTCCCCAGGCCACACCCCACGAAGGCGGAAACCTGGGGCAGCGGCCATCTTGGCAGTGGCATCAGAAAAAAGGCGCTGGCGGCCATCTGGGTGGTGGCAGGAGCGTCGAGCGCTCACGCCACGAGAGAAAAGTTACCCGGGGTTGGAAGCTGGAAGGGGCAATGGGCGGTGCGGATTGATAGTGGCATCCTGCCAGGAAACAGCGACTTCCCTAATGCGTCTTTCCTGACGAAAAGGACCCAGAGCTGATCTGGAAAGGACGGGCACTACAAACCCAGAGCAAGAGATGCTGAAAACCTCCGGGCCCTCCCCTGCAGGGCGGGCCAGCTCCTGCAACACCAGGTTCTGCATTTCTCTTACCTGGGGTTGCTGTGCTGAGTTCTCATTTCTGGAAAAACAGGCCCAAGGGGCTTTTGTGCCACGGCGTGACTCTCCTAACTCGAACGTTAGGGGAGCAGAATAGAGCTCATAATGTCACCTAGGGAAAAAGGGCCCCATCCCTTATGCCAAAACTAACAATCATAGTCTTTTCCTATAATAGTGGCCCAGGCAACCTGAAGTGTGTATCCATCCTTTGTCTGTAAGGGAGAGTTACAGAATACACCAACTGCGCTTTCTGCATGCTAGAAAAAAGATTAGCCAACTATCTCCATAGTGTGGTGGGGACAGATGAGACAAGACCTGAAGACAGCAGGAAAAAGATTTATTTGGTTGTAGGCAAGTTCAGAGGGCAAAGCTTTTGCTGTAATCCATCTGAAAGGACACTCGCAGTCTTCCATAGTCCAAAGAGCACACCACACACCTGAATCTTGTGCAAGAGATTCACTGTTGGTGACCTGGGGCAAACTGGCAAACCTGTCCCTTGGTGGAGAGCAGCCGTTGGCCAAAGAGATGGGGACTATCTCTAAATCCTTGGGGTGGGACAGTCCAAGTTAACTGGGTAGAGGTGTGAGTGTCTGAGTCTGTCCAGGTGAAGAGGAAAATGTCCTGGGATTGGCATCTTTTAAGTCCAAAACGGAAAGCTGCTTAGGAGTTGGGCCAGAAGCGGGGTAGGGTTGGGCCAGAAGTGGGGTAGCGTTGGTCACAAGCTGTTTAGGAGCTTAAGCTGGGGTGGGGTTGATTGTTTAGCAGACATATGTTCTTATGGGAAGTTAAGTATCATTGCTTCATAATCGAAACTTTGAAGCCTTTAGATAAAAATGCTCCCGACCTAAAATGGTGAATCTGATGCCAATATTCCTCCGTTTTTGTTTTTTAGATACCAGGGGTGGGGCTGATGGTCTTTCTTCTGTAGTTTCTTCCTGCTGCTTAGGGGTGAAGACGTTCATTCCTGTAAAGGGATTCAGGGAGGGTTTTAGGTGGGGGCAGAGTCTCTGGGAGAGAGGAGTTGATCAGGACTCATAGGTCTCCGTCTTGGGCATCAGGGGCTGTTAGTCCTTGTAGTAGCCTCCTCTCTCCAAGAAGAGTCTTCTTTAGGAATCAGTGGGGAGCTTTGGAGGGTTGAAAGTTGAGGTTTTGGAGATGCACAAAGTCAGAGGTCCTCTAGGGGTTGCCTTATAGTGAGACTGATCTGTAAAGAGGGGCTGCCAAGGAGGAGGTCATCTACATGTTGAATAAGTTTACATTGGGGGAGTGAGAGGGAAGACAGATCCCTAGAAAGAGCTTCGCCAAATAGATGGGGACTGTCTCTAAATCCTTGGGGTGGGACAGTCCAAGTTAACTGGGTAGAGGTGTGAGTGTCTGTGTCTGTCCAGGTGAAGAGGAAAATGTTCTGGAATTGGGGTGTAAGGGAATGGAGAAGAAGGCATCCAAAACTGAAAAATGAGTGATGTGTGAGGGAATAATGGAGAGGCGGGATGTGGGCTGGGAACTCCTGGGTGAATTGGGTGAAAAACCAGCCTCTACCTCAGAGAAAAGCCTGTCCAAGGAAAGGGACATGACCTTTGTCCTTGGAAAGACCAACAAAGCACTCCTAGGCACATTCCCACCCTGTTGAGTGGTTTATCTACAAATGAGATCTGCGCCAGGTGTCCCTGACTCAGTCAGGCTAGGTGGGGACCCATAGCAACCCCCTGGCAGCCACCGATCAGCATGAGACAGGGAAATACATGGGATGCCAGATGACCCTCCCAGTAGTTTATGGTGTTGGGAAACCATGTGTAATTCAGCATGAACACCCCTCTTGGCTTAAACCAATCAGTTCAAATGAATACCCCTTTTGTAGTAACCAATCACCCCTACCCAACCTGTTCCCACCAGTGAATGTGCTAATCATGTTTTAGAGTTGTGATTTGATTTTCCCCATGGTGTGTGATGATTTGCTAAGAGATGTTATGACGTATGTGGGGATCCCTGCCTTCTCCAAAGAATGTATAAAACTGCTGCAAACCCTGGGCTCGGGGCCTCTCAGCATCACCAGTTGCTGTGTGTGCATGCGGAGGATGGAGCTAGCTCACCATCAACACCTCTTTGCTGGTGTTGATTGGTGGTCTTTTGGGAGTCCCGAATACGAGCATAACAGGGGATTACGGCTGTATTGTGAAGCAAGATCCTGTATGAGTCTGCAGTGTCTGGTTTCCTGACTGCTAGGTTGGGTGTGTTGAAAGGGGAGTTCGTTTGGCACAGAGGCCTTTCTGGAGAAGATCAAAGGTTTGAGACCCCTGAGGCTCTGGAGAGAAAGTGAGTATTGGGGTCCTACTGCGAAATAGGTGGGGTCCTTGAGATGTATTATCAAGGGAGAGTGGCGGATGGCTGTGGAGGGCTTTTGGAAGTCCCAGATAGAGGGATGAATCTCTAATGCAGACACGGGGTAAGAGGGATCCGTGGAATTTGTCTGGACTACTAGCAGGGGGGGTACTGGAGGTGAGCTGAGACTCAGGAGTGAAGGTAATGGAAGCCCAAACTTTGGAGATCCCTGCCTAAGAGGAACTGGGCAGTGGGAATCAGGAAGGAGTGGGAGAGGGCAATGCCCTGGAGCATGCAGAGAAGCCAAGGTCTTTGTAGGGGCTGGTCAACCGTCCTCTGTCGAGCTCCTCATGACAAAACCACTCAGGGTCACTCCAGGTGAACTGGGCTGCACAAAATAACCACACAAGAGACAGAGATGCCTTTTTTTTGGGGGGGGGTTCTTTGACAACTCCTCTGACCTTAAGAGTCTGCAGAAAAGAGAGAGGAGCACATGCTGACCCTTTTATTGAGGAGAAGCCATTCAAATGAGGCCAGGGGTCAGATTTCAGGGGGCTGAGTCTAGCTTGTAATGTCTGCTGCCAGCAGGTTGATTGACATCTAGGAAGGTCACACCCAAAGGCAGAGCAAGAGAAGTGGGCACACAGCACACAAAGGGCATTTCCATGAAATCTTCCATCCCAAACAGGGCAAAGGGGTAATAGCACAACAGAACAGGTGAGCATAGTTGATCCATGGGGCTGTAGGAAGGCACACCTAGCATGAAGACACATTCTGCTACTTTGAGGATTGGGGCAACATCTAAGGCCACTACGAAAATGACCAGATCACTACAAAAGTGACCGACAGAGCCTCTACCAATCACGGGAAGAAAATGCTAGTCATTCAGCGTGACAATAGAAGAACAAGAAAGAAAAGTATGTCACACTGCACGACTAAACACTCAGGATCACTCCAAGTGAACTGGGTGGCTGAAATAATCACACAGAGACAGAGAAATATCTTTTTATTTGGGTCTTGTGATGGTTCCTCTGAACTTAGGGTCTATGGGAAGAAGCCATTTAAATGAGGCAAGGGATAGGATTACAAAGGATTAGGAGAGTATAGCTCCACACCTCTGGGTGCTGCCTACTACTAGGGCCATGCCTTGTTATCCGACCAAGGGAAGAGTCACAAGTCAGGGCTCTACCGTGCCAGACTACAGGGTTTTTTCAGATCCCCATGGTGCATCAGTACTTAAAGGGGTGTGCATTTGGAGTGGCTCCCCACATAAGTAGGTCCCCAAAACTCCTTTAGGACTTATGTGGCTCCAGTGTCCAAAAGGAAAGAGACGGGACTACCTGCCCCCACCATGGTTACCCTGGGCTCCTGAGAAGTGGTGGTTGGATGAGGGGACCTGGGCCTCCTCAGTCATCCATTGCCAGACCTAGAAGATCCACTGGAAAGATATCAGAGCCGGGTGGCCTTGCACCTCTTGGTGCAAGTGGCCTTCCTAATGGCATTTGGAACATGCCCCAGGAGGCTTTCGGAGATCCGGACATACTCTGACCCCATGACCCATTTGACCACATTTGAAGGAGGGGTCAGGGGGTCCCCCTGGCTGCCTTTTAGGGAGTGGGGATGCCAAAGTGCCAGTGGTTGGGGCAGGTTCAAAGGCCTTGGCCAGCATCTGGTATTTCTTCTCATCTCTCCCATTATAGACCTTAAAAGCCACTTCCAGAAGCTCTGCTTGTGGAGTTAGGGTGCCCTCTCTAGGTGTTTGAGTTTAGCCTTCATGTCGGGAAAGCTCTGGGAGAAGAAATGGGTCATTAGTAGTTGTCTCCTGTCTGGGGTTTCAGGGTTGGGTAGGTGAACTGTAAAAGGGCCTTTGTAATGCAGACCAAGAATACTGAGGGGTATTCATTTTTGTCCTGAATAACCTCTTGGAGTTCCTCATAGCTTTATGGGCTGATTTTCTTAGTCCTGCCATGAGGCAGGTAATGAATTGGTTCCTACCAGTGATCCCTCCAGCCAAATCATAGTCCCAGTTGGAGTCACGATCAGGAACTACCTCAGTGCCAATTGGGTGAGACGGGGAGGTTTGGTGGACTTTCCCAGCATAGTTTCTGGCCTGCTCCCGAATGTGCCTGTGTTCTTCAGGGAGGAGAATGTCGGATGGGATCCTAGGAACATCCTGGAAAGGAAAGCATGTGACTGGGTTAGGTCTTGGAATTCCTGAATGTACCCTGAAGGGTGAGAGGTGAAGGACCCTAGCCTTCTTTTGACTTGGGAGAGTTCACTAAGGGAGAATGGACGGGTACCTGAACAACTCCCTGTGACCCTGCTACTTCACAGAGGGGAAGCAGAGGGGTGAGCTGGGTAGAGGGGTCCGTGCCAGAGCCAGAGCAAGTAAAGGGTGACCGAAAGTAGGTGAGGGAGGCCGGGAGGGGTCGGAGATGGTGGAGGGTGGTAGGGAGGGGCTCGTCAGCGGGGTCAAAGTCTGGGGTTTCGGAAGGGTCCTGAGGTTGGGGGGGGGTATCCAGAGTCAGCCGAACCTGGGCTGGAGAACAAGAGGAGCAGAGGGGGATTTCTTTTCATCTCCCAAGCCCTCACAAAAGTTAAAAAGGTCCCTCAAAATGTTGGGATCTAGAGTGCCTTAAGTGACCATTTGGAACCATTTTCTAAGGTCCAGAGGCCCAATCTGGTTGCAGAGTGAATTAGTTTTCACACCTTTAAGTCAGGGGTAAAGCGGAGTGAGTCTAAATTTGCTAAAAAGCAACCCAATGGGTGTCCAAGGGGATGGCAGAGGAGGCTGTGCCCATGGCAAGAGAGAGTTGGTAGGGAGCAGCGCAGGCATCCCTCTGTGTCTTCTCACACTGAATGAGGAAGAGCTGACCACTCTTGGAGTCCTCACTGCCTCAGGGATGCAGCTGGGGCTAAGGCCCACGAGGTTCTCAGCACCAGGGCTTTGAGCCAAAGGAGGAACTTGTTGGTAAAGATGGCGCCCAGAGTGCTTCTCTTCCAGGAGCTCAGGTCTATGACGCACTGAAGGCGCGTGAACCATCACCTCCAATCCCTATGAATGGCGCTGCAAAGTTTGAATGGTGCACCTCCAATCCCTGAAGTGGTGTGAACTCTCAGCCAATGAAGAAGTAACAGCCCACTCGCCCTGCTCCTCCTCATCCTGTGTTAAGCCCATAAATATCAACACCGGGTTCGTGTTCGCTCTCTTACTCTTACAGTCTTACTCTCCCTCTCTCTCTTACTCTCCCCTCTCTCTCCCCCCTCCCCTCTCCTACCTCTCCCCTCTCTTCCCTCTCCCCTCTCCTCCCCCCCCCCTCTCTCTCTCTCTCTCTCTCTCTCTCTCTCTCTCCTCCCTCTCTCTCTCCTTCCTCCTCTTCGGAGACTGACTGCTCTGGTCCTGCTAATAAAATCTCAGACAGGTAAATGGTTGTTTTGGCTTGTTGAGCTTTTTCATCATCCTTTACAGAACTGAGACCCAGAGAGAGATCTTTTGCTGGGGGTGGGGGGAGCCTTCTCGGCCCATAGACTCAATCACTGGTTGGGGGTGCCTGTGAATGGGAACCCTAGGAGTGCTGGATGTTCAACGGTCACTTCCTGAACTGGCAGGTCATTTGAGTTGATCAAAGGCAGGGGAACTTATCTGAATTAGCTGGTACTTAGTGAGATGGAAGGTGAGTTCAAGGTGAGGATGGTCTAGGACGGAGTATAGGATCCCAGAGCAGCTCAGATCCCCAAAGAGAGATCAAGGTCAATGGGAGAGCCTAATCTGAGTCACTGGCATCAGTGAAAGGACATTTAGAGAGTCCACGCAAAGTCCAAAAACCACGCCACGCCCCGAATCTCATGCAAGAGACTTATTGTCAGTAACATGAGGTAACTGACCAGGCTGTCCCCCCGTGGAGAGCAGTGGCTGTCCGCACTCACAGAGCAGCTTTCTAGTGCCCCTGAACCCCACGTTCCTGCAGTTCCAGAACTTGATACCCAGCATGTCAGGGGAGGGGCTCAGAAGCTCTCACTCTGAAGAAGTTCACACAAAAGCAGCTTCCTTTTTTTTTTCCTTTCACTGTTCTGGGCAGGTTAGCCCTTAAGGACAGCACCTGAGAAGTGGAGAGCTGCTTCTCCCCTTCGCTCCTGGCCAGCTATTACCAGGGAGCCCAGTTGGTAACCTCTTCTCTTTGAAATGTAAACACCTCTGTGGAGCTCAGCGCAGGGGAGGTCTTGTGAAAGGATCTGTCTTTCCTCTCAGACTTTGCATTTGCAATCACACTTCTACAAAGTATTATCTACATCATTACTACACTAGAGAGTCCATAATGTTGATGAAAAACTAGCAAAGGGGTTTTCAGCACTGGAGTGTCGATCTCTTTCAGGTCTAAGACCAAACAAGTCAGAGCAGCAGGAAACAGGAGGCTTAACCACTCTTAACTCCTTCGTAGAGGTTCTTTTGCTGATAGTCCAAAGATTGATTATGGCGAAGATTTCTGGAGAAGCTTAATTGTGGGGAGCCACATTGAGGTACCACGCCTTCCAGTCCTGATGCAACACGGGGATCTGAAAGACCACTGTAGTCTGACACGGAGTGCCAGGACTTGTGACTCAGTCCCCCACCCCACCCCACCCAGATAGCAAAGCCAGTCTTCTGATAGGCACACCCTGGGGTAGAGCTACACTCACCTGTTCCTTTGTAATCCCACCCCTTTGCTCTGTTTGGGATAGAATGTTCCATGGAAGCTCCCTTTGTGTGTCCCCTTCTCTTACTCTGGCTTTGGGTGTGGCCTTCCTAGATGTCAGTCAACCTGACAGCAGACATCACATGCTAGACTCAGCCCCTGAAACCTGACCCCTGGCCTCATTTGATGGCTTCTCTCCGGTAAAAAGGGTTCAGCATCTGCTCCTTTCTTCTTTCCCATGGACCACGAAGGTCAGAGGAGCCATCACCGGACCCAAAGAAAAAGGTATCTCTGTCTCTGGTTATTTCATGCAGCCCAGTCCCCCTGCAGTGACCCTGGGTGTTTTGAGGAATGTGTCATGAGGAATGTGACAATCAAGATTTTCTGTGGAGGAGGGGATGCCACTACAATAGCACAGAAAAAGCTGGACCTGGCCAGCTTCAGCAGCAAGAGCAGCCATGTTTGAAAGCAATGAAAGAGAATACAAAAAGAAATGGTGGCCACACCTGTAATTACAGCCGCTTGGGAGTCTGAGGCAGGAGGAGCACAAGTTCAAAGTCAACCTCAGCAAAAAGCAAGGCACAAAGCAACTTATCGAGACCCTGACTGTCTCTAAATAAAATACAAATCAGGGCTGGGATGTGGCTTAGTTTTCAGGTGATCCTGAGTTCAATCTCCAGCACCAAATAAAAGAAATGAAGACAGACTCGGCAGATCAGCAGTGCTTTATTAACAACTGAGGGGCCCATTTTCAAGGGGAAAATGGCAGCGGGCTTCATCAAGGTTTTATAGGTTTAGCACGGTGAGGTCATGGGAGGAAATTTGGAGGTGGCCTCATTTGGGGGGGGCAGGAGGGTGGGTAGGGAACAGCTGTAGATAAGGGAAGCTCCTTGGGGCCACTGGACAGCGGGGAGGGGTTGCGTGTGCTGTGGGTGGGGCCAGGTTCCTTCCATGCTCTCCACATTTTCCCTTCCTGCCTTCCCTCTGGGCTGCAATAACAAATCTCCACCTGCACTGGGGACATCGTGGGTACCACCACATATGTCTCCATGCTCAGCACCGGGCAGGCCGGGACAGTGATGGGTGGGGAGGGGGGGATGGGTGGAGACAGTCGTGGATAAGGGAAGTTCCCTGAGGCCTACAGTCCAGGTCCTTCATTCCAGGCTCTGAAAGGGGTATAAAGAGCATTGACCTGCACTCACTTTTAGGCTGATTACAGCCTCCTGTCCTCTCCTGCTGTGACAGCTAACGTCACCAGGATGACCAAAAGAGACCATCAAAGGAGCTAAAAGAGCAGCCCACAAATTCTTAGAAACTTCACCTCTCCCTGGAAACCACGTGACCCTTCGCCCCTCCCTCAGCTGCCCTCCACTACTCTGCTGACCTGTGTGTGCCCTTCTCAGCCTTGATGGAGAATGGAGAATCCAAGGAGCGGATCTGAGGGTCATGCGTCCCATGTCGCCTATTCTTTGGCCTAGAATAAAACCTCTTGGTTGCTTGACCAATGGTTGGTTTTGTTAATTGGTCCTGAGATTCTAAGAGGGAAAAAGGACAGCAGGTGGTGAGGGAAGTGGAGGCAGGTAAGAGAAGGCAGGGGTGGGGAGAGTCTGTGGGGAAACCTGTTGTAGCTGCCACTCACCCCCACTGGGGCACACAGTGCCCCCCCACAAACACACCATGTGCACACTTCAGACATGCACACACACCCCATGTGAATGGGCAGACATGGTGCATGTGTGCACACACAGCATTTCAGCTTAATTCTATAACTTTCTTCCTTCTCAGCAACACTATTCATCAATAGTAGGAAAGAGGATGGGGGTGGGGGGAAATGTCAGCCACCCAGTAACATAAAGTCAGTGGGTTCCCAGAATTGAGCCACCTGAGAGGCAGAGGTGTGGACAGTGTCTACAAGAGCAAGCCCTCAGGACAGGCTTGAGACGGCCATCGCTGCCTTGCTCTGCTAAAGCTCGCCTAAGAGGAAGCCAGTACACAGAGCCGCAGCTCAGAGTGCAGCAGCTGGGAGGAGGAGCCAGGAGGCGGCACTGCCAGGCAGAGGGCTGAAGCATAGCTTGCACCTCAAAAAGAACACTGGAAAGCCTGACCCCGAAGGGTCCCAGGGCAGCAGAAGAGAACATTCAATAAAAGCCAGCACTGTGGCCAGGCACCGTGTGTTGTGGGTTCAGTGGGGATGAAGGTCTCCGCTGCCCATCATCTCAAGTGCCACAGGAAACCCAGGTGACAGGAAAGTCTGGCCTCAGTCACTGCCTGGTTGGGACACTACCCACTCAACACAAGTCCACACCTCTATAAACTTTTCTGCTTTGTGTTCATCATCTCAGAATGAGAAGTGAAAACTTTTCCATTTTTTTAAATAACTTTATTTTATTTACTTATTTATTTATATATGGTGCTGAGGATTGAACCCAGTGCCTACCTCCTGTTAGGCGAGTGCTCTACCGCTGAGCCACAACCCTCTTTTCTTCCATTTTGAAAATGACTTTTCCTCCATTATGGAAGAGTTGATATATATTGGGTCTACAATCCCAGAGAATCCAGAGGCTAAGGCAGGAAGGTGCAGGTTCCAGCCCAGACTGGGCAACTTAGCAAAATAAAAAATAAAAAGGGCTGGGATACAGCTCAGTAGTAAAGTGTTAATATGTGTTTATTGACAAATTAATCTAAAGGTACACAAAATATTAATCCACTCAAAATCACAAAAGAAGCTGGGCACAGTGGCACATGTCTATGATCCAAGTGACTCTGGAGGCTGAGGCAGGAGATCACAAGCTCAGGGCCAGCCTCATCAACTTAGTGAGACCCTGTCTCTGAATAAAACAAATAAAACTAAAAAGGTCTGGGGATGTGGCCCAGTGGTAAAGCACCTCTGAGTTCAATCCCTAATGTAGGAACGGTGGAAAAGCTCCATAAACTCAAGGAGCCAATACAACTGTTTACCTGTTGGAGATTTTATTGGTGGGACTGTAGCAGGCAGTCACAGAAGAGAAGAGGGGGAGGGGGAGGGGGAGGGGAGGGGGAGGGGAGGGGGAGGGAGGGAGGAGAGCAAGAGAGTAAGAGAGTGAACTGGGTGTTCATATTTATGGGCTCAACACAGGATGAGGAGGAGCAGGGCCAGTGGGCTGTTACTTCTTCATTGGCTGAGAGATGGAGCCACTTCAGGGATTGGAGGTGCTGGTTCTTCGTGCCATTCAGTGCATCATGGACCTCAGCTCCCAGAAGAGAAGTGCCATCTTTACCAGCATTAATACCAAAAAATAAAATAAAATCACAACAGAGACTAATGTTTCATTGTGTGTCTCTCTTTCAGACTTTCTTTTTTTTTTTGTTTTTTCTTTCTTTCTTTTTTTTCTACTGGGAATTGAACTCTGAGGCACTTTGCCACTGAGCCACATCCCCAGACCTTTTTATTTTTTGAGACAGGGTCTTGCTAAGTTGATTAGGGCCTCATTAAGTTGCTGAGGCTGGCCTTGAACTTTTGATCCTCCTGCCTCAGCTTCCTGAGCTATTGGGATTACAGAAAGCACTCAGCCCAGGCTTTCTTTTTTACAAATACTTTTTTCTTTTTCTCCTTCCTTCCTTCCTTCCTTCCTTCCTTCCTTCCTTCCTTCCTTCTTTCCTTTCTTCCTTCCTTCCTTCCTTCCTTCCTTCCTTCCTTCCTTCCTTCCTTCCTTCCTTCCTTCTTTCTACAGTCTTGCTAGGTTGCCCAGCCAGGGTCCAGCTTGCAGTCCTCCTGATTTAGCCTCTGAGACTCTGGGATTACAGGGGTGCACCACCATTGCTAGCACAATTAGTTTTAATTGCAGCTTTATAATCTGCACTTTCACCAGGCCGTGGACCCAGCTCCTCAGGAGGCTGAGGCAGGAGAATTACTTGAGTCCAGGAGTTTGAGATCCTGCCTCAAATAAATAACCTGTGTGTTCTCCCCGCAAGCACTCATGCATGTAGATGCAGCCTTCCCTTCAGTTCACTCTGATGGCTCCTGGCCTATGCAGCATCCCCAGTTGTCTAACAACCCTCATCTCCTTTTAGCAAGGCAACCTTAAAGTGCACACACTCCTGGAGGTCTGAAGGCTCTTCTCAGCAGGGGATGTGTTCCAAGTATCACATGCCTGGGTCAAGACCACGCACACCCTCCTGGCCTTGACTGCTTGGCCATGCGCCTCTCCCTCTGTGGAAGTTCAGGGGCCTACCCTCCGGTGCTTGCAGCAGGATCCTGTCTCCTGCCAGGAGTGGTGGTGGCCATGACCGTCATCCCAGCTACTCATGAGGGAGAGGCAGGAGGACCACTAGTCTGAGGCCAGCCTGGACAGTTTGAGACCCTGTCTCTAAGGTTTTTTTAAAGAGGCTTAGATCTTGTGCAGGAGGGCTCAGTCCCCAGTCCCCCAAAAATGCTAAAACAACAACAACAAAAACCAGCCAAGTCTAGTGACAATGTCCAAATAAAGGCCAGAATAAAAGGTGACACAGAGAAGAAGCAGTGAGAGGTGAAGACAGCCCCAGGCACAGAGCACCCCAGATCCCCCGAGGAGCTGGCTCTGCAGACGCTGGCCTCGGCCCCCAGAACTGCAGGAAGATGTGATGCTGCTGCTTGTCTGTGCTGGGAGCCCCAGGAACCCACATAACTCCCACTGTTTCTGCACCCTTGTTGTGTTAGCATGGTATGAAGGGGAGAATGCACCCTGTGTCACAATAGGAACCTTGACAGAGGGTACCTGGGACTTCTGAGCACCTGAGCAGCACTTTGGAGGTCCACTGCTGCCCGTACAGTCTGTGTACTCCCATGCAAAGGGCAGAGAGAGCGAGTACTTCAGCTCCAAGGCTCACAGTCTCCATCACAGCCTCTCAGCTCCAGCACAGCAGCATGACAGCAACCACAGATGACAAGTCACAGCTGGAGATGCCTTTGTGACCATCACACTTTATTTACCAAAACAGAATGGGCCAGTGTGGCCTGTGGGCATGGCCTCCAGAGAGATCCCTGTATTGAGAATGAGGAAAGCTGGCCTCGCCTGTGAACTCACAGGTAGCCAAAAGGTCAATCTACACCTCATTTCTCATCTGGGAAGAGAGATCATGGTGCCTTTTCTACCTCCCTGGTGGGATTCTGTGAGGATGAATGAAGTGAGAGCAGCAGAGTGCTCACCAGGCGGTCGAGGGGTGCGCACATGCACACGGGCAGGAGGCGCTCCCTCGGCTCCAGTCAGCACGCCCCTCCCTGGCATCCCATCCACAACTCCCTTGGGCCCTTCCCAGCACCAGCATGTTCCAGGCCTGAGGATGCTGCCACAATAAAAGCAAAACAGGACACAGCTCTGCCCTCCTGAAGTGACCAGGCCCCTGGGAACAGACACACAAGTAGGACGTGGTTGCTGAGGACAGGCGGCCAGTGCCATGGGGGACTGAGAACTGCAGGTGCTGAGAGCTAGGGTGGAGGGCAGGGGCCACCTGGGCTCCCAGGGGCCCTGCATTGCTCTGGGCTCGCATGTCAACCACAGGCTGAGGGCCACCAGCAGGAGCAGGGGACAACCAGGGTCTGCCAATTCTCAGAAGCTGTTTGTTTTGGAGATTGATCTTACTAGATGAGAGAGTCTGGGAGTTTTTTTTCTTTTGCCATTTTTATTTTATTTTACATTGAGACAGGGTCTCAGTAAGTTTTCCATGCTGGCCTTGAACTTGAGATCCACCTGCCTCAACCCCCAGAGTTGCCAGGATCCCAAGCTGAGAGTTTTGATCCTGAGCTGCAGGGAGGGTGGAGATGCCAGGAATGGAGGGAGAAGACCCTCCACCCCCATTTGAAGTGTGTCCACTGTTTCACCTTCATCTTGGCTCTGCCTTGGACCCTTGTAGTGCCAACAGTCCGTCCTCTTCTCTGGCTCTTCCCTCTGCTCAGCCCAGAAACCCTGCAGCCCTGGCTCCCACAGCCCTTCCTCCCAGCTCTCCTGGGTTTCCTTCCAGAAACCAAGCACAGCCTGGCTCTACCTGGCCTCCCTGGGGATTCACAGCTTTTATTATTATCCCAAAATAAACCTACAGCACAAAACCCCAGCTTCTCACATTTCAGCTTTTCCTCTCAGACCCCTGAACTCTGGCCCTGCCTGGCTGCAGGGAGCATGACAAAGAATGCATTCAGGGCCTCTCAGTCCTGGCAAAAGCTCAGCTGCTCACTGCATGGTGTGCACAGAATCCCTGGGGAGGAGCCGACCTGCTTTTGAATCTGAACTTGACTTCCTGAGGTGTGGGCCCAAGGATCTCTGCCTCTACTCCCCACAGGTGAAGCCATCCCACCTATGTGTGGGCTGGTGCACAAGGTCTTTGCTCTGGAATTGTCTCTGCATGGCTCACTCTGACATTTGTGCCCAGGCACTGTGGGTGTTCTTGCTACACCAGGAGCCTTACACTCCTGAATTCAGTGCCCCAGAACTGTCTCTACTTGTAGCCACAGAACACCTGGGGACCCAGTCCCCACATCACCTTTTGGCCTCCAGCCTCTACATCTGCGAAGATGCTCATAGGAAAATCCCGAGAGCTTTCCAACCTGTGCCGGCACAGTGGTCAGCTAATAGTCCTCCCCTGGCAATGCCCCCCAGGGGCCAAGATTGACAGTTTCCTTGGAGAAGACATGTAGTATCTTCTCAAAGCTCTGCGTAGAGCATGCAAAAAGGCAACCAACGGGGCGCTCGAAGCTCGTGTCCAGCACTGGGCCTGTTTCCCCATGTGCCCCCCCCAGGAACAGAGGTGGGCCTTTCACAGCTCTTTCTCCAGGCTTTCCAGGGTACCTGGTGCTGTGAACAGTGTGAGCAGAACAGCTCACACCAAAGGTGACTATTTTGGGAGTATGTTTGCAAATAAGAAACTCAGCAAAGTGATGATCCAGTTCCAAGCACTAAGGGATTCTAGTGTGTCCCCAGGCAGAGTCATGGATACCACCCTATTTTCTAATTTACTGGAAATGAAGTAAGCTACAAGTGACCCTATAAATATAGGAATAGCTTTCCAAGTTGGGTTAATGATTCACCTACACCAATTTTTATTATACTCTCAGTTAACCTTTATTTTTTGTACTGGGGCTTGAGCAGGGAGCTTTACTACTGAGCTACATACCAACTCTTTAACTCTTTTAATTTTTTATTTTTAATTTTTTTTCCCTTAGTTGTCAATAGATCATTATTTTATTTATTTCTATGTGGTGCTGTGAATTGAACCCAGTGGCTCACACATGCCAGGCAAGTGGGTTACCGCTGAGCCACAGTCCCAGCCCCACACACCAACTCTTTTTAGTTTTGATTTTGAGACAAAGTCTCACAAGTTGCCCAGGCTGGCCTTGCTTGCAACCCTCTTGCTTCAGTCACTGGGGGTGCTAGGATTCCATCTATGTGCCAGTGCACCCAGCTCAGTCCTGTCTGGTTTTTTTTTTTTTTAATATATTTTTAGTTGTAGAAAGACACAACGTGGGCTGGGGAATGTGGCTCAAGCGTTAGCGTGCTCACTTGGCATGCGTGCGGCCCGGGTTCGATCCTCTTCACCACATACAAAACAAAGATGCTGCATCCACCGAAACTAAAAAATAAATATTAAAATTCTCTCTCTTGGAAAAAAAAAGGCACAATGCTTCATTTTACTTATTTATTTATTTTTATGTGGTTCTGAGGATTGAACCCAGTGCCTAGGCAAGCACTCTACCACTGAGCCCCAGCCCGAGTCCCTCTCTCTCTCTCTTTCTTTCTCTCTCTCTCTCTCTCTCTCTCTCTCTCTCTCTCTCTCTCTCTCTCAGTACTGGGGAGTGAATTCAGGGGCACTTAGGGCCTTGCTAATTTGTTGAGGCTGGCTTTGAACTCGCGATCCACCTGCTTCAGTCTCCTGAGCTGCTGGGATTACAGGCATGTGCCATGTGCCCATCCCCAATCTCTGTTTAATAGCTGGAAATAAACTGATTTATTTCTAAAATCCAGATGGCAAGTAAAAGTTATGGAAGAACTGATATTTCTTTGATTCTGAGATCCTGTGTTTCTTTCTTGATGAGCAAAAATGTATATTTTAGCTCTAGTGCTTCTCCCAGCTGGAGAAAATGGCTAACTTTGACTTCAGAAACTAACTGTGGAACTCATCAAGGTATCGAGAGCTCACCACAGGACATAACAGTTGCATCTAGTTGTTGGAGCCATGAGCCAATTACTCTGGTTTTGAGTAGATTTACTCTTCAGTTCTGATTATCAGCTTAAAAGTCACACTCTCAGAGCTGAGCATGGTGGCCACTCAGGAGGCTAAGGAAGGAGGATCAAAAGTTTAAGACAAGCCTGGGCACTTTATCAAGACCCCATCTCAAAATAAAAAACAAAAATAGGGATGTAGCTCAGGGGTAGAGCCCTTGCCTAGAATGCACAAGAACCTGGGTTCAATCCTCAGTACCACAAAGAAAAAAAGTCACTCTCAGCCTCCCACTCTACAAGATTGAAATATTTCTTGCTGCAAACCCACAATTAAGAAGTCAGAAGACAGGCTGGATGTGATAGCACACGTCTGTAATCCCAGCAGCTCAGGAGGCAGAGGCAGCAGGATCACTAGTTGAAAGCCAGCCTCAGCAATTTAGCCAGGCACTAAGCAACTCAGGGAGACTCTGTCTCAAATAAACTACAAAACAGGGCTGGGGATGCGGTCAGTGGTTGAGTGCCCCTGAGTTCAATCCCCCATGAAAGAAAGAAAGAAAGAAAGACAGGAAGGAAAGAAGGAAGGAGGGAAGGAAGGAAGGAAGGAAGGAAGGAAGGAACAAACGAACGAACGAATGAATATGTTCATCTACAACAACAAAAAAAAAGAGGAAGAAGTTAGAAGATGCGCTGGGCTGTGGCTCAGTGGTGGAGTGCTTACCTAACATGTGTGATGCATTGAGTTCAAACTTCAGCACCACATATAAATAAATAAATAAATAAAGGTAGCAGGCTCGGTGGCACACACCTGTAATTACAGTGGCTCGGGAGGCTGAGGCAGGAGGATCATGTGTTCAGAGCCAGCCTCAGCAAAAGCGAGGTGCTAAACTACTCAGTGAGACCCTGTCTCTAAATACAAAATGGGGCTGGGGGTATGGCTCAGTGGTCAAGTGCTCCTGAGTTCAGTTCCTGGAGAAAGAAAGAAAAAAGAAAAGAAAAACGAGGAGAGAGAGAGAGAGAGAGAGAGAGAGAGAGAGAGAGAGAGAGAGAAAGAGAGAGAGAGAGAGAGAGACAGAGACAGATAGAGAGAGAGAAAGGAAGAAAGAAAGGTGCTCTGTTTATTTACAACTAAAAAAAGTCAGAAGACTTCTCATCTTGGGCCAATTTCTGGGTCTCATCTGATCCTTTTGGGGGATGTGTCAGTAGCGTCTCCAGCACTGGCCAACACTTCTGCTACCTCATTTGGTCATGCACAGGGGGATAAACTTTTAGATAAGTAACAAATCCTCAGGACATAAGTAAGAAGAACCCAAGTCCCACTTTTTTCCTTAGTTCTGAATCTTGCTGGCTGATATCTGAGGAAGCGCACAGGGGTCCCTGAAGCCGTGATGGAAGCTGGGTGAGAAAGGGTCACAGGACTCTTATAAGTAGGTGGCCTCCAGGCCCCTGAGGAAGCCAGACATGAGTCTTACCAGGCCCTGGCCCAGTGAGGAAGCTGCTGGAGGCACCTGCTCATCCAAAGAAACCCTGAAGTCTGTGGTCAGCTAGGGACATTCAAACCCCCAAGAACGAGGGCAGGTGTCGTCTTTCCCACTAGGGAAATTACCATCTCCATCCTCTCCCATGACTGTGGCTGCACCTCCAGGGATGCTCCTGCCACCAGGAAGACAGGGAGCAGCACAGCCACAGTGCAGCCACACCCAGCTTCCACTGAGGTGGGGTAAGAAGTGAGGCCATCCCAAGTCTTGATTCCCGTGGAGCCACCTGACATGGTGTGGGCATTCTCTTCTACACAAGACGCTTCACAGAAGCTAGGTGGCCTACCCTTCAGAAGCAACCCTTGAAATTCCTTCCTTTCATGGGTGCAGGATTGGGGAAGCTGAGCCTGAGCCCCAGGCTGTGCCATCTTTCTCTACCTTCTCTCATCTCCACTTTCCTTCTACAAAGTACCGGTGCTCCTGCATCTCATGTCTCATAAGCTTGGGGAACAAGGAAAGATGTGAAAGTCACCCCACAATTGATTATAAAAACTCTAGTCACACTTACATGTGTCAGGCTGGTGAGGTGGCTCAGTAGTAAAGCACTTGCCTAGCCTGCATGAAGCCCTGGGTTCAATCCCCAGAACTACATAAAAAAATAAATAAAACAGGGCTGGGGCTCAGTGGTAGCACACTTGCCAGGCATGTGTGAGGTATTGGGTTCGATTCTCAGAACAGCGTGTAAATAAACAAAATAAATATCTATCAACAACTAAAAATAAATAAATAAATAAACCAAACAAAAAGATTTTAAAAATATGACTCACATGTAACAAAATCCTTTCTGCTTTGAGATTAAAAGAACAGAAGGGATGATCCAACAGTGGGGCCCCAGGTGAAAACATACCTCCATAAGTTCCCTTCAAACCAGGTGAAATGGCCTCGTTGCTGAGGTTTTTAAACCCAGCGGCCCAGGAATCACCCCGGCCCTAGTCAGATCTCCAGTCCCGGGAACCTGGGTTTTGTGCTTCCTGGTGATTTCCCACTTGCATTTCCTGGCTGACTACCACTGAGAGGTTTCTGGATCAACCCCAACAAAGCAGGTCCCTGGCTGGCACACCACCTGACTTGTGGGTAGGGGACCTGAAACAGAGTGGGTGGGTGCTGTTATCTCTGGCAAACCCTGTGTCTTCATGTGTCTACTGTCTCAGGGACCGTGAAGGGATGGAAGCAGACACACCTTCCCTCCTAGAAAGGGTCATCTATTAAGTGTTTCATGCCCGAATCCCGGGTCACTTTCACCCTCACCCACCCCAGCAGTCTCCTGGGGTCACCTTGCTTCAGGCCCTCCAAAGAGTTCACAGCACTTTGACTCGCTTCTCAGTGTGGGAGCCCCGCCCCCCATCACTGTGGTGTGTCCACCACCGGAGGCCGGTCTAGAGGAGCCCAGCCTACAGTGAGCCCAGAGCAGGCTGGGGCGTAGACCTGTTGAGCTCGGGGTTGGGGAGAGTGGGGTGTCTTCCAGAACGTCTCCATCAGGAATGAGTCTCTTGGCCTGGGCCTGGATCGCCTGGGTCAGCGCCCCACCCTCAGTCCTGCCCTGGCCCCAGTTCCCTGAGCCCCTCCCTCTCCCACACGGCCCGCTGGGCTCAAGTTCCCCTTCGGGTCCCCCACTCTGGCCTCCCTCCCACACTTGTGCAGCGTCCCGGTCCTCCCTCCCCAGCGCGCTGGTCCTCTGGCACCCGGCGCCGCCTCCCTGCGCACCCGCGGCTCCACCTGAGGCGGCCCGTGGGGGCGGGGCCGCCGGGATGACGCGGCATGCGGACGGCGCGGACCCGCCCCGCGCTTGGCGGTGCCCGGCGGCGGTGATGGAAACCCGGCGCTCCCGCGGGCTGCGATGATGGGCGGCCATCGCCCGGGCTGGCGGCGGCGGCGGCGGCTGCAGCGCGACGGCCCCCGGAGCGCGCGGGACTGGCGGCGCAGCGGGAGCCCTGGGAGCTGTCCCTGGAGGAGGTGCTGAAGGTGTATAAGCAGCCCATCAACAAGGAGCAGGCGTGGGCCGTGTGCTTCCAGGCCTGCCGCGGCCTGCCAGGCGCGCCCGGCGGCCAGCGCCGCATCCACGACACTGGGGACATCCTGCTGCACCAGGACGGCTTGGTCGGCGCGCGGCAGGAGCCGGGTGAGCGCAGCGGGCGTCCGGGTTGTGGCCCGCGGCTGCCGGAGGCGGCCGGGACGCGCCGGCGGCTCACTGGGTGGTTCCCTGGTGAAAGGGACTGCGACCTCCTTGGCGCCCACTGCGCCGTCCTGCTGCTGGATCCGAGTCCTCCTTCCTGACTGGCTGCTGGACCTGGAGGCCCCCTGCCCTCTGGATCTGGAACCTCCGCTGGGCCAGGCACTGCCCTCCTGGCCTTTCCAGACCTGGGGACCCCTCATCGTCCCCTTCTCGTCCTCCCGTCTCTCATGGCATCAAGGCCAGCTGCTCTGTGGCGGGGCACGCTTTCCTTGGCTGAGAAGGGGCTTTGGCCAGATTGCTAGTACCTGGGGTGAAGTCGGGAAGCAGGCATTATGCCATTCTTGTTCCCTGCTCTCCCCTGGGCCACTCCTCCTGGCTTTGGGTTCTGCAGCCCTCAGTATATGGCTCATGCAAGGCTTTGTGGGTACAAAGAGTCCTTGCTGCTCTCTAGTGACACGGAGAGGACACAGAATGTCCCCAGGCTAGCTCTTTCATGGAGGTTGGGGGAGGGGCTTGCCTCCTGGGAATCTGTGCGGAATACACACCAGTTTCCTGGGTTTAATTGAGAGGGAGCAAGGAGAGTGTAAAATCTGCTTTTTTTTTTTTATCCAAAAGAACCAACAACTTAGCCCCTGAAATATGTTTGAGGTCTGTTGAAAGTGGTGCATTTAGCTGGTTATGTACTTTCCCCTTTAAGTTGTTTTCCTCTCTGGAGAATGGAAGGTTTGTATATGGCGCATAGGATGATATTACCCCAAAGCTGAAACCCTTTTGTGAGCACAAAGGCAGGCTGTGTGCACTGGTTGGAGCCTGATCTCCCTCCAGTCCTCAGCTATGGCCTTGCACTTGCTCTGGAGCAGGCTTCTGTGGAAGACGGGGCAGGAGCAGGGCAAAGCCCAGCAGAGGCAGCAGACAGTGACTGCCTTTTACAGTGGGGAGGGGCCTGCTGTGTCCCCCCCAGGAGCCTGCAGCTTTCTCCCTCAGCTTCCTCTTCCTTCCAACCCCTGCCTGTGACACTTGCAAGTTGAATTTTGCACAAAAAGCATTGATACATTGATTTGATGGGTGGAAATAGTAAGCACCGACATCATGGTATTATTCCCACTTTACTCTCAGGTCAGCTGAGGCCCAGGCCTCAGAAAGTCCAAAATCACTCAGAAAGGGGAAGAATTTGAACTCTGCACTCATGCTCTGAACCACTGTGCTGCCATGTCTTTCAAAGACTGGGCAGAGGGGCAGGTGCACAGTGACCTGCTCTCACCTGGAGTCTGCATACTCACAGAGCTTTTCTCCTGAGGCTCTGTCCTCCTTATAAGATGCTCCCTGGGCCTACCCCAGCCCTGGAGATAAGTGATACCCTAGGGTCTGGCTCCCAGCTCTGCAGAGCAGGACAGGACTGCAGGGAGTGTATAGTCTAGCCTCTGATTTTTAAGGATGGGAAAACCCAAGCAGAGTGGGAGTGGTGAGTTGTTGCCCACAACCATAGCAGCTATCCCTGGGGTTTCCTGGTGTCTCCCTGAACTGTGGGCAAGCCAAGCTGGGCTTCCTATTGGTTCTGTCCCAAATATCAGAGGGCCATGCTTGGGATGTGGGTCATCTGTTTCTCTCTCTCCCCCAGGATTCTATGTGCTGCTGATTCCCAGTCATTGCCCATGTGGCAGTCATCACAGATCTAGTGGCACTTCCTGACTGAGGAGTCAAAGCTCAGTACAGGCCTGTGTATTGAAGAGCCTTATCTCTGTTTGAACAGGGTCTCTGGTCTGGTTTCTGTTCATAAACATTCCTCACAATGGTGATGGCTTATGACTTCTGTCTGCCTTTATTTTATTTTTGGTACTGGGGATTGAATCCACGGACACTTAGCCACTGATCCACATCCTCAGCCCTTTTTTGTATTCTATTTTGAGGCAGAATCTCACTGAGTTGTATAGGGCCTTGCTAAGTTGCTGAAGCTGGCTTTGAACTCGCAATTCTGCTGCCTCAGCCTCCTGAGCCACTGGGATTACAGGCATGTGCCACTGCGCCTGGCTGCCTCTCTTTTTTTTTAAGTGGAAGAATGGGAAATGTGTTAGCATGTGGAGTTATTTTTAAGAGGCCATTATTAAAACCTCAAGATCGGGAAAGGATTATTTTTTAAAATGGACTCAGGAAACTCCATCAGGTGAAGCTCTGTGGAGCCGTTCCGTACACAGCACAGCCAGTGGTCAGGTGGCCTGCAGCGCTCTCAGTGGATCCACCTCCTGCCGTCCCAGGGTGGCTTGCCCCACGGGAAGGTGCTCTGCAAAGTGGGACTTGGGCATCGGCCCCTGGAGCATCCAGCTTCGGGCCCAGCTTTCTTCCAGGAAGATGCCCAGGAGACAGTGGAGGCTGGTGCTAGGTGCCCCTGGGGTGAGGGGAGCCATGGCTGCCTCCTCTCCCTTTACTTCCTGCCTTGCACTCACACTCACTTACACAAATATATTTTTATTCGTTTTTATTGGCCCACTTTTCTTTTTGGTGATGGGGTTCAAATCCAGGGTCTCTTGCATGGTAAGTCCAAACTCCACCCTGGAGCTCCATCCCCAGCTCTTGCCTTTTGATGCTCCACCTTTTCAGTCAGGCCCCACTCTTTATACTTGGGGTGGACTGTGGGTCTGAGCCTGGCTATCCCCAGGGTTCTCTGGAGCAGTGTTAGGCTCCATTGCTAGTTCTTCGTTCTTGAGTGGATACAAGGCCTTCCCTTTTTATGTTGTAGCCCCAGGTTCCTAACACAAAGGCCATTAAAAGGCATTTGTCCAGGCCTGCCAGCGGCTCAGGAGGCTGAGGCAGGAGAATCATGGGTTCAAAGCCATCCTCAGCAAAAACGAGGTGCTGCTAAGCAACTCAGTGAGACCCTGTCTCTAAATAAAATACAAAATAGGGCTGAGATGTGGCTCAGTGGCCAAGTGTCCCTGAATTCAATTCCCAGTACCCCGTAAAATAAAAAATAAATTTATAAAAAGACACCTGCCCAGAACTGGACCACAGTGTCCACAGGGCTGACTTGTCTTTCACTCTCTCCCCCAGCAGTGCTCAAGAGCAGGCTCTGGCCTCAGGGGGTCCGCTGCACCTGGGCCCACAAGTCACAGCCAGGGGTGCTGCTGCTGCATGTTTGAGCTGGCCTCTGTGCCAGCCACAGACACTTCGCTGTGTGTCTCCTGGCCCAGCGTGCTCCTGCCAGGTGCTGAAATGGGACCCTTTGCTATTGAGGAGTGTGGTTGGACTTTGGGATCAGGAAGCGCACAGCTGGCTCTCTCTGCTGCTGGAGGTCCCTGAGTTCCACCAGTGGCCAGAAGAGTCTGTTGAGGTCATCTTCTTTTCACCATCCCCCCTGCCCAGATGTGTGCAGATGAGCTTTGAGTGGTCTTGCCTTGGCTGGTGTCCTTAGTTATGCTGGGGAGAAGCTGGAGCTGGTCAGAAAGGTCAGATTCTGCTTCCAGAGAGAATTCCCCTTCCCAAGTCTCCTGGCTGTCAGAACATTCCTGGTGGTTCTTATAGCTGGGTCCTTGCCAGTCCTGGCCATGGCTGGAGGTACCTGTCACAGCTATGCCACCTGCCTGGCTATTGCAGGTGCTCTTGCAGCTGTGCTCTTTGCCCTTGAGGGCCACTTAGTCCAGTCATGGTGAAGGGTGACAGAGGCCACCCAGGAGGGTGGGAGCTTTCCTTCCTCACCATGATGGGAGCCAACCTTGAGAGGTGCTTGTAGGATAGGTGCTGAGGTGTTGGGGTCACTCCTCCTGGGAGAGCTATGTTGTTAAGAGCCTCTTCCGCAGCCGAGAAACCCAAAGTCACAGGAAAACAGCCACCTGAGTTGACAGTTGTGGGTGTGATGATGGCCTGTGCCTTAGAGGTGTGTGACTGACCATCTTGGGGGTGCCAGTGGAGGCCTGTGCTGCTGCGCTGCACATTTCTTGATGGTCAGCGCCTGTCCCTGAGCTTTGCTTTCTGGAAGAGGGCTGCTAGACAGTCACTGTGAGGTGTGTGGGGGGGTGAGCAAGGTGTATTTGCAGACAGATTTCTGTAATCCATCTTCTGAGCAAGCCTCACCTTGCAGGACGATCACCTTCTGTGTGTATGACCTCTCTGACGCTGCCCATGCCAGGCTGGCCCTCCCATAAATCCTGGACACGGGTGGCCCAGGTGCCTGTCCTAGCTGGTACCACCCAACCTGTGCTGTGACTTTGGAAAGGGCTCCACATGTCCAGGAGCCTGGGGGGCCCCACGTCACGCGTGAGGTTAAGCTTGCTGTCGCCTTCCAGCCGCATCCTCCACATGCTCACCAGCTGCCTGCCTGGCATCCACAGGGGGTTTCTCTGCCCCACATGGGACAGAGCTGACTCTAGTGCAGCACCAGGAATCTTGGGGCACTGGATGGTCCGGCCCTGGCATGAGGCCTGGTTAAACCCTGTGGACAGGCTGCCAGGGTTTAACTCTGACCCTTCAGAGCGATGCAAAAGCCCGGTTAAGAGGGAGGAGAGGGGCCTGGAAGTGGTGTCTGCTCGCCGGGCAGACAAGCACAAGGGGCCCGGACAGCGGGAGGAAGCTCCCAGCCACTGTTTCGGCTTCTGTCCTCTCCCAGGGAATCCCACTTTCCCCCTGTGCATCTGCCTTGGTTCGTCTCCAGGGACTGAGGGGTGAGCAGAAAGGAGAGTGTGGGCATCTGTGGCTTCAGGACAGATCTCCACGACCTTCCGGCTCGAGGTGACACAAACCCATTTTCTTCTGTCTTAAGAGGGTATAGATACAGAATAGCCTTTTCCTTAGGTTAGCTGTTGGCTGTCCTGCCTACGTCTGCCACCTGTGTCCCCTGGCCATGCCATGCAGAAGTCAGGGGGCCTGCAGGTGTGTACGCTCCCAATTCCACCCTCACATCTGGGTGTCATGTCGCTCTCCATTTTTTCTTCTTTTATTTTTTTCCTATTTTTAAAAATTATTTTTTGGGACAGGGTGTTGCTGAATTGCCTAGGTGTGCCTGGGACTTGTGATCTTCTTGCCTCAGCCTCCTGAGTGGCTGGGACTAAGGTGTGTGCTATGGCGCCTGGCTCATTCTTGATGCATTTCCAGGAAATTGTTGTATACACATCAATCTACTTCCCCTAAATACTTCAGCTTGTGTGCTGTTACCAGAGCTTAGCGTTTGTTTGTAATTCTTTCTTTTGATGTGAAATTTACATATGATGGAACATGAACCCTGGCACACCTTCCTCGATAAGTCTCTGCACCCCACCCTCTGCTGTCAGGGCCCCACTACGCCTGTTGAACAGTCAGAACCACCCCAGTGGTCAGAACCACCCTGTGCTGGTCCCTCCCACGGATTCCACTTCAGTAGATCTTTGCAGGGGCCCAGGAATGTTCCAAGTGGTTCTAGAATCCACATTCCACCCGAGGTTCTCGAATCCCCTGACTTGGGTCTCCTCTCAGATCCTTGCCCAGTGGACTGAGGGGAGCCCCTGGGGAGCATGTGGAGAATCGTGCTGATCTCAGCCCAAGGATTGGCAGAAGTGACCCAGAAGGAGGGACACACCTGTATCCCTTTGACCCAAAGAGCTCTATGTTTGCTGAACAAACAGAGCTTGTGACTTCTGAACCTTCCTGTGGGCATCCTCCAGCTCCTGAAGGCTGACGCTCCACAGAGGGCCCAACTGGGTCTTGCAGTTAGAGTCTTGACTGTGGAACAAGCTTTTGTGGAGAGCCTGAAATCACCGACACTGGGTGTGTTTCACTCACCCTGACCATGGGGGGTGGTGTCTCCCCGTGAGAGGGGACCGAGGTGGTGGAGACCCTGGGCTTCTGGGAGCACACAGGGTGTTTGGGTCCAAAGTCTGCTGGCTCTGGGCTCCACCCCACCTCTGAGACAGGGCAGCACTGCACGTTGAGTGGCACCCTTTTGCATGATTTGATTTCTTGACTCTGTAGTGCGTCCACAAGATCCAAATTCAGAACTTGCAGAGAGAGTAGCATCCCAGAGCCCTGTGTTATGGTCCCCACCTACTGGCCTCTTAGCCACAGTGTAAAGTTTCATGCACACCAGCACACGGGTTCTGCTCTGAAACCTAGAGCTGCCCTCTGCCCTCCCACTCCACTCCAGGATGCCCTGTTCCTGTGTGTGTGCGTGTGTGTGTGTGTGTATGTATTTCCAGTGTCTTGTGGTAAGAAGGTGCTACAGTGAGTGGCACTTGGCATCATGCCGTGTGGCAAGGCTTCGGGAAGCAGACCTGCTACCTTGGAAGGCCGGGACCATGGTTTTGAGAGACTTTGGTGGTGGCCTTCCTGGGTTGCGGCCAGTTCTCCTGTCTACCAGGCTCACATACGCTGTGTTTCTGCAGCCTGCTGTGGCCACACGACACTCTGGGCAGGCTGTCCTGACTCCAGGCCCTGCCACAGCGCAGTAGGTGCTCTGCAAACCCTTCCGCCTCGGGAAGCTTCTCTGCCTCTGTTGCTGCACCTCTCTGAGGTGACACTGTTAGACGTAGGTGTCACCTCTGTCCTGCAGGTGAGAAAGTGAGGTCCGAGGGAGGACAACCAGAGCCTGAGGGCCACAGATTGGCCAGGATCTGACATCTCCAGTCCTCCCAGGGCAGATGGGGCTGAGGTGCAGGTACCTCCTCTCACCTGCCATGCAGGGCTGTGCGCTTCCTCTGGAGGCTGCTGGGGGCAGCTGGGAAGGTCCTCTGGGCACCTCTCCTCCAGGTGCAGTCTGTCCTTCCACCACAGGAACAGTGTTCAGAGGAGTGCCGAGCGCTTCAGTTCTCCTCACTTGCCATTCCACGCAAGAGAATCTGGAGTGGGTTTCCTTTTCCCTGGCGAGGGTGTCCTTCCCACAGGAGGAGGTGGCTGAGTGGTCCCGCCCCCTGCAGGGATCAGAGAGTGGTGGTGGGAGCCTGTGTCTGGCTCCATCTCCCCTCTGGAGGTCTCACCATAGACACGTGATCTCCTGGGTCCCGCTGCCTCCCTCTGCTTCTGTCTACTCCAGTGAGGGCAGCTCCGGGCAGTCGTACCTGGACTGTTGGGTGGGTGGGTCAGGAGTGTGCTTGGCTTCGCGGGGACCCAGCTCTGCAGTTTATTAGCTGGGTGGACTCTGGCAGATCTCTGAGTCTGCTGAGCCCCAGTTTCCTCACCACAGAGGGGGATTCCTGGCACCACCCCCTCCAACTTGCTGGAGTTTTGTGACCACCTCGTGGAGGCCCCAGCTCGGCCTCCCCGAGAGATCTCCTTCACCCCCATCTCAGCAGGCCGAGCCTGCTCATCAAACCCTGGAGAGTTCCTAAGTCCTTGCAACTGCAAACAATTAAGATTCACAGACACTTTAATGTTGGCATGATTTTTTTGTTGTTGTTGTTTTTGCTAATATATGAACTATTTGAGCCAGCAACACAAGCATTGAAAGCATTTCCACAGAGAGCTGGCTGCAGAGCTAGACTGCGTGTGCCATCAGTGTGCAGAGAGCTGGGAAGGGCTGGCCACCCTTCTCGGTCAGCCCCTCCTGCCCTTCCCAACCAGCAGCATGACCCAGGCACTGGCCTCCAGGAAACACCTTGGTCCTGGGTCTGATGCTTCTACCTCCCCACTACTTGGACCAGCTGTGGCTGCCAGCTTCCCTGACTGCCCAGCAGGCAGGACGCTGGCCCAGGACAAGAGCCTGTGGCCTGCTGCACACTGCTGGCCTCTCTTGACCTCACCGATGCTGGCCTGGACTGTTCCCATTACTGCAGTGGGTGGCAGTCTCCTTTATCTTGGGCAATCCTCCTGGCTCTTGATGGCATTTTGAAAGTGTTTGTGGCATTAGCAGGTTCGTGCGGAGACCGTCCTGAGGTCTGTCTTCCCACGTCTCGCCTCTTTCTAGTAGGAGTGAAGGCGGTGAAGCTCCCATGCCCACTCGAGTGCCCCTGCACGTCGTATGTGTGGGTAGGTTTCTGCATCTCATTCCGTGGCATCCTTGGAACCTGGGGGGCTGGGGGCTTGGTCAGCAACTGGTGGTCCAGATTCTGGGGTTCCCTGCCTTGCTCTGGCACTATCTCCCCGCCACTAGCTGTGATACCTTGGAGCACAGGAGGTCATCTCTGAGCCTCTATCTCTTCATCTGTGAATGGGTGCCTGAGCTGCTCACTTCCTGGGTTGGATTCGGCATACATGGATGAGCACCTGCAAAATGCCACTCACTACCTGCCGCCACTCAGCATCACACTGAGCCTGTACGTGGGCCTCAGATCCAGGAGTCGCAGTCCGAGGTGGACATTCCCAGCTAGGCAAAGCCTGTCAGCTCCTCTGAGCCCAAGTCTCTTCCGACAGTGTAACTTGGAGGCAGGCCACCTCAGTTCCCAACGTCACAGCTTCTCACTTCAGACCGCGGCTTCTTGCCTGCAGCCACCACCTACCTGAGCTGCTCCCTCCTTTCCCTCTGTCTCCAAGCAGGCCTGGACCCCAGACCCTGGACCCACTCACCAGCACTGCTGACCACTCTTCTGAGCAGGCACTGGGGAGCACTGGGGTCTGCCTTCTCTAGTGCAGAAAGGGACAGTCACTCTTGGCACCTAGGTGTCCTTCCCAGAGCTGGCTCCTGAAGGGCCTTGCAAGTGACCTGGTGGCTCAGCTGGCAATGAACTTTCTGGGGTTCCTTGGGAGAGTGGGGGGATTACTGTATTTTCCTACAGGGAAATGGGCGGGGGGTGGGGCGTCCCACCTTCCCGTGGGCTCAGCTGGCCATTTCAGTCTGTGGGCTCCTGGGGTCATGGTGAGCTGAGGCAGGGGCAGCAGCCTGTCCTTGGGTCCTGGGGTGGCTGGGGGAACCTGACTCGCTATCTTTTCTTGCAGAGCCCATGACCACGATGGTGTCCCCAGCCAGCTCAGAAGCTCAGGTACTGAAAACAGTTTTAAAGACGACTTGATCCTGTGAGAGTGAACCTGTGTTGCATAATGGACACTCTCACCGTATTAAGTCCTGTAGCTGTTCGTCGAGGCAGGACAGCGCAGCACCCAGAGGGCCTCACTGGGCCTGGGAGGAAGCTGTGCACAGAGGACAGGCAGTGAGGGCCCAGCAGGGTGTCAAGGGCTCTGGGGCAGGAGCAAGGGAGGAGTTGCTACTGACCCAGAGGGAAGTAGGTGATGACCTCTGCCTGGTTGGCCTCACAGGCACAATGCTGGGGGCTGGGTGTGAGTTTCAGGAGCAAACAGGAAAACCAGCCAAGGACACAAGCCAAGGAATTCCCACCCAGCCCACATCTCCAACCCCTTCCTCCTCCTCCCAACTGCCCTGAGATCACGTCCTGGATTTGGTTCTTCTCTGTCTCTTTAAACCACTGCTCTAATATAACACCTGTTTTACAGTGAACACAGTGGCACACTCAGGGGAGGTGGGCACAGACCAGAAGAGCATATACCATCTGTTGTTGAGAACCCAGAAACTAGCAGTGTGTCTCACTTCCCATAGTCCCTCACCTTGGAATACTGCCATTCAAGTAGCACATCGCCGAGTTTATTTACCAGCTCTGTACTTGTCCTACATAGAGATTCCTCAAACAATTGTGTGTTTCCAAGACTCCTCTGCATTGCCCTGTGGTGGTTAGTCATCCATTTTCATGGCTGCATAATATTTTGGATAGTTTCTTTTTACCAAGTGCAGTGCTCCTGGGTGGCAGCTGGCCCCTGCTGTGCAGAGTTCCCAAGTAGTCTATTACTTGAAAACTTTCCAAAGTTTTTTTTTTTTAAAAGAGAGAGTGAGAGAGGAGAGAGAGAGAGAGAGAGAGAGAGAGAGAGAGAGAGAGAGAGAATTTTTTTTTAATATTTATTTTTTAGTTCTCGGCGGACACAACATCTTTGTTGGTATGTGGTGCTGAGGATCGAACCCGGGCCGCATGCATGCCAGACAAGCGCGCTACCGCTTGAGCCACATCCCCAGCCCACTTTCCAAAGTTTTAAAAAGATTTATAAAGAGGAGCTAGGGCCATAGCTCAGTGGTGGAGCGCTTGCCTAGCATGTGTGAGGCACTGGGTTTGATCCTCAGCACCACATTAAAATAAAGGTATTGGGTCCATCTACAACTAAAAATTTATAAATATTCACAACAATGGTGTATGGGAACAGTCCAGTCAGGACTGTTGTTCTCAGAGGCCCCAGGTGCACTTCAGAGCGAGTAGCCTCAGCAGGGGAGCTGCCTGCACCTCGTCTCGACTGGGGCTACTCAGGCTGCACGAGGTGCCCACAGGACCCCTGCAGCTTCTGACCACCCCCAGGCTGCTGAGCCTGTCCAGTGCTGGAATGCCGGCAGGGCTAGAGGTTCTGAGCCTGGCCAACTGCCTAGACTTTTCTTTATGGGGAACGAGCATTCTTGACTTCCAGAGAGTTCCGATGACTGGAGGCACAGAAGACCTTTCACTGATGCAGCTGTCAGATAAGACTTGACTGCAGTTGGCACTTTCCCCAGAGTGGCACTAGCTCAGGCCAGGAGGAAGAGGGGGCTCTCCTCCTGTGCCCTCAGTCTGTCCTCCTGTCCATGGGGTGGGCGGTCTGCATGAGAAAGACCGTCAGAGCCAGCCTGGAGCTCGAGGCAGACGGAGTAGGAGTGAGATGCCCTTCACACCTCCTCGCTCATTCTTGGCCCATACCCAAAGGCCAAAAGGTTCACCAGGAATTCGAGGGGACTGTAACTCCTGCCTGCCCCATCACC
This sequence comes from Urocitellus parryii, assembly GCF_045843805.1. Classification (NCBI taxonomy): domain Eukaryota; kingdom Metazoa; phylum Chordata; class Mammalia; order Rodentia; family Sciuridae; genus Urocitellus; species Urocitellus parryii. Next base: position 491,335 of record NW_027554244.1, read on the forward strand.
GTGACACCCAGGAGGGGCCCTGAGGCCCTGCTGGAGCCCCCCTGACCCCAGGTTTCGCCTGCCTGGGCCGGGTTCAGGCTGGCACCTGTCAGGTGTGACCCTCTGCTAGAGTTTTGTGGCTGTGGCTGTTGCTCTAGAGTCTAGGGTGTGGCTTGGAGCTGTGTCCCTGATGTTCGTCTGCAGAAGGCACAGACATGCTGAGGTGGCCTCCAGGGGGCCACCCTTTGCCCCACTGCCACCATGGACTCCTGCTGGCCCTCTGCCTGGCACTGGGTTGGCCACCTGTTCTTGCTTGGCATGGTGCAGGCCCTGGCTCTCCAGGCTCCCAGAGGTGGGCACACAGGAAGCTAGAGGCCCTGAAGCAGGTGACCCAGAAGGTTCCCGGAGAAGGCAGTGGCCTCCTTGTGAGGGACAAGGCTGAGGACTCTACACAGCAGACCCAGGCCTGGCCAAGGAAAGGCCCAGCTCTTTGCAAGCTGTGCCCAGGCAACCTGACCTCTCTGTGCCTCTCTCCCCAAACTGCAAGATGAGAGATGGTGTCGGTGGGTTGTCCACAGCCAAGCAGAAGAGTGACACCAGGCTCAGCCCAGGTTCCGACTAGGAGAGTGTCTTTGCGTAAATGCATCCTTTTGATCCATGTCATAAAAGAAAAGCATGAAAGTCCGTTAGCACTAAGAGCAATGCCCAGCAGATCACAGGGAGGTCGTATGCTGGGGATGAGCCCAGACCTGCGCAGGCTAGGGAGTTCGAGCCACCGAACTGTACCCCGCCCTTTTCATTTCATTGTGAGACAGGGGTCTAACTAAGTTGCCCAGGCTGGCCTTGAACTTGTGAGCCTCCTGCCTCAGCCTCCTAGCTGCTGGGATTCAAACATGTGCACCGAGCCTGGCTAAACATTGGTCTTCTGTGGATGCGTCAGGCTGGCAAGGGGTGATGGCCATGCCTAGTCGGGGATCAGAAGTCTCCTCCTTCACTCTTCTCAAGGAGGCAGATGCTGGCCTCAATTATGGGACTCTTGCCATCTTCTGAACATGGAACTGGGATGATTTGCCAGTCCTCCCCACCCACCCCAAATCACTGGTGGGCCAGATATCTGCAAAGTCAGTACCTCTGAAGATCCTGTGCAGGTCACCAGGAGATGTCACAGAGAAGATCATCTTTGGAGAAAGGTCTGAGGAGTCACCAGAGGGAAGGGGGAGCTAGACTTGGGACCATGGGTTTCTTCACTTACCTGATGGAAGAGTTTCAGCAGGAGTCAGACAGGGACTCCCTAGGGAAGTGATGCGTCCAGGGGAGAAGGTGGGCCACCTTGAGGCTGAGGCTGGGGTGGCCCTGCTGTCCACTGCATTCTTCAGAGCTGTGGCCTGTCACAGTGCTGGGAGCACACCCAGCCCTCCAAGGGAGCCTGTGGGCCAGGGCGAGGGGAGGAGAGAGGGTAAGCCAGGGATGAAAGTCAGAGCCAGGCCGGGAGACACGAGAGTTCACTCGTCAGAGCTGACAGATAATGGCCATCTCGATGGGGGAGGGCAAACGGGCTGGGGTCCTGGGACTTTCAGGGGGAAGGCTTGGGAACCAGAGCCGGGTGGGCCTGATGAGGGTTGGCATGAGGGTTGGTGTGAGGAGTGGTGAGCCTTTCTCAGGAAGGTCCTGGGGCAGGAAAGCAAAACTGTTCTCTTAAAATGGCGGCCGTCACTGAGGATGGCCTTCCAGATGCTGAGCAAGGACCTTGTGCACGGCAGGGCAGTCCCCGTGCAGAGGTGTCAGGACCGGCTCCCCCTCCACAGACCTCTGGTCCCAAGGCCCCTAAAGGCAGACTGTGGAAACAGGGTTCCCTGCCGAGAGGCGCTGAGCCCAGAGGCCTCCACCAAGAGACCTCACGGATTTTAAAAATGAGCTTAAAAAACAAACAAACAAACAACAAACACTTCCTGTGGGCAGGGGTGTAGCCGAGGTGGAGTGCTGGCCTAGCATGCTGGAGGCCTGGGTTCAGACCCAGTGCCACAAACCAAACCGAACCAACAGGTGAAGAACTCGGAGAGCCTCAAGCTTATCCAAAGCAGGCAGAACAGCCCAGGGTGCCTGGTTCACTGGGCGCCACGGCACTGGGTCCCACCCACCCTGCCTGGTGATCCCCTCGTCTCACCCACCACCCACTCCAGTGTGATGACTTTTTAGGTCAGACTTCACCATGTCTGGCTTGGGGTCAGCCAGCTTTCGGCCTCTGAGACTCAAGTACCTGGAAAGGTTCATCTTGGCTCACAGTGTCCAAGTTTCTGTCCATGGCAGTTGGCCCTGTGGCTTTGGGCCGGTGTGGCTCAGGACTTCATGGCGGGAGCACAGGGCAGAGGAGGGAAGGGCTGGGCTGCACTCTCCCTCCGAGGGCACACTCCAGCAGAAGACCTTGCAGTGGAACCTCTGGAAGGTCCACCCCTCTCAGTGGCACCCCAGTGAGGATGCCTGTAGGGAGCCCCTGACCCTCTGCATCTGATCAGGCTCAGCTCCCCGAGGCTCCTGGAAGGGACGGTGTGTCCTGAAGGCTCTCTGCCGATCCTGTCCCTTGGATCAGCACATGGGACTGCGTGTTGGTTCCTCTTTGCTGTGTGGTAGCATTCCCTGTGAGTGTCCCGAGTGCGGTCTCACTCTCAGCTGGAGAACGTTCCAGTGGCCGCGCTCGGGACCCATCAGTTCAGCACCTGGAGAGAGCTGCTGAGGCACTGGTCCCACGTCTGTTGGATTGCGAGGGGCCAAGCTGTTCTGCAAAGTGGTGTGCCGCAGGCAGTCCCTTCAGTCACGCACCTCACCGTGTTGTACCTGGTGTATCCCCTCAGTGGGCCGTTAGCTCCTCCCTCCTGGCCTCTTACTGGGCCTGGCCACTCCCCGCCTGTGAAGGGGCTGGCAGCCTGCCCAGCTCTGGGGCGCCCTGCACTGTTCCCTGCCGCCTGCCGCCTGCGCCAACCCCTCTTTGTCCTGCAGATGGTGCAGTCGCTGGGCTTTGCCATCTACCGCGCACTGGACTGGGGCCTGGACGAGAGCGAGGAGCGCGAGCTCAGCCCACAGCTGGAGCGGCTCATCAACCTCATGGCCAACAGCGACTGTGAGGACAGCGGCTGTGGGGCAGCGGACAAGGGCTACGGGGGTCCAGAGGAGGAGGAGGAGGTTGCAGACGGTGGCCCCCGGGCCCTGCGCACCTTCTCCCAGGCCATGCAGCTGTGCGCGGTGCGGCTGACTGACCCTCGGGGCGCGCAGGCCCACTACCAGGCTGTGTGCCGCGCACTCTTTTTGGAGACGCTGGAGCTCCAGGCCTTCCTAGCCAGGGTGCGGGAGGCCAAGGAGGTGAGCTTGGGAACACAGTGCTGAAGGTGGGGCCCGCGGATGGCCAGACCCGAAGGGGATCTGGGGGGTGACTAGTGGGTACCTTGCCCCTCGGTGGGAGTGCCCCAGCTGCTCTGGGCTGTGTGCTGAAGCCTCATACATTTTGGCCAGGTTTTTGGAGAAGGGAACCAAGGCCTAGGGAGGCAGCAACTGGCTCCTAGCCTCTGCCCGAGCCTCCTTCCTGCTGCCTTAAGCCAGCTGTCATGATTCTGTGAGGGAGTCCTGCTTGCTGCCCCCACTTGCTCCCCAGGTCCCAGTTTCTTCTGAAGACAATGCCAATGGCAGTCCCTTCCCACCTCTCAGAACCACACAGATCCTTCAAGTGGGGTGGGTGGGCAGTTCCGTGGGGGTACCTGTGGGTATGTGCTGTGCCTGGCCTTGCTCTCCAGGTACCCCTCTAAGTTTGGGCCCATTTTGCAGGTGGGCAGATGTAGGCTCTGGGAGGCTGGATCCTTGCCAGGAGCTGCAGAGCCAGTATAGGGCAGGGCTGGTCTCCCTGGGCTCCCAAGCCACAGTTCTCCTCTGGGGCTGTCCTGATCCCCCTGGACCTCAGGGATGGTGTGCAGTCTGCTCTCCCAGCTCCCAGCTCCCAGCCCCTCCTGGAGGAGTTGGTGCTGTTCAAAGGGAGCTGATGGGTTTGTTTGGCAGTGTCCTAAGTGCAGGGACCCTGGGCCCATCAGCTTTCCACAGAGGAGAGAGGGGTACCTGGAGAGGTCAGAGAGATTGGCTGCACTCCTTTGCTTAGGTGTTGGAAGGTAGTTTGGGAGTTAACTGGTATGGTCCCTGACTCCACCCTCACCTTTTTGGGTGCTCTTTCCTTCTAATACAGAGGGGTTCTTGGCAGCTTCACTGACCCTTGGGTCCTAAGAAAAGGCTGGAGCTGCCAGCCTCCCCTGCAGCTCTTACATGCCGAGATGGGGAGGTTACCAGCCCATGGCCTGTTCCTGTGGTCATCCCACCTTCTCTCCAGCTCTTCCTTGACATCCTAGGGGTGTTCTCCCGACTCCACAGACAGTTGGTGGTCCTGATGCTTTCCTCCTTCCTTGAACTTAGCCTGTGTCTTGTTGCTCAGTTTCTCACCCAGACAGCAAGGCTCCTGTTTCAGCAGGAACACACAACTCTGGACGTCAAGCCATTGGCCTGAAGTTCAGGGAACTGGTGGTAGGGGGCACAGAGACAGGTCCCTCGGTGGGGTGCAGCTGTGCTAGTCTAGGTGGGCATTTTGGAGAGAAGCAGCCTGCTCAGGATGGGAGAGCCACCCTCCTGCCCTGTGCCACTGGGCTGGCCAGGTCCCACCTGGGGACTGCTGTTAGAATGGCATGCCTTGTGCTTCTCTGAGCTGGCAGTAATTCTTATAGTGTCTCAGAGCCATTTGGCAAGTAGTTTGGGGTGCAGCCAGGGTAACCGGTTCTGTCTTGGTCAAGAGTGGCTGTGGACTGAAGGGCAGATGCTTCTTCAGGACAGGGGAGTCAGAGCAGTCAGGCTGCCACTGAGATGCAGGGCAACTGAGGCAGCTAGTCCAGCAGCCTTCCCTAAATTCTCAGCCCAGAACAGTCACCTGACAGTCCCTAATGCCAGGATGTTTCCTGGCCCTCACCATGATGTTGGCATTTTTCCTGGTTTGGGAATGATCCCCCCCCCCGTACCTGCTGGCAACCACACTGGCCTGCACCCACCACCATCTGCTCAAACAGTTTGAGGACCTAGCCTGTGCCATGTTGCGGCAGGTCCAGCTGCAGGTTCTGAGGTGCTGGGTTCCATGTGGCCTCCCGTGGGGATCGTGGTGGAGGAGCAGCTGTGAATGTCTCAGGAGAATGTGTGGGCCATAGCCGGCCAAGGTGCCCCTGAGGAGGTGTTGTGTGCACTGAGATCCGGGCTCCCACCCCTGCCACACCTCCCTGGGGTATGTGGATGAGATGGGAGGAGGTGCCACATGGGTACTAGATTCTCACCAGCCTCTACCCAGAAGGAGCCACCTAGAGCTGACGGACAGGTACCTGTCTGGTTCCGAGGTGGAGAGCGTGGTTCTCCCAGACATCTTCCCGAGCCCCACAGCCTGGGTCAGGACTCCACAGGTCCCCTTTCAGCTGGTTAGCAGTAGCCGTGTGGTGAGGAAGCCCATGTCCCATGTCTGCCACCTTCCACCTTCTCTGGACTAACCAGATGTGTGGTCTCAGATGCTGCAGAAGCTGGGGGAGGATGAGCCTCAGGTGGAGAAGCCGCTGGCGGAGCTGGACAACCTGGGACACACAGACTGGGTAAGACAGGAGAGTCACCCCAGGGCTGTGCCGGGAGGCTGCACAGGCTGAGGGCCCTGTCTGTCTCTGGGGCAGGCCCGGCTGTGGGTCCAGCTCATGCGGGAGCTGCGCCATGGGGTAAAGCTCAAGAAGGTGCAGAAAGCAAGAGTTCAACCCCCTGCCCACCAAGTTCCAGCTCACCCCCTTCGAGATGCTGATGCAGGACATCCGCACCAGGAACTACCAGCTGCGCAAGGTCATGGTGAGCGCCGAGCTCCTGCCCGCCTCTGCTGGGGGCCCTGGCTCCTTAGGCTGAACACTGAGCCCCTTACAGCACACAGATCATGAGTAAGGCAGGTGTGGCCCTCGGGCCCCACAGCTCAATGTTGTGTTGGGGACACAGTTTGACCAAGAAGATGGGGAATACGGAGATCGCCCTGGAGGCCTGGAACTGAGGCTGCAGGGCTATTCCACCTAAGGAGCACCCAGCAGCCCTGGCGTGGGCTGATGCTACTCTTGGAACTTTATGATTATCATTAATTTTACTGCTGAGCCACATCCCCAGCACCATTTATTTATTTATTTATTCATTCATTCATTCATTTATTTATTTTGAGAGTCCCACTAAGTTGCTTAGGGCCTCACTAAGTTGCAGGGCGGGCTTTGAACTTGTGATCCTCCTGCTTCAGCCTCCCTAGCTGCTGGAATTACAGGCGTGTACCACAGCTCCCAGCTACTCTTAGAATTTTAAATGAACAGGTTCATTCATTCCCGTGACAACCCTTTGAGGTGGGTACTAGCAAGCTCCTTTCTAGAAGAATCCAAGGTAGACAGAGATCAAATGGCTGGGCTTAGAGGTGTGAGTACTGGAGGTGGTAGCTGACTACCTGCCATGTACCTGTCCTAGAGACAGCTTGGTCCCAGGGAGCCGATGCCATCAGAGGCAGGTCAGAAATGAAGGCCAGGCTGTGTCAGGGGCTGAGTGAGCCCTCCCAGTCACCAGCAGACAACCCCTACAAACTCAGGTCAGCCCCGGTCTGAGCTGGGGCTTCTTTGCGGCAGGTCGATGAGGACATCCCTCCACGAGTGAAGAAGGATGCATATGAGCTTATCCTGGACTTTATCCTCTCCCGGCCTCCGCTGAAGCAAGTGCCCATGCTGTGCCTCCTACAGGGCGTTCCAGCCCTGGTGCTGTCCTGTGTCTCACTTGCAAGGGGTGCCTGAGCATACCTCTGCCGAACCATGGGGTGGGCTCTGCTCCCTGTCTCCTGGCTGGAAGGTTGGGCATGGGCCCCGGACCTCCGTCCTTCTAGAAGGATGGTGCTGGTCACCTCCCCCAATGCCTGTGGCAGGCAGAGCTCTTTTGGGTAGCACTCCTTCCTGGAGAGCCAAGAGTTAGCGCCCTGTGTCCTGTGAACCTTGAGTATCTCCCCACTCCTGAGCGTCCCCTGTCACTGTCTAAGTCCCTCCTACCTCATGCTTCATCCTCTTTGCAGGTCTCAGAGAGAAGGCTGCACCCCTTGCCACAGAAGCAGAGGACCCTGCATAAGAAGATCCTGGAAGAAATCAAGCAGGAGCGGAGGCTGCGCCCTGTGGGGGACCAGCGCTTGGGCACCCGTGGTGAGCAAGAGGAGGGGTGATGGGAGAAGAGACCCCAGGTGGCCCTGGATGAAGTCCCCCACTTCCCCTGGTGACTCCACAAATCAGGAGTCGGTGTCGGCTCCACGAGATCCTGGGTAGAGGACGTCCCAGTTTGTAGTCTGGCCTTGTGAAGTTCAAGGTGTCCTGACGTTACTCTGGGTTTTGACCTGACTTTGTACTTTTTGCTATGATAAATTTCAACAATTAGGCAGAAAACAAAATAAAACCGAAGTTTTGGGGTCTGGGAAAATCAGGCATTTATTCAGATGTCTGAGACCTGATCTTCCCAGTCAGAGTGGAGACCATCTGCAGTCCTTGTACTCTGTCTCTGAGGGGCTAGCCTGCACTGCGCCTCGGGTTGGGTGTCCAATTTGTTAGTGACTGACGAGCCCTCAGGCTTCCATTCTGTAAAGTAGGGAACTAAGCCAAACCCTGTCTACCAGGCTGGCCACACGGGTCCTGTGCGCCTCCTCCCCACTCACGTCCCACCTACCTGGCCTCCTGCCTCCCAGGGTTCGGCTCTCTGCCCTGTATCCTCAGTGTCTGTTCTGGCGATGTCAAGTCCACTTCCTGCATCAACCTGTCCGTTCCCGATGCTGGGAGCAGTGTGCAGCACTCGCGACCCCGAGTCCTGCTCAAGGCACCCACCTTGGCTGAGATGGAGGAGATGACCACATCTGAGGTCAGAGCCCACAGAGGCTCCTGAGGACCAGAGGGGGCCACAGTGCTCAGCTGGGTGGGGCATCCACTGCCAGGGCTACTGGCCAGTGGTGGCAGGGGGGCTTAGGGCCCTTATCCCATCTTGGCAGCTCAGAAGTAGCTTTGGGATGCTGAGACAGTGGCCTGGGACCACTTCTTCCCACAGCAAAAAAAAAAGCTGAGAATAGATGTGACCCATCATCTGGGGCCAGAAGGCTAATCAGTCCCTGGTTGATAAGAAAAGCTGTCACTCTGGCTGCCCTCTGACCACAGCCCTCCCCTTCCCAAGAGGACAGGAGATGACTCCTGTGGTGGTCCTCTTGGTGGGCTCAGCTTTCTCCTGTACAACTCTCCGGGACTTTCTAAAGACCTCAGGGGAGGGTTGGGTTTTTAAGGCACTTGCTATGAACTTTCTAGTAGATGGGAAGCCCAGCAGTGGGCGGAGGGCAGCCTAGGGTGTCTGTGGACCTCGTACCACCCCTGGGTCCGGTGCCTCAGTCAGGGATGGGCAGGGCACTGAGAGCATCGTGGCCAGGGCAGGGCTATCTGACGTGTCTGCAGGAAGAAGAGTCGCCCTGTGGGGAGGTGGCACTGAAACGGGACTGCTCTTTTTCGGAGCATGACCTGGCTCAGCTCTGGAATGAAATGGCCTCTGGCCTGCAGCCAGCCACACAGCCCCCAGGAGGGACGGAGCCACCCCAGCTCTGAGCAGGCAGCGTGCACACCTGGAAACCCAGCACTCGAGACCAGGGCAAGTGCTGCTCCCACCTCCTGCCTGACCTTGCCCTCAGATCTGCCCAGGGCAGCTCAGGCCCAGGCCGTCCTGAGCAGGCAGCTCCTGAGGGTACAGGAGCTGCTACTTGCAATAAGACCTTCAGTCTCCCACTGACACCCCCTTTCTCACTTGAGGACATTTTCATTTACTATAAAACATTTCCTCAAGAACTTGATTCTCCAGCCTCACTGTATCTCAAGGCAGCTGACACACAGCAGGGAAGCTGCCTGGCCAGACACCAGCCAGCTCACAGTCCTCTCTGTGGACAGAAGAGTCCCTCGTAGGCATGTGGGTCGTTCCACAGGTTCCTTTCCCGCTGGAGTACACAGAGCATCAGCTGGTGCTTTCGGCCAGGCAGGGTTAGTTCTTCTGAGAGCTGTCAGGTAGTGGGTTGTCAGCCCCCAGGGATGGCCGGCCTCTTGGTGGCCTGCATGGTCCCCTGAGCAGCCCTGCAGCCTTCTGGGCACTCTCGGGACAACCCATTGGTCCTGATGATTCCCTTTCCGGGTCGGAGGCTGGGCCAGGCCTTTCTACACCATGTGCTGCCCAGGTCTCTCTCTGGGCCAGCTGTCCCTTTTCCCTTGCCCTGGAGCCTCCAGCATACATGTGGGCAGGGGACCCTCCTGGTGTGTGCCTGCCAGTGCTCAGACTGCCTGCCGCTCCGCGGGGGCTTAATGCTGGCTTGTCATGGGGCTCAGTAGAAGGACCCTTCAGGGCATGGACCCTGGTACAGGTCCCCACACGGGGGACATGCTTTCTACTTGACTCAACTTGATCATCCTAGCCCACAGAGGCACACACCACCCCCTTCACCCACAGCCCTCCAACCAGCACTCCGCCAGGTGACCCTCACAGGCCTGTGTTCTTTCAGGTTCCTGTCCTGTGAGTGTCCAATCCCAGCCGGATCCCAGCTCTCCCCAGCTCAGCAGCCTGAGCTCAGCAGACAGACTTGAGGCTTCTGCACCAGACGCCAGGCACCTGTGGATGGTGAGTGATGGTCCTGTGGGGACCTCTTGAGTGAATCTTTATGATGTCTGAACACCAGCTGTTGCTAGGGAGACCCAGGCTCCATTCCTGGGGTCTGGCTGGGTCTGGCCTTGTCCCCGAAGCCTCGGGTTGTGCTGCTGGTGCTGTCTGGGACACTGGTCTTTGCTGCCCCCTGCTGGAGCACATTGGCACTGTGACCCCAAGAATAGAGTGTGTGAGTTGAGGCAGCTGTGAGCCCTGAAGGCTGCATCCTGGGCCTTCTGTGTAGCATACATGCTGAGAGATGAGACCCTAACCTGGCCAAGATTTCCCTGGTTCTCAGTCTATCAGCAGAGACCAAGTCTTATGCAGGGTGGTGCAGAGATTCTGCCTACCCCTGTCCTGAGGCCCCCGCCCCAGACCTGTCAACATATGATTCTATCAAGCGAGGTGACAGGAATGAACGGAGCTTCAGAGGCACTCAGGCAGGTGGAGGGGTGCTGGGTGTGGTTGGCAGCAAGACACCCCTCTGAGAATGGGTGTGGAAATGCTTTGAAAAGTGTTCTGTGTGAAAGGAAGGCAGTGCTGTTGATTTTAACTGGACGGTGACCCTTGTCCCTTTAGGGTTAGTTACTGTTCCTGCATTAACATTCCTTCTCAAGCTGCACAGGCCCGTAACCCCAGCCATGGGAGGCTGAGGCAGGAGGATTGCAAGTCAAAGCCAGTCTTAGCAACTTAGTGAGACCCTGTCTCAAAATAAAAAGTAAAAAGGGCTGGGGATGTGATTCCCTCAACTAGGGAGGCTAAGAGTGTGGGGTTCAATTCCTGGCACAAAAATTTTTTAAAATAAACAAACAAATAAATCAATAAACGGGTAGGCATGACTTAGCATGTGCAAGGCCCTGGGTTCGATCTCTAGTACCCTACTCCCCAAACAGTTATCCCCATTTGGCTTTTTAAAAATTAACATTTAGGGGCTGGGGTTGTGGCTCAGTGGTAGAGTACTTGTCTAGCACACATAAGGCACTGGGTTTGATCCTCAGTACCACAGAAAAATGAAATAAAGATTGTTTGTCTACCTACAACTAAAAAATGAATATTTAAAAAAAAATATGGGCTGGGTTGTGGCTCAGCGGTAGAGAGCTTGTCTAGCACATGTGAGGCCTTGGGTTCAATACTCAGCACCACATAAAAACAAATAAACAAAATAAAGGTATAAAAAATTAACATTTATTGTCAAGTGTGAGGGCTACACCTGTAATCCCAGGTGAGGCAGGAGGACCACAGTTCAAGGCCAGCCCAGATGAAGTGCATATACCTGTAATCCCATCAACTCAGAAGGCTGAGACAAGAGGGTCACAAATTCAAGGCCAGCCTCAGCAATTTAGTGAGGCTATAAGCATCTTAGCAAGACCTTGTCTCAAAGTAAAACATAAAAAGAGCTGGGGATGTGACTCAGTGGTTAAGCATATCTGGTTTCAATGCCATATACATATATAATATTAATATATATATATATATATATATATATATATATATATATATATATATATATATATATAAAGGCACAGTAGTGCATACCTGTAATCCCAGCAACTAGGGAGGCTAAGACAGGAGGATCGTGAGCTCAAAGCCATCCTCAGCAATGGTGAGGCACTAAGCAACTCAGTGAGACCCTGTCTCTAAATAAAATACAAAATAGGGCTGGGGATGTGGCTCAGTGGTCCAGTGCCCCTGAATTCAATCCCTGGTATCCCAACCAAAAGTAAAAATAAAAATTAAAAAAAGGGCTAGGATGTAGTTCAGTGGTACAGCATTCCTGGGTTCAATCCCTAGTACGCCCCCACTCCAAAAAAAAAGAAAAAAATCAATATTTGTTATTCCTTAAAGCTTCTGAATGTCAGGGCCCTGGCTGTGTCTTCCAAGCTTGCAGTTGGGTTATCAGCAGGGGCTGCAGTGTCATTTGAAGGCTGTCTGGGGGCTGCAGGAGCTGCTGCCCAGACAGCTTCTCTCACGCTAGGGGTATGCCACTCAGAGCCTTGGGGACCACTGAACATCCTCACCACATGGTGGCTGCGTCCCCCAAGCAAGTGGACCAGGAGAGGGCCAGGTGAAAGCTGCAGTGTATTTGACAATCAGGTCTCAGCCATGCTTCCACTATTCATTGCACATGAGTCATCAAATCCAGCGTGTTCCCAAGGGGAGAAGAATTGAGAACCACTTCTGGGTCCAGGAATCAGAGACATGTTTTAAAATTCAGCTTTAACATTCTGGAAGTGCTTCTGAAAAGTTTGACTATCAAAATCAGAGCTGGTGGCTGCCAGGCTTGCTCTGGCACACACGGTGCCTCCCCTGCCTGCAGGCCATGGTTGACCTGACAGCAGAACTCCTGGCCATGGCAATGGGCACAGAGCCTGGACCCAAAGCCAGAGGCTCTAGGCCAAGTGGAGAAGAAAGCAGGGTCCAGATCCTCTCCCCTGCCACGAAGCCCCATACGGACGGCCTGCTGAAGACCCAGACAGGATGCCCTCCCAGCTCTGTCTCTGGCACTCACAGGCTGGGCCCTGGGAACACAGTTGGCCTTTGGAGCTCTGTGTGCCCAGCACCGGGCTATGGGCTTTATATATGTTCCCTCAAAGGAGCTGAAATCCACCCCATGGACAGAGGAGTGAAGCTCAGTGAGGTCCACAATGAGTTCCGTGCTGAGCACTGGGAGGTAGCACCAGGCTGACTCCGTGCCATGCTGGATGGACAGGACACCTACTGCATGGTCAGTGGAGAGGAAAGGGAGCTCAGTTTGAAGACTTCCAAGGGGAGGAAGATTTGAAATGGACTCTGGCAGTCTTTTGTGGGGAGGGGGTACCTGGGGTTGAATTCAGAGGCACTGGACCACTGAGTCACATCCTCAGCCCTATTTTGTATTTTATTTAGAGATAGGGCTGATTTGCTTAGCGCCTCTCTCTGCCTGAGGCTGGCTTTGAACTTGCAATCCTCCTGCCTCAGCCTCCCAAGTCTCTGGGATGATAGGCGTGCACCACAGCCTGTCCTCTGGTGGTGTGGATCAGCCCAGGGTGTGTGTTTTCAGGCAGCTGGGGAGCTGGGGAGCACGGGCAGCCAAGGGTGGGGACCGGGAGCTGGAAAGCCAGCAGGGGAGTCTTGCTGCAGCAAAGCCTCCTCAGAGAAGGCGGGAGCTGTCTGACTTCAGAAAGCCACAGAGTGCTTGGCCCCAGGAAGGGATGCAGCTGGTGGGGCCCTGCTCTTGGGCTGCGTGAGCAGGACCCTCTGTGCAGGAGGTCCACCACCCCGTGGAGAGCCTGGCCCTGACTGTGGAGGAGGTGGTGGGTGTGCGTCGCGTGCTGGTGAAGGCCAAGATGGAGAAGTTCGCCCAGGACCAGGAGCTCTTCAGCAGCCTGAAGAGGGGGAAGGTAGGATCTCTCCTGATGGGAGGTCAGGGGCAGGCCAGTGTGGACAGGACCTTGGTGGGCCGTGAACACAGCTGAGCCCCAGCGTGCCTTCTTCCCTCACAGATCTGCTGCTGCTGCAGAGCCAAGTTCCCACTCTTCTCCTGGCCGCCCACCTGTCTCTTCTGCAAGAGGTGAGCCTTCAGTGCACCTGGCTACCAATTAACAAGGAGGAAGAGGAGTGGGCCTGCGGTGGGCAACCCACGTGATGGTGGGATATTCTGTCACCTGCCGTGGCTGTTGAGTCCTTGGGATTGGTCAGTGCCACTGAGGAGGTATTTTTCCTTTGCATCTGTTAGGGGTGGATTTGTGGGACTCAGCCTCCCCCCATGGATTCCCACAGTGGGCTTCCTGGGCAGAGCAGGCAGGGGCTTCAGTGGAAATAGGGACTTGTCTCTTGGGCATCGATTTCCTTCATGTGTTGTGGGAAGCTGCCTGGGCTCTTAGCCAGACACACAGGGGCCCTCTGGGCAGGAGTCTGCCCTTGACCTGCTTGTGGTGGCTCTGTTGGCAGGTGGGTTAGCCCTGGACCCTCCTGTTGGCCTAGGAACTCTGTGGGCTTTTCTTCTCAGTAGCAATGCCAGCCTTCCTGTAGACCTGCACGTATGTGCTGAAGCAGCATCTCCTTGGCTTCTTGAGGCCGGGAGGACACATGTGAGGGTCTCTCCTCCTCCCTCCGTGCTCCTCCCTGTGACTAAAGACCAGAAGATGGTAGTCTTGGGGAAAAGTAGGCTGAGGAATGGAATTTTGAGTTCTATTTAAATTAAACATAAATAGCCAAGGGGCTCTGACCTTCAACCCAGATGGGGTCACAGGCACCTTCCAGCTGGAACAAGATGGCGGAATGGGAAATGGTGGTTTCCAGGGTACTGTCAACACACAGGAAGCATCTAGGTGTGGGGTCTGAGCCAGGATCTCCTCAGGGCAGGAGGCAAGGCTTAGTGTGGAGGGAGGACTGGCAGCGGAGTCCTCAGGGCACAGCCGCATAGAAAGCCCCCAGAGAGGTCTCCTTGAGCCGCTGGAGGAGAGGTGCGAGCAGATGGCTAGGGACAAATCCATCCTAAGGCAGGCCCTGGCAGGCAGCCCCTGGGCCCATCTGCTCACCACTGGCTCTGTAAATAAAGCTAGTCGGAGCACACCCACAGCCATGCACTTACGCATTTCTCATTTAGCCACATCTGAGATGTTCACTGTCCTGCCCTTTACAGAAGTGTCCGCTTACCTGTGTCCTAAAGATTCAGTGGAACAACCAGGCAGGGTGGCACATACTGTGATCCTAGTGAATGAAAATGGCTGGAGATGTTTCTCCATGGTAGAGCCCTGCTAGGCTCAATTCCCAGTACCACGTGGCAGGGGCACCTGCAGACTTAAAGGAAAGTGATAGGTACTCAGGGCCAAGTGTCATGTCGGTGTCCACTAGCTACCGCTGGAGTGCCATGATTTTGGAGCATGGGGTGGAAAGGCAGGCGGGTCTTGCCACACAGGTGTAGAGTAATTCACTGGAGTCGGCATTTCTCCAGGCCTGACAGGTCATTATGGAAAGACCTGAAAGGACCAAACTGCTTCCAAGTTTCTTCATTGTTTCCCAGAACACAGCTGAAGAATGGGAATCGCCGAGTGCGGTGGTGCACACCTCTGATCCCAGCAACTGAGGCTGAGGCAGAAGGATCGCAAGTACCAGGACCATAAAGTAAATAAATAAATAAAAAGGAACAAAACATACGCCAGAAAAAAAAAATGACTTGGTATCCAATCAGAGATTGCTAGGCAAACAAAAAATAAAAAAAAAAACAAAACAAAATTAATGATAACTGGGCTGGGGCTGTGGCTCAGCGGTAGCGTACTTGCCTGGCATGTGTGAGACACTGGGTTCGATTCTCAGTACCACATATAAAAAAGAAATAAAATGAAGATCTGTCAACAATTAAAATTTTTTTTTAAATTAATGATAATGTATTGTTGAGTTTTTGGTACTAGGGATTGCACCCAGGGGCCCTTTACCTCTAAACCGCATCCCCAGCCCTTTTTATTTTTTTATTTTGAGACAGAGTCTTGCTAAGTTTCTTAGAGACTCACTAAGCTGATGAGGCTGGCCTCAAACTTGTGATGCTCCTACCTCAGCCTCCCGAGTTGCTGGAATTATAGGTGTACATCACTGTGTTTGGCTGTTATTATTTTTTAAATATTTTTTTAGTTGTTGATGGACCTTTATTTATTTATATATATATCAAACCCAGTGCCTCACACATGCTAGGCATGTGCTCTACCACTGAGCTACAATCCCAGCCCCTGTTATTATTTTTTAATATGGTGCTAGAGATGGAACCCAAGGGCTTGCACATGCTAGGCAAATGCTCCAATACTGAGCCAAGTCTGCAGCCCCAACCCAGGGGTTTGTTGATGGAAAAATCAATGTAGGACATTAATTCCAGAGGACATAGCCCATTGTTCTAAAAAATGAGTCTGGATGATTTCTCTCACTATGGAGAAGAGATGTTGGTGTATCTTTATAGAATAGCTTACACAGTACCTCACTTCCATTTGTAAATAATTTTGTTATTTGTCTATAAGAGTTTGGAGGATGAAGGCTGTATTGCTAACAGAGATCACCTCTGTGGGTGGATAAATTGTAACACTGATGTTTGAATCTTCTATAAGAAAACCTTTCCATATAACATTGGGCATTGGACTACAAGCATGTTCAATGATGCTGGAAACTGAGCATCTCAGCAAGAGGCCTGTGCTTAGATGGTGCTTCTCAGTGAGGCAGGTCTGGCACACCCCAGTATGGATGCATGAAGACTACAGCCAGATGCACCAGGAGCAAACTGAGGGGCTGAGGGGCACTGGGTGGGAGACCAGGAGGAGGAGAAAAAGAGCCAGGAGTGAACCGTGAAAGCCCAGAGCCACCTGGCATCAGGCAGATTGCACGGATAGTTGCAGGGTCTGGGGTGGGACCCAGGGGCCTGGAGGCAGTTGTGCCTTCCTGGGTCTCTTCACTGCCTCTTCTGTTCTCTTCCAGAGCCGTCTGCACTTCCTGTAGCATGAAGGTGAGGATCTCCTAGGATCTGCAGGGTCTCTCCCAGCTGGGATGGGCATGGACCAGCGCTCCAGCCCCACAGGCACCTCACCATCACTTCCTCCAGGCAGACCCTGCCCTACACTTTCCAGGCCTGCTCGACTTTTTAGGAAGCAGTGAGCACTCCATGTGAGGAGGTCGCCCCTCTTGAAGCCTCCTTCCTGGGAGTGCCTTCCCCCAGATCTGTCGTTGCATTTGTGGCCCGGTGACATGTAGCATGCATTCAGGTGAACAGACAGTGTCGCTCAGAATCGTGTCCATTGGCCTCAGCTTGGAAACAAGCCCACTGAGGAGGGCCTCTGCCCACCTGTTTTCACACCCTCCTCAAGTTTCACCCTCGACAGTACCAACTTCCTCCTCCCCGGTGTTGAACACCGATTGTGTCTAGGGCTCACATTGCACCCTTCCTGGTATAAAGGGGTACAGTTCCCACTCCTAAGAAGTCCTCTCTCATGGAGCAGAAGACACTGTTGGGGTATGACAGGAAGGAGGTCCTGTTGGGTATCGAGCCAAAGTGCCTGTGGGGCCTGCCACGCCTCCCTCTGTTGCAGATGAAGATGCCTTCTAAGAAGTGTGCACACATCCCTGTCTACACACTGGGTTTTGAGAGTCCTCAGAGGGCACCCACTGCCATAACCGTGAGGGCTCCAAGGAGAGACGTCTTCCAGTGTGTTCCCTGGCCTGGGTGCTGGTGTCTGTGGTGGTCAGGCTTCTGCAGGGACTTGGGAGCAGGAGCAGGGGTTGGCCTCACTTGTGTGAGGACGCCCCCTGGAGGTGTAGTTCAGATGGCTTTGGAGGGGTGGGGAGGCATAGTGGTGAGATGGAAACTGAGCTGGGGTGGTCAGGACCCAGAACTCCAGTTCCTGTCCAGAGCCCTTCTGGGAT
Source organism: Urocitellus parryii (assembly GCF_045843805.1). Taxonomy (NCBI): domain Eukaryota; kingdom Metazoa; phylum Chordata; class Mammalia; order Rodentia; family Sciuridae; genus Urocitellus; species Urocitellus parryii. The sequence goes on from NW_027554244.1 coordinate 508,450, forward strand.
GCTTTTTGCTAGGCATTTTGCTTCCCCAGGACTCTGTGGGTTTGTGGTGGTGAAGGGGAGGGGCAGGCAGCAGGAGAGCCTAGGGGACTGCAGGGCCCCCAGGATGTGTGAGCCCTGCTGGCTCCCCAGCCTGACAGTCCTCTCTGGGTCCCCACCCGCCCCAGATCCCTGCAGGGGCCTCAGTGGCGAAGTGTGGAGGAGGACTTCCCCCACATCTACGCCCACGGCTGCACCCTGAAGGATGTCTGCAGTGACTGCACCAGCTTCGTGCGCTCCAGCTGCAAAAGTGTGGATGTTCTCAACGCCATGCCGCGTCGCAGCTGCCAGACTCAGTCCCTCTACGTCCCCAGCAACAGGACTCTTGACTTCCAGTGATGGCCCAAGGTGGCCAGGCCTCCGGGAAGGGACCTGGCTCCAGCCTGCTCCAGGCTGAGGCTCTGCTCCCAGTGCTGGGCCCGGCTGCCCGCCGTGCTCCTGAACTGTGCATGGACATATACATACCAGATGCCTTTATATAATAAACACACAGCCTATATATTTATACACATGGTTTCCTGGCCCCATCGTTCATTTGGGGCCAGGCTCCCTCCAAGACCCTGGCCAGGGTGTTTCCTTTCAGGACTCCTTGGAGGAGCAGGGAGGGGAAGGGATAGATTTTCTCACTGAGAATGGAGGGCAGAAGGCTCTAGGTAGTAGAGCTCCGGGCCTCTGTTCCAGTTCTTGTCTCCACCTCAAGAGTGAGAACTGGCAGTTTTCCCTCCCCAGGAAGATGTCCAGGCTGGGATACGGCACCTGGGTTCCCAGGTGGAGCAGAGCACCCTGCCTGTCTCTGCTCTCCCCAGGGGGTGTGTTAGCCAGCTTTCCACAACTGTGACAAATATCTGAGACAAACAACTTAAAAGCAGGAACAATTTATTCTGGGTCCTGGTTTCAATCAATGGTGGCTCGGCCCCATCACTCTGGGCCTGTGGTGAAGCAGCAGCATGGTGCGCAGCATGTGGCAAAGCAGAGCTGCTTACCTCGTGGTGGCCAGGGAGCAGAGTGAGAGGAGACAAGTCCCAACAGGTCCCCCAGTGAAGCCCCACTTCCTGAAGTTCCTACCATCTATTAATAGCAGCATCGGCCTGGAACCAAAGCTTCAACACCTTGCCTCTGGGGGGCGCCTGAGATCCAGACTCCCCACCCACCTCCACCCCAGGTCTCCAGAGGCAGGTGCCCTTCACACCATGCAAAATGCATTCAGTTGGTCTCCAAGAATCCCCTGGTCTCGACAGTCTGAGCATTCCTCACAAGTCCAAGATGCTGCAGGTATGGCACACATGCCTATGATCCCTGCTATTTGGGAGGCTAAGACTGGACGATTGCACGTTCAAGGCCAACCTAGGCAACTAAGCGAGGCCATGTCTCAAAATAAAATAGCTTAGAGACAGAACACTTGCTAGTGCTTAGGATCCCATGGGTTCAATCCTAGCAACACAGGTACACATCCAAAATTCTTCTGAGACTCGGGCCAACTTTTACTGTGAGCACCTATTTAAAAAAACAACAGACCTGGTTACATATGTCCAGTATACCAATGGTACAAGGTGAACATTCCATTCTGAAGAGGAGGAGTAGGAGAAAACCACAGAAGGATCAGACCAAAGAAAGACCAAAACCCAGCAAGGCAAACACTGAGTACTGTAGCTCCATGTCTGGCACCTGGGGCATGTTGTCAGGGTGGGTGAGGCCCTAAAGGGTTTGGGCTTTGCCATCGGTAGTCCAGAGGGCCACTCTCTTGGGTTGGCTCTGCTTGCTGCCTGCAGTTTTCATTGGTAGATGAGCCATGCTCCTGGCATCTCTTAACTTCTCTCGCAGCTTCACACACTACCCTTCTGGGGCTTCATGCTCAGGTCCCAACCCTGCCACACACTGTCCGGCCCCATCACTCTGGGCCTGTGGTGAAGCAGCAGCATAGTGTGCAGCATGTGGTAGAGCAGAGCTGCTTACCTCCTGGTGGCCAGGGAGCCATGACCCCAAAACTCTTGTATTCTGCATTCCTGCAAAACCAGCATCACAAAGATGATGCCAAGATCTGCCACCAGCTCAAACAGTAGCAGGGTCCACCTGGACCGTATGGCCCTGTGTAAGCCGTGCACGCTCTCCTATGAGTTTATTCTTTTACACCCTTGAGCCTGAGATAGGTGGGGTCTGGCCGTTTCCTGAGGTGCTCTCAAATATCTTTCCTGTTGTTCAGATGCAAATGCAATGTCCTTATTTGTTTGTTTTGGTGCTGGGAATTAATTTAGGACCCTCCTACATACTACCACTGAAATACAAGCCCAACCATTTCTTATTTTTAAATTTTGAGACAGAGTCTCACTGAGTTGCTGAGCTGGTCTTGAACTTGCAAACTTTCTGCCTTAGCCTCCTCCCAGGTAGCTGGGATTACAATTGTGCTTCTTTAACTTTTTTTCCCCTAGTACTTGGAATTGAACCCAGAGGTGCTCTACCACTGAGCTACATCGCTAGTCCTTTTTTTGTTTGTTTTGTGTTTTGAGACAGGGTATTGCTAATTTGCCCAGGCTGGCTTTGAACCTATAATATTCCTGGCTCAGCCTCTCAGGTTGCTGGGATTATAGGTGTGCACCACTGTGCCCAGCCTGGAATTTATTTATGTTAATGAATGAATTTTTGTGATACATGGGATTTAACCCAGGAGAGCTCTACCACTAAGCTACATCTCCAGCCTCCTTTTTAATTTTATCTTTTTGGGGATTTTTTTCAGGGTAGGGGTACTGGGGATTGAACACATGTGTGCTTTACCACTGAGCCATGTCACCAAACCTTTTCATTTATTTATTTTTTTAAATTTTGAGACAGGATCTTAACGAAATTGTTGAGGGCCTCACTAAGTCTCCTGAGTCATGGGAATTACAGGTGTGTATCACCGTTCCTAGCTTATTCTATCTTGAAACAGGGTCTTGCTAAGTTGCCCAGACTCTCCTCCAACTTGCAATCCTCCTGCCTCAGCCATCCAAGTCAATTGGATCAGATGTCTATGCCACCGTGACTGGTTTGCTTTGTTTTAATTTAAGTCTTCAGCAATCACAACTTCGGTGGCCCAAATTACACTTGGTTCTTTTCTGGCCAAACTGCAAGTTTTTCAAATCTTTCTGCTATGTTTTTTTTGCACACAATTCTCATGACAACCCTGGCTAAAATCAGCCAACAATGCCCATGCTGTAGCTTGAATGCTGTGCTGCCTTGAAATTTCCCCCACCAAAAAAAATAAAAAAAAAAAATAACACTGGTCCATCACCTTTAAATGCAGCCTCACACAGTTTCAGGGCATGGACAAAATGTAGACAAGTTCTTTGCCAGAGTGTCATCCGTGTGGCCTCTGGTCCAATTCCCAACAGTCCTTGTTCACCTGAAACCTCATCAGTGTAACAGGGAAGGAAGGTTCCACTCCTTGTCACGCTCCACAAAAGCTCAGGAGACAGACTGCTGAAAGGAAACAGCCTCGAAGCCAGCTTTGTCTCAAATCTCCATCTCTGGGGGCTTATGAGAGCAGTTTTTAGAGGGGAGAATAAGGGCACAGTGGTTCAAAAGGCAGAAAATCCCTTTTCTAAGAGCATGCTCACCTCTGTTGCCTCCTTATCACATTAAAGGGAACCTTGACCTCCTGCGGTCAGTGTCTGCATTTTATTTTTGGATTGACAATTACCTTTTGAGCTGAGGTGAGGAAAGACTTAGCAGAGGGCTTTCTTTAGAATTTACAATACCATGAGAAAGAGATGGGGTAGTGTAGGGATGAGGTTGACAGAGGAGGAGTCTTTAATGTCTACATTCCTATCAGCATTCTAGCTAATGTGCTCCAACCATAATTGCCCATTATTCTCAGATTATGGCACTCTAAGCTTTTCCTAGAATGCTTCTCTTAATTTTTAAGTTCCTCCTGGAAACCAGCTCCAGAGGCTCTGACCCCACTGTCCCACACCAACTCTGTGTGCTAGTCAGCTTTCCACCACTGTTATAGACTGCCTGAGACAAACAACTTAGAGCATGAAGTATTTACTTTGGTCCACAGCTGTCTCTGCTGTTCATACCTCTTGTTACTTTTGGATCTGCAATGTCCCCCGAAGTCTTGAAGCTTGGTCCCTAGGTGGTGGCACTTTATCCAAAATGGCTTGGCCCCGACACTTTGGATCTGTGGTGAGGCAGCACATCATAGTGGCGAGCACACGGCAGAGCAGAGCTTCTCACCTCATGGTGGCTAAGAAGCAGAGAGGGAAAGAAGGAGCTAAGGTCCCAGTACCCTCAAGGACATGCCCCCAGTGGGCCACTTCTTCTGAACAATCCCACCTCCTAAAGTCTCCACCTCTTCTCAATAGTGCCACCACCTAGGGACCAAGCTTCGAGACTTTGGGGGACATTCAGATCCAAAAGTGACAAGAGGTGTGGGCAGCAGAGACAGCTGGGAAGGCTCTGAGGAGTGGGATTATCCTGGGAGGCACTCAGGCACCCTGGGTCTCCATCTGGGAGGCCAGAGGCCAAGCCTGTTCTCTGACTCTGCCCCAGTCATTCTTCCCTCCAGGCCCTACCACACCTGATTCCATCCTGACCACTCACTCCTCGGTGGCCCCAAGGGCCCAGTAACACTGGGTGGTCCTAGTACAGGGAGAAGCAGCTCTGTAAACAGGTGCACATGGCCACTCTTGGCCTCACAGCCTGGGATATGTACAAAGACTGAGTTGTGGCAGTTAGTATATTTTCTCAAGGTGGGAGCTTGGCTCTGAAGGACTACAGCTCTGCAGTGGAGAGGGCGGGCCATGACGTAAGGGGCGGGGCTAGGGAGGGACCGGGGCGAGCGGGGATGGTGTCGAGGGCAGGTAGGGTCGCAGAGGAGAAGGTGGGGCTGTGCCGATTAGGGGCGGGTTTAAGGGCCAAGTAGGCGGGGCGAGCAGTTAAGGGCCCAGGTGACGATACTGAGCTGCATTGGGCAGGGCGGGGGCTTCGCTAAGAGGGTGTGGCTCTGACCTCCAGGGGTGGGACTAAAGGGGAAAGCTAGGGTGGGTTGACGAAATTGAGCTACAGCGGGGAGGGTGTACGGTGGGAGGGGTTGTGGCGGGCAGGACCGGCTAAGGGGGTCGCAGTGAAGGGGATGAGTGATGGGACTGCGCTTCTGCAGGGAGGGCGGCTGCTGCTGTGGGGACGGTGGTGTGTGATGTTAGAAGTGAGGCTGGGGTGAGCAGGGGCGGCGTCAGAAAGGAGGGGGTCCCCTCATTGCAGAGGGGAGGGTGGGGCAGCGGCGTCCAGGAACAGAGTGCCAGGGCAGAGTGTGGCTGTTGACTGCGCTGCAGTGAAGGGGTGGGGCAGGGCTTCCTGATTAGGGTCTTCCTCGATTTCATAGTCTAGCATCTCCAAAACCTTTCGGTTTATTCATAACACCTCTGCCTAACCGGGGATGTTGTATCTTGCTCCTTCCTGCCTCCCTCACCTAGGTGTCCCCTACAGGGAGGTAAAGGAAAGTGAAATGCCCGCTGGTGCCACAATGTTTTCCCCTTAGCACGGGCCTCATCTGTAGTTTCTCGTTTGTATGGGTTATCTGATAGTGGCTTCTCTGAGCTGGCAGGTAGCATGACTGTTTTGCTCACCTTGTATCAGTCTCAGTTGCCCCTGAGTTTTTATCGAGTTGGCAAGTTAAAAGGCTATAATGTTAAAAGACATTGTGGAGTATGGAAATTGTCCTTAGATAGTTTGGGGATTTGCTTTAAAAGTTATTGACCTTGCCACTTAAGAGCTGGTCTAACCCCATAGTCTGGTGGAGGTGGGACTGAAGTCCCTTCTTTGAATTCTCTGTCTGTACCCGATCTCTTCTGTTTCTTAGCCTGAAAGTAACTCTCCCCAGCTTTCTATTTCTTTCTATCTTTTTTATTATGGAAAATTTCAAACACAGAGATATGGTAGTACAGGTACTTCATGTGTCCATCCCCGGGTTCCCTAATTATGGACACTTGGCAACTACTATCTGCCTTGGACTTTCACTCCCTTCTCTCCAGGGATGACTTAAAAACATCCCAGACAGCACACCACTTGCCCTTAAACTTGCCAGTCCTGTTTCTGACAACTCTCAGGATGCACCGCTTTTCATCCTGTCCCATTATTACCAGCTCGGGATCAGTTGTGAAGTCTGCCACTTCACAAACCTTTGGTCCTTATTCAAATGCCCTCCAGATTGTGTTTAAGAATAACTCTGAGGCGGAGGGCATTTACATGTTCTGGGTACCACTCATTTCTTCCTCACAGTCTGGGAAGGGGGGTGATGTTGACAGTAGCGGTGACATCTTCAATTTATACTGGCCTGTGGCTCAGTGCTGGATCCCTTGCCTCAGGCATTGGAGGCAAGGGCTCCATCCCTAGCACTGCAAAAGAAGAAAACAGAAAAAAAAACCCACATACACATAATTAAATTTAGGCTTTTTTATTTGAACCTTGTGCTCTCTAAACCACACAATGATATTGTCCCTGCTGGTGAAAATTGGTGGGTGAATAGAGAAATAGAGGTGTTCAGGGTTATGAAAAAAAAAGAAGAGATGATTGTATGTCTGAATGGGAAAAAAATGATGCTTATGTGAATCCCTCCTTGAAATCACTCTGGTCCAAGAGATTGGCTTGGGGCTTTGTGATTGTGTAAGCCTTCTGCTTGTTGTGTGGGGTGTTTTGTTGTGTTGTTGTTGTTGTTTAGTTTTGACTTTTGTACTGGGGATTGAATCAGGGGCATTTTATTACTGAAGCAGGGTCTTGCTAAATTGCTGCACGTCTCACTGAATTGCTGAGGCTGGCTTCAAACTGGTGGTCCTCCTGTCTCAGCCTCTCCAGTTGCTGGGAGCTTGCATTGTGGTGCTGGGGATTGAGCCCAGGGCCTCATGCATGCTAAGTATCCTCTTCCACCAAACTGCACCCCTGGCCCCTGCTTTCTAAGGGTATTAGTATCACTGGCTTAGGTCTCCTTCCCAGTCTCTGGATTTGTGCATGAACTCTATATCTGTATCCATGTGTCCAAATGCACCTGACCTTACAGACTAGGGCTTACCTGCTCCTCAGGCTTCCCTGTCTCTGTTGAAAACCCCATGCCAAGATCAGCCACCTGGAAGATGTCCCTGGTCTCTTGACATTTGTGCAAACCATTGAAAAGTCCTGCGTGGCTCTAAGTGCACAGGGTCGTGACCCATTCTTCCCAGTCTCCACCTCTGCTTGTCCAGGCTGCCTAGACAGCTCTCCTCACTCACTTTTCTAGCCTGCTCTGCTCAGCCACACTGCCCTTCCTTTGCTGCCCTCTATGCCTACAGTTCCCCACGTTCAAGTACCAACACATGGCTGGATCTTTCCTCCCTCAGAGGCAGAGTCTCTTCCCCGTCACACCACCATACAGTCTGATTATGGTCACAGTTGCCCTACAGTCCCATTCCCTCTATTCTGGCCCTTTTCCATCTCCTGGCAGTTACCTGCGAACATACTGTATACATTACTTGTTTGTTCTTTGTGTTTTGCATGGGTTTCTTCCTGGGGCTGAAGTGTCTGCTTCCTGAAAGGACTTTGTTGCTAGCTGTGTGTCCCCACCACCCAGCAGGCATGCACAGAGCTCCTCCTGGAAGACTGAAGGCATGTCTTCCTCAGTGTGCAGGCTCCTGGGCTGTAGAGTCAGTGACTTCCATTCCAATGTGGGATCCACCTCTTCTGGATGTAGGAGCATTGATGAGATACCTGATGAAAGCTTTGGGGATGCTTTCCTTGGCCTTGTGGGACTGTGGTGAAGACATGCTGGGCCCTCAGTGGGCACTCAGCAAGCACGGAAATGATGTGATGTTGAAATGGAGGAAGCAAGAGAGCTTTTCTAGAAGAAAAGCCTCCCGGGTAAATGGACGCAGACACCTATAGGCCTGGTCCCCACCTGCCGCCTAGAGTGTGGACCTTGGTGTCATGCATGGCTCATGGGTGTTCCTTTGGCTTTGGTTAGAAATCACCTTTACTGTCTCAGTCAGGGGGTCCTAAAGACAGCTTACTGAAGTTAAGTCAGATGAAGTGCAGTCAGATGCACCCCAGGGGATTGTAGTGAGTCTTGACAGAGGCATGCACAGCATGAGTGCCACACCACATTCTGAGAGCTTGCCACCCTGCAGCCTGTGCCCCCTTTCCCTGCGTGTGTGTGAGTCCTGCCTGTGTCTGCATTTCCCACCAGCAGAGTCTTCCAGAATGTGCTCTTTCCTTCTGTCCTCGCTTGCTTAGCGTGTGCTTTTGAGTTTCATGCAGGCTGTGGGTTTTCGCGGTCAGCTCCTTCTTGCTGAGTAGCAGTGTATTGCAGGGTGTTCATCCGTGGTGTTTCAGGGGACTGACTCAGTTCTGGTTGGGGGCTGCTCTGCCTGGAGTTGCTGAGCTCTAAGGACAGGTGTTTTGTGGGTTTGGGTTTCATTTTGGCTGATGGGGCATCTACAGGGAGAACTGCTGCATCGGGAGTGGATGCGTATACCTGGACCAACAGGTGCTGAGCGCTCCTCCAGCATTTTATTCCACCTGCCTATGGGCTGTGCGAGGCTGAAGGTGCTCCAGCCTCCAGGGAATTGGTGTTGGCAGCCTATGCCCCCAGCCCCCAGCCCTCAGCAGGGACAGTGCTCCTCACTGGCTTTTGATTTACATTTCAATAAAGATGTTGTTGGGTGTCTTTCCATGTGCCTATTGTCCATTTGTTTGTCTTCTTTTTATTAATATTTTTTAGTTGTAGATGGACACAATATTTTATTTTTATGTGGTGCTGAGGATCAAACCCAGGGCCTCGCATGTGCTAGGTGATCGCTCTACCGCTGAGTTACAACCCCAGCCCCTGTTTGTCTTCTTTTGTGAACCATCTCTTCACATTTTGCTACCTGTGGTGGATTCCCAGGCTGCTCTGTGAGCATGGAGCACTGACACCTGGGCAGACATGTGGCTGCTCATCTCGCTGCTGCCTATGGATTTCCAAAGAGGTTCTATTCAGTCAATTCAAGTGTTCTATGGGTTTTTGCCCTTATAACTCATAGGTGGAAATAATAGGAGTGTTTTCACATGCACAGGCCCTGGTTTGATCCCCAGCACCATGCATATGTCCTGTACACACAGCATTTGTTAGTGTTCTGTATGAGGAAGCAGAGGTGTGCATGACATGGAGCTGCTTCATGACTGCACAGCTGGAATGTGAATGCATTGGCCTGACCTCATAGCTGACCTAAGTGCTGTGGTGGGCTGGCTTGCTTACAGGGGGCACGTAACCTGATGCAGTTGGCCCTCCATACCTGCAGCTCCCACCAGCCACAGGTCGAAATATGTCTCAAACTCACAGCTGTGCTGCTTGTGTGTAGATGTGTTTATTGTCATCGCTCCCTGAACAGCACAGTGTGCAGGCTACTGAGACAGGATTTGAGTTAGGTTAGGTTTGTGGTGATGCAGAGGAGAGGCAGAACACACAGGTGTGCACAGGCTCTGTGCAAACACGACACATTCCATAGAGGGGACTGGAAACATTCCCCCACCCCCCTGTGCACGCACATATGCTAAGGGGTGACAGTGCAGTGCAGCCATTGAGAAACGATGTTCTGCAGCAGGACGTCTTAGTATTTGGGACCAGTGGCTACTTTGACATGCTGGTGGAAACCAGATACCTAAAAATCATGAGTTTACTTTATTGCATTGAAAAATTTTCCCTCAGTCCCTTTCAAAGAATTATGTGTGTATGTCTGTCTTGTTTTCGTGTACAGTATAGTTGCTGTTCCCTGATGGTAATTGAAATACGTTTAAATTGTGCTTTAAATAACAAAAAAAAATTTAAAAATAAATTTCAGTGTTCAGGCTGATGCTGTTAGGCTGGAATAAAGACTTGAAATGCTGTGGTGGTTTTAAACTTGCCAACACTGTGTCATCTTTATTTTTGATAGTCATTTGATTTTTTTTTTCCTTTGGTACTGGGAATTGAACCCAAGGGTGCTTAACTACTAAGCCACATCCCCAGCCCTTTTTAATTTTTTTTCTTTTTTTTAAATAATTTTTTTAGTTATAGGTGGGCACAATATATTTATTTTATTATTTTATTTTTATATGGTGCTGAGGATTGAACCCAGTGTCTCACGCATGTTAGGTGAATGCTCCACCACTGAGCCACAACTGCAGCCCCAATTTTTTTTCTTTTGAGACAAGTTCTCACTAGGATGCTTACAGCTTTGATAAGTTGCTGAGGCTGGCTTTGAACCTGCGATCAGCCTCAGCCACTAGGATTATAGGCATGTACCACCACACCTGTGATAGTCATTTTATTTTTTTTAATTATTTGTCCTGAACTTCTCAGAAGATGATATACAGTCAGTCAAAAAATATATGAAAAAGTGTTCATCAACACTAGCAATTAGAGAAATACAAATCAAAACTACTCTATGATTTCATCTCACTCCAGTGAGAATGGCATCTATTATGAATACAAACAACAAGTGTTGGTGAGGATGTGGGAAAAGGGAACACTCATACACTGCTGGTGGGACTGCAAATTGGTGCAGCCAATAAGGAAAGCAAGTATGGAGATTTCTTAGAAAATTGGGAATGGAACCACCATTTGACCCAGCTATCCCTCTCCTCGTTCTATACCCAGAAGACTTAAAAACAGCATAATACAGGAATGCGGCCACTCAATGTTTATAGCAGCACAATTCACAATAGCTAAACTGTGGAAACCACCTAGATGCCCTTCAACAGATGAATGGATTAAAAATGTGGCATATATACACAATGGAATGTTACTCAGCAATAAAAGAGAATAAAATCATGACATTGGAGGTAAATGGATAGAGTTAGAGAAGATAATGCTGAGTGAAGTTAGCCAATCCCCAAAAGCAAATGTTGAATGTTTTCTCTGATATAAAGAGGCTGATTCATAGGTAGGGAAGGAGAGCGTGAGAGGAATAGACAAACTCTAGATAGGGCAGTGGGGTGGGAAGGGAAGGGAGGGGAGGGGGCATAGGGTTAGAAATGATGGTGGAATGTTATGGACATTATTATCCAAAGTACACGTATGAAGACATGAATTGGTATGAATATACTTTTTATATAACCAGAGATACGAAAAATTGTGCTCTGTATGTGTAATAAGAATTGTAATGCATTTCGCTGTCATATATAAATAAATTTTTAAAAAATTTATTCTAATTAGTTACACATGACAGTAGACTGCATTTTGACAGGGGCTGGGGCTGTGGCTCAGTGGTAGAGTGCTTACCTAGCATGCATGAGGCACTGGTTTTCATCAGCACCACAAAATAAAATGAAATATTGTGTCCATCTAAAAACTAAAAAGTAATTTTTTTTAAAAAAAGAATGTATTTTGATACATCATACATAAATGGAGTATAACTTCTTGTTTTCTGGTTGTAGATGATGTAGAGTTTCACCGTTCATGTAGTCATATGTGCACATAGGGTTATAATGTCCGATTCATTTTACTGTTCTTCCTACCTCCATCCCCCCTCCCTTCCTTTTACTCCCCTCTATCTAATCCAGAGCGCTTCTAGTCTTCCTAGCCACCCCACTCCCACTTGCTATGAATTAGCATTCACATATCAGAGAAAATATTCCGCTTTGGTTTTTCGAGATTGGCTTATTTTGCTTAGCATCATATTCTCCAGCTCTGTCCAGTTATCAGCAATGCCATAATTTTATTCTTTTTTAAAGCTGATTAATATTTCATTGTGTGTATATATATATGTATATATATATATATACACACACACACACACATGTATGTGTATATATATATATATATACACACACACACAATGAAACTTAAATGTATATATTTTTATATAGATATATAAATATATATATATATATATATATATACACTCATATACACATATGCGTGTGTGTGTGTATATATATATATATATATATATATATACACATATACATATATATATATACATACATACACCAATCACATTTTCTTTGTCCTTTCATCTGTTGAAGGGCACCAAGGTTGGTTCCATAATTTAGCTATTGTGAATTGAATTGCTATCACCATTGATGTGGCTGTATCATTATAGAACTTAGTCCTTTGGTATAAACTGAGTAGAGGGATAACTATGTAAAATGGTGGTATCACTACAGATTTTCTGAGGAATCTCCATGCTGTTTTCCAGAGTGGTAACAACAATTAGTCATTTGATGTTGATTGCATCAAGAACAAAACTCCCTGCTGGGCAAAGTGGTCATGCCTGTAACCCCAGTAACTCTAGAGCCTGGGACAGGAGAATTGCCTCATCAGACTTGAGGACAAAATTATTTTAACATGAACAAGAACAATATTAGAAAATTATAATCCTTATTATACGCCCCCTTTTTTTTTAGTTTGAAGTATTGGAATTGAACTCAGGGGTGATGTACCACTAAACTATACCCCCAGCCCTCTATTTTTCACTTTGTCACTGAGGTTGCTCAGGCTGGCCTCAAATTTGCCTTCCTCCTGACTCAGCCTCCCAAATAGAGTCTCTGGGGTGACAGGCATGGCAAGTCGTCTTCACGTCTGGCTCAGCTCTACTTCGCCACGAACACTGTGACCCCTGTGCAGAAATGCCCTCGGCTTGTTTCTCCAGATAAATGTTGAGGATCTTGAGGACGACCCGGTGGTGAACGGAGAGAAGTCTGGTTGTGTGTTAACAGATGCTGCAGTGTCAGGGAACAAAGGAAGGATTCAGCGTGGAAACCCAGAGACCAAGCGGGAAGGAAATGTGGCCAAGGCTGCACCCCCAGAGCAGGTATGGGGACCCCATGGTAACAAGGAGGCTGGCATGTCAGGGAAGGGCTGTGGCATCCTGCCACGTGCCACCTGTTTTGGCTTTTTCTTGGAGGTATAATTTTCTGAATTTGCTTTGGCTGATTCCGTGGGAACCCTGATGAAGTTTGTGCTAAAGTCCTTGAGATCAGTGGCAGCCCCAGGGGTACTGCATGCAGGTCCCTGCCCTGCCTGCTGCCCACTGTGCTCCAGGCAGCTCTGTGCCTTCTGGGAGCAACCACTTCTGGTGAAGCGTCCCTGAGGAGCTTCTCGCTGCCCAGAGGAGCTGGCCCAGTCAGGGGCAGGTGGGCGCCCCAGGCAGCCTGGACCAGCTCTGCAGCAGGGCAGGGTGGGAAAGAGAGGCCACACTGACAGCAGAGGGTATGGGCAGGGTCCTGCTGTAGAAGGATGTGAGGGGGGGCTGCAGGAGCCCCAAGTGGTGCTGGCTTGCTGCTTTGGTTCTCAGTTTTTAAGATTTTGCTTCTCTCTCCATTGATTAAAACATCTTATTTTTATTAGTCTAATGCAAGTGGAAAACTCCGGAAGAAGAAAAGGAAGCAGAAAAATAAGAAAAACATTACAGGAGAAGCCTCGGTATGCGACCAGACTTGACTGGCCCCTGCCCAATCCCTCCGTGCCCCTTGGGCCGTGTCCCTCTCGGTGGTGCTGGGAGAAGACCATTTTATTTGATGTCTTCATTTTTTCCTGTCAGGAGTATAACTATCTAAGAGGTCAAGGACAAAGAAGAGTCACCTACAGTTTTGCTTGTGATTTGCCCCTTTGTTCCTTGGTTGTCATGGCCTACTCCTAGTCTCCGTGTCCCAGCTGCCCTCTGCAGGGAGAGTCCCTTCCCAGCCCTGCTCCCTGTTGCTGTTCACCCAGCCTTCATCCTGCCAGTGCATGAGGGGTGCTGGGTGTGGAAGCCCACAGACCAGATCCCCCTCAGTCAGCACATTTCCGTTCTTGCCTTGACCCTCCTTGTCTCATTGTTTGTCCTGAAGAGAAGTGGTAGCTTTGTTGCTGTTCAGTTGGAGTCACAGGTCCCAGTTCCATTCACCTGAGGATGTGAGCTCACCTGTGAGACATGAAGTGTGGCTCTCTGGCCCAATGGTTCCCAGGGCCTTCTGGATTAGTGATGGTTCTGAGCTTCCTCCTATAATACATCTCTAGATCATCTTTTAGAAAGTACATACCAAATAACTTTTCAAAGTAACTCCTTGTTATTGGTTGTCACAGCACTTGGAGTGAAGCCAGTGTGGCGATTAACAGTTCCTTATGGGCTTTTAGGAAAGTGGGTTGGAGGATATTGACCGCATCTTTGAGAGGATTGAGGATGGCAGTGGGCTCAGCCGCCTGAGTCCCCCACCACTGAGCTCCAGGAAGCATGTCCTGTATGTGGAGCACAGGTATGGCCTCGGCCTCTGATTTTGACGCGGAGGAGTGATTTAGAAAGAGGACAGTTTGCTGTCTTTATTTATTTAGAAGTGTTAAGAGTTCATTATTAAACATTTAGGAAGTAGAAAAAAGGAGAAAGAAGTAAGGAAAAGACATCTGTGTTTCAAAGGACTTTTTTTTGGTACTGAGGATTGAATCCAGGGGTGCTTTACCATTGAGCCATATCCCCAGCCCTTTTTATTTTTCTGAGGCAGGATCTCACCAAGTTGCTTAGGGCCTCACTAAATTGCCTAGGCGGTCCTCAAATTTTCGATCTTCCTGGATGCTAGGATTATACCCGAGCATCACTGCACCTGGTTCCTTTTTATTTTTGATTTTGAGACTGGGTATTGTTAGCTTGTTTAGGGCTTGCTAAGTAGCTGAGACCAGCCTCTAACAAGGAGTCCTCCTGCCTTGGCCTCTGAGTAGACACGGGTGTGGCACCATCATGCCCAGCTCAGGACTTCCAAACAGCTTGCCTTTGTATGTCTCATGAGGCGTTTTGAGCTGTACCAGTGTAGTGTCACCCTTGGACGATCACCCATCTCTTGGTCTGGTGGATGCTTAATGAAACCTGATCTTTGCCAGCTTTGGCAAGCAATCTGCCTGTATCGTTGAGGCCCTCCACTCTGCGTCAGGGTGCATGCTCCCTGTACGAAGCCTGGCAGATGAACACTGGACCCGCAGGGGAGACCTACCCCAGGTTCTCTCCTAGCAGTGACCCACTGCATCCCTTGGGTGCCCCATGGGGCCAGTAGTGGTCAGGTCCTATTGCAGGTGGCAGATTTAAAGAAAGCAGGCCTAGAAATCACCTTTCAAGCCCCAAGTCATTGTTCTTTGGCTGGACTCTTACTTAGCTTTCTGCAATTTCGAGTAATTGTAGGAAAGCCTGACTTAATATTTCTTCCTCACATTTCCCACATTCTAGACACTTGAATCCAGACACAGAACTGAAACGGTATTTTGGTGCTCAAGCGGTCCTGGGGGATCAAAGGTAAGGCCTACAGTAGCTGCATTCTCAAGCTGTTTTTACCTGCTTTCATTTCTTATGGGTGGGGGAGCCATTGGAAACCCTGGGGGAGAGGACTGAAAGCCACACTGGACAGATGGAGCCTTCCAGGGCCTGAGCGGGTCGCTGAGACGCCAGGAGGCCAGGCTGTTTCACACCTTCTCAACTGTGCACTCCATATTTTAAAAAGGTCCTACAAGCTGTTAAACTTTGAATCCTGAAATTTTAGCCAGATCCATTTTGTTTCTCTACCAGCAGGAAAAATGACAAAAAGTTGGGGTTCTGAGATCAGTTTTATGTCACCTAACTCGTTCCTGGCTAGTCAGCTTCTGCAGTGTCAGCTGATGGTGAGCAGGCAGTGGAGTGTCCCTTGGCTTTTCCAGGGGAAGTCAGGGCCCATCCTGGGACTTTCTGTAGGAGGTGGGAGTTCCACTCTCCATCTCCGTACCGAAACATCCGGAAGCTTGTGTCTTTTTAAGTATGTGTTTTCTGATTATAGAGCTGAATGCTTTTTGTTAAAGCTCTGAAGCAGTGTAGAGGACACCTGTGGCCATGTCCCCAGGCCTTTCTGCACGCCTCTCGAGGAAGCTGTGCTGGCTTTGGCATGTCGAAGTCCCAGGTGTCTTCTGTGCCTGATGCACAGGGTTCTTTGTTAGGCCAAGGATAGGCGTGTCCACACCTTGGCTGCAGGCCCCCTGCATCCATGCAGCCCTCCGAGAAGTGGCCCACTGTGGGTTTCCTCGAGTACCTGCGCCTTGCCCAGCTGCCCTCCCAGGAACGGTGCCGCCGAGGCCCACCTGCACTCAGTCGTCCTCAGCTACATCCGCGACCACACAGTGCCTTGAAACTGTGTGAGGTGTGCACGTGGTGCCCTTGTCTGACTGGTGTCTGTTGGGTCATGAGTGGGCCAAGGATTGTTTTCAGACTTCGTTTGTTCCCACTTTCCTTGTGTTTAACAGTTTTTGCCTTGTATTTTTGTTTTTAAGTGTTTGAGGACTCATGGGTTTCTGACTTCTGTGTGTTTTGGGTTATTTGTGAAAAGCACTTACATGAGCCACTACCTGCGCTGCTCAGGCCGAGTTCTGCTGCTCAGCCCAGCTCTGTCTGCCTGCCCCTGTGTTACATTTTTGCATCATCTTATTTTTGTAAATTATAGTTATTATCAGTCATTAGTTAATAATTACATTTGTTTTTTAGTTTTTGTGGTGCTAGGGAGTGAACCCACAGCCACACACCTCCGAGCCACACACCTCTTAGCTGCCCCCTGCACATATTTCAGTTTTATGTATCTATTTTTGAGGTGAGGCCCTCCGTGCTTCCCAGGCTGGTCGCACACTCATGAGTCTGCATGGGCCTCCCCCTCAGCCTCCCAGGCAGCCAGGACCACAGGTCTGTAACCAGGTCAGCTCACTACCTTTATAGTAGCACACTTTTTTGTTGTTTGTTTCTTCAAAAATTTAAGTCCTACTGAAGTATGTCCAGTGAAAAGCTGTGGTTCCCTCCTTCTTGGTCCCCCACCCTTGTCCTGTTGTTCAGAGACCAAACCTTAGCTCCTTTCTGTTCCTCCTTCCTGGTGACCATTCAGGGTTTCCATATAGCTGTGCACTGATCTTTGGGGGGAATCTGACTTCCTCCTGAGACAGATGGGGTCTGCTCCCTTCCCCCTGTCTGTGCTGTCTCCACACCCCCTGTGTTGCGACCCTTAAGGTGCTCCTCCTGACCCTCCCTCCAGCACCCGTCAGGGCTGCCCCCTCCCCTAGACTTCTGGCTGGCAGCTCACCTCAGACAGACCTGGCGGTGCCCAGGATGCTGTAGACTTCCAGGCACCTGTGGTTTCCTTTCCACTGCTTGCTGCGTGTGCAGAGTTGTGCCAGGTCGTGCCTCTCAGCCTCTGGCCATGCTTTTCTTTTTGTGTATTTGTTCTTCTCACACAGTTTTCATGTCTCTTTTTGAGAAAAGAAAGATGCTGTTTTGTCCTGTTCCGGGTAGTCCAGCTCCTTATTCCTTGTTTTGTTTTAGTGAAATAGGGCACTGTTGAAAAGCCTAGAGATTGGTCTACACACATCCACATCCCATCACTAAGCTCAGGGTGCAGCCCTTCCAGGCCTGGCTAAGATGCCACCTGGCAAGGGAGCCAGACCCCCTAACAGCAGCTAAGAACTCTTGCCCAAAGGGGGCCTGGTACCCTCAACTTGTCGCTCACACAAGAGTCGCAGGGAGCTGGGTGCCTGAGGACCCTCAACACTCTGCTCTCGGTCTTCTTCCTTGCAGAAATATGCCAATTTCCTCCTCAGTTCTCCTCATTGTTTCCATGTTTTCCTTTTCAAAGATTGGAGTCATATTGCTGGGGTGTGGGTCACAGGTCCACTTCCCTAATTTGCCTCTGGCCATGGCCAGGCATTCCTCCTGTGCAGCCTGTCCCACAGGAAGCAGCTCGTTTGCTCAGGGAATTTCAGTGGCCCTGAGCTCCTGCTCTGCACCATGTTCTAGGGTTTCACTTTTGTTTCCTTTTTGTCCCTCTTGCCTTCATGCTGGACTGTTGGCCTCCCTGTTCCCCTGGACCTGATGGTAGCTGCTTGCACAGGTCGCAGCTGGGGTCCCCTCTTCACGCAGCAGTGCTTTGCTCTCCCTCCCTGTGTGCCCCCTGCCCACCGCTCTGCCTCCAGGGAGAGCTGGAGGGATTGGGTGGCCAGCCTGGCCCCTGGCCCGTGGAGGTAAAGCTGTGCCTGTCTCCTCCTCCCCAGGCCGCGACAGAGGCAGCGTGTATACCCCAAGTGCACGTGGCTGACGACTCCCAAGAGCACCTGGCCACGGTACAGCAAGCCAGGTGAGTCTGTCACTCCTGCAGCAGGGGGCTGGCACGCTGGCCTCAGTGCCTTCTGGGTGGGCCTTGCAGCACCATGTGCAGCTGTGTGTGAGGTATGGTGTTCCTGAGGGTGCAGCAGCTTGTATGTCCCCAGCTGGCCTGGCCTGTGCAGAAGCTCTCAACTTCCTTGCCGTCTGCCTCGTCCTCTGGGTGCCATGCTACAGGAAGCAGCTGAACAGAGGCTTGCATTTTTAAGTGTTTTTTTTGTGTGTGTGCTGGCACTGAGCCCGAGCCCTCCAAGCCACACATGCCAGGCTGGGCTCTGCTGCTGAGCTGCATCCTCAGCCCTTGAGTTTGTTTTCACATTATGATAATTTGGGGGCTGGGGTTGTAGCTCAGTGGTAGAGCACTTGCCTAGCATGTATGAGGCCTTGGGTTCGATTCCTAACACCACATAAAACTAAATAAGCAATATAAATGTATTGTGTCCATCTACAACTAAAAATATTTTAAAAAATCAATAATGTAAGATAGTTTTATGTTTAAAGAAAACAGCCATGCAGAAGGTGCAGGGTAGGAAGTGAATGCCCTCTCTGGGCATCGGCTGCACAGCGTAGAGAAGCATCCAGACAGCCCTCTGCAGGTTGATGGGGCACATACTGTAGAAGAGGTCATGGGTGTGTGGAGGACATGTGTGGAGGGTGGTAACCAACGCACCTCACCTGCTGTGCCTGTGGGGTTGGGATTCTAGAAGAATCCCCTTGGACTCCCAGTGAGGGTCGCCTGGGAGTTCGGGACCTGTGCTTGTAGGATCAACCCTGATGCCTCTCATGTATCTTCTGTTCCCACCAGGCCTCTTGCCCTTCTAGCAAAGGAACCCGAACATGGTAGAGATAGGGGCTCATTGTCTCAATCTGCAGGACTTGGACCATGGGCCGGGCTCTCAGGAGGGAGTAGCTCAGGGGAAGCCCATGAGAACCACTGGCCATTTAGCGGTTGTCTTAGCAGACTGAGTTTTTCAGGTTAACCAGAGGAAATGGTCCCTCCACACAGTCACACAAAAGGAGCAGAACCGTATTTGGTCAGGGGTTACACGTTGCCAAGGCTTTTGACCTGGCCCTGTGCCCACTGCACGCCTCCTGCCCCAGCCCCTCACAGCCACCCTGGCTGCTGGTCCCAACCAGACGTGATCGGGCACCCAGATGGACCTCCATGCTCCCATCCCTGAAGTTTGTTGTCCTGGGCCACTTCGGCTCCATCCTTTCCCGGAGCTCATCTGAATTCTATAGAGAAGTGAGTCTTTGTGGAAAGCAGACGGAGGCCAGCTCCCGGGACAGCCCAAGCAAGCAGTGGGAAGCAGGCCCAGGTGTTCTGAGAGAGTCCCCGGATGTCAGCCTCTGGCCCAGAGGCAGCCCAGCCCCAGGCCTGGGTGACCTGTGAGGCCCCTCAGATGAGTGAGTTGGTATCACAGAGTCCTTTCTGAGAACAGCACAAGGGAGACTGTTGGGGCTACTGTGCTCTGTAGAGGCGCCATGTCCTGGCCTCCAGCACACCCTCTCTGTGCACTCTCACCTGCCAGGTCTGTCTATGCGGCTGTTGGAATCGAAAAAAGGCCTTTCTTTCTTTGCGTTTGAACACAGTGAGGAGTACCAGCAGGCACAGCACAAGTTCCTGGTGGCCGTGGATTCCATGAAGCCAAACAACATTGTGGTGTGTGGGCCCCGCAGCTGCCAGTGGGTGGAGGGCGAGTGCCCGGGCAGCTGCTCCCCTGGCAGTGGGGCCCCTGGAACCGAGGGGCACTGTGGAGACTTGGCACTCAGGAGACTTGGCACTCAGGTGCTGTCCTGCTGGGAGCTGCGTGTAGTGGCACTATGGTCCTTCCCAGGTGCTGCCTCTGTCTTGGGCCTCACTGGGGAGGCAGGGGGAGCATGTAGATCCTGCTGGCCCCATGTCCCCCACGTAGGGGGGGCGGGAACCTGCTTGCTTTCAGTCCTCTGTCCTGAGACCTGGGAGCCAAGACAGCCCCACTGGGCAGGCAGGGTCCCCAGTTCCCACCTGGAGCCAGGTCCAGGCCTTGGCTGGGTAATAGCAGTGCACACCTGGAGTCCAAAGGGAATTTCATCTGTCACCTGGTGATCATGTCTCCTGGTGTGCACAGGTCCTGGTGGACTGCAGGGGTGTCCTGTGGGTCCCTGCCTGTGACCTTCCTCCAGAGCTGCCCTTCTTTTCTGGTAGGTTCTGCTCCAGACAAGCCCCTACCATGTGGACTAACTCCTGCAGCTCAGTGATGCCTGCTGCTTTCAAGAGGATCAGGAGATGGCACGAGACCTCATAGGTAAGACCCAGTAGGCAGTGCAGCCTGCCTGTTCTCTCCACTAGAGCAGATGCAGGTGGCAGGACGTTGTCATGTAGCACTTTGTGGAAGGTGTGTCATGCCTGGTTTAGTGTGTCCTGGAACTGGGCAGCCATCACTGCAGTCCATTCCAGGAAAACAGCCTGCCATCTTCTATCTTCCCCCAGGCCCCAGAACCCCTGACTTCTGGTCAGACTCTCCGTGGCCCTACCTGTGTGGGGAGCCATTCAGTGGAAGCACTGTGCGTGGTCTCTGCCCATGGTTGTGTGCCCCATGTGTGGTGTGACCCAGGTTTAAGTGTGCTCTTGGCTGGATAGTACTCCCCCTTTGGACAGACGTGGTTGGCGAATCCGTCATCAGTTGGTGGTTCTGGTTGCTCTTCTGTGTGTGCGCGCACGCTGCTGTGGGTGTCTGGGCCGTGTTTGTATCACCTGGGGACTGGGCATGAACAGGACATGTGGCAGTTGCACCCCATGGTGTCGAGGGCGTTTCTCATTCAGGCTCACAAGTTCTGTGCCTGCAATTAATGCCGTGGCACCAGGGAAACCTAGGAGGTCCCATTGCAGGGCCCCAATTCTGGGACCCCTTCTTTCCAGTGCTTCGCTTGTTTGGGGTCTTGGGAGTTGCAGGCGCCTACTGTGGCTGACTCCTGCCTCTGTGTTGCTGCCCACAGAGCGAGCGCTGTACAGCATGGAGTGTGCCTTCCACCCCCTGTTCAGTCTCACCAGTGGGACACGCCGGCTGGACTACCGCAGACCCGAGAACAGGTGAGCTGCCTCTCCTGAGGGCAGCCCTCCCTGTGGGCCTGGGATACTTCTGCAGGCCTCACAGGCCTGTGTCTTGATTCTTAAATCAGTGATGCGTAAGTCAGATTCAGCCTGACAGAGCAGACCTGGGTCTATGCTCTGCTTTATGACATTTCTGTGCTGACCACCTCTGGCATCAGCCCCGAGGCAAGCCTGCATGACCGCAGCAGTCTCCCTGCTGTCCTGTGTGTATTCTTGCTGCTCTGGGCAGCGCTGTTTGGCTGTGGCATGGCCCCCACCTTATGGCCACCATGCCCTGTCTCAGTGCAGCAACTTGGCTGCACCGGTCACTCTGTCTAGACTTTCTCCACTGGTTTCTTTTTCTAGTAATCTCTCAGTTCTAAAAATAAGTCTACAGGATGACTAAAGTCACACAGCTTTATGTACCCAACAGTAGCGCCATTGAAATTTGAGGGTAAATTAAGATCATAATTATAACCATTTTTAGCTCATTTCCCTTGAATAATAAGTAGCAAACCAAAAGCAAGATAATGATTTCAAAAAGCTTGGTTTTCAGGGAGCTGAGGCTGTAGCTCAGTGGCAGAGCTCTTGCCTAGCACATGAGAAGCACTGGTTTGATCTTCAGCAGCACCACATAAAAATAAATAAAATAAAAAATATTCTGTCCATCTACAACAACAACAAAAATTTTTAAACCCTTTTTTTAAATATTTGTTTTTTTAGGTGTAGATGTATACAACACAGTGCCTTTTTTTTATGTGGTGCTGACGGTCGAACCCGGGTCCCGCCTGTGCTAGGCAAGCGCTCTACCGCTGAGCCACAATCCCAGCCCCAACAACAAAAATTTTTAAAAAACTTTCAGTACATTGGTGTGTGTTCAGCACTTCAGGCACACACAAAGCTTCTCCCCAGACACAAAAGGCATTCACAGACTCGTATGAGGACTTGGACACTGGCGTGGAGCCAGGTGGCCCTCAGAGGCTGCTCTGCTGTTTTCTGCCACTTGAACTCACATGGACCTTTTTGGATGTAGGAGCTTCTACTTGGCCCTCTACAAGCAGATGAGCTTCCTGGAGAAGCGTGGCTGCCCGCGCACCGCACTGGAGTTCTGCAAGCTCATCCTGAGGTGAGTGTCCACCAGGGATCCACTCCTGCCAGTCCTCACGGCAGGGGCTTCTGGGCTGCAGAGACTCTGGGCCCTGACATTTTCCTTGCTCTCTTTGCTCTTCCCTCACTGTGCTGCCTGCGAAGCCTTGAGCCACATGAGGACCCGCTGTGCATGCTGCTGCTTGTCGACCACCTGGCCTTGCGGGCCCGGAACTATGAGTACTTGATCCGCCTCTTCCAGGAGTGGGAGGTAGGTGTGCGCTTGCAGTGTGACTAGTAGCCATGGTGAGGCCATGAATCAGAGCCAGGGTGGGATCCAGGGACCTCCTGCCCTTTAGTCTCCCTCATCTCTGCTGTTGAGCAGAATCAGGTCTTCCCAGAGGGAAGCAGCCTTGCATCAGAACCCCAAGATGAGCACACAACTGCATCAAGTGTGCGTGTAGAGATGGTGCTTAGTAATGGACAGTCAGGCAGACCACAGAGCTGGGCATGCTAGGCACAGAAAGGGACAGCCACTCAGTGAGGGAGGTTGTGATGCAGGGCTGACAGGGACCCTAGGTCCTGAGTGTGAGGACGACAGTCTGGGTAGTCACGATTGGTTACATGTTCCAGGTCAGAGTCGCACATAAATGCCACCTGCCATCCTGGGGCCCCAGACCCAGGAGAGTGGGGTTTGTCTTGGTCTCCACTGAGTGCTAGAGAGCATGCACTATCTTGCTACAGGTGGGGTGTGCACACAAGTCGAAGCAGCAGTGTAGGTGTGTTGGGTCAGGCTCCACCTGTGAAGATCAGTCTCACCTCTTGCTTTAGTGTAGCTGCTGCAAACTGAGTGGGACAAACAGCTGAACAGAGCTTGTCTAGAGGGGGCTCAGGACTAGGAGGGGAGGAGGGGGAGGAGCCTGTACTTGTTCTACTTTTCTGCTGGAACCTTTCACAGTACATATTTTTCGTGAATAAAGAAAAACATTTTTCATAAAAAATAAGTAATGAAAAACAGGTAAATCATTTAAAATCACATAACTCTTTATACAGTTGGCCAAGAAGTCTCACTTCCAGGGATCTAGTTTACAGATATTCCAGGAGCTCAGGAGAATGGCTATAAGAAACCCACGGGGTCCCCAGAACCAGCCACAGAGGAATGTTTGTGGTGGTTTATAAGATTACAGAACTCTGTGGAGATGAGCATTCCCTGTTAATGGAAAAGCATGGAGTAGATCATGTCTGTTACATCGCACACAGAGAAAGGCGGGGAAATGTTTGAAGAGGGTAGTGGCCCCTCTAGGTGGGGGCAGTCATAGCTTGGCTGCCTTCACTCTGGACCCTGCTGTGTGGGGAGAGGGAGTCGCTCCTGTCCCCCACAGTGCTGAGCCTGGGGGGCTCAACAGAGCTCTTTCCCACTGACGTTGCCCTTCTGCACATTGAAGACCCCCAGGTGGAGCAAGTCCTCCATCCAGGTGTGGGGGTGGCCCGCTTTGTCAGCTCACTGTGGTGCACCTGGTCCTGACAGAGGGAAGGCCCCTCACCTGGCCTCTTGCTCCCTTGTAGGCTCATTGGAACCTGTCGCAGCTCCCAAATTTTGCCTTCTCGGTTGCATTGGCATACTTCCTGTTGAGACAGCAGACAGACCTCCCCCAGCATGAGCTCAGCTCTGCCAGAGAGAAGGCCTCCCTCTTGATCCAGCAGGCACTCACCATGTTCCCTGGAGGTAGGTACCACGCTGGCCTGTGCAGTAGTTCTTCCTGAGGGTGGAGACCTGATCCCAGCCCTGCCTTGTACTTAAAGAAAGATGTGTTCTCCAGCCAGCCTAAAAACTGCTGATGTTGCAGTTAGCTGATTATCCACCTCAGGAGGCCAACTGCATGCCAGCCAGGTGGGAGGGGGCCTTGGGTGAGGGACAAACTGTGTGTCCACTAACTTTGCTGTTAGTTACAGGGCAGGAGAGAGATACAGGGTATGCACATTGGTGTTTTGTGTTAGGGAGAGAAACAGCAGCAGAGGGTTGAGCGGGGCCTGGACCTGATCCAATGGCAGTGTGTGGTACAGCCCTGCATTTCCAGGGTGCCCCCCCCACACACTAGGCCTCTATCTGCACCCAGGGCAGGCCCAGGGGGCTGCTGCCTACTCAGGCGGTGGGTGGCGAACCTTCTCCACAAGCACGCAGGAAGTGACCCTCTAGAGGAGGCCGTCCTTGCGCTTGAGGGTAGGAGTGTTTGTGACAGAGGTGTGCACACACTCGGTGACTGCCCCTCTGAGGGGAAGTCCCAGAGTAAGCACTGCTTTGTTGGCTCTGACGAAGCCATGGAGAGGCCCCAGCACTGGGTGGACGTGAGCACAGGCAGACCCACCTGCAGTGTCCAGAGCTCCCTGTCAGGAGCAGAGCCAGCTCACCAACTCAGGGCTCAGCCCATCATCCCAGCAGCCACCTCTGTCCCCCTCGGGTTCGATGCAACTGGGAGCCCTCAGTAGGCCAGCCGAGGTGGGGGACACAGGGCCACTGGGCCCACGTTGAATAACAGAGCTGCCATGGCTATCCCTCAGGAGAAACCCTACTGCGGCTTGTCCCTGGGAGGCAGTTGGTAGGCCGGCTTTCCCAGCAGCTGCCTCTGGCAGGGTCTCGGCATGTGGGCAGTGTAGGGAAGCCCTGCCTACTCAGCCGGAGAGTACTGCATGGGGACAGTACTAGAGCTGGAGAGGCCCTGACCCAGAGGACTGAACACCCAGAGCCCATGACCATGTGTTGGCCACTGTGGGGTCACCTACCCTGGGGCCCTGTGGGGTCACCTCCTCCAGGGCACTGGCCGACCCCACTCCAACCAGTCTGCCTAGGGTCTGTTGCTCATGCTTGAAGGGTGATGGCAAGTCTCCCTGAGATGTGGAAGGGCACTTGAAGGACAAGGGTCTGCCTCCAGGGTGCAGAGGTACCTGCTCATCCTTTGTGGACCCCCATCCTCAGCCACTCCCCCTGCAGCATCTCGGAACGCTGGTCAGACTCAAGGACCCCGTGGCCTTGCAGCCTCTGTGACGTCACGACTCCAGTCGTGTCTGTGATCAGGGCCCACAGGGCCCCGGGTCCTTGTCCTGGCCACTGAGCACCTGAGCCTCTGCTTCCTCCTGCAGTCCTCATGCCCTT
Source organism: Urocitellus parryii (assembly GCF_045843805.1). Taxonomy (NCBI): domain Eukaryota; kingdom Metazoa; phylum Chordata; class Mammalia; order Rodentia; family Sciuridae; genus Urocitellus; species Urocitellus parryii. The sequence goes on from NW_027554244.1 coordinate 533,885, forward strand.
GCTCGAGTACTGCAGTGTGCGGCCCGATGCCACTGTCTCCAATCACCGCTTCTTTGGACCAGATGCTGAGATAAGGTAGAGCCTTGGTGCCCTGCTGGGATAACTCCTGGTGGGCATCCTCGTCGCCTCCTGGGGGCCCTCGCTTATCCTCAGGGCAGTGGAGGGGTGGCAGGTACGCTCTGCACCGCAGGGTCAGGGTGTGTGTGTGGCTCTGTCTCCTGGAAACCTGCTTCAGCCTGGTGGCAATCTCGGAGACAGGAAACCCCTGGGGATGTTGGTTACTGTCCCCTAAAGAAGGCCTGGAGTCTGTGTCCACATATGGGTCACCTTACGTCTGAAGAGAAACACTGGTGGGTCAAGTAAATGGCCTCTGGCCTAAGACATGAGGTTCACGAGATGCCTTTTGACAGGAGTGGGCAGCAGGGCTTAAGGTCAGACAGCATGACCCACAGGCACTGGCTGTGGGCAGAGGGGCTCTTGTTGCTGGTATGTTCCACTTTCTGCATTGGCACATATCACCTTTTTCATGTTTCTCATAAAAAATACAGAGGAGTCAGCCAGGTGTAGTGGCACAGCCTATGATCCCAGCAACTCTGGAGGCTGAGGAGGGGGATCCAGCCTCAACAACTCAGTGTATTGTGTCCATTTAGAACTAAAAATATATATAAGATATGAAAAATAAAAAGGCTGGGGATGTGGCTTAGTGGTAGAGTACCCCTGGGTTTAATCCCCAGTACCAGAAATAAAAAGAAAACATAAATGAAAGAAAACGTGTTATGGGGGTCCACCCCAGAATCCCCAACCCTAGCCAGCCTTCGTCCTCTGCATTGGTCTCTGCAGACACAAATGTACACTGAGCAACTCAGTCAGCTGAGGAGCACAGACAGCACTGATTCAAAGTCGCAGACCTGTATGCCCTCCCTTCAGGAAGTGGACTGTCCATCAGTAGCTGAGAGACAGCCTCTTATGCTCCAGAAGGTCCTGCTGGGGGATCTGCTCACAGGCTTTGCTCCCACAGTCAGTGCCCAACCTGACAAAGGCTTTGCTCCCAAAGCCAGCCCCAATCCTGCACCCTGACCTTGCTGCCACAGCCAGCTCCCTATCCCTGACCTTGGCCTTGCTCCCACAGCCAGTCCCCCATCCCTGACACTAGCATTGCTCCCACAGCCAGTCCCCCATCACTGACCCAGGCCTTGCTCCACCCAGCTCCCCATCCCTGACCCTGGCCTTGCTCCCACACACAGCTCCCCATCCCTGACCTTGGCCTTGCTCCACCCAGCTCCCGATCCCTGACCAAGGCCTTGTTCCCACAGCCAGTCCCCCATCCCTGACCCAGGCCGTGCTCCCATACCCAGCTCCCCATCCCTGACCTTGGCCTTGCTCCACCCAGCTCCCCATCCCTGACACTGGCATTGCTCCCAAAGCCAGTCCCCCATCCCTGACCCTGGCCTTGTTCCCACAGCCAGTCCCCCATCACTAACCCAGGCCTTGCTGCACCCAGCTCCCCATCCGTGACCCAGGCCTTGCTCCACCCAGCTCCCCATGCCTGACCCAGGCCTTGTTCCCACAGCCAGCCCCCAATCCCTGACCCAAGCCTTACTCCCACAGCCAGCACCCCATCCCTGACCCAGGCCTTGCTCCACAGCAAGCCCCCCATCCCTGACCCAGACGTACAACCACAGTCAGCTCCCCATCCCTGACCCTGGCCTTGCTACACCCAGCTCCCCATCCCTGACCCAGGTCTTGCTCCACCCAGCTCCCCAACCCTGACCTTGGCCTTGCTCCGCCCAGCTCCCCATCAAAGACCCAGGCCTTGCTCCCACAGCCAGCCCCCTGCCCTGACCCTGGCCTTATTCCCACAGCAGCTCCCCATCCCTAACCCTGGCCTCGCTCCACCCAGCTCCCCATCCCTGACCTTGGCTTTGCTCCACCCAGCTCCCCATCCAGGACCTTGGCCTTGCTCCACCCAGCTCCCCAAACTTGACCCAGGCCTTTTTCCCACAGCCAGGCCCCCATCCCTGAACCTGGCCTTGCTCACACAGCCAGCTCCCCATCCCAGGCCTTGGCTTTGCTCCCACAGCCAGCCCCCCATCCCTGACCCTGGCCTTATTCCCACAGCCAGCTCCCCATCCCTGACCTTGTCCTTGCTCCACCCACAACCCCATCCCTGACCCTGGCCTTGCTCCACCCAGCTCCCAATCCCTGACCCTAGCCTTGCTCCACCAAGCTCCCCATCCCTGACCTTGGCCTTGCTCCACCCAGCTCCCCATCCCTGACCCTGGCCTTATTCCCACAGCCAGCTCCCGAACCCTGACCTTGGCCTTGCTCCACCCAGCTCCCCATCCCTGACCCAGGCCTGTTCCCACAGCCAGTCCCCTATCCCTGACCCAAGCCATGCTCCATTCAGGTCTCCATCCCTGACCCTGGCCTTGCTCCCACAGCCAGCTCCCCATCCCTTACCCAGGCCTTGCTCCACACAGCTTCCCATCCCTGACCCAGGCCTTGCTCCACAGCCACCTCCCCATCCCTGACCCTGGCCTTGCTCCACCCAGCTCCCCATCCCTGACCCAGGCCTTGCTCCATGCAGCTCCCCATCTTTGACCTTGGCCTTGCTCCACCCAGCTCTCCATCACTGACCCAAGCCTTGCTCCCACAGCCAGCCCCCTGCCCTGACCCTGGCCTTATTCCCACAGCAAGCTCCCCATCCCTAACCCTGGCCTTGCTCCACCCAGATCCCCATCCCTGACCCAGGCCTTATTCCGAAGGCCAGTCCCCCATCCCTGACCTAGGCCTTGCTCCACCCAGGTCCCCATCCCTGACCCTGGCCTTTCTCCCACACCCAGCTCCCCATCCCTGACCTTGGCCTTGCTCCACCCAGCCCCCCATCCCTGTCCCTGGCCTTGCTCCCTGAGACAGCACCCCATCCCTGACCTTGGCCTTGCTCCCACAGCCAGTCCCCCATCCCTGACCCTGGCCTTGCTCCCAAAGCCAGTCCCCCATCCCTGACCCTGGCCTTGTTCCCACAGCCATTCCCCAATCCCTGAACCAGGCCTTGCTCCACCCAGCTCCCCATCCCTGACCCAGGCCTTATTCCGAAGGCCAGTCCCCCATCCCTGGCCCAAGCCTTACTCCCACAGCTAGCCCCCCATCCCTGACCCAGGCCTTGCTCCACTAACAGCCCCCCATCCCTGACCCAGGCCTTGCTCCACAGCCAGCTGCCCATCCCTGACCCAGGCCTTGCTCCCACAGCCCGACCCCATTCCCTGACCCAAGCCTTGTTCCCACAGCCAGTCCCCCATCCCTGACCCAGGCCGTGCTCCCATACCCAGCTCCCCATCCCTGAAATTGGCCTTGCTCCACCCAGCTCCAATCCCTGACCCAGGTCTTGCTCCCGCAGCCAGTCCCCTGCCCTGACCATGGCCTTGTTCAACACCCAGCTCCCCATCCCTGACCATAGCCTTGATCCACCCAGCCCCCATCCCTGACCCTGGCCTTGCTCCCACAGCCAGCCCCCCATCTATGACCTTCGCCTTGCTCCACCCAGCAGCCCATCCCTGACCCATGCCATGCTCCCACAGCCAGCCCCCAATCCCTGACCCAAGCCTTACTCCCAAAGCCAGCCGCCCATCCCTGACCCACCTTGTGAGTCTGTACCTTGCTCCCACAGTCAGTCCCCCATCCCTGACAAAGGCCTTGCTACACCCAGCTCCCCATCCCTGACCCTGGCCTTGCTCCCACAGCCAGCCCCCCAAGCCTGACCCTGGCCTTACTCCACCCAGCTCCCCATCCCTAACCCAGGCCTTGCTCCACCCAGCTCCCCATCCCTGACCCAAGTCTTCCTGCCACAGACAGCTCCCCATCCCTGAACCAGGCCTTGCTCCACCAGCTCCCAAACACTGACCCAGGCCTTGCTCCCACAGCCCAACCCCAATCCCTGAACCAAGCCTTGCTCCCACAGCCAGTCCCCCATCCCTGACCCAGGCCTTCTTCCCAAGGCCAGTCCCCCATCCCTGACGCAGGCCTTGTTCCCAAGGCCAATCCCCCATCCCTGACCCAGGCCTTGCTCCACCCAGCTACCATCCCTGACCCAGGTCTTGCTCTAACCAGCTCCCCATCCCTGACCCAGGCCTTGCTCCCACAGCCAGGCCCCCATTTCTGACCCAGGCCTTGCTCCACAGCTAGCCCCCCATCCGTGACCCAGGCCTTGCTCCACAGCCAGCTGCCCATCCCTGACCCAGGCCTTGCTCCACCCACCTTCCCATCCCTGACCCAGGCTTGCTCCCACAGCCAGCTCCCCATCCCTGACACAGGCCTTGCTCCACCCAGCTCCCCATCCCTGACCTTGGCCTTGCTCCACCCAGCTCCCCATCACTGACCCAAGCCTTGATCCAACAGCCAGCCCCCTGCCCTGACCCCGGCCTTATTCCCAAAGCCAGCTCGCCATCCCTGACCTTGGCCTTGCTACACCCAGCTCCACATCCCTGACCCAGGCCTTGTTCCCAAGGCCAGTCCCCCATCCCTGACCCAGGCCTTGCTCCAGAAAGCTCCCCATCCCTGACCCAGGCCTTGCTCCTATACCCAGCTCCCCATCCCTGACCTTGGCCTTGGTCCACCCAGCTCCCATCCCTGACCCAGGTCTTGCTCCCGCAGCCAGTGCCCTGCCCTGACCATGGCCTTGTTCAACACTCAGCTCCCCATCCCTGACCATGGCCTTGATCCACCCAGCTCCCCATCCCTGACCCTGGCCTTGCTCCCACACCCAGCTCTCCATCCCTGACCTGGGCCTTGCTCCACCCAGCTCCCCATCCCTGACCCAGGCCTTGTTCCCACAGCCAGTCACCCATCCCTGACCCAGGCCTTGCTCCACCCAGCTCCCCATACCTGACTCAGTCCTTGTTCCCACAGCCAGTCCCCCATCCCTGACCCATGCCTTGCTCCACCCAACTCCCCATCCTTGACCCAGGCCTTGCTCCCACACCCAGCTCCCTATCCCTGACCTTAGCCTTGCTCTACCCAGCTCCCATCCCTGACCCAGGTCTTGCTCCTACAGCCAGTCCCCTGCCCTGTCCATGGCCTTGTTCCCAAACCCAGGTCCCCATCCCTGACCTTGGCATTGCTCCACCCAGCCATCATCCCTAACCCTGGCCTTGCTCCCACAGCCAGCTCCCCATCCCTGACCTTGGCCTTGCTCCACCCAGCTCCCCATCCCTGACACTGGCATTGCTCCCAAAGCTAGTCCCCCATCCCTGACCCTGGCCTTGTTCCCACAGCCAGTCCCCCATCACTAACCCAGGCCTTGCTGCACCCAGCTCCCCATCCGTGACCCAGGCCTTGCTCCACCCAGCTCCCCATGCCTGACCCAGGCCTTGTTCCCACAGCCAGCCCCCAATCCCTGACCCAAGCCTTACTCCCACAGCCAGCACCCCATCCCTGACCCAGGCCTTGCTCCACAGCAAGCCCCCCATCCCTGACCCAGACGTACAACCACAGTCAGCTCCCCATCCCTGACCCTGGCCTTGCTACACCCAGCTCCCCATCCCTGACCCAGGTCTTGCTCCACCCAGCTCCCCAACCCTGACCTTGGCCTTGCTCCGCCCAGCTCCCCATCAAAGACCCAGGCCTTGCTCCCACAGCCAGCCCCCTGCCCTGACCCTGGCCTTATTCCCACAGCAGCTCCCCATCCCTAACCCTGGCCTCGCTCCACCCAGCTCCCCATCCCTGACCTTGGCTTTGCTCCACCCAGCTCCCCATCCAGGACCTTGGCCTTGCTCCACCCAGCTCCCCAAACTTGACCCAGGCCTTTTTCCCACAGCCAGGCCCCCATCCCTGAACCTGGCCTTGCTCACACAGCCAGCTCCCCATCCCAGGCCTTGGCTTTGCTCCCACAGCCAGCCCCCCATCCCTGACCCTGGCCTTATTCCCACAGCCAGCTCCCCATCCCTGACCTTGTCCTTGCTCCACCCACAACCCCATCCCTGACCCTGGCCTTGCTCCACCCAGCTCCCAATCCCTGACCCTAGCCTTGCTCCACCAAGCTCCCCATCCCTGACCTTGGCCTTGCTCCACCCAGCTCCCCATCCCTGACCCTGGCCTTATTCCCACAGCCAGCTCCCGAACCCTGACCTTGGCCTTGCTCCACCCAGCTCCCCATCCCTGACCCAGGCCTGTTCCCACAGCCAGTCCCCTATCCCTGACCCAAGCCATGCTCCATTCAGGTCTCCATCCCTGACCTGGCCTTGCTCCCACAGCCAGCTCCCCATCCCTTACCCAGGCCTTGCTCCACACAGCTTCCCATCCCTGACCCAGGCCTTGCTCCACAGCCACCTCCCCATCCCTGACCCTGGCCTTGCTCCACCCAGCTCCCCATCCCTGACCCAGGCCTTGCTCCATGCAGCTCCCCATCTTTGACCTTGGCCTTGCTCCACCCAGCTCTCCATCACTGACCCAAGCCTTGCTCCCACAGCCAGCCCCCTGCCCTGACCCTGGCCTTATTCCCACAGCAAGCTCCCCATCCCTAACCCTGGCCTTGCTCCACCCAGATCCCCATCCCTGACCCAGGCCTTATTCCGAAGGCCAGTCACCCATCCCTGACCTAGGCCTTGCTCCACCCAGGTCCCCATCCCTGACCCTGGCCTTTCTCCCACACCCAGCTCCCCATCCCTGACCTTGGCCTTGCTCCACCCAGCCCCCCATCCCTGTCCCTGGCCTTGCTCCCTGAGACAGCACCCCATCCCTGACCTTGGCCTTGCTCCCACAGCCAGTCCCCCATCCCTGACCCTGGCCTTGCTCCCAAAGCCAGTCCCCCATCCCTGACCCTGGCCTTGTTCCCACAGCCATTCCCCAATCCCTGAACCAGGCCTTGCTCCACACAGCTCCCCATCCCTGACCCAGGCCTTATTCCGAAGGCCAGTCCCCCATCCCTGGCCCAAGCCTTACTCCCACAGCTAGCCCCCCATCCCTGACCCAGGCCTTGCTCCACTAACAGCCCCCCATCCCTGACCCAGGCCTTGCTCCACAGCCAGCTGCCCATCCCTGACCCAGGCCTTGCTCCCACAGCCCGACCCCATTCCCTGACCCAAGCCTTGTTCCCACAGCCAGTCCCCCATCCCTGACCCAGGCCGTGCTCGCATACCCAGCTCCCCATCCCTGAAATTGGCCTTGCTCCACCCAGCTCCAATCCCTGACCCAGGTCTTTCTCCCGCAGCCAGTCCCCTGCCCTGACCATGGCCTTGTTCAACACCCAGCTCCCCATCCCTGAAATTGGCCTTGCTCCACCCAGCTCCAATCCCTGACCCAGGTCTTGCTCCCGAAGCCAGTCCCCTGCCCTGACCATGGCCTTGTTCAACACCCAGCTCCCCATCCCTGACCATAGCCTTGATCCACCCAGCCCCCATCCCTGACCCTGGCCTTGCTCCCACAGCCAGCCCCCCATCTATGACCTTCGCCTTGCTCCACCCAGCAGCCCATCCCTGACCCAGGCCTTGCTCCCACAGCCCGACCGCAATCCCTGACCCAAGCCTTGCTCCCACAGCCAGTCCCCCCATCCCTGACCCAGGCCTTGCTCCATAGCCAGCTCCCCATCTCTGACCCAGGACTTGCTCCACCCAGCTCCCCATCCCTGACCCATGCGTGCTCCCACAGCCAGCTCCCCATCCCTGACCCTGCCTTGCTCCACCCAGCTCCCCATCCCTGACCCAGGCCCTGCTCCACCCACCTTCCCATCCCTGACCTTGGCCTTGCTCCACCCAGCTCCCCATCCGTGACCCAAGCCTTGCTCCAACAGCCAGTCCCCCATCCCTGACTTGGTCTTGCTCCACCCAACCCTCCATCCCTGACCCAGGCCTTGTTCCCACAGTAGTCCCCCATCCCTGACCCAGAGCTTGCTCCACCCAGCTCTCCATCCCTGACCCTGGCCTTGTTCCCACACCAGTCCCCCATCCCTGACCCAGGCCTGCTCCACCCAGCTCCCCCTCCGTGACCCAAGCCTTGTTCCCACAGCCAGTCCCCCATCCCTGACCCAGGCCTTGCTCCACCAAGCTCCCCATCCCTGACCCAGGCCTTGCTCCTATACCCAGCTCCCCATCCCTGACCTTAGCCTTGCTCCACCCAGCTCCCATCCCTGACCCAGGTCTTGCTCCCGCAGCCAGTGCCCTGCCCTGACCATGGCCTTGTTCAGACTCAGCTCCCCATCCCTGACCATGGCCTTGATCCACCCAGCTCCCCATCCCTGACCCTGGCCTTGCTCCCACACCCAGCTCTCCATCCCTGACCTGGGCCTTGCTCCACCCAGCTCCCCATCCCTGACCCAGGCCTTGATCCCACAGCCAGTCACCCATCCCTGACCCAGGCCTTGCTCCACCCAGCTCCCCATACCTGACTCAGTCCTTGTTCCCACAGCCAGTCCCCCATCCCTGACCCATGCCTTGCTCCACCCAACTCCCCATCCTTGACCCAGGCCTTGCTCCCACACCCAGCTCCCTATCCCTGACCTTAGCCTTGCTCGACCCAGCTCGCATCCCTGACCCAGGTCTTGCTCCTACAGCCAGTCCCCGGCCCTGACCATGGCCTTGTTCCCACACCCAGGTCCCCATCCCTGACCTTGGCCTTGCTCCACCCAGCCATCATCCCTAACCCTGGCCTTGCTCCCACAGCCAGCTCCCCATCCCTGACCTTGGCCTTGCTCCACCCAGCTCCCCATCCCTGACCCTGGCATTGCTCCCAAAGCCAGTCCCCCATCCCTGACCCTGGCCTTGTTCCCACAGCCAGCTCCACATCCCTGACCCAGGCCTTGTTCCCAAGGCCAGTCCCCCATTCCTGACCCAGGCCTTGCTCCAACAAGCTCCCCATCCCTGACCCAGGCCTTGCTCGTATACCCAGCTCCCCATCCCTGACCTTAGCCTTGCTCCACCCAGCTCCCATCCCTGACCCAGGTCTTGCTCCCGCAGCCAGCTCCACATCCCTGACCCAGGCCTTGTTCCCAAGGCCAGTCCCCCATCCCTGACCCAGGAGTTGCTCCAACAAGCTCCCCATCCCTGACCCAGGCCTTGCTCCTATACCCAGCTCCCCATCCCTGACCTTAGCCTTGCTCCACCCAGCTACCATCCCTGACCCAGGTCTTGCTCCCGCAGCAAGTGCCCTGCCCTGACCATGGCCTTGTTCAGACTCAGCTCCCCATCACTGACCATGGCCTTGATACACCCAGCCCCCCATCCCTGACCCATGCCTTGCTCCACCCAACTCCCCATCCTTGACCCAGGCCTTGCTCCCACAACCAGCTCCCTATCCCTGACCTTAGCCTTGCTCTACCCAGCTCCCATCCCTGACCCAGGTCTTGCTCCTACAGCCAGTCCCCGGCCCTGACCATGGCCTTGTTCTCACACCCAGGTCCCCATCCCTGACCTTGGCCTTGCTCCACCCAGCCATCATCCCTAACCCTGGCCTTGCTCCCACAGCCAGCTCCCCATCCCTGACCTTGGCCTTGCTCCACCCAGCTCCCCATCCCTGACCCTGTCATTGCTCCCAAAGCCAGTCCCCCATCCCTGACCCTGGCCTTGTTCCCACAGCCAGTCCCCCATCCCTAACCCAGGCCTTGCTGCACCCAGCTCCCCATCCGTGACCCAGGCCTTGCTGCACCCAGCTCCCCATCCCTAACCCAGGCCTTGTTCCCACAGCCAGCCCCCAATCCCTGACCCAAGCCTTACTCCCACAGCCAGATCCCATCCCTGACCCAGGCCTTGCTCTACAGCAAGCCCCCCATCCCTGACCCAGACTTACTCCCACAGTCAGCTCCCCATCCCTGACCCAGGCCTTGTTCCCACAGCCAGTCACCCATCCCTGACCCAGGCCTTGCTCCACCCAGCTCCCCATACCTGACTCAGTCCTTGTTCCCACAGCCAGTCCCCCATCCCTGACCCATGCCTTGCTACACCCAACTCCCCATCCTTGACCCAGGCATTGCTCCCACACCCAGCTCCCTATCCCTGACCTTAGCCTTGCTCTACCCAGCTCCCATCCCTGACCCAGGTCTTGCTCCTACAGCCAGTCCCCGGCCCTGACCATGGCCTTGTTCCCACACCCAGGTCCCCATCCCTGACCTTGGCCTTGCTCCACCCAGCCATCATCCCTAACCCTGGCCTTGCTCCCACAGCCAGCTCCCCATCCCTGACCTTGGCTTTGCTCCCACAGCCAGCCCCACATCCCTGACCCTGGCCTTATTCCCACAGCCAGCTCCACATCCCTGACCTTGTCCTTGCTCCACCCACCTCCCCATCCCTGACCCTGGCCTTGCTCCACCCAGCTCCCAATCCCTGACCCTAGCCTTGCTCCACCAAGCTCCCCATCCCTGACCTTGGCCTTGCTCCACCCAGTTCCCCATCCCTGACCCTGGCCTTATTCCCACAGCCAGCTCCCGAACCCTGACCTTGGCCTTGCTCCACCCAGCTCCCCATCCCTGAACCAGGCCTTGTTCCCACAGCCAGTCCCCTATCCCTGACCCAAGCCATGCTCCATTCTGGTCTCCATCTCTGACCCTGGCCTTGCTCCCACAGCCAGCTCCCCATCCCTTACCCAGGCCTTGCTCCACACAGCTTCCCATCCCTGACCCAGGCCTTGCTCCACAGCCACCTCCCCATCCCTGACCCTGGCCTTGCTCCACCCAGCTCCCCATCCCTGACCCAGGCCTTGCTCCATGCAGCTCCCCATCCTTGACCTTGGCCTTGCTCCACCCAGCTCTCCATCACTGACCCAAGCCTTGCTCCCACAGCCAGCCCCCTGCCCTGACCCTGGCCTTATTCCCACAGCAAGCTCCCCATTCCTAACCCTGGCCTTGTTCCACCCAGATCCCCATCCCTGACCCAGGCCTTATTCCGAAGGCCAGTCCCCCATCCCTGACCTAGGCCTTGCTCCACCCAGGTCCCCATCCCTGACCCTGGCCTTTCTCCCACACCCAGCTCCCCATCCCTGACCTTGGCCTTGCTCCACCCAGCCCCCCATCCCTGTCCCTGGCCTTGCTCCCTGAGTCAGCTCCCCATCCCTGACCTTGGCCTTGCTCCCACAGCCAGTCCCCCATCCCTGACCCTGGCCTTGCTCCCAAAGCCAGTCCCCCATCCCTGACCCTTGCCTTGTTCCCACAGCCATTCCCCAATCCCTGAACCAGGCCTTGCTCCACGCAGCTCCCCATCCCTGACCCAGGCCTTATTCCGAAGGCCAGTCCCCCATCCCTGGCCCAAGTCTTACTCCCACAGCTAGCCCCCCATCCCTGACCGAGGCCTTGCTCCACTAACAGCCCCCCATCCCTGACCCAGGCCTTGCTCCACAGCCAGCTGCCCATCCCTGACCCAGGCCTTGCTCCCACAGTCCGACACCAACCCCTGACCCAAGCCTTGCTCCCACAGCCAGTCCCCCATCCCTGACCCAGGCCTTGCTCCATAGCCAGCTCCCCATCTCTGACCCAGGCCTTGCTCCACCCAGCTCCCCATCCCTGACCAAGGCGTGCTCCCACAGCCAGCTCCCCATCCCTGACCATGGCCTTGTTCCCACACCAGTTCCCCATCCCTGACCCAGGCCTTGCTCCACCCAACTCCCCCTCCGTGACCCAAGCCTTGTTCCCACAGCCAGTCCCCCATCCCTGACCCAGGCCTTGCTCCACCAAGCTCCCCATCCCTGACCCAGGCCTTGCTCCTATACCCAGCTCCCCATCCCTGACCTTGGCCTTGCTCCACCCAGCTCCCATCCCTGACCCAGGTCTTGCTCCCGCAGACAGTGCCCTGCCCTGACCATGGCCTTGTTCAACACTCAGCTCCCCATCCCTGACCCAGGCCTTATTCCGAAGGCCAGTCCCCCATCCCTGGCCCAAGTCTTACTCCCACAGCTAGCCCCCCATCCCTGACCGAGGCCTTGCTCCACTAACAGCCCCCCATCCCTGACCCAGGCCTTGCTCCACAGCCAGCTGCCCATCCCTGACCCAGGCCTTGCTCCCACAGTCCGACACCAACCCCTGACCCAAGCCTTGCTCCCACAGCCAGTCCCCCATCCCTGACCCAGGCCTTGCTCCATAGCCAGCTCCCCATCTCTGACCCAGGCCTTGCTCCACCCAGCTCCCCATCCCTGACCAAGGCGTGCTCCCACAGCCAGCTCCCCATCCCTGACCATGGCCTTGTTCCCACACCAGTTCCCCATCCCTGACCCAGGCCTTGCTCCACCCAACTCCCCCTCCGTGACCCAAGCCTTGTTCCCACAGCCAGTCCCCCATCCCTGACCCAGGCCTTGCTCCACCAAGCTCCCCATCCCTGACCCAGGCCTTGCTCCTATACCCAGCTCCCCATCCCTGACCTTGGCCTTGCTCCACCCAGCTCCCATCCCTGACCCAGGTCTTGCTCCCGCAGACAGTGCCCTGCCCTGACCATGGCCTTGTTCAACACTCAGCTCCCCATCCCTGACCATGGCCTTGATCCACCCAGCCCCCCATCCCTGACCCTGGCCTTGCTCCCACACCCAGCTCTCCATCCCTGACCTGGTCCTTGCTCCACCCAGCTCCCCATCCCTGACCCAGGCCTTGTTCCCACAGCCAGTCACCCATCCCTGACCCAGGCCTTGCTCCACCCAGCTCCCCATACCTGACTCACTCCTTCTTCCCACAGCCAGTCCCCCATCCCTGACCCATGCCTTGCTCCACCCAACTCCCCATCCTTGACCCAGGCCTTGCTCCCACACCCAGCTCCCCATCCCTGACCCTGGCCTTGCTACACCCACCTTCCCATCCCTGACCCAGGTCTTGCTCCACCCAGCTCCCCAACCCTGACCTTGGCTTTGCTCCGCCCAGCTCCCCGTCACTGACCCAGGCCTTGCTCCCACAGCCAGCCCCCTGCCCTGACCCTGGCCTTATTCCCACAGCAGCTCCCCATCCCTAACCCTGGCCTTGCTCCACCCAGCTCCCCATCCAGGACCTTGGGCTTGCTCCACCCAGCTCCCCAACCTTGACCCAGGCCTTGTTCCCACAGCCAGGCCCCCATCCCTGAACCTAGCCTTGCTCACACAGCCAGCTCCCCATCCCAGGCCTTGGCTTTGCTCCCACAGCCAGCCCCCCATCCCTGACCCTGGCCTTATTCCCACTGCCAGCTCCCCATCCCTGACCTTGTCCTTGCTCCACCCACCTCCCCATCCCTGACCCTGGCCTTGCTCCACCCAGCTCCCAATCCCTGACCCTAGCCTTGCTCCACCAAGCTCCCCATCCCTGACCTTTGCCTTGCTCCACCCAGCTCCCCATCCCTGACCCAGGCCTTGTTCCCACAGCCAGTCCCCTATCCCTGACCCAAGCCATGCTCCATTCAGGTCTCCATCCCTGACCCTGGCCTTGCTCCCGCAGCCAGTTCCCCATCCCTTACCCAGGCCTTGCTCCACACAGCTTCCCATCCCTGACCCAGGCTTTGCTCCACAGCCACCTCCCCATCCCTGACCCTGGCCTTGCTCCACCCAGCTCCCCATCCCTGACCCAGGCCTTGCTCCATGCAGCTCCCCATCCTTGACCTCGGCCTTGCTCCACCCAGCTCTCCATCACTGACCCAAGCCTTGCTCCCACAGCCAGCCCCCTGCCCTGACCCTGGCCTTATTCCCACAGCAAGCTCCCCATCCCTAACCCTGGCCTTGCTCCACCCAGATCCCCATCCCTGACCCAGGCCTTATTCCGAAGGCCAGTCCCCCATCCCTGACCTAGGCCTTGCTCCACCCAGGTCCCCATCCCTGACCCTGGCCTTTCTCCCACACCCAGCTCCCCATCCCTGACCTTGGCCTTGCTCCACCCAGCCCCCCATCCCTGTCCCTGGCCTTGCTCCCTGAGTCAGCTCCCCATCCCTGACCTTGGCCTTGCTCCCACAGCCAGTCCCCCATCCCTGACCCTGGCCTTGCTCCCAAAGCCAGTCCCCCATCCCTGACCCTTGCCTTGTTCCCACAGCCATTCCCCAATCCCTGAACCAGGCCTTGCTCCACGCAGCTCCCCATCCCTGACCCAGGCCTTATTCCGAAGGCCAGTCCCCCATCCCTGGCCCAAGTCTTACTCCCACAGCTAGCCCCCCATCCCTGACCGAGGCCTTGCTCCACTAACAGCCCCCCATCCCTGACCCAGGCCTTGCTCCACAGCCAGCTGCCCATCCCTGACCCAGGCCTTGCTCCCACAGTCCGACACCAACCCCTGACCCAAGCCTTGCTCCCACAGCCAGTCCCCCATCCCTGACCCAGGCCTTGCTCCATAGCCAGCTCCCCATCTCTGACCCAGGCCTTGCTCCACCCAGCTCCCCATCCCTGACCAAGGCGTGCTCCCACAGCCAGCTCCCCATCCCTGACCATGGCCTTGTTCCCACACCAGTTCCCCATCCCTGACCCAGGCCTTGCTCCACCCAACTCCCCCTCCGTGACCCAAGCCTTGTTCCCACAGCCAGTCCCCCATCCCTAACCCAGGCCTTGCTCCACCAAGCTCCCCATCCCTGACCCAGGCCTTGCTCCTATACCCAGCTCCCCATCCCTGACCTTGGCCTTGCTCCACCCAGCTCCCATCCCTGACCCAGGTCTTGCTCCCGCAGACAGTGCCCTGCCCTGACCATGGCCTTGTTCAACACTCAGCTCCCCATCCCTGACCATGGCCTTGATCCACCCAGCCCCCCATCCCTGACCCTGGCCTTGCTCCCACACCCAGCTCTCCATCCCTGACCTGGTCCTTGCTCCACCCAGCTCCCCATCCCTGACCCAGGCCTTGTTCCCACAGCCAGCTCCCCATCCCTGACCTTAGCCTTGCTCCACCCAGCTCCCCATACCTGACTCACTCCTTGTTCCCACAGCCAGTCCCCCATCCCTGACCCATGCCTTGCTCCACCCAACTCCCCATCCTTGACCCAGGCCTTGCTCCCACACCCAGCTCCCCATCCCTGACCCTGGCCTTGCTACACCCACCTTCCCATCCCTGACCCAGGTCTTGCTCCACCCAGCTCCCCAACCCTGACCTTGGCCTTGCCCCGCCCAGCTCCCCGTCACTGACCCAGGCCTTGCTCCCACAGCCAGCCCCCTGCCCTGACCCTGGCCTTATTCCCACAGCAGCTCCCCATCCCTAACCCTGGCCTTGCTCCACCCAGCTCCCCATCCAGGACCTTGGGCTTGCTCCACCCAGCTCCCCAACCTTGACCCAGGCCTTGTTCCCACAGCCAGGCCCCCATCCCTGAACCTAGCCTTGCTCACACAGCCAGCTCCCCATCCCAGGCCTTGGCTTTGCTCCCACAGCCAGCCCCCCATCCCTGACCCTGGCCTTATTCCCACTGCCGGCTCCCCATCCCTGACCTTGTCCTTGCTCCACCCACCTCCCCATCCCTGACCCTGGCCTTGCTCCACCCAGCTCCCAATCCCTGACCCTAGCCTTGCTCCACCAAGCTCCCCATCCCTGACCTTTGCCTTGCTCCACCCAGCTCCCCATCCCTGACCCAGGCCTTGTTCCCACAGCCAGTCCCCTATCCCTGACCCAAGCCATGCTCCATTCAGGTCTCCATCCCTGACCCTGGCCTTGCTCCCGCAGCCAGTTCCCCATCCCTTACCCAGGCCTTGCTCCACACAGCTTCCCATCCCTGACCCAGGCTTTGCTCCACAGCCACCTCCCCATGCCTGACCCTGGCCTTGCTCCACCCAGCTCCCCATCCCTGACCCAGGCCTTGCTCCATGCAGCTCCCCATCCTTGACCTCGGCCTTGCTCCACCCAGCTCTCCATCACTGACCCAAGCCTTGCTCCCACAGCCAGCCCCCTGCCCTGACCCTGGCCTTATTCCCACAGCAAGCTCCCCATCCCTAACCCTGGCCTTGCTCCACCCAGATCCCCATCCCTGACCCAGGCCTTATTCCGAAGGCCAGTCCCCCATCCCTGACCTAGGCCTTGCTCCACCCAGGTCCCCATCCCTGACCCTGGCCTTTCTCCCACACCCAGCTCCCCATCCCTGACCTTGGCCTTGCTCCACCCAGCCCCCCATCCCTGTCCCTGGCCTTGCTCCCTGAGCCAGCTCCCCATCCCTGACCTTGGCCTTGCTCCCAAAGCCAGTCCCCCATCCCTGACCCTGGCCTTGTTCCCACAGCCATTCCCCAATCCCTGAACCAGGCCTTGCTCCACCCAGCTCCCCATCCCTGACCCAGGCCTTATTCCGAAGGCCAGTCCCCCATCCCTGGCCCAAGCCTTACTCCCACAGCTAGCCCCCCATCCCTGACCCAGGCCTTGCTCCACAGACAGCCCCCCATCCCTGACCCAGGCCTTGCTCCACAGCCAGCTGCCCATCCCTGACCCAGGCCTTGCTCCCACAACTCGACCGCAATCCCTGACCCAAGCCTTGCTCCCACAGCCAGTCCCCCATCCCTGACCCAGGCCTTGCTCCACAGCAAGCCCCCCATTCCTGACCCAGACTTACTCCCACAGTCAGCTCCCCATCCCTGACCCTGGCTTTGCTACAACCAGCTCCCCATCCCTGACCCAGGTCTTGCTCCACCCAGCTCCCCAACCCTGACCTTGGCCTTGCTCCGCCCAGCTTCCCATCACTGACCCAGGCCTTGCTCCCACAGCCAGCCCCCTGCCCTGACCCGTGCCTTATTCCCACAGCAGCTCCCCATCACTAACCCTGGCCTTGCTCCACCCAGCTCCCCATCCCTGACCTTGGCTTTGCTCCACCCAGCTCCCCATCCAGGATCTTGGTCTTGTTCCACCCAGCTCCCCAACCTTGACCCAGGCCTTGTTCCCACAGCCAGGCCCCCATCCCTGAACCTGGCCTTGCTCACACAGCCAGCTCCCCATCCCAGACCTTGGCTTTGCTCCCACAGCCAGCCCCCCATCCTTGACCCAGGCCTTGCTCCACAGCGACCTCCCCATCCCTGACCCTGGCCTTGCTCCACCCAGCTCCCCATCCCTGACCCAGGCCTTGCTCCATGCAGCTCCCAATCCCTGACCCTAGCCTTGCTCCACCAAGCTCCCCATCCCTGACCTTGGCCTTGCTCCACCCAGCTCCCCATCCCTGATCCTGGCCTTATTCCCACAGCCAGCTTCCGAACCCTGACCTTGGCCTTGTTCCACCTAGATCCCCATCCCTGACCCAGGCCTTGTTCCGAAGGCCAGTCCCCCATCCCTGACCCAGGCCTTGCTCCACCCAGCTCCCCATCCCTGACCCTGGCCTTTCTCCCACACCCAGCTCCCCATCCCTGACCTTGGCCTTGCTCCACCCAGCCCCCCATCCCTGTCCCTGGCCTTGCTCCCTGAGCCTGCTCCCCATCCCTGACTTTGGCCTTGCTCCCACAGCCAGTCCCCCATCCCTGACCCTGGCCTTGCTCCCACAGCCAGTCCCCCATCCCTGACCCTGGCATTGTTCCCACAGCCATTCCCCAATCCCTGAACCAGGCCTTGCTCCACGCAGCTCCCCATCCCTGACCCAGGCCTTATTCCGAAGGCCAGTCCCCCATCCCTGGCCCAAGCCTTACTCTCACAGCTAGCCCCCCATCCCTGACCCAGGCCTTGCTCCACAGACAGCCCCCCATCCCTGACACAGGCCTTGCTCCACAGCCTGTTGCCCATCCCTGACCCAGGCCTTGCTCCCACAGCCCGACCCCAATCCCTGACCCAGGCCTTGCTCCTATACCCAGCTCCCCATCCCTGACCTTGGCCTTGCTCCACAGCCAGCTCCCCATCTCTGACCCAGGCCATGCTCCACCCAGCTCCCCATCCATGACCTAGGCGTGCTCCCACAGCCAGCCCCCCAAGCTTGACCCTGGCCTTGCTCCACCCAGCTCCCCATCCCTGACCCAGGCCTTGCTCCACCCACCTCCCCATCCCTGACCTTGGCCTTGCTCCACCTAGCTCCCCATCCCTGACCCAAGCCTTGCTCCAACAGCCAGTCCCCCATCCCTGACCTTGGCCTTTCTCCACCCAACCCTCCATCCCTGACCCTGGCCTTGTTCCCACACCAGTCCCCCATCCCTGACCCAGGCCTTGCTCCACCCAGCTCCCCCTCCGTGACCCAAGCCTTGTTCCCACAGCCAGTCCCCCATCCCTGACCCAGGCCTTGCTCCACCAAGCTCCCCATCCCTGACCCAGGCCTTGCTCCTATACCCAGCTCCCCATCCCTGACCTTAGCCTTGCTCCACCCAGCTCCCATCCCTGACCCAGGTCTTGCTCCCACAGCCAGTGCCCTGCCCTGACCATGGCCTTGTTCAACACTCAGCTCCCCATCCCTGACCATGGCCTTGATCCACCCAGCCCCCCATCCCTGACCCTGGCCTTGCTCCCACACCCAGCTCTCCATCCCTGACCTGGGCCTTGCTCCACCCAGCTCCCCATCCATGACCCTGGCCTTGCTCCCAAAGCCAGTCCCCCATCCCTGACCCTGGCCTTGCTCCCACAGCCAGCCCCCCATCCCTGACCCTGGCCTTCCTCCCACAGCCAGTCCCCCATCCCTGACCCCTGCCTTGCTCCAACCAGCTCACCATCCCTGACCCTGGCCTTGCTCCACCCAGCCCCCCATCCCTGACCCAGGCCTTGCTTGCACAGCCAGCTCCCCATCCCTGACCTTGGCCTTGCTCCACCCAGCTCCCCATCACTGACCCAGGTCTTGCTCCCACAGACAGCCCCCCATCACTGACCCTGGCCTTGCTCCCACAGCCAGCCCCCCATCCCTGACCCTGGCCTTGCTCCCACAGCCAGTCCCCCATCCCTGACCCCGGCTTTGCTCCATCCAGCTCACCATCCCTGACCCTGGCCTTGCTCCACCGAGCCCCCCATCCCTCACCCAGGCCTTGCTTGCACACCCAGCTCCCCATCCCTGACCTTGTCCTTGCTCCACCCAGCTCCCCATCACTGACCCAGGTCTTGCTTCCACAGACAGCCCCCCATCCCTGACCCAGGCCTTGGTCCAAATTTATAAACTGCGCATGTCACCACGCCCCTTGATGAGAAACCGGTAGTGAGGGCAGAGAGTGAGTCCCTTTCCGGAGGACCGTTAGCTCAGCCCCCCTCACTTTCCTTGTGGCTTCCTGAGAGCAGGAGCCCTCCATGCCGCCCCTGCAGCCGTTGCCTGGGCTGGAGCGCCCGAGGAGCTGCGCTACTGGAACTGTTGCAGCTGGAGTTGTAGCCGCCATGGAGGCGGCCCGAACCGCCGCCAAGGCTGTCGCTGGAGCCCACACCGCGGGAATCCAGTGCCGCCGCTGCTGCTGCCCTGAACCCACGCTGTAGCCGTCAGAGCACAAGAATCTGTAGAGCCAACGCCATGTCGGAGCGATGCTGCAGGAGCACAGGAACCCTGGCAGCCCATGCCGCCTCAAGAGTGTGGGATCCCCTGGGCCCACATGGAGCTTATTCTGGCTTCTGGATTCATCGCCAACCAACTCCCAGGTGCCTGTAGATGTAGGGATTGTTTATAGTTGTGGGTGCTCAGGGTAGCATTCCCATGTCTGGACCCAGAGTGAGTGGGTGCACACACATGGCTGTGAGGATATGTGGCTGGAGTATGCATGTATTAGAAAGTATGTGTATATAGGATTGTGTGTGAACTGTTTTTGTGAGTCGGTATTTCTTTGATTCATGATGAGTATGTGTGAATGAATAAGGCTATGATTATGTGTGTATATGTGTGTGTGTGTCATGTGTGTATAACCATTGCCTTGTCAGCCCCCCATCACTCAGTCTGGCATCACCCTGCAGGCATTTTTGCATCTTACAAGTGGTCAGCCCAAGATGATGCATGGTTGTGTGTGCATGTGTGTGTGTATGTGTGTATTAGGGGTTGAAGCATGTAGTGGCAGAACCAAATACAACTAGGAATCCCCTCCCTGTGGAGGCAGACAGCCCTCTAGGGCAGCGTGGAGACTGGGATCTGTTGCTGCCCTCTGCACAGGGAGCATGGGTGTGTATGTGTTGTTTGTATGTGTCTCTGTGTTTGGATTTTACCCTTTTATTTTATGAATCAGCTCCAGGATTGGTGGTACATTCTAGTGTTTTCCAATAAGGAAATTTGCAAGGTATCCAGGATCCCTTGGAATGGCCTAGAGTTTTTCTGATTACCCCTGTTTTATAAGGAAATTGCAGGTTGGTTTAATTCAGAAGGGCAGAATTGAGAAATGGCAGGCAGGAGAGTGTCAGCAAAGCTTCTGGGAGGGCTCTGGCTCATGTCCTGGTTCTAGCTTTGCCACCAGCTCTCTCAGATCTGTGTCTCAGTTTCTTCTCTTCTCTAGGACTCAATTTTCACATGTAGGATGCAATTGTCCTAATGTCCCAATACAGTTCTTCTCAGTGTAGCTTGGTTTAGAGGACAGGCTATGGTGCATGCATTGCACATAGTGACCAGAAGTCTGGGACTCTTTCCTATGGTCAGACATGTTTGGTGTTGGAATGAGCCTTCTGTTTGGCTATAGACTGAGGCCTACTCATGCTCAGAGAGATCTGTAGTTGCCCTGCTTGGTGCCTGGGAGGGTCAGGGGCCTAACCTTGCTACATTGGACAGATCTGTTGAACTCTAGATCTGGAATCATCACCAAGTTGCATATTGGTGGTGCTTTCTAAATTCTGCGTTGCTGGGGAATAAGAGTTTCCATGTACCAGTGAATAGTATGTACCATACTCTGAATGTACAGTAGGCTTATGAGGTGGGTAGTTTGAGGTTCAGAGGGGGCAATGACTTGATCAAGATCATCCAGTCAAGAATGGGAAAATTCAGGAGTTACCATCCAGGTCTGACATCAGAGCCAAGCTTTTACTCACCCATCCATACCACAAGGGCTTCCATCCCCTCCTACACAGTGCCACAAACTTGGAATGTGAGGGGGCATATTTTGTGATATATAGATGGGAATCCTGAGGCCTGGAGAGAGTAAGCAATGATTGGAGGACACAGGGCCAGTGGAAGGGAACTGGTTCAGATTTGCAATCTTTGAGCTCTCTTTTGAGCATGGGTTCCCCTAAAGGCTTGGTTTTAAAAAAATAATATCTGTGTCCCCACAGTAGACCTCCTCCATTTTTTTTCCTTTGTTCACTTTCTTGGCAAGGAACATCTCTTCCAATGTCAGAGAGCCAGTTTTCAGTGGGATAGATTTGAAAACACTTGTTTAGAAATCTGAGCACCAAATCAGGTTTTCCCTTTCCCCTTCCTCTGGGTTCAGAGGAGCCATGTCCTTGACTGCCACAGCCTCACCATTTTTTTTCTGAAAGGGGTGTCTTAATCAGCTTGCAAGCTTGGCCTGAGTCTCTGAAGCCACTAAGGAGTTTGTATAGGCTACGAACCTGGAAAATCTGTCCAGTGCTCACCTAGGAAGCCATCAGGTCCCCGGACCAATGAATCAGCACAAGGTACTTCAGCCAGAACTGGGTTCAAATCCTGGAGGCTCTTAAAAATAGTTTTAGAGGGGTTTGTGTCTGACATGAGTTTTGTACTATAGGTCCAGCAGTGAACCAGACAGGCTCAACCCCTGCCCTCCTGGTGCTGACATTCTCCTGGAAGAGAGACCCTGGAAGATTCTCAAGAATAATTATGACAGTAATTACAGAGGGCACTTGTCACCATAAGAGTACCAAACGTGGGTAGTGGTGTAGCTTAGTGGTAGAGCATTTGCCTAGCATGCAGGAAGCCCTGGGTACCATCACCTCCTCAGAAAAAGAAAGAAAGGAGCCACACAGAAATACAGGAAGAATTGCACATGAATAGAGGATCAGGGAAGGCTTCCCTGAGGGTGTGATGTTGAAGAAGATGCTGGAAATATGAGTAGGCTTTGTATGTGGAGGTGTAAAGTAGCTAGAGAAGAGAGAAATCCATTCCAGACAGGGAACTGTATGTGCCAGAGGCTTTGTCCCTCACCAAGTTGTTGAGCCTGGCATTGAACTTGTGATCCTCCTGTCTCAGCCTCCTGAGCCTGAGGGATTGCAGGTGAAAGTGTAGTCTTTTGCAGCTTGCTGAATAGTCAAGATAGATATGAGTTTTCATCACAAGAAATGATTCTGTAATCGTTAGTGTTGTCCCTGTTTTAATGTGTCTGCAGGAACTCGTTTGTTCTCTGAGTTAGTCCTGTTGTCCTTCTTTAGGTTGCTGTTAATGTTGTTCTTCAGTTCAAAGCTTTTCTCAGCCTGGCCTAATAGCCCCTCCTTCCTTTTCTGACTAGATTTGCCCCCTTCACAGCCTGTCTGAAGACTGGAGCGATTCCAGGCTTTAAGCCCCTCTTGACCTTAGTGAAAGAGGACATCAGCAGTTTCACCAAGAGGACTTCATTGCTAAGCTCTCAGGGCTACCCATCTTCTACAGTGCTGTGACCCAGACTCCAGATCTGGGATGCTCCCGTGTTTGCAGGACCCATTCAGACTTGTATTCTTGGTGCCCGACTAAACACTTGTCTGGTTTTGTTTTTGTCTTTGATTAATTATTGTGTGTACACCCAGAGGTCTGTATCAGAAGCTCGTTCCACAGCACGACAGAGCTGGCTTTTCTGACTGTTTTCAGCCTCCTAGACAGGTGCCCAGGGCCCTGTTACTGCTGACAGACTGCCCAGTCACAACCATTTGCCTCTTGGCTTGTCCCTCTAAATCCACCTGCTCTGACATTCTCCATCCCTCTGCTCTGTCTACCTGTCAAGGCATACCTTTTCTTGCATTGGACTCTTCAAGATAATTAAGCACCAAACCACAAATGTGGCAAAAATAATAAAAGTTAGGATGGAAAATCACAGCAGGGTTCGCTGACTGCACCAGTGTCCTGAAGGATTGCTCTAATCGCCCCTGCTTCTGTTTGCTTCCTACTCCCTATTTTCAGACACGAAAAGACAACAACATAAAGTAAACTGAAAACTCTATTAAAGAAACACAGCACCTGGGGGGAAGCCTGGCTTTAAAAGTCCATCTTGCTGACCCGCTTTCGGTGATCAGCATTGCACTTTGTTTGAAGACCGTCTTGAGGAAACTAAAGGAGTGTTGACTTTGAGTGGGTGACTTTGGGGATGTGAGTGTGAAAATCAGCCATAAAACCTAACAGTATTGCCAAATGGGAGCATAAACATAAAAAGAGATGTAACTCAACAGGGAACCTGAAGGGAGGCTCAAGCAAAAATTGAAACTAAATCAAAGAGGTCAAAAATAGTGCCTCAAGAAGAATATGTTGGGTTGACACAAATAAAACCTGATTACAAAAAATGAAACAAACTACTGAAAAGAATGAAATATATTGGTGTTGTCAAAGGGCAAGTTGAAGACGTGTTAACTTGGGGTCCCCGGCTGACTTCCTTCAGCCTTCACGGAGAGGTCTTTGCGGACACAGCGTCATGCTAAATGAACACAGGAACACACAAAAAAAGAAGAGGGAATTGTGACCCGATGATGGAAGGCTTGACTTTGTCCATGAAAAAACTCCTTTTTTATTTTATGTAATTGTACACATTCTTCTTTCCAAGTTTTTTTTTTTTTTTTTTTTTTTTTTTTAGTAGAAATTTATTGCTGGCTCAGTAGAAACCCGTTTCCAGGGAGATTAAATGATATATATGAAGAACATACTTTTGTGAATAATGCACATTCCCTTTCATGGTATTCATGCCAAAATCCATCATAACATGGAGAAATTGGCTGACTCCCGGGTATTTCACAACAGGCTACATTTGCAAAGTCACAGTTACTCTGCCTCCTTCTCATAAGAATGGCTTTTCTCCTTAACAAATATCTAACAGAAATGTTCTTTGTACCTTAATTTAAGAGCTGTAAGGAAAAGGCACCATTGGGTTAAGTGACAGTAAGAAAACAGTTCTGCATAGAACAGGAAATGAAATCTCAATTTCTTGGCTCCTGGCCTAGTTTCTGAAGGCTAATGCTTTTATAGAAAAAAACAAATAAAGAAAGGAACCTAATTTAAATACTTATCAAAACAGAAGATATCTCTGGGCTCAGAATCAGGACTTTAGTTCTAGTCTCAGCATTAATTAGGGATGTGACCTTGGGCAAATTACTGGCCTTCCTTCTCCAAGACTCTGATTCTGCAAAACATCTGGGGCCAACCCTGAATCCCCTGTGGGCTGAAAGGCATTCCTTGTCTTCCACTCCCACAGAACTGTCAACTTTTGCTTATTTGCTGTTGATATCTTTCTTAATAGTATTTTGCAACTATTTCCCTTCTACATTTAATCCAAGTTAATCTTCCTCCATCCTGAATAGAGGTTCCACATTTATCTCTTCTAAAACTCATTATATTAAAGTATTTCTCTATATTAAGCAAAGCATTTAGTAAGTTCTCATTTCCTATGTAAAACTACAGAGGATACCACTTATATTTAAAAAATTGTTCCCTGGTATTATTATTTTTCACCATTCCTAGTAGCAGCTACTCTCCATTGTTACCTGCCCCTTGAATACACAATGCAGTTGTTAAAAGTTTTGAGAAGGCATCTGCACTTCTAACCTTCCATCAAGGTTCCATTTTTGCATATCTGAATCTTTCTCTCCCTCAGTGTCTAGCTGAAAACTCACAAGTGTCAATTGCTCATCACAATGATGGTTTTGTGAGCTCCTCCAGCAATTGCTTATATACTTCATTCAAAGGTTTAATCATGTTTTACCTTGTGCCACATTACTATTTTATTGTTATCCAGATTCTTTTCCACTGAATGAAAGCTTTGCTTTTCAAAACCTTTGGGAAATAATTTATTCTGTAAGCTAAGCCTTTTGGCTATCTAGAGATTTACTGCTTTTGACTTTAAACTTTTTGTAACCACGTGGAAAGGCATCATTCTAAAATGGATAATACTTTTCTATGACTTTTGAAATAAAAGTGATAATTTAAAGATTTTCTTAGTTGCTTACTGTAATCACTACGAATGCAAGTTTTTGTAGCATTACTTTTACAGGTGTGCTCTACTAGTATTATACTTAGATTAATTATAGGTTACTTAAAATTCCAGTGCTTATCAAAAAATATTTTTTGCTTTGTAATTTTATTTGTTATTTTTGTTGGTGTGTATTCATTTAGTCATCTCCCTTACCACCACTAATTTGCTATAAACATGATAATCAGATAACCATATTTATTAAATATATATCTAAAATATACATAAGCTTAAAATAAATTATAGGTAAGCACAGAATGACATTGTCTACAAAGTCCTTGATTTAGTGCTTAACATCCGAGATGTATTATTTGCTTTCCTTGAATGATCTCTGTAGGTAATTACCCCCAAGTTTTTAGCTGAGTTGAAAACAGATATGGTTGCAAGGCAGTAAAATTTGAGAGAAGTTTGTATTATTACATTTGTCTGATTTGTCTTACTTTCCAACTGTAACACAAGCATTCTACATTTCTATAGATTTTAACTCTAAAATTTTAGTACATTCTATTATCCTTTTATGAGATACTCAAATAGGAATTTCAGTTGAAGAGTTCTCTGACAATGATCCCTACATGCTTATCATTAGCTTTTTTACAGATTGCATGAAGGAAATATTTCTTAGGAAGTTACCATAAGGGCAGAGAGAAAATACAGGAGATATGAATGATTTTTTCAGGACTCTTACAGTATGTCTTTTTGTATTGTTTCATTTTTAATTTTTACTAGTAAGGACTTAAACTATTTAATGAAAAGCATGATTTTAAATCTCCAATACTTTTCAACTCTAAAGAGAGGTATTTCTACAACTATAAGGTTGCTCTAGTTGGTTATAGGATATATTTCAGTGAGTTCAAGGCAGTCTACACCCCAAGTTCTGCATATGATTTCTTTGCTCCATAAAATATGTCACATTTTCCTATTCAATGGCATATTATCATTATAAATGTATGTCACTTGTTTTATGAAAGGCAAATGAACATTTTAAACATGTGATCTCATCATCCATTTTAGTTCTTTAGCCATTAAGAGGAATCTTGTGTCGCCTTATTTCCCAGGCCATGACTGTGTATGAAGACACAAGACATAGCCTCAGCCTTTGAAGTGAATCACATGGGCAGACACTAAGACTTTCTGAGGGTGATAAAATGTGTAGATAGAGAAGGTGATGTGGGAGGGGGGGGGAAATTCCAGGGTCAACATAACAAGATTGGAGAAAATAGAGTAAAGGAAGATAGGCTACTAGGAACCAGAGAAAGATATAAAAGGAGCAACATTTATGAATATTCACAATGTTTTCAGACCATAATCTCCATATTGTTTCTAATTATACTTACTGGTCATTTGAAGTTTTACTTTAAACATTTTTTAGAAATATGTTTAAATATATATTGATTTATATTTACACAGGAAAGACATGCTAATAAAACATACACAGGGTACCAGGTAAAAAATTTAACCTCATTGCTAAAATTAGGATGGGAGAAACTTAGTTCTTTGTAAACTATGGAAAATACTCAGGAAGAAAGAATAAATTACAATGACATGTAAGAAAAAAATACAATTAAAAAATAATACAAATAAGTGAAGATTTTTGTATATAAAAGTGGATAGAGATATTCACTATAAAACAAAAATTGGGAAAATTTATATGTTTGGAAATATAAAATTGATTACTTAAGTGCTATAAGATGAATACAACATAATTGATATTATCAGTAACAACAATAAAGATGTATAATTGATTGAAAACATAACCTCGATATAGATAATGTGGAGTACATAAAATGAGATCATTTTTATAAAACAATTATTTATTTAATGTATCTAATTGCACAAAAAGTGTCCTGTAGAAAATGTAGATTACTTTGTTAGTTCTTAAAGAAGTTATCTTTAGCTGATGAAATGATAATTTTTAGTCATTTTAATTTCTTGCTCATGTGTTTGTTGGCATTTTACCAAAGATCACAAGTTACTAATATAAAAGTGAAGAAATTCTTTTTTTTTTAGAGAGAGAGTGAGACAGAAAGAGAGAGAGAGAGAGAGAGAGAGAGAGAGAATTTTTTAATATTTATTTTTTAGTTTTCGGTGGACACAACATCTTTATTTTGTTTTTATGTGGTGCTAAGGATCAAACCCAGCACCACGCACATGCCAGGTGAGCACGCTACCGCTTGAGCCACATCCCCAGCCCAAAAGAAATAAAATTCTTACAAACATGATGAGCAGTAGTAACATATACATAAATTTCCCACCAATAAAATCCACTTCTTGGAAATGGTTATGACCAAGTCCTCAAAAGGCTCAGTTCCCCAGACCAATGGAGAATCAGATAATATGACTCAAAAATTCCTTCACATAGTGAAGTTTGATTTATTCTTTGTGTAATTTGGGAACTTAAGAATTACCCAATCTTTTATTCTAGAGCTTACTCCCAAGTTCCATCTAGTAAACTGGGTTCAAATGTCAGCATTTTCCCAGTAGAAAACTGTTCAACAATCCAAGAAATCTGGTGCCTGGTCATGTGACCATGACCAAGTGATCATGACCTAACTGCTCAGAACCCCAGTTGTGACCTCTGTAAGATAATACTTCCTTTAAGTGGGTTGCTGACAATTAACTGGTAAAAATACGCCTTCTACTTGGCACAAATTAATGCTTTAACAGTGGTACATGCCACTCAGTTTGTATATACAGAATGTTCAATAAGTATTGTAACACAGCTAGAAGATAACCACTCTAGGTACAAGAACCCCAGCTCTGGTGACCACCTTCTAAAAGTCATCTCTACCCCTCCTCACTCTGTTTTCAACAGATTTGGGAATGTGTGGTCCTGTGGCACTGTTTCCAACAGGTAAGAAACATTCAAGGAGAAGTCGCGACCTTGACACCTCCCCCGCAGAACACCACCTGGCGCCCAACGCCCTTTCCTGAGGTTGTTTTCCCAATCTACCTCGTCAGAGACACTTTCCTTGATCCTCTTAACTTCATCTGCCTCCTTTTCCTGCTTCTTTGCTTACCTTAGAATGAATACAGAAGAAATAAACTTGATTTTTAAAAAGGCATTCCAAGACATAGTGTCATGTATTTACCGTCAAAACTGTAAATATCCCCTCATGTTTACTTAGATCTCACAATTCCATTTTATTGCTCAATGCCTCACCCCCCATTCACACTGCCTTTTTGATGACTATAAACTCACTCTTTTGATGGCAGTAGGCCTGATATATATGGGGAGTGTGATAATTAGCAAAATCCTTTACCATTTTTTAAAGTAATGAAAATTATTGCAGGCTTGGATATAGCTCACTATTAGAACTGGCTCTTGCTTAGTGTGATCAAGGACCTGGGTTAGATTCCAGCAACAGCAACACTCTCTCTCTCTCTCTCACACACACACACACACACACACACACACACACTATATATATATATATATATATATATATATATATATATAGAGAGAGAGAGAGAGAGAGAGAGAGAGACATAAAACACACACACAATCTTGTGATCTACTCTACTTTTGGCTTTTGTTTGCTAACTGTGTGATCTTGTCACTTATAACTTTCCTGTGTCAGAATTTTCACATCTGTGAACAAAGATTTTTATACTATCTGTTCTGTCTCACTCACGGAGTATTGTGATGAACAAAGAAAAAAATGCACATGAATGTCCTTTGAAAACTGTAACTAGTAAATAAATATAAGACATTTAGGGAGGAAGTTTGTAAATTTGAAATATCAAAGCACTGAGCCATACATTGTAGTCATCGACACTGACAATTGAAAGCATCAACACTGTGCTATCAAACATTTTGTATAATAAACCAACAGTGCCTTGCAGATAGAGATTCTTTTTCTTGGTAGGAAACATTGGTTAATACCTTTGAACAATATAAAAAATTCTGGAGTAATGAAAAAGTATTCTGGATGATATAGAATCTTAGGGCTGACAGAAAAGGACACATTGACTGAAGTTCAGACGGGGTTCTGACTGGGTTCAGAGATGGAGTGTCAATTTCAATCAGGTATAGCAGAGGAGAGATTTATGCAAAGTAATCTCATTCCTCTTTCAAGACTGATAAGAGGCAAGGAGAACCTGAACCCATAGATAAGGGCTGTGGTTTGGAATTACCCAGATAAGTCACAGTGACAGCCAAAATGGGATGGAGATTGTCAAAAAACTGATTTCAGTCCAACAATACATTTTGCAGAGATTTAGCATTAACAGAAGCAAATGTAATATTTGGAGTAATTTTTAAGAAAATCTTATCAATGTGAAAAGAGAATGCAAGTCATTTAACATAAATCCAAATACATGGGAAAAATGTATGTCCATAATCCACTGTTGGCAGCGATAGTGAATACTTTCAACTTGAACTTGAATACTTTCAAGTTTAGACACAGGTATCTAAGAAATCAACTCTGAGGAGCTTGATTAATATTTGCCATGGCGTATGCAAAGTATAGAAAAGCCCAGCTCTGGCCCTGCAGCTACCTGGCTTCGGACTGATCTGTGTAGTTGTCGTGAGGTTTTCACATCTCTAACATAGAAGGAGTTACTCACATCACATGTATGTTTAACAGGTTGAGTGAGTTAATGGAGCGCATTGTGTGTACTCAGCCTAGGAGAGTAGGTGCCCTGGAAAGAGCACATTGAGATGGGAGGAGCCTTTATGACACTGGAATGCATAGTGATTTGTTCCTGGAAGTGTCAAGCAACCAGGGAGAAAATATGGAAGAGAGCAGCTTTCTCACATGGGCAACTGGGAGACGAGAACAGCACCATAGCTACTCTTGTATCAGAAACACAGTGGGAAGAAGTAAATGACTGTTTTCTGTCTCGAAAGCAGAGGAATGGAGAGAACTGGGACTCTCCACCATCTTTCCTTGGTTTGTTGAGCTAATCTTTACTAACTATGCTCCTGAGAAAGTCTCCATAAAACCCAGGAAGCAAAAAGAAAATACATAATAGAGTGTCTCTGCCTGTCCGGGTCATGGCAACAGGCTTAGCCTGGCTAGGAAATCTAGTACCAGTTTCTCTATATCTAAATTTTAAAATATTAAATAATTTTTTAAAAATTTTTTGATGTCAACTGAGCTGACATTTCTGAACACTGCATCCAGGAGTTGAAAAAAATAAGAAAATTGCTTTGAAATCAAAACAAAGTAATGCACACCTAATTCACTTACATTGAATCCTTTACCCTGAGCATTTAAAAATCACAGCTTCATGTCATAGCTAACAGGGGATGCAACAATAAGGGGACATCACCTACATCATGAAGTCGCCAACAAAGAAGAAGATTCATGTGTGGAATCATTTCTTGGCCCTGGACAAAAGAGTTTGTCCTGCTGTAGGATTTTCAGGTAGATGGTAGGTCCTTTGTTCCTCTCCCTGTCTGAGCTCTCCCTCCCACTAACACCTTCTCAAAACCGTTCACCAAGAGCAGAGGGGTAAGAATGACTCTCTGATGCAAAATTCACCTGAGAGAAAATGTTTGTCATAGAAATGAAGATAAAATTTATATGTACTGGGAACTAGCTCAGATCCTAGAGAAAGCTGAGTTGTGGAGCAAATGAGAACTTTGTAACAAAACCCTTTTATAATCTCAGGTCTGTAACTATTCTTCCTCTTGAACTGGTTAATTCAAAGTGGGGGTAGTGCATCACCAGAATTATGTTCATGCATCTCTTTCAAACACACACACACACACACACACATATATATATATATATATATATATATATATATATATATATATATAATATTACATTAAAACAAATATATGAGTTAGATCTATATACATATATATCTATATTTCAATATATGTTTTATATATAATAGATATATATGTGTATAAAATATATTATATCTATGTATTCATATATTTGTAATTCTATCTATTATCATCTACCTATATTATAAGAGAAATTGAGGAAGAGAGAAAAGTTAAATTCCATTTTTGTAAACAAAATCTCTAGGCAAATGAGCTGACTACAAAACATTTCAAATTCTTTCAATCCCTAAATATTTGTCAACATAAATACATAGTCTCTACTAAAATTATAATTGACCAGAGGTGCTTAGAACATGGGCTACAGTGGAAGAGAACTGGATTCAAGATTCAAATATGTTCTTAAATGTTTATAAAATCCACATAAAAATATTTCAAACTTCTTAAGCATTTACTTTTGGATATGTAAAGTTCATTATAATAATAATGCCAATTGCATTCTATCTCATTTGATTATTGAGATGATATCATGAGCAAATGAATTTTTTAAAATGTGATAAGTATGAGCCTGAGTGAGACCAACCCACCACAGCTCAGCTCTCAGACTACAATCTGGCTTGCAAATCTATCCCCATAGACAGCAGCTCCAAACCGGTGCTTAGGCAACCATCCCACTCTCCTGCACAATTTAGATTCCATGAGTATCTTTATCAAAAAACATTGTTCCAGTTATCTGGTGTGTGTGCTGTCTGCCTTTGTTTGTGTGGTAATCCCTAAACCCATTGCCTGATATTTGGTAAAGCACTCAATAAATGTGTGTCACCATTATTATCATTGTCCTTTTTAACATTATATTACACTAGCACTCAATTTATGTTAGTCATTACTGCTATCATTGTTATTATTTTTACTACTTTGATTTGCAATTTATCTTTGGCATGACTGTATCTTTGAGAAAATAAAAAATAACAACCTCACACTTACTGTGGATTTGGAGTGAGTCATGTAAACTTTTGACACTGTTTCTTCCTTTAATGTGATAATAGTTGTTACAGATGTTCCTGGAAATTTAAGAGGGAGATATTGTGTCAGACAAACTTATTTACAAAAAAAGAGGCAGAAAGCATTAAGCATTTTATGAATTTGGATCAGAGGTTGCTCCTCCAGAAACGATGAAGGAAGACAGAATTCTCTGGGATATTCCTACCAGAACCCCAGGCTTGGCTCCTGGTTTCTTTTCTTTTTATTTCTTTCTCTCTACCAGTGATTGAACCCAGCATTGCTTAATCACTGAGCCATATCCTCTTCCCTTTTTTTTTTCTTTTTTGAAATTTTGACACAGTGCTCACTAAGTTGATTAGTGTCTCTCTAAGTAGCTGAGGCTGAATTTGAACTTGCAATCCTTCTGCCTCACAGCCATGCACCACCTTGCCCAGATAGGCTCCTGTTTGATGTGTGCAATCTCTCTGAATCCTGTTATGCAGTATCTACCTGTGGCCATGGGCAGGCTTCCTGGATCCAGGACACCCACTTCTCTTGGGTGTTCAGCTCTTGCCGGCTGTCTTAGGCTCTGCACTCCTTGACCTGTCTTCACTCTGTGATTGTCATTCATGGGAGAATGGCTACTGTACTTTCAGGCCACTACTCCAGTCTTAAACTTCCTGCCCAGACCTGATATCTCTGCAGAAATTTTGTTTGAGTCAATATATTTGTGAAACTAGAAACCACAAAACAAATTTAACAGGTATTAATCTAGCAGATCTTGTGCACAGACACTGGGAGAGTAAAACAAAACTAATAAATTATATTTTATATTGTTTCCTATAGAGTTAATTTTGTTGAGAAAAATTGCAGCAGTTTTGGTCCTTGATAAATATTTAAATATTCCCACTCATACTCTTATGTCCTTAGATTGCACAGATTAATTTAAACATTGAAGCACCAACATTAAAACTGCAATATTCAAGATGATATAACAGACAAGCAAAATGAAGTTCAGAAAGTGATTATTTTCCAACAGTGAAGTCACCAGTCAGAGGCAGAGCTGGGATAATAATTATGGCTACTGACTTTCAGTGTAGGACTGTCTATCCATGTTATGCAACTTCATCTCTTTCTCTCTCTCATTTACACACACCAACACATACAGATATATGCACACCTTTTTTTTAAAGGTGATGTAAAGTATATAGACACACAACATGTATTTACAGGTGTAATATTATTTTTCTCTTTTGATCACAATTTAATTTTCAATAGAATGAAGATGCATAAATATATTTTAGGAAACAATAAAAACTAAGCATTTTTTTAGTCAAAAAATTAATTTAAACTAATTTAAATACATTTTTATGTATTTACTTATCCTCACAATTAAGAATAATGTGTAAATTTTACTGGATATTCTCAAATTTAGTACATATTGAATAGACACCTAAGTATATTTATTAATATATATGTCATGCAGGTGCAATTGTAATACAAAACATGTATAATAATACCATTTATAATATATGTACTATTTTGCATTAATATTGATAATTATTTTGACTCTTTTACATGAACTCTCTGGTATTCTCACTTAATAGAAGGGGAAATGTGTAACATCTTTCAAGAAGCATGAACTCAACATAGTAATGCAAAGATCATTACTAGAAAATATGACCTGTAAATAAATTTCCAGTATTAATAAAAATAAGGGTATTAGAAATTAAGAATACCTTGTTCATCATTCTTCCCCCACACACCCTGCTCCCTTTCTTTCTGTAATGCTGGAGATTGAATATGTACTGTCTTTAAAGAAGAAACTTTAAGTCTTTGAAAGAAGTGCTAATTTTCTAAATGTCAGTGATCAACTTGATTCACAAAATTTACCAGCATTCATGAGCCAAGTGAAAGTGATTCCACGCTGAACAAATAAAGATAAGCAAATGTTCTTGGCTCCTCTCAGCAGATTTTCACACTTCCTTATTAGGACCCTTAGAAAACAAATATTCTAAGAGCTGGGTGTGTGGTTCAATGGTAGAGTGTTCCAAACCCATTACTGAAAAAATGAAACATAAACAGAAATTAAAATAAAATATTATAATATAATGTTCTTTATAACTAGTCAGCATTGCAAACAGTTTGGCAATTTTTAGTTAGAATATAATTTTATAATTTGATTGATAAAATATACGGTTTATGTATATTTTAACATTATGGAGCAGTATGATTCTATCTTTAATTCTTCTTTGTGTTTTCTTAAATCGCATGTAGAGGAATCTTTCTGATATGCTAAGTGAATAATGTGTTCATCAACTGACAATGGTTGTTAAAGTTTTCTTCCTAGAGTGGGAAGATGAATAGAACAAATAGTATTTTTGGCTTCTTTTCATACTTATTAGGCATATTGCAATTTTATAGAAAGCCAAAGAATGACTGTTTTACCAAATAGAATAGCAAAGTCAAAATACTAACTAGATCAATAGGCCTTGAATCACAGTCACAAGCAGCAGACTCAAGATATATTTGGTTCTCCATTCAGGCCTGGCATCATTCTGCAGAAATAAGTTTCAAGGTTACATCATAAATTCTCAAAACTAGTCAGCTGGAGATAAGTCTTATCTAGACTTTATTAGTCCATGTGATATAATGTGTAGATTGCTTATAATCAAGTAAAATGCCCTGTTATATATTTCTGTTTCTTTCTTAGATTTGACAATAGACATTTTAAAATAGTTTATCTGTAGGATGCAGCTACTCTGAATGAAAATATATCCTTACTAGAACTTTCCCATTTCTATGTTCCACTTGATTAGAAAAAAAATGAAAAAGGCTAATTATCCGCCAAGAAACAAACAGCATTATCTGTATTTTAAAGTATAACACACTTAAACAGATAAAAGTGAAAGTAAACTCAAAATTATTTTCCCCCACTTGTAGTTTGTTTATTTAATCAACAAATTGAATCATTTGCTAGAATTTGTGCTGCAGATAAAACTCAAATTCCTTGAGTAGAATTTCAGTAGATTGAGAGTCAGTGATCTGCATTAATTCTGTGGACAGGAAATCACTTCTATGAAGCCACAGGACAGTCAGTCAGAATTCGAGACAGATAATGGGCTGTAAGGAGAACACACTGAGGTAGGCATGAGAGGAAAACTTCCAAAAAATGGGAATGTGGGAATCGAGAATCACAAGTACATATAAGAATACGGTCAACCTCAGGAGTACCAGGACTGGTACGGGCATTTTAGAGATGACCTGGGGGAATTTCTGTAGGAATCCTCATTAGTGGACCAATTTACTGAAGTAATACCCATCTGTCCTGGGCCACTCAGACATACATCACCTTCTAAGTTTCTATAAATAATGTTCAACAGAGATTTTCAGTAAGTCATTTTATCACTGATATAGACTGAGAGAGCACCTGAAAATAGGCTGAGGTGAGACACTAAAAAAGCTGTGGGTAGATCAAGAAAACCTGGTTGTGAGAGAAGAATGAGCAGTAAAGCTTGAGATTGGGAACCTAAAACAGTGGAACAAAACAACTAAGAGCGGGGGGCGGGGGGAATGGAGATAGAAGTAAGTATTTACAAATTCTAACAAATGAACATAAAATTCAACATGAAGTAGAAAGTATATCCTGCAGTTCTATCAAAGACTGGGGAATAGTGTTTGCTAAGAGGTGGGTTCCACTGGGGACCTCAAGTCTCATCACCAGTAATAGTTCTTCTTTCTGTATTAGAGTATTAAACCCAGTATCTGAGAGTGATCAGAAAATTGAACAAGTAAACTGAATACATGGATAAGTACACAGAAGAAACAGTTCAGAGATATTACAACTTCACCACCTGGCCACAATATCACTCCTGAGACCAGCAGTGTTCATTTCAGAAAAGGAAACTGGGCACTTTTTTTGAGAACCAAATTCTTGGCTTTTCTACAAGTGACATATTGACCGACTGTTGGAGTTGATTAAAACGTCTGACTCTGGTGCTTCCTAAAACAGAGTCAGTGGGATTTATTCCAAAAATTTCTGGCAATTTCTTAATTGGTTTGGGACTTCAAGATTAATTCCAAATTCAGTAAATTGTAAAAATTCCGAATTTGGTTGTGGATCATGGGAAGGGGACTCTAGAAATAGGTGCTAAGATTTATTTACATGATTATATCAATTGATTTTAACCCCAAATGTTTCCTGATATTGAGTCTTCCAAGGGAATGTTGACAGATTGAGTTCCCATAAGAAAACTTTATCTAAGGATTAGTAAAACTGGGAATCTTGCCACATTGATAAATTTACCCAATTCTGATGTCAGTACATTGTAGCTATTCTGCAGACCAGTGAAAGATTGTGTGGTGTACTGGGAGCAACACAGGAGTCACATAGTCACTGCTACAAGTCTCTCCCTCACATTGACTGATTCTTGGCAAGTTAGTAAATCCAAAACCCTCAGTTTCTTCCTGCTTAGTTAGAAAGTATGTGCAAGGTGGTACACATGTTAAGCGTTCAGCCTTCAATTAATTGGAGCCCCAAACCAAAAAAGCCTGTTGAAGCAGTTAGTTGACATTTTGGCTGTGCATGAAGAACTTTAAGGGGGCCCGTGCTCAGACTCTACCTCAGATCAGCCAAAGCAGAATGTCTGGTACGAGCTGCTAGGCATCCACAACTTTGAAAACCGTGTTGTTGTTGCCTTTTTGCAGTAGTGGGGATTGAATCCAGTGGCACTTACCACTGAACTACAGCACCAGCCCTTTTACTTTTTTAAATTTACTTTGAGAAAGGGTCTCACTAAATTGCCTAGACCAGTCCAAACTTGTAATTTGCCTCAGCCTTACAAGTCAGTGGATTTATAGGCATTCACCCTCTCTGCCCACCTCAGTACTGAGTCTTTATAAGGTATAGTTGTGATCTACCACAGGGGAGCATTTCATCTCTGGTCCCAAAGGGATGTCAAGCACCATTGCCCTAGTAGCCCTGAATGCCAGTCTATAGATTCACCTCATAAGAGTGGTTGGGAAGCACATTGAACATGTAAATTCTCTTCGCTCCCTTCAGAGTTACTGAATTAGCATCCCCATAGGTTTGCTCCTGAATCTGTACTGTTAAAACCACCCCCAAGTAATTCTGCTTAGTTATAGTTAAAAACCACGCATGCAAAATGAGTTTCCCTGCCCATTCACAGTCACATATGAGAAAATGGAAGCACACTGAGCAAAAATGACTTGTGCAAGGTCACCTAGCAGTTAACTGTAATGACACAGTTACCACTAAACTTCAATTCTCTAAATGCTCAGTCTAATGCCATTGCCAATATACTGCTTTTACTGGCATACAGATTTGGATTAAAAAATAAAAGCTGCCAAACCAACTCCTGATTTCATGAATATGGTGCCCTCAAGTAAGCCCAGCTGTTGGAAATCAAAGGGAGCCTTCTATATTTAACAAAGTTCTTCAAGAAAATAGTACTGTTTTTAAAGTTGCATTTGGCAAATTAACAAATGCTTCTGAATTAGAGACTTCTACTTTACCCGGTTTCTCAGGAGAAATATGAGGAGACAAAATCACATTACATTTTCTTACTCTATTGAACAATAATTCTCTGTAATATCTGGATTTGCCAGATGCAAGGGTAAGATTACAATAAAGGCAGTTGCAGATCTCTTCCTTTCGGTGATCAAAACAAAGTCTTTTGCTTCTCTGAGATCAGCACATCCATACCCTCCAGTCAGCTCTGCTGGAAAGATTGACAGCCTGCTTCATTCAGACATGCTGCTCAAGAGATAGCCTAATAGCAGTGTATATCAAATCATCTCCAGCCTGCAAAGGAGAATAGTGACTGATTGTTAGCCCTACTGCAATTTGCATTCATCTCACATACCAAGGCACTTAGGAGGCAGAGACCAGTAGATGAACAAAGATCAGAATATTTAAGATCAGAAGTAATTGCTGGTTGGATGTTTTGGTGGGAAAGACTAGAGAATTATATTTTTGAATGCTATTTTACTCTGAATCCTCTACTGGATGCATGATAACATATAAAACGGTTTTTAGAATGCAGCAAGTATTCTGATTGAATGTTCTCACAAAAGATTATAAAGGACACATTTTATTCAGCTTTATTAAGGCCTAATTGTTACATAAAAATTGTATATAGTGACAATGTACAGCATGATGTTTTATGAAAGAATTAAATCAAGTAATTAACATATCTATCACACAGTTTTATATTTGGGAAGGCAAATAGACAAGCAAAACCAAAATTATCTAACTGGTTAGAAAGAGAAATTATCATTTCAGCTGAGGTTTAATTAATTATATATTTTTTCTAAATTAATACTAGAGATAGTCTATGGGAGAATAGGTGGATCTACACAGAACTATAACAAGACCCTTTATTGGTTCATATCAGTTTTCTCTCAAGAAGATTACAGATGTGAGCTATAGAAACATTTCCAACTCAAATGCACTATTTTTCAATGACTGATTCTCCTTTTGTATAAGTGGTGAGATGTACAATCTAGTTTATCTAGAAAGATCTCAAATGCAATAGGGCAGAATTTTATTCTTTTATGATAGAATTTATGAAGCATAAGAGTATAATGTGTCAGTGTGTGACATTTATATATATGTATATACATACATATATAAAGATATATATATATATATATATATATATATATAAATACAAGGATGCAAATGTATATAAGTTATTTAAATATATGTATGTGTGTGTATATATATATATATATATATATATATATATAAATACAAGGATGCAAATGTATATAAGTTATTTAAATATATGTATGTGTGTATATATATATATATATATATAACAGAAAATATGGCTAACAAAATATTTACATTATTATAAAATTGAGCTGAATTTTTGGGAAAATTAAGGAATAAAATCTTAAAAATGAAGAACTCACAATTAAATATTTAAGTCTAAAAGACTACCATGGGGGGGGAATGAAGATATTCACTCACTGGGAATTCAATGCCTTTATTACTAGACAAGTTTCCATGGTAAAAAGAAAGAAATCACTTTAAGCCTATATGTATAGAAGATATTGCATCGTATCTTTCTCTGATTGTTTTCCTTGAAGCAAAAAAAGTTGTGAATCTGTAATGAACTGAGACTATTTCTTTCACTTTTCACCCATTACATTTTAGAATTTGAAGTCAGATACACAAAAGGGGAAAAAAAGAGAGACAGAAGATTTTAATATTTTGAAATTTATCAATTTATGATTTTACTCAAGAATTGAGAATTGTTATAAAATCTATACAATTTCATGAAGACAAGAAAGAAACTGGGTACTATTGAGATTATGCAATTATTTCAACCATCATTAAAATATAATTCATGACCAAAAAACACAGATTCTCATTACAGCATGGGATAGTGCTAGACTAACCTCTCCTATCATCCACACACCACTTACAAGAGAATTAGGAGCTCACTTGGGGACAATTTTTTAAACTACCCTGCTCTTCTCACTTCAAAGATCTGCATTCTTTCTCTGTTCTTTCCCTCTTCCTTTGCAATTATTTACACAATGGAAGACTTTTTGAGGGTTAGGTGTTATGTATGTGAATGGAATGGAATAGAAAATGATGTTGAATCTGACTGAACTTCTGGAAGATTCTACGCTAAAGTCCTTGGAATTTCATCACATAATTAAATCCAAATTTGGAAATAAGTTTTTGAGAAGTGCACTTCTATGAATTGTTAAGTGACAATATTTGTGTGTGTGTGTGTGTGTGTGTGTGTGTAACCCTGTAAAAAGGGAGCATATGGTAGATTCTGACATGCAGAAGATAAGCCTGAGCTAATGCACGCTATTTTAATGACATCATAATACATTGCACCCTTCCCTAACCTTAGTAGGACCCTCAGAACCAGGATGGTGCTGTTGCTCAATGGCAGAGTGCTCACCTAGCATGCAGGAGGCACTGTGTTCGATCCTTAGCACCACATAAAAAATTAAATAAATAAACAAATAAAACAAAGGCATTCTGTCCATCTACAACTACAAAATTTTTTTTAAAAAAAAGGCCCTCAGAGCCATTGTCAAAGAGGTTTGCAACAATACTTGTGATTTTATGTGTTACTAGGGAATGGGTTTAATTTACCGTGAATATAAGAACAATAACAGTAGCAGTTATAATAACAACAACAATAATAATAATAAGTACTAGTTAAAATAATAATAAGAAGTAGTTGAAAACAACATCTTGGAGTCTACAAAACTCACTGGAAATAATTTTTGCTATATAACAAGAATAATTCAGTATGTATTTAGCATTATTTGTCTCATTTATTCTTCATTATATGTTGCTTATTATTACATCTAACTTAAAAGCATAAAATATATTTAAAACATTCCTTGTAACTTGTGCCATCTCCTTCCTTTACATTATTAACAATAAACAGTATGTGCTGTCTCTGGATATTATAACATAAATGCAAAATATAATATTCTTTGGATCACTTCTTTCCAGATATCAGACCCAAGAATACCTCTGTGTTCACAGACTAATCATACACCAATGTCAAGGGCATAGTTACTGTGGAATAGGTATAGGCAGGCTTCTGAACTAAGACAAACTTGCTTGAAATCCTAGTCCCTCTACTTGAGTCTTTGAGGCTTCTCATGCTCTCTTTAGTTTTTCCAGAGTAAGTTGGGGTTGTATCATGAATACAAAAAATTCTTACTGAGTCATGGCTGTGTA
This sequence comes from Urocitellus parryii, assembly GCF_045843805.1. Classification (NCBI taxonomy): domain Eukaryota; kingdom Metazoa; phylum Chordata; class Mammalia; order Rodentia; family Sciuridae; genus Urocitellus; species Urocitellus parryii. The sequence continues at coordinate 574,192 of NW_027554244.1, forward strand.
CCGGATATTATACTAAACTCTATCATATAATAAACCCTCTGTATACACAGAATTATGAAGCATCAGACAAATAAGCAATTATGAGATTTTTTTTTATAGTGAGAGCTTGCAACTGGGACAAGTGGCCTGGTTTGTTGAAGAAAGGAATGTTTCCACATCACACACACACACAAAAATAAAAATAAAAATAAAAATAAAATGTAGTAAAGCTGAAACTTTCAAGGATGAATACAATAGGAGATGGGAAGGTTGAGCATTGAAGAACTGCAGGTGTTATGGCTTTGAGACGCAGGTAGGACTGAAAATAGTTTAGGTGGTACAAACAATTTAAGAGATAGAAACATTTTAAAATAGAAAAATCTTCCTTATAAGGATGAGACATATTTAAAAATCTGCTCTATACTAAGAACTCATTATAGAATATTAATAATAAGGTCACAACACAATCAATTGCAATGAAACCAAGATTTAAACTAGAAGTTGTAATATAATTTGGGAAAATCTGTATAAATAGTAACTACTTATACTCATTTTAATTTAATTCCAATACTATTAACCAACATAAATCTATTAAATATCCTTCATGTGAGATTAACTAAAATAATATTGTAAACTCATTCCCATTTGGACTCACCATCTTATAAACTGAAAAGCATGAATGAATTAAAAACCGATGCAAAATGGAAGAATAATAATCATTCATTTTACTTATATATGAATGAAACTATCAATAGCCTTTTATCAGCTTCTTAGAATATATGTTACTATGATTTTAATTTATGTGAAAAAAGATGATTACAGCTATTGATCAATTCCATTTAAGTAAACAAGCAGATAAACATATAAGAAATTGCTGCCAGAACTAAATTATAATATAGCCACTCAAAATTTTTAGTAGCCTATTTTATTGATTCTTTTTTATTATTAGTTGTTCAAAACATTACAAAGCTCTTGACATGTCATATTTCGTACATTTGATTCAAGCAGATTATGAACTCCCATTTTTACCCCGTATACATATTGCAGATTCACATGGGTTCCACAACCACTTTTTTACATAGTTCCATACTAGTGTCTGTTGTATTCTACTGCCCTTCCTATCCTCTACTATCCCCCCCCTCCCCTCCCCTCTCCTCTACTCCCATCTTCTCTCTCTACCCCATTTACTGTAATTAATTTCTCTCTCTTGGTTTTTTCCCCTTTCCCCTCACTTCCTCTTAAATGTAATTTTGTATAACAATGATGGTCTCCTTCCTTTACCATGCAATTTCCCTTCTCTCTCTCTTTCCCTTCCCCCTCTCGTCCCTGTTTAATGTTAATCTTCTTCTCATGCTCTTCCTCCCTATTCTGTTCTTAGTTGCTCTCCTTATATCAAAGATGATATTTGGCATTTATTTTTTAGGGATTGGCTAGCTTCACTTAGCATAATCTGCTCTAGTGCCATCCATATCCCTGCAAATTCCATGATTTTGTCAGTTGCCTATTTTTAAAAATCCAAAATAAATGAATGATACTGCCATTTGTCTCAACAGACAAATGATTCTACATGCTAACTTATCTACATTTTTCTGGCACTGCATAGAAAGCTCATCTGAAGACCGATTAACTTATTTCCAAGATGTATTTGCCTTTGGAAACAAATGAACAATTCCCTTTTGAATTGTAACATCTCTTCTGTATTTCTCTTTCCAAGCTCAACTATAAAAAACATATTCAGAGTTCTTCTAACATTTTGGAGATGTTTATAAAGCTATTAACAATCCTTTCAATTTTCTCCCTATAAAGTGCTTCAATTTTATACTTCTACTGAAAAAAAATAATTACACCAAAATTTTAACAATATTATTCTTCCAGTCCATGAATGTGGAATGTCTTTCCCTTTATTTGTGTCATCTTTGATTTCTTTCATCAAATTTTTATAGATTGAGTGAGTACACAGATTTTTCACAACTTCCATCAAATACACTCTCTAGTAATTTTTTATGTCACTGTTCATTGTTAGTTTTGAAAATGTTACTGATGTTTCTAACGTTTGAATTAACATGAGATTAGGCTTAGGCTTTTATAATAATCAGAACTAAGATTATTTTGCATGTTTTAAATTGAAAATTTTCAGAAAAAAACTGGATATAAGCCAAAATCTATTATTAATTCCAAACCAGAAAGGATACGATTTGATCTGAAATGGCATTTGTTAAAATCTTTATCAGTGGATGATCTTACATACTGTTTTAGTCATCTTTTTCATCATTACAAATAAAAATCTGACGAGAACAATGTAGAAGAGGAAAATCTTATTTTGGCTCACAATTTCAAGGTTCAGTCTATGTTTGGCCAGCTGCAAGCTCTGAGTCTGGGGGGAGACAGAGCATCATGGTTGAAGGGCATGGGAGGGAAGCAGCTCAGGACATGGCAAGCAGAGAGAGAAATCTTCTCCCCAGAGACAATATGTAAAACCCAAAGCTTGTCCCAGACCCAGTGACTTTCCTCTTACAGCCACACCCTTCCTGCCAATAGCTATCACCCAGTTAATCCATATCAGTGGGTTAGCCCACTGACTAGATTAAAGCTCTCATAATCTGGTCATTTTACTTCTTCTGAACCTTCTTGCATTGTCTCACACATGAGCTTTGGGGGACTCCTTACATCCAAACCATAACACATGCCAAAAAAAAAAAAAATCTACTTGACTTTTCTTTTATTAAAAATGGCATGAAAGAAAATAAAATAACCAAAGGGATAATTTTCATTTGACATCATTAAATTAACAGTAACAACCAAAGATAATTAAAATAATATTTTTTTTGTTTTGTTTTGTTTTTTTTCATAGAGAGTGTCCTATAAACGTGTAAAGACTTTAAGAAGATAACCTACTGTTTTTCTCAAAACATCAGCACTGATAGCTGTCAATATGTCCTAGGAAGATGAAAATTCCATAACAAAAATTCTTCTAAGACAGGAAAATGGATCAATGTAACAACTGAATTAATTTCTCCCTGCATAAAATATTACCAATATAGCACAATCAGTTTGATATGCAAAACTTTTTTAGTTCTCAAAAGTAAACCTAAGCACTATAAAAATTTGAATGATAAATAATTCAAGCCAACAAGTGTGGTGTGGTTCTATATGATTTGTATAAATTGTTTTTCTTCCTAATCTTTTTACATATTTTTTTTAAATTCATTTGTGAATAATTTTAAACTTATGACAAAATTACAAAAATAAGAGCAGCCTAAGCACTTGTAATTTGCATGATCCAGATGAAGTAAGTGGATAGGCTCTACCACAGAGAGGGAATACAGATAAAGAAAGCAGGGCATGGGGCCCAGGAGGAAGAAGCTGGAGAGAGACATTTCTCAGAGAGTGAGTTTATCTCTGGTCATGAACTAGAAAACCACCAAGTTAATGAGATTTTGATTTTTGTTGTTTTGTTTTGTTTAGACTATACATCACTTTGATGATGTGCTGTCTCTTCAATATTCCTTCTTGACTGAAATATACTTGGATTAGGGATAGTAATCCCCCCACACGATTTCTCTTTCATAGTCTCCTAGTTAGAGTATGATTATGATCTTTCACATGACAACAAAAAGAAATTATGATGATTTCTCTTTTTCCCTTTCTTTCCCCTCTGTTGTAACTTACAGCAGGTTTTCTTTCTTTTTTTTTTTAATACTTCATTACTTAGACTTGGCGAATTAAGAATGTGAGGAATAGTCTGGTAAGAAATGATTGGTGTTTAGATAGACAGAAGTGAATATATACACACATGTATGTGCATGTGTATATATATATATAAATGTATATATAATTATATTCTATATTTTACACCTTGGTTATCAAGTTGCTGTGTTTATCCATTCCCTTTTAAAGCTTCTTTTGGGTATCTGGGTACACAGACCTGCCATTTTTATTCTGCTCAGATGAATCTACAAAGTTAACGTGCACAATTAGCAACTCAGAAGTAGATAACGTCCTGTTGAAGTTTAATTATTGTTTTAATTATTGGTGTAATTATTGAGTCTTAGTTTTCTTGATAATGTGTTGAACCTGGGGAAAAGTCATACTGTATGTTTTCTAGCTTCATTCTTCCTGATATTATTATAAAGATCATACTGAACTAAACCAGGTGTCAAAGGCAGCTTTGGAGACAAACCCAGTTAAATACAACTGGGAGGAGGGGGATTAAGGAAAGGCCACCTGTGAAGTTCACATGCCTTTGTCAATCAGAGGGATGGTGTTTTGGGGTAGAGCAAATCCATGCTTAATCATTCCTTTTCAAATGCCAGAAACTCAAGTTCCCACAAAACTCAGGGAAGAGAATAGACCTAACTTATCACATTCAGTGTCTTATATACCTACTACCTAAAAATGAATAATTGAGGCTTAAAGAAATAGAGAGAGTGTGTGTGTGTGTGTGTGTAATAGCACTTTTCAGTATTTCTATTTACTTGATTTCTGTTAAGACAAAAACATAGACAAAAGAAACTGACATAAATGTCCAAAATTAATTACGAATTTATGAAAATATTGAAGAGATCTTTAAGGAGCAATTCAAAATACTCATTTGTACAAAAAGACAGGTAATTTTTTATTTGATTTATTTGTTGGGACTTTGCATACTTGTGCTCCAGGGAGTACATTTATCATAAAAGACAGCGTGAGCAGTAATCCCTGGATTAGTATAACATGGCATTCCTGGGGTTTTCAATAAAGTCAATTAATGGCTCTTCTCTTCCCTGACTGAATTATGAACTAATTGCTAAATAACAAACAAAAAGTCAGTCTATAGAAAATTAAAATCATTCACAGAGAATGAGAGAATGTATCTTGAGGTGAAGTAGATATTCAAAATATTTAATAATTGTATTTAATAATCACGTCCCAAAGACGTGAATCATTCAAGGTGGCAGGAAACAAGCCCAACATCTGTCAGGCCTACCAGGTGAATGTGCTGAACACCCTTTCTGAGTGGATTGGTCAGAAGGACAGTGCCCTCTCCTGGCCACCAGAAAATCAAATTAAGACAGACCACACAAAGGAACATTTACAGAGCAGTTATGACGCACCCTGTGACATCCTGGTTTTGGGGGAGTGAAACGGAGGAATAGGTTCAAAATCCTCCTGGGAGGCTGAGCAATCTGCGTGAATTAGATGCACCTCCTCAAGGATGAACAGCACTGACTTTTATTAAACAACGAGGAAGCAAATGCCACATCTGTGGGAGGAATTTGAGAAAAGAATTTAGATGAACTTAAGAAATATCCCCCCACAAAGAAGAAATATCAAGAGAGGGAGAAAACTGTCCTTTCTTACAAATAGTCCATCTGTAAAACCATGGATGATCCATAGTATGGAACACACAAATAGAAAACCTAGAGGAAATTTAAGTGAGGAAAATAAAATATTGACCTATAACTACACTCAATTTTCAATTGAATGAGAAAAAAAAAAGTTTAGAAAAGATAAGTAGGCTTTGAATTCACTGTTCCCCAAAATAAACATGGAAATTCTATGAATAGTTAAGAAATCTAGAAATGCTATTTTTGTAAAGATGACAAGACAGATAAATAGGTATAGAAGTATGCATGGGATTGTACAACTAAGATGTAGAATATACAGTGTGCTCTTGTGAGAATAAGGTTTGGCTTTCTTTCACATCAGTTTGAAAGACCATATTGTCTTGTCGATATTTTTGACAACACAGGTATTAATATCTTTTAAAAGTTTTAATATTCAGCAGTCAATACGAGGAGACACATTTCTAATAATATTTTTCTGCTAGCTATAGACCAGTGCACATGTGTCAGACTGTGAATTGAGTGTTCTATATTGCTTGATATGTTGTCCTTCTACTCTGATTCCTAGATTTTATTTTTTATAACTTATTTATTTGTTTTACTCTTGAATCTCTTTCTCAAATGTTGATCACTGTCAGTCTTCTGGTGAATGATAGCAGCATTGCCTGCTCCATATTCAGAGGGTAGCAACAAGCAGCATGTCCAGTGTACAGGGTTCAGAGGAGTCCTGTTTGATTAGGGTGATGAATGTCAGATTTCCCAGATAGTCAAATCTGGGCCTGTTCTTTCACCTCCACTCTGAATATTGTTCACTTACTTTCAAAGGTGTTCCCGTTTTGGTATAAATTTCTTGGCCATTCCCAATGGTTAATATGAGGGCGTGGGTAGTTTACAAAAGGCTCCTGGTAATTGGGCTGATGAGGCAGATTGGAGCCACTCTGTGGAGAATCTTGTAGGTCACACTGAGCAGTTTGGACTTTGTGCTCCTTAGAAAACCACCGAGAGGCTGAGGAATGTGATGCATGTGCTTTAAATAATTTTGAAAGTTGGGTACTCTTTCTGTCTGGACCAAGAGCATGAACTATATACTGTATTTGACCATATTATTAAAGATAACCTCCTCCTTTTAGGGTTTATCAATTCATACATCTACTTTGGAAAATTGGAAAATAATACTAGGATATGCTAATAGATATCAAAGAGCATCCTCAAGAACTTATTTTATTCATTTTGGGCTGTCAAATTTCACATAAACAGATGAGAAATCTCATTAAAAATATATAATGTCTTGGCATGTTTCATGCTTTATTAATTAATTGTGGTATTTTAAAATATTTGCAAAAAATAGATTTAGATGGTGGAAATCAAAGAGATTCATGGACATTTCAGTATTATATAGAAAATTCCATATCTGAGAAGAGAATTCTCACCTCTCCAGACTACATTCATTTGTGAACTGGGTAACAAAAGTTTGGTGCGGCAGGTGGGGGTGCTTACAAGTGGGAATAAATGGGAAAGGAAAATCCCAATAAACAGAAGGCTGAAAAGTTTGCACTAAGATTCCTTGTCAGCAGGAGTCCTCCTCACCATGGGGCATCATATTAAAAACTCCCTAAAAATATGAAAAATTATTTCATAGTTTTTAGTTGTTTTATATTTAAGAACCGTCAACATGAAATATCAAAATACTAATGAAGGTTTTTTCCATTGAAATATACTAGGAAATAATGGCATTTGTGGGTCTTCTGATGTTTTTGGTAAGGGATATGATATATAGGATTTACAAATGTCATTGAATAAATTCACAATTAACAAAGTACTTAGTGTTTAGGTTGTTTATCAAAAATACAAACACAAAAAAGGAACATTAAAATGATATTGATTATAAAGATTAAATTTTATAATTCTTTATTAAATATATTAATAATTACTATTGGTAATAGTACTAATAAGCACTTAACAGGAAAACAATTTCATTTTGGATTAAGATAATCAGTATGGGAGGAAATTTCTGGAATATATAAAGAAAATATCTTCCATAGATTGTCAACCAGGTATCCTTGTCATCTACTGTGATGTGCACTGCCATGTTTTCTGGTATTCTCAAAAATCTACATTTAGGCCAATTTCACAAAGATTGGAGGCCATAATTTTACTAATTTCATTTTGCTCTGAATCCCAACACCATGATCAAAATAGCATATTTTATACAATTTGAAGTTCCATCATCCAATTGTGCCAGTTGCTTTGTTCTTAAAAATAACAATCCAAAACACTAAAACTTTGAAGGTACATACTAGAAAGAAACCAAAAATGGGCATGGAAATTTACCTGTAAAGGTAAGCTAATAGTCCAGGATATCAATGTATATGTCAGTATATTCTTCTGGTTCATTAATATTGAACTCAGGGCAAGAGCACCTTCATTCATGCATAAATGAGGCTTCTCTACCACATTTATTTCCTCTGTAAGGCACATCAAAGGCTTTTTGCACTTGGGAACACTAGGTATCAGTTCTGCACTATGCTTGGGGGACTTTTTAAACTGATAAATTACCAAGAAGAAATACAAAAATGCAAAAATCTTGGCACAAAATAGACACCTGTTAACAGAATGACAGCTGAAATAAGAGGGTAGAAAGCAGCTTTGTTTTACCTCAGCTGGGAATGTTCATGTTGGGTGACACAGAATTTTTGCTGTTCTGGAAATGTCTGTAAATAACCATGAAAGATCAGTGAATGTTTATTTGGGAACTGTAAATGCATTTTCTCAAGTAAATGAATTTGCAAATACAGAATCTGTGAATAATGCAGATCTACTGCATGTGTATACGTGTGTACACACATATATCTACATGTATGCATCTACACACATCTGAACATATATGCATATATATTTTTATGTATATGTATATATGTCTGTGTGTGTGTGGTGTAGTGTGTGGTGTTGTGTGTGTGTGTGTGTGTGTGTGTGTGTAATTATATCTGCCTGCATTCATCACTTTTCCATGACTGTGCAGATCTAGTTATTGTTCATAGTCAATCTCTTGCTTGGAACTGAATGGTTACATAGTGACAAGATGGGAAAGCCCTATGCAGACTGGCAGGTAAGCAGATGAAATCACAAGAGGGGAAAAGAATGGGGCATGAAATGAAGACAGAAGAGATTATTTGGCATCTGAGGCAAAAAGAAGGCAAAAAGTAACATTTCTGATGACTTTCATGCTGTCAGGTCTCCTTTTGTGAAACAAGCTGACTTACTCCCATGCTTTGGTTCCATATTTATTTTTCAGTAGTCTTTGAGCTAATGTAAGTGTTGTTTTCAAGACATTTAAAAAGCTTTATTTAAAGAAGGGCATTAAAATTGGGGTTTGGAGTAGGGGAGAGAGATCAGGCTCAACCCTGCATATAGGAGCGGTTCCTCTTGTCTGGATTCCTTTCTCTCATCAGTCACTGGGTTACCTTGTACCCATTTTTAAAAACCTGACTCAAGCACCACTAACTGTAAGATGTTTTCCATGACTTAGTTTCTCATTTGGAACTAATTATAATTTCTTTGTGCTTCCATAGACACTAATGCATGCATGTAAATATGTGTGTATATGTATTATGTAGTAGTATTATACGTCATTATTTCATTAATGTGTTTTTTAATCAATTCTTTCCTATGCAGTTTATTTAAAGGTGATGATTATAGGGCTACAGGAATAATACTAGCACACAGAAGGATTTTCCAAACCAAAATTCAAAGAAGAACCAAATTTTTCAGTTAACTTGAGGTACTTCAAATTTCTCACAATTCAGAGGTTAATATATATATATATATATATATATATATATATATATATATGTGTGTGTGTGTGTGTGTGTGTGTATATATATACATATATATATAATATACGTTTTAGTTGCAGTTGGAAACAATATCTTTATTTCATTTTTATTTATTTATTTACTTATTATTATTATTATCATTTTTTGTGTGTGGTGCTGAGGAGGGAACCCAGCGCCTTGCACAACTGAGCCACAACCCCATCCCCCAGGATACTTCTTATGTAGGTAAAGATTAAGTTTGTTTGCATGATCCTTTGAATAAGCACTCCAAACTTCCCATGAGTATAGCACAGATATATTCCACCTGTCTCTGAATCAACAGGGAGGGAATAGTACAGTGCCATGTAGATATGAAGCCACTTATAAGGGAGAGAATGGAGTTGGGAGCCATCCACAAACTTGGCGACTTAAAATGTGAGCTGCTTATTGTTTATCACAAGCTAGTGAGCCCACCGCAGGGTGAGCTCTTACTCTTGGTTTGGCTAATGGATACCAGTTGGGCTCTTTCACACATGCATGTGTCCAGCTCTAGATGGGATCAGGACCCTGAATAAATTGCTGACTCTAGGATGGGGCATTCAAAAGGCCGGGCAAGCCTGAAGCATGGTGTGGTGCAAAATAGTAAGAAGTGTTCAAAAATAAAACAATAAAATAAAATTACAAAGACGGTGATTACATCAGTGGAGAACAAGAGAAGACTTTGAGTTTTTAATGGCCAATTTGAACAAATAATAAGTACTACTGGATAATAATCCAAAGTCTATAATAAATATACATAAATCAATATAAATATTACAAAAAAAAGACCATCTTTGGTCAAAGTTGTGGGAATGATTGGCGTTTTACTCAAGTATAACATCCATTGGAAAGAAAGAGCTCCATCTCTTGCTCGTGTTCTGCCTCCCAGTTGTCCACAGCATCTCAAGCCTTTCGGAGCAGAGTGCTTCAGATCCCAGGCAGTCTCATTATCAGAGGGGGCAAAGGGCCTTCTTTCTGACCCTGTCAGATAAAACAAGAGGTGCTGCAAAAGGACGGCACTGAAGATGGACTCACATATAAGCATTTTTAGAGATTGGAGTTTGAGAAATTAAGAGTGTTTCGCTTTTTGTGGCTGCTTTCTTTTTGCTACAATCACTGCTGGGAGTGAGGGGACACAGGGATCATGATTAATATAGATTAGTAACTGCTCTAGGAAAACCACAGAGATGTGGCTGGGTTCATATGACATTTTTGAGCACTGGGCTGAGATTAGCGGCTGTTACTTATCAAAAGACCCATGTCACTGTCACGTGAAGGTTTGCTATTATCATTATAAGTTGTTCAAAAATTTTATAGTCTACATATAAAATGTGAGATTTGCCATATCCCACTCCCTTCCTAAGTGGTATCAGCTGTAAGTGTTACAACTACTTTTCATTCATCCATCTAATCAGTGTCTGTGGAGGGCTGGTACACAGCAGTAAGGAAACAACATCTCTGGCTTCCTGGAGCTCACGCTCTATGGAAGATGCCAATAAAGTAGATAAATAATTATGATGTATTTCAGGTGCCAATCATTTCCACTGAGATCAAGCTGGAAGGAATGTACAATGAACACAGGCTGCGCTTTCCATTGTCAATGAAATGATAAATCAAGATTCACTGAAATGGCTAATTGTTAGGGAACATCTGAAGACAGTGAGGGAGCTAGCAGCACGCACATTCTCTGGAAGATGAGATCCGGGCCCCAAAGAGGAGGGAACAAGGGTGTGGACAGTAGCAGATGACTCAGAGTTTATGACACTACAGAAATGCAGGGCTTTGTAAGCCATCCGAAGACTTGACTTTTACTTTTAATGAGGTGAATAGCCACAGGAGGGTTTTTGAGCAGAGGACTGATAGAGTCTGACATGTTTTCCTAAAAAGCACTCTAGCTTCTGTATTAAGAACACACTGCAGGGAAGTAAGGAAGGCGCAGGGATATTAGCTACAAAATAAATGGTGAGAGATGTTATAGTCAGGTCAAGGCTGCCACCAGGGAGGGAGTTAAAGTTGCACTTCTACTATTGCACAATGACTGAGGCAGGAGGAAGAGTCATCTCTGGATTTAGACTAGGCTTTTGGCATGGGTAAGATAATAACTGGGGAGACAAAGGTTGGGGGAGATTAGTCCAGTTTTTTTTTAATGGTGAGATATTTATATCATTCATAAAGAGAAATTTTGCACACTATTAAATACTTGAGCCTGGAGAGGCCCAAAACTAATAATATATATATATATATATATATATATATATATATATATATATATATTGAGGAGTCATTGGCATATAAGTTAAAGCTACGAGATTAGGTGCTACATGGAAATATAAGAAGTAAATCCAGGGTATTTAAATGTTAACTGGACAGGAATAAGCAAAAAAGATTTAGAAGAAACAAAAAAAAGATACAAGATAAAAATTAGTAGATACCTAGGCACCATGGTGCATGCCAGTAATCTCAGTGGCTGGGGAGCCTAAGACAGAAGAATCCTGACTTCAAAGCCAGCCTCAGTAAAAGCGAGGCACTCAGCAACTTAGTGAGAGCTTGTGTCTAAATAAAATGTAAAATATGGCTGAGGATGTAGCTCAGGGGCCAAGTGCCCCTAAGTTCAATCCCTAGTACCCACCCTCCCCCCCCAAAAAAGTAGTAGAATGTGATATTTTGGAATGTATATTTGTGATAACTGAGAGATTCATCATTCCATATGCTGTTTACCAGTCAGAAAAGATAAGGACAGATGATGTACCATTTGACATGGCAGGATGCAGTTATTAACAGTCTTTTAATGATGGGTTTCAGCAGAATGGTAAGGGCACAAACTGATTAAAGTGAATTAAAGATAAAGTTGGAGGAGAGGAATTGGAGCTGATTTTTGTGATCCATTTTTACAGAACTTTTGTAGGAAATGGGCCTGGATGAGTGAAGTTTCTGAAGGAAGTGGTAGGGATCATGAGAGATTTGTAAACAAAACAAAACAAAAAAAAGTTTACAACATGGATATTCCAACATGTTTGACATGGAAAATTTGATGATGTGTAAGTTCAGAAAATTTCTACAAGTATGTGATTATGTGCTTTTAAATGTGGTAACCAAAGGTATATATCTAGGGTGCAGTTTCCTTGTTACACAGAAACTAAGAAGAATGAAAGCGGGGTTTGCATGGAGAGCCTTCGAGGTGGTGCTCTGTGATGTTAGGAGTCATGGGCTTCCCTTCTCCTTGTTCTTATTTTCTTAGAAAAGCAAGAAGCAGGCCACAGGGTGAGATTGGGTGAGGAGGTGCTAAGTACTTAAATAGCGAAGATAAAATGCAAAATCGACATCCAGGAAAATGGAGAATGAATAATTAGGAAAATACAGAAAGAATGATAGAAACTTAATAGGCTTTTGAAAATAGAAAACTTCTCTCCTGAGTGTACTCACACACATGAAATTTTGGAATTATCATGTGCAGAAAGAGCTGAGAACCAGGTGGCCATGCACTGCACACTCCTGAGCACTTGACTTTTCTGTTTTTCCCCTTCTCCTCTAATTGAGGCTGCATTCTTCTCTTCCTCCCCAAGCTTGGCAGGAGCCCATAAATCAATTCACTGAAAAGCTTTGGCTTGGAGTCTGGTACTGCACTTTGGAGAACCCTAACACAGTCCTCTAGCTTGATAGTATTGTTTTATTGATTAGTTCATGATTTAAACATGGATTTAAGAATTTACAAGAACCGGGGTTCTGATGGGTGAGTTATTATGGATTCCAATTCTCACCAATTGAGATTTTGGACACACACATACGTGAGCAGTGGCATTTTAGTGAGAATCCTAGTGAAGATCCATAAGCCTGGGATTGTTTGGAAAATGGGAATGACTACATTACAGCAGAATTTGTGCATTTTAATGCTTTTGCTGCAAACCTCCTTATACCCCTAAGAAAGCATATAAAATACAGTTTATTAGATTCATCTTATGATTCTTCCTTCTCATGTTAAGATTTTAGAAGTATGTTTTGGTGGACTTTGTACTATTTTAAAATTATTTCCAACTATTCTAAAAGAGTATGCTTTTTAAGTCACTTTAAAATAGCTTTTCAAAAAGTTTTTCATTTTATTTTAGGATTTCTCTACCTAGACATTTTTAGTACTATATTAGCAATTGGATACATATTTTATCTAAGTAGGACCATGTTTCTATGACTCATTTGTGTTTTCTCATCGTGCAATACAGTCATTTAATTTGTATTAATAGATCTTTAGGAGTTAAAATAAATTCATCAAAGGGTACAACGTTTCAGACAGAGGGGATAAGTTTTGAGATCTATTGTATAGCAGGGTGACTATCATCAATAATGATATATTGCATATTTCAAAATAACTAAAAAAGTCATTTTATGTGTTTCACCATCCAAAACAATAGGTAAGTGAAGTGCTGGATAAGCTAATTATCTTAATTTTATCACTTCACGTTGTAAACTTATATCCAAAATTTCACATTTTGACAATAAATATATATAATTATGATATGTAAGTCAAAAATAATAAATATTAAAAAGAAATTAAAATAATTTTATCTAAGATCATTCAACATTTATTAATTTAAAAAATTAAAAAGGAAAATAATACTATTTATACATATATATGCATACCCATTTACATGCATACATACATATTTTCATTTAAACATACATACACACATGTCCTGAATACATTAGATAAATATATAGCTAGAGAGATAGGTAGCATTATATAAATACATAATTTTTTGTAAACTTACTTTGCTTATACACAAAATCCCCTTTTTCCAAGTTAGAGTGAATGCAGTCTTAGATCCCAATTCTTTTTTTATTTAATTTATTTATTTATTCTAATTAGTTATACATGACAGAAGAATGCTCTTTGATTCATAGTACACAAATGGAGCACAATTTTTCACTTCTCTGGTTGTACACAAGTACAGTCACACCATTCGTGCATTCATAGGTTTATGACTTAGGGTAATGGTGGCCATCACATTCCACATTCTTTCCTACCCCATGTCTCCTCCCCTTCTCTCCCTTCCCTTTGGCCAATCCAAAGTTCCTCTATTCTTCCCCCTTCACTCTCAGTATGAATCAGTATCCACTTATCAGAGAAAACATTCAGCCTTTGGTTTTGGGGATTGACTTACTTCGCTTAGCTTGATATTCTCCAACTTCATCCATTTACCTGCAAATGCCATGATTTTATTCTTGTTTAATGCTGAGTAATATTTCACTCTGTATATGTACCACATTTATTTATCCATTCATCTATTGAAAGTTCACAATTCTTCACGTTTTCAAGTAAGCCCTGAGCCTGCTTCTGCACTGCCACTGGTGGAGGCCCGAGGTCTTGGACCTCAGGTGTGGAGGTCATCAGTGTTCTTGTTTATCTCAAGCCTTGTCAAGGCTGCTTCATCACTGCATCACACAAACCCTGCAGATTCTTGCTTAGCCCTGGGGGCAGGCGCGTTTCTAGGGCCAGGCTCTCTCCGAAACGTCCCTGCCACTTTAGTGTACATCAATGATTCAGTAGCTGTTAGGCCATAGGAATGGAAGAAACTCCATGTGGCTGCATGAGGTCCCACAGACCTAGGCTACACAGACGATATTTTTTTCTCTGAAGTCATGCCATCCATCTTCAGTGGACTTTACTAGGTAGCAAAACACAGGTCCCTTCTGCTTTGCTTTTCTTTCTTTCTAAATCTCGTGGGCAATCTCAAATGTGCAACTACTCAGGTGTCTCTTTTAAAATAACAGTTAGAAATACCAGTGCCATATAGGCAAGTTCTACATTAGGTGAACCTAGAATGTGAAATTTAATGTCAATTTAATTCCTGGCTTCATTTTGTAGACCTATCATTGTGTGTGTGTGTGTGTGTGTGTGTGTAGAACAGGGAGAAAGAGAATAGTCACCAGAGCAAACACTGGTGACAGTGGTTATGGATGTGTTCACTTTCCTCAATGTAACAAAAGCCTGAGATAATCAACTTTGAAATAGAAAAGGTTTATTTTGGCTGACAGTTTGAGCTTTCTGTCTAAAATTGGGTGGATCTGCTGCTTTTAGGCTTCTGTTGTGAGGTGGGTCACATAGTGGTGGGAGTACATTGGTGGAGCAGAACTCATGACTGGGATGTAAAAGAGACAGGCGAGACACAAGGGTCCCACGGTCCCATTTCAGGGCACACCCAGTGACCTAAAACCTTCCACGAAGTCCATCTCCTAGAGGTTTCACCACCTCCCCCAAACACCACCAGTTGGGGCCAAGCCTTTAACACCTGGGTCTCTTGGGCTATTGTGGATCCAGAATCAAACTACAACAAACTTAGTTTTCTTTTTATCATCTTTAGTGTTTATTTTAAAAGGAAGACTGCCAATCTCATTCATTTTTATTTTTATAATTTTTGGTCTAATCTGGCATGCAGTAATACTACAAAGTGATCAAATGAACATTTGAAACACATGAAATCTTTGGAACTTCTTGTTTTACCAGAGTTACATATTTATGTGTTTTGAAAGGTAAAATAAATACATATTTTATATTAAAACATTTTCCTTGTCTCTCCCTCTTTATTTGGTATTGCTTTTCTAGGCATATTTTCAAAATAGCATGCTTTTAGGGAAATACTTATTTGGGGGGGGTTTATAAAATGCCTATTAACTAATTTAAAATATGTGGATTAGCACTTTCCACTGCTTACCCTTCCAGGGCCTCTAATTTGTCTGAACACAGAACATTCAGGGCTGAAGGTGAAAGCACTTCACCACAGGTACAGCCCTTTCTCCAACAAATCCAAGTGGACCCATCCCTGAACTATTGGAAGCTGCTGGGGCACACTGATAAATTTAACCCCTCACTCTTATATCATACTCTGTGTTCATTTTTTACATCATTATGTTACTTTGACTTGGTTGAGCCCCGTGGTAATGGTTGATTTCTTTACTTTCCTGCACAGTCATGCTTTAACTAGACCAACTTTTGTCATATATTGTTATGTTTCTTGTATATTTGCATATCTAGATTTTTTTGTTTACTTATTGCTAATTCTGGACCACCCTCGTTTCTCATATGTGAAAGAATCTCTTAATTTGTTCACAGGAATGAAACACTCTTTCCTCCTTTCTAAGAGATGTCTCCCACATCCTTTGAGTAAAGTTCGACCATTAGCATTTCCATCTTGGCTTGCTGCACAACAAGAGAGACAGGAGACAGTTTGTCCTTGAATTTCTGTCCTCCAGTGTTGGTATTGGAAAGACTGAACTCACTATAATTCTTTAAACTTTTGATTAATTCCTTTTCTCTACTTCTCTAGGAAAGCTTGCAAAATCCTTTCTTTGTTCCTAGTATTCTAAAATTGCATAATGTGATGTGGTTTCTATTTTCAACCATTGTGCTGCATGTTTAGAAAGCCCTTCTAGTGGCTACACAGGGGGTAGCCAGCTCTGATTCTGTTGGACAAGACTTCAGCCATGGGCTTGGTGTATTATTATATTTCATCACTTTTGTCATGACTCATATCCCCTATTGTGATCAATTGAAAATCATGATGTCACAGTTATTACTAGGTACAGCAAAACATTCAGAAAATATCAATATGTGTGTAGAATAGGCAAGAATGATGAATCAAATCAGAGACAAAAAAATAGCTCTGTAGCCTTTTGGAAGGGAGCCAGTCAACACAACCCTGGCCTCAGTGGGAGCCCTTCCTGGACATCAAGGGACTTCAGTCTTGTACAGTCAGAGAACATGAAAGACATGACTGGAGGGCATGTCTCCAGGATATGTCTTCCATGTAGAAAGATAAACAGAAAGCTAGTTAATACAAACAGCCAGTCTGAACGAGGGTGGCTTTGATAGACAATAAAATATAGAAAATGTGGTTTTTACAAAACTGTTGAAATGAGTAAATAAAATGATTCACTTGCCCAGGTGAGGAGAGACTGCATTCAGGAGGCTTCCTGTGAGGTTCTTCATCTTGTAGCATGTTGATGTAGGCTACGGTGGAAGACAATGCAAGCCCAGTCTCACTAACCTAGGCAGTTAGTGTTAACTAGCTTTCTGTTTATCCTTATACAAGGAAGACATAACTAGGAGGTGGTTTATCAGGATCTTGCTTAGTTCATATGGTAGGCTAGGAGATCTAAGATGCGTGACACTCCTGTGACCCAAAGGCACAGTCCCAGGGGCCACCTGTGTACTCTGACAGCTTGTGGAGTTGGGTGCCCTTCTGGCAATCACTGTCCCTGCTGCCTATGGAAGGAGCCTCTATTGCAGCAGCTAAATTACCCCAGCCACAGCAAGTGGTGAACTCTCTCTATCCTTAACAGGATCAATTTCAACATGCCAGGCAGTGCCATCATGTTCTGGCACTCTAGTGATGGTAAGCCCCTCTGGGGAAGCAAGAGGTTGTCTTTTCCAAATTCTCTTTGTCCTCCATAGAAGGAGCTGCTTAGAATGGGGTTTCTCCACCAACAGGATAGGCATGCAGAAGCTGGCTGATCAAAAAGAAAGACATTTCTCTAAGCCTTTGTAAGAGTCTCCAATGTGATCATTAATTAGTGCCCTCGCTTCAAAGACCTATATGTAGCAACATGTGAAGACAGGCTGAAACAAAGACACATCTCATATTTTGGTTATGGACAGGAAAAGTGGTAATAACAAAGTGTTCTCATTACTTAGGAGTCCTGTGGCTGGCCAAGCTCACTGGTGAAGTGCCTCTCCCTTCAGGGATTGTTGAGAACCCAGTCTCCCTCAATTTCCAGGCAGCCATTCTCTAGATACTTGTGTGTCCAGGTACTTCATATTTTTGATCACCACTTTCTTGGGTAATTTGCATATCAAAGACTCGGCAGTGCTCCCTGCTGAGCAGATTGTTGCTAGACTACCTGAGAAATAACCCCCGGGGTTGTGGCCAGTGCATTTATGTGTATGCCTAATGATAGCTGCATTTAGCACTTTCTCATGCCATTGAAACTGGCAAGGAGTAAAATGAACATTTAACTCAAGATCAGGGAGAGGAAGAGCACAGTCATCTAGGAAGGAAAAAATGTGGGAAAAAATCAAATTGCAAAAATAAAGAAGATGCAAGCAGGATTTAAGGCTCCCTGAAGGTTCACTATTTTTGAAGCGGAGTTTAATTAAACGGCTTAAAATTCCCGACTCCTACCTCCATGAATACTGCTTGGCAGCTGTGACCTCCTGTACTTCCCAGGCCCTTGTTCTTCCTGTGAGTGACACAGAGCCAGGGAACAGGAGGCCTGGCCAAGGAACACTTGCTCATTAGGTCTTAAAATCCTCCACTTTCCTGAAATTGATCTGCTGGGGAGATTTGAAGTTCCGCCAGGTGTCCTCTCCCTTTCACAGTCTTTTTCCAACTTTTACCTCTCACAAATCATAAATGTTAGTGGAGTATAAAACCTCTGGGAATCCAAAATAATTTATAGTTCCACAATCGGTGTCAGGAGAGCCTTTTCTAATAAAGAAGCTGCTTTTAATAAAGACTCTCTTATAACTATTCCTCTTAAAGGCAATTCACAGCTTTAAAAAGTGAACATTTCGGCCCATTTGGATAATGTTTCGAGTTTAGTCTCTTAGAATAGGGTGAGATTTTGTGTTCTTGTTACCCCCTTTTCATTTCTACTTTAATAACTTCAATTTCTTTCACAGAATTTTAAAATGGTTAACCTCAACCCCAGTCTCAGGGGCTTCTGTGGCTTTCTAAGCCACTGAGGGTAGTACCCCGATCTGTACAGACCTGCACAGCCCTCCTGGCCACATTTCCTATCTCCGCCTTTCCCGCTGCTAGAAGTCACAGCCAGTCACTGAACTTGCACTGTACTCCAGAGCTCTGTGGAGCACTGGCTGTGCCCTGCTCAGAGTTACTCCATGAAGTCCAGAACATCCATTTCCAGGCTGTGCCTCAACCTCCGCTACTCCATTTTATAAAGCAGTCCTTGGCCATAATAAACTCCGTTTTAAGTGCTAAGTTGGAATGATTCTATACATTGTTGGTACAAGAAAACAACTACCACCTGCCCACCACAACCATAGGCACACACTGATATACCATCTTACTAATGAAAAGGACCACCTGGGAACCTACCAATTAATCAGAAGCACACAAGGCACGGGCGTCTCAAACTCATATCAGAAAGACCAGGCCCATGACCACTGAATGAAGGAAGTCAGCCCTACCTTGAAGCCCACAAAAGGAGGGGCACCCTGAGACTGGACGCAGGTTCACCCTGACACATCACCTGGTTGCTGGTCAAGAGACTTGCCTAGGAAAGTCACCACAGTGACAAATGTCTGAATCTGTCCTTGGACTTCAGCAGACTGTGGTTCCTCCTGCCATGATGACCACACAGGTCCCACTCCAAGCTGACATCTCAAGATGACACTGCAAGCTCACACTCTGAAATGGCCATCTGTCCAGACCTTGGCCTAGAATAAGCCATTCCACTTTGACAGCTCTACTCCCTGCACAGGTCTTCTGTTGGCGCTTGACTTTTATGACCACCTACAGTGAGTCTTTATAGTCTGTATGTTCTTTACCTTTGCTCTCAGTTCAGCCCTTTGAACCCCTGTGGCAGCCTTAACTCTTTCTTAACATTTCAGCAACCTGTACATCTAATTGTGTACAGTGTGATGTGTGACTTGAGTATTATAGATATAAGAAATTAAAATTGGAATAAAAGAACTTGCATTTGCTTGTTTTATGACTATCAGGGGGCCCACAAGTGTCCAGTGAACTGCCATTGATAAAAGTGTTGTATCCTGTGAATTCATTGTTCTTCAGTAAATTGTGACACTATGGAAAGACACAAATCTGTTTGGTCTGTTATAGGCACAGCTTGCTCATGACAATCACCACCTCCACTTTCCTACATGCTGAGTTTATCTTTCTTGGTTGGTCTGTATCTTGAAGTTTTCATGTCACACAAATCATAATTCTCTTCCATTTGAATCATATTATTTTATTGGATCCCATGGTATCTTGCATTTATAGTTTTTAATGTAGTCGGCCTTAGTCTTGTCTTGTAGTTCCTCTAATCTCTGAACACCTCAAAGTACTGCAGTATCTAAAGTTAACCCTTACATTCTTCACTTTGCAGTCTTCACCAGCTTCCTGGTTGGACCCTCTAGTCTTGAGGCCATGAGTACCACAAAATACTGACATATGAGCCTGTGTGTCCAGTTTGAAGCTCCCTTGCACTCCACATTGTTTGACATGAGTTTCTATACAGTTGTTGGATGTCTATCTAACTTGGTATCTAACACATAAAACATGACATGTCCCAAACTTAGTATATTAGACTTTTTTTCTACCCCCAATCTTTGTCCACCTTGCCGGTGATATGAACTTCATTCTTTCAGGAACTCAATCTAAGATACTGGGAATTATAATAAAGTTACTTGTTTTTCTCACAATCCATCTCCAAAGTATTGGAAAGTCTGACTGGCTCTGCTTAAAAATATATCCAATATCTAAAAAAAAAAACAAAAAAAAAACCTTTCCTACCATCTTTGTATTTTGACTATAGTCATTGCTAGAACTGATATAATGAAGAAATAAATTCATTTTATTATAATTTGTTCTGACTGGTCTCTCTGCATCTGCCTTGCCTCTGTACATTCTGGTCTCAACAGAGCGGCAAGAGCAATTTTTGCAATACAAATGTTTTATGCATCTTTGCTTAATCCCTTTAACAGCATCTTAAAATGTTGGGAGTTGAATTCCTTAAAAGAGCTAACCAGTTTTGATGATGTCGAATGTACAGCTGGACCCTGTTTCTTTGCTCACCTTATCTCTCATTCTTATTCTCACACTTATCTTTATGCAGTTCTACTTGTAATTCCCCAGATGTTCCCAGGATATTGCTGCCTATGAGAACTTGTTGTTATCATTCCTGCTGCTCCCAGGTATCGCTGTCTTCCAACCTTACTTCTGACTGCTCTATGTTATTTGACCTGAGGCTAAGGTTGTATAAGAAGGAAATCCAAAGTAAAATAGATCCAATAAGACATATGTCCATAAACCTTCTCTCAGTTCTAAGTTTAGGTATTGATTTTGATCCAAATGATTGTTGATGGACTTATAAGATACATGTGATTTAAGAAAATGCAGGCCAAAGAGGCCTTTTTTTTTTTAAGGATGGTGAAACCTTCATGCATCCTATCTACTTCATTTCACTGCAGACAGTCCCATGGAGTTACCAGGGAGACTAGAAACTGGAGCCTGGAGTGGACAACCATGTGTCCTGAAAGTAGAGCTTGGGTGCAGAGACCAAGCCACAGAGAGCATCTGCCACAGAGCTCTGTTCAGAGGCGGCCTTTTGGGGGAGGCTATCCCTGACCATCCTGTCTTCCCTCACAATCTGTTATTTATTTATTGTCTGTCAACTTTTATAGGAATATGGACTTTTTAAAGAAAGCAAATTTATGGCTTCTAAATTCCTTACCAGTGTCTAAAACGAGTAGATGATCAGAATACCAAATTATTTTCAATTAGCTGAAAAAATATTTTTAAAATCTAAATATTAAAGCATTAACTTGCTCCAAGGGGTGGGGGAGAAACTGTTCAGTAGCCCCAAATTTGATACTTCATTGCCCATGAAGGTCAGATAATTCTTACCTTAATGGAAAACAGTCCAGAGTTTCAAAGACTCAAATTTAGTGAAGTCAAAAGTACATGATGATGAACCTCAGAAAGATAACACAAGTTAGACACAGGCTATTTAGGCTACTCAGTGAATAACAACGCACAGATAAGCAGTAAGAGTAAGAGAAAAAAAAATAGTGATTCTGAAGGAGAAAGGAAGTGTTTTCAATCCTCTCTGCATTCCCAGCAATGTCTGCTGCAAGGCCCCTGCTGGGAATGAGGTGGTTTGTAGGTAGAGCTTCCTTGAATCTTAGGTGCATGCTTCCCAGGGTCTCCACCAAAGAGGCAGAATTTGATTTACTCTTATTTATCCTTTGATCTCATCTGGCCCTGAAGGCTGATTGTCCACTTTGGAAAAGATGAGCAGTTTGTGAATTCAAGCCAGTTGAATTTGATTAACTTTGAACCAGATGACAGGCAGGGTTTTGAATACAACTTTAACATATAATTCAGACCACTTACCCAGGTTTGAACTATGGCATTCAAATACTCCTGAGCATTTTCTCTGCAGTTAAAATGCTGCCATTCTCCTTCCTTTAATAATTTTATAGATATTTTTTGTTCTAAGAAATTAGGTTACTTACCTTAGAAAAACAACCTTCACCTTTTAGCAGTGTAAAATTTTAAGTGCAATCAACAAAAACTTCTTTATTTAATCTTTTGATCAGAAGGAAATGAATAAATTGCAAACTTAGAAAGCAGAAATGAATTTACAACAATATTGCATTTTTTTTCAGATAGGAGCAATTATTTTACACTTATAGTCTTAAATGATTTTGAAATCTCCCTAAATCTTTCAAGATTTTCAAATGAATTAATGGGTTTCCGGCCATCACTTTATATTTTTCAGTTTAGAAATGCTAATGGAATTACAAATACTGTGAGGTAGCAAAATAATGAATAAAACATGAAACATCAAAGAACGGTTACTGTAGCTCATTTGACAGTTTGACAAAATGCTAATCTATTTTAGCTGGGCAATGGTACTGATAAATACTCCAGAATATTTCCAAAAGTCAGCTGTTTATGCTAATGGGAAGGAAGGAACAAGATAGGGTCCTGGAATGCTGTGGTTGTGCTGCCTTAACATCCTCATCCTATCATTAGACTGTTGCAAATGACAACTTTTAAGTCTAAGATGCCCCTCCGTCAGGTTTGCATGAGTTGGTACAGGAAGCCCTCCTATCTGCACTGGGGGGAGCACTCAGGTGCTGCACAAGAAGACTACTCCACCTTAAAGTTTCTAGAACGAGACTTTGTGTAAATAAATCTTTCAGAGAAGTTTTGTTCATGTGTTTTTATGTGGTTCAAGAGTCCTCCAGATATTCTGGGTCAGTGAACTGAAGTAGGAGCTGGAAATCATATAAATACTGCTGAGAAGACTCAAAGGTGTGTATAGTTCTGTGAGGGAAACACCTAAACCCAACTCTTCCGTGCTCTGCAATTCTACCTCCTACAAGTGTATGATTCTGGACACCAATGAAATCACAGTCATTTGCACAAGAGTATTGGAACACAACCAGCAAGGAATGAGGATCCATGGCTTCATTTCTAGGCCTGAAGGTCACCAACTTATGTTAAGAACTATTTTCAGTGACCAGTGAAATACAATGTCATTTGTTAATTTGCTTTGAGAACGCTTACTTCCCAAGGAAATACCTGGATTGTCTAGAATGCTGCCAATCATCTCTGACTACCTGCTCATCCTGAACATCTTTCCATGACTGCTGACAATACAAGTCATATTGAGAGATATCAAGAGGATTAATATGTGCCCTATTTAGACTTTCAAACTGGTGTTTCATATTTTCTCAATGGCAAAAGTACTGATATTTAAATTGGTTTTTGTATTTGATACAACCCTTTTTAGGGGGTAACATTCAGTACTGTGACACTATCTAGATGCTACCAGAGATAAAAATCAGTATTTTAATCAGGCAGAGGAAAAAGGCAGTCAAATCTGTTCTCCAGCATACTAAAAAACAAAGCAATTATGTAAGTTTTATCATTTAAATGAGTTTTCAACATTTTGAAAACATAATGTGAGTCTTTTTTGTTTGTGTTGATGTTAGAAATTTACTCATGTTGGATGGGCCTCTATTTTTGAAAACACATTCTTCTTTGTAATTAGCAATCACAGAACCATATAAATTAGCCTGATCTAATAGATGATTCAGTGTAGCTGTGTATTTCTGGAAATAAATATAAAAATAGCTTGGGATAGTTTCCAAATGACTAAATTGTGCTCTATTAAATTATTAGACAACTAAACACTGAGCCTTTATCATTGTTCCAGTTAAATGACCATATTGCTATAGTTTGCACCAGGGTCTACTGCATTAACATTGCTTGGTTTATTAAAAAAAAACAAACTTAAAAGTAAGCTTATAGGTAAAAAAAAATCTGTAAGGAGACAACTATTCGGTTACTGGTTGTCTAAAAAGGGTCAGAATTTTCTGGGAAAACACATACTGTGCACAAAAATTTATGTAGTTCCTACGAATGATTTCATAATATTTTTTTCAAATATCCTCTTGTAAACATTTTAACTAAAATTGTTATTAAGCAATTAACTGTTATTGTAATTTGAATTAGTATTGATTGTTTACTATTAACATTTCAAACTAGATTTTCTTCAAATTTATTGCTTTATTATAAATGACATTCAAATGGAAACTAATTAAATCTGATCATCAAGGAAAGATTTTGCTATGAAATTTTCTGAATTGTAACTAGAAATGTTTTGCTACTTTAAACTACTAAGTATTAACCACCTATATCTCTCTAGTTTACTTTTTATCAAGAGTAATAAATTCTATCATAAGAGACAGTTATAAAATTTTATGTACCTGTTACCGGTTTAAGTAATTATCAACTCATGCCACCTAATTTCATCAATACTTCTACCAACTTCCTCCTATCTTCCTGATATATTTTGAGATAAAGCTGTGTATACAATATTTCATTTTCAAATATTTTACCATATCTTGAGTTACTTGATTTTGCATTACATAATACTATAAGTCATACAAAACTAATACTGATTTCTTAATGATATCAATATCTAATCAGTGTTGAAATTTTTCTGATTTTTATATAATCAAGGTATAAAATCAATGCATTGTGGCTGGTTGATATATTGGATGCTACTGGTGACCCACACAGATTGCCCATCAATATTACACAGGAAGCCCAATATCTAACTCTGTATGATTGAGGGTATTCTTTAGTTACTAGAGTGCTTTCCTCTGCCCATTAGGAGGCCAGAGATGTTAGGGAATTAAATACCTCACAAGAGGTTCCTCCCAACTCATGAAAAAATTCAGTGGAATTTTTTAACTAAGACGATTAAATTTTCAAATTGTCTTAACTAAGGCAATTTCTTTTCAAATTTCCTTTATTTATTTTTTCAATTTTTCATATTTTGAACCAAGAATCAGATTTAGAAAATGAAAATCTGAAGAAGCACTGATCTAAAGTGTGCCTTCCTTTAGATCAAGGATACACAGTTCCAAATGGCCCATGAGTTTTGAAGTGTTCTCAGTCATTATCAGATCAACTATCCAGTCTACATCAGTCATTCTCTTCTCTTCCCTTGTGAGACTCCAAATTCCCCATGAGGCAGAATTTTCAACCATCTGACAGTTTCTTATATTGTTAATGCTTTGTTTTGTTTTTAATAAAAATATTTTCTCTCTTTCACTCAGTCATTGTAGTGCTATATATTTCTCTTTCTATGTATCTCTTTGGAGAAAATCTGTAAGCCTCTCTTTTATGAACACCATTAATATTAATCAATAATGTATTTTGGGTACATTCTCCTCTCCACCATCCAGCTTCTCACTTGAAGTACTTGCCTTGTTCTCCTACTGCAGGCCACTAGAGCAAACAGCACTTTAATTTCTACATATTCTTCATCTCCTTCCATTATCTTGACATTCCTAATGCACTTACAATGTCAGAACACTGACTTTCACCCACTTCATCCCC